>NC_133327.1:630352024-631552024 GCF_042186555.1 Aquarana catesbeiana
TTATATATATTATATTTTATTCTGTTCTGTTCTATTGTTTGTCTAGTCCATTATTTTCTATTCTAATCTTTTCTATTCAAATTCGAATTCATTCTATACGAAATTCCACTTTCAGAAGCCATCTTCCGAAATTCGAATTTCGTATAGAATGAATTCAAATTCGAATAGAAAAGTTTAGAATAGAATAGAAAAGAATAGCATAGAAAAACAATGAAACAGAATAGAAAATTATATATATATATATATATATATATATATATATATATATATATATATATATATATATATATATAACATCTTCCAAAATTCGAATTTCATATAGACCGAAATCAAATTTGAATGTAAAAGATTAGAATAGAATAGAAAATAATAGAAAAGAATAGACTAGAAAAACAATAGAACATAATAGAATATAATATATATATTTAATTTTCTTCTATTCTGTTCTATTGTTTTTATAGTCTATACGTTTCTATTATTTTCTGTTCTAATTTTTTCTATTCAAATTCGAATTCATTCTATACGAAATTCAAACTTCAGAAGCCATGTTCCGAAATTCGAATTTCGTATAGAATGAATTTGAATTTGAATTGAAAATACTATTATAGAATATAAAATAATAGAAAAGAAAAGCATAAAAAAACAATAGAAGAGAATAATAAAAAAAAAATTATATATATATATATATATATATATATATATATATATATATATATATACATATTCTATTGCTTTATTATTTTATATTCTACCTTATTGTTTTTTTTAGAAAAACGTTTTCTATTTTTTTTTAATTCGATTATGTTTTCGAATTCGATTCGAATATGTTTTCGAATTCGATTCGAATATGTTTTTGAATTCGATTCGAATATGTTTTTGAATTCGATTCAAATATGTTTTCGAATTCGATTCGAATACGTTTTCGAATTCGATTCGAATTCGTTCGTTTTTTTTTCGGATTCGTTTAAATTCTTTACTTTTGTCATTCGGAAATTCGGATGCATCCGAATTTCCGAATAATGAAAAATTCGTCCGAATTTCGATTCGGAACTAAACTAAATGCACATGCCTAACAGCATGTACATAGCAAAAATGACACCCCAAAATACATTCTGCTACTCCTCCTGAGTATGGCAATACCACATGTGTGAGATTTTTACATAGCCTGGCCACATACAGAGGCCCAACATCCAAGTAGCACCTCCAGGTGTTCTAGGAGCATAAAACACACACATAAATTCCTGCCAACCTATCACATTGTTGAAGGGCCTTCATATTTCTAACCTATAGCATGTACTGTACATTCCAATTACAAACCAAAATACATTCTTCTGAGCAACGCGTAAAGAAAAGATTACCTGCGGTTTTAGTAGTGCAGTGGTCCACAGAGGAGAGCATCGGTCCAGGTAGCAGGCAGGGATGTGGTCAGCAGCAGCGAAAGGATCGTCCATGCGGCAGGCAGGAATACTGTCCATAGCACAGGCAGCAGGCAGAGATATGGTCAGTGCAGCCTAAGTATTGGTCCAGGCAACAGGCACATGGTCCATGAAAAGTCCTGGGTCAGTGCAGGTAGAGTTGTTGTCAGCACAGCCAAAGTATTGGTCCAGGCAGCAGACAGGCAGGAATACTGTCCATAGCACAGGCAGCAGGCAGAGATATGGTCAGTGCAGCCAAAGTATTGGTCTAGGCAACAGGCACATGGTCCATGAAAAGTCCTGGGTCAGTGCAGGTAGAGTTGTTGTCAGCACAGCCAAAGTATTGGTCCAGGCAGCATGGGGAAGAATGAGGACGGGGTAGAGGCTTCTCCCACCCAAATCGCTTTGAAGCCTCCGGACAACCAGACCCTGTTCTGGGAATTACAAAACAAAGAGAAAACCAAAAGCTGGTTTTCTTAACTCAGAACACTATTCTGGAGCCCTCACATATGTGAGACCCCTGTGTAGCAGGGTGAAAGATTAGTCCAAGAGGCAGGCAAAAACATGGTCAACAAGCCAAGGTCAGTACAGGTAAAAGGCAATAATAGATGGTAGGCAGAGGCATAGTCGATAGTCCAGGGTCAGTTCACGTGAAAGGCAGAAACATGGCGGATAAACAATGCAGATGGCAGGCAGAGGCATAGTCGATAGTCCACGGTCAGTTCACGTGAAAGGCAGAAACATGGCAGATAAACAATGCAAACGGCAAGCAGAGGCATAGTCGATAAACAGGCCAGGGTCAGTTGAGTTGAGGCACTAGGTTGGTTGGTTGGTTGAGGCACCAGGGCAATAATCAGCACAGAAATTGAAACTGGGGAAATGGCAGTCTATTCGAAATATGGGCTAATAGTTTACTACAGTGTGATAGCGCTTCAAGCATTCTCCGATGCATAGGCCAGGTTGGGAGGGACATTGGGGACAATGGACACTGGTGTCTATCCTAACCCCTCTTTTGCTGCACACCGACATCTTTTTTGGCGTCTTCTTCCGGTTGCTGATGGTGGAATATTTTCAGGAAAATGGCGCTCATGCAGTCTGCTGCCACAATCGGAGCGAATGCTTTCTGGGGGGGAGCCTTGCAGATAGATCAGGGCAGTAACAATATTTTCGATAGTGACGTATGCATTATAAATGGCCAAATGGAAGAAGTATATTGAGACTTTTTTGTACCAGAACAGGGACTTTCGTGTTGAAAGATAGGGCTGCAGCATTTGATCATTTAAATCCACCCCCCATGAACTTATTGTATTTGTTGATACAGCAAGGCTTTTGAACGGGACCGCGTCTTCTGTGAAGTTCCACTGAGGTGTCATCATGGACATGATGTAAACATCTTTCTGATCCCTCCACTTCACAGCCAACACTTCCTCGTTCTTCAGGCTTGCTGATTCCGCCCTTTGTAGCCTTGTGGTGACTAGACTCTGTGGGAAGCCTTTCCTGCTTTTTCTTGCTGTACCACAGGCCAAAGTTTTCCTCAGGTATAGGTGGCGAAAAAGGGGCAAACTGGTGTAGTAATTGTCCATGTAAATGTGATACCCCTTTTGGAAGAGTGGGAATGCCAACTCCCAGACAATTTTCCCGCTTATTTCCATGTACGTTGGACACTCAGGTGGCTGGAGCTCGGAGTCTTTGCCGTCGTACAGACGAAAGGCATTCACATATCCGGAGGAGCTTTCACAGAGTTTGTTGAGCTTCAATCCGTACCTCGCCCTCTTACTGGGGATATACTGCTTTATTCCCAGCCAGCCTGTGAAATGGACCATAGATGTTCTGGTCAGAGATGTAAAGTTTGGCAAACTAAAAAAATCAATTAGGGGGCGAATTTTATACAATTTATCAAAGTCAGAATGATTTCGGGGGGGGCATTGCGACTTATCACTGAAATGCAGGAACCAAATGATCATGTCATAACGGGACCTGGACATCACAGCTGAAAAAATTGGCATGTGGTGGATGGGGTTGGTAGACCAAATTTGCATTCAGTTCGTTTTTTTTTGTAAGCCCCATGTTTAGCGTAAGGCCTAAAAACAATCTAAGCTCCTCCACTGTTAGGGGTCTCCATTCAAAGGGCGGGCATAGCATGAGTTGGGGTTGTTTTCTATGTACTGACGGGCAAAAAGATCTGTTTGGCAAACGATGCTTTGAAGTAACTCATCACAGAAAAATAAATTTAAAAAATCGATTTCAGAGAAACCTTCGGTGTTGGCCTGCACACCTGGCTGTGCTGTGAAAGGGGGGATTGTGGCTGACCCTGTGCTAGAAGGCAGCCACAATGGGTTTGCCAAGGCATCCGGAAGATGAGTTTGGGCCCTACTTCTTTGGCGTGGAATTCCAGCACTTGTACTGGGCCTTTCCTCCTGGGGTCTAGCAGCGCTTGTACTGGGCCTCTCCTCCTGGGTGTCTGGCGCTGCTGGTAGCCACCTGGTGTTCAGATCTTCGTCTTTTTGGACGGACTACTTCCTCCTCCGATTCGGATGTACTGCCTTCGGGGGGCTCGTATTGTGAACCATAATCGGAACTAGATTCAGAACTGTACTGGGGCGGTGAGAGCTCCCCTCTGCTCTCATCGGTCAGGCTTAGCATTTGGTATGCCTCTTCTGGAATGTATACTCTTCTGGACATGGTGGCTGTATGACAGGGCTGCACGACAGGGACTAATGGGCTGTACGTCAGCTATAAATTGGCTGCACGTCAGGCACTGCTGGGCTCACAGGACAGGTACTCAGACGGGGTGACAGGTACTCAGACGGGGTGGAAGGAATCAGGCTGGGTGACAGGTACTCAGAAGGGGTGACAGATACTCCTGATGGAGGTGACAGGTACTCCTGATGGGGGTGACAGGTACTCCTGATGGGGGATGACAGGTACTCAGGTACTCCTGATGAGCATGACAGGTACTCCTGATGGGGGTGACAGGTACTCCTGATGGGGGTGACAGGTACTCAGGTACTTCTGATGGGGGTGACAGGTACTCCTGATGGGGGTGACAGGTACTCCGGTACTCCTGATGGCAGTGACAGGTACTCCGGTACTCCTGATGGGGGTGACGGGTACTCAGGTACTCTTGATGGGGTGACGGGTACTCAGGTACTCTTGATGGGGGTGACGGGTACTGAGGTACTCCTGATGGGGGTGACAGGTATTCTTGATGGGGGTGACAGGTACTCAGGTACTCCTAATGGGGGTGACAGGTACTCAGGTACTTTTGATGTGGGAGACAGGTACTCTTGATGGGGGTGACAGGTACTCTTTATTCGAGGGGGACAATGAACAGTAACACTGTAACACTGTAACTCACTGTTCCGATTTCTCCTTTTCACACTGGATCGGTGTGTGAGGAGGAGAACCCAGCAACAGCCGTCACAGTCAGGTTTGTTTACACTTGTGACTGGCTGTGATTGGACACAGCCGGTCACGTGGTAAAGAGCCCCGGGGGCGCGCACGAGTGGCGTGCATGCCGAACCTCTTCAAAGTGACCAGCTGTGATTGGACACAGCCAGTCACGTGGTAAAGAGCCAATTTCATTGGCTCTTTACCCTGATCGGGGATGGGCTGTGTCCGAGGGACACGCCTCGTCCCCAATTGCCGCACTGCGGCACAAGCGCACGCCGTCATATGACGTCCACCCGGAGGGAGGGAGGGTTCCTGCCGCTGTCATATTACTATGATGCGGTATGGAACTAGTTAAAAAAAAATTACTTGATGGACCCCTTGATTTCACACTCTCCCATTACAAGGCTATAAGTAAAAAAAATAAATAAATGGCTTGATGGACCCCTTGATCTTTTTCTGCTGTTTGCCTTTGTTGTATTTCATTTACAGTATATTGATACTAGCCTAAAACAACAGCTGTATACAGTTTGGCATATCTTTACTGAAAACCAACAGTTGGCCACAGGGGCATAAAGAAATGGTTTACATACCTTAGGCTGCTGTGTTAAAATGAGGAAGAAACCCATTATATTTGGATGTTAAAAGTGAGACTTTTAGATATGGTCTATTTACACCTCTTTCTGCCAGCTGCACGCATATACAGCCCTTGCCAAAAGTTTTGAGAATAACACAAATATTACATTTCACAAAGGCTACTGCCTCAGTGTTTATAATAGCAATTTGCATATACTCCAGAATTTTATAAAGAGTTGATAGATAAATTGCAAAGTCCCTATTTGCCATTAAAATGAACTTAACCCCCCCTCCAAAAAAACATTTCCACTGCATTTCAGCACAGCCACAAAAGGACCAGCTGACATCATGTCAGTGATTGTCTCATTAACACAGGTGTCATTGTTGACAAGGACAAGGCTGGAAATCACTCTGCGAGTTAGAATAACAGACTGGAAGCTTTAAAAGGAGGATGGTGCTTGAAACCATTGTTCTTTTGTTCTTCCTCTGTTAACCATGGTTACCTGCAAGGAAACACGTGCATTCATCATTGCTTTGCACAAAAACGGATTCACAGGCAAGGATATTGTTGCTACTAAGATTGCACCTAAATTAACCATTTATTGGATCATCAAGAACTTTAAGGAGAGGGGTTCAATTGTTGTGAAGAAGGCTTCAGGGTGTCCAAGAAAGTCCAGCAAGCGCCAGGGCTGTCTCCTACAGTTGATTCAGCTGCGGGATGGGGCCACCACCAGTGCAGAGCTTGCTCAGGAATGGCAGCAGGCAGGTGTGACTACATCTGCAGCATGCACAGCGAGGAGAAGACTTTTAGAGGATGGCCTGGTGTCAAGAAGGACAGCAAAGAAGCCACCTCTCTCCAGGAAAAACATCAAAGACAGACTGTGCAAAAGGTACAGGAATTGGACTGCTGAGGACTGGGGTAATGTCATTTTCTCTAAAGAATCCCCCTTACGATTTTTTGGGGCATCCTGGAAAAAAATGGAGAAGAAAAGGTGAGCGCTACCATTAGTCCTGTATTATGCCAACATAGTTACATAGTAGGTAAGGCTGAAAAAAGACAATGGTCCATCCAGTTCAACCTGTGTAGGTGCACGATTATCAGTGTCTATGATGCTTTCCCATATCCCTGTATGTCCTTTAAGATGTACATCAAAAAGTCTTTAAAGATATCGATACTCTCCCCAGCCACCACCAATTGGGGAAGAGAGTACCATATCCTTATTGCCCTAACAGTGAAGAACCCCCTACACAGTTTAAGGTTAAAGCGCTTCTTCTCCAGTCTCATGTGTGGCCCCGTGTCCTTTTACACTCCCTATGACTGAATAGTTTATTTCCTATGCTGGGATCCCTATTGAGATATTTGTAGATCGCTATCATATCGCCTTTTCTCCAGCGAGAATAAATGTAGTGTTTGCAGCTGTTCCTCGTAATTGAGCTCCTCCAGTCCCCTTATTAGTTTTGTTGCCCTTCTTTGGACTCTCTCCAGCTCCAGCACATCCCTTCGGAAGATTGGTGACCAGAACTGGACTGAAAACTCCAGATGAGGCCTAACCAGAGTTTTATAAAGTGGCAGAATTATAGTTTGTCCCTGGAGTATATCCCTTTTTTATGCATGCTAATATTTTGTCGGCTTTGGCAGCTGCAGCTTGCCACTGCATGCTGTTGCTTAACCTGTCATCTACTAGTACCCCTAGATCCTTCTCCATCCTTGACTCCCCCAGCTGTACTCCACCTAGTGAATATTTTACATTTATGTTTTTTGACCCCAAGTTCATTACTTTACATTTCTCCACATTAAACCTCATTTGCCATTTGTCTGCCCACTCCTTTATTTTATTCAGCCCATTCTGCAGAATTTCCATGTCCCGATGGGAGTTTATTACTCTGATTAACTTTGTGTCAAACGCAAAAACTGAGACTGAACTATTCATCCCATCCTCTATGTCATTTATGAATATGTTGAATAAAATTGGTCCCAAGACAGAAGCTTGGGGTAGACAAAAACAGAACATTCAGCTCTAGATTGTAACGGATAATACTCTGTAACTTTTGCTACACTAAGTTTTTATACTTTTGTATGCTATAAAACCCAATAAATATTTTTCAAAAAAAAAACAGAACATTCCATAGCTGAACTCACCAACCAGTCTGCCAACCTACCAAATTAACCTGTCCAACAGTCTGCGTTAAAGACAGGGGTTTAGTTAGCACGCATTTGCAAACGCATGCATAAGCTGAAAGGCCTCTTCATGGCACCCTGTGTATTGCTTGCAGTCCTAACGCTACTGAATTTATAACCGTCTCCATAATGGAAGCACATACATTAAATGGATAGATGAGGGGCAGGTGGGCCTGGAGGCAGCGCAATCCCGATTAAAGGAACAGGAGCACACTGGACACCAGCAATAGCACAGTGGCAGCAAAGGTGCCCAGTGTGTCCACGGACCATATTTACACCAGTAACAAACAAATGGCCCCTGCCCCCACCTCCAGGCCCACCTGCCCCTCATCCATCCATTTAATGCATGCGCTTTTATTGTGGAGACGCTTATAAATTCAGTAGCATTCATAAGTCCAAGCAACACACAGGGTGCCATGAAGAGGCCTTGCAGCTTACGCATGCATTTGCAAAATGTGTGCGAACTAAACCCCTGTTTTTAATGCAGACTGTTGGACAGGTTTATTTGGTCGATTGGCAGACTGGTTGGTGAGTTGAGCTATGGAATGTTCTGTTTTTGTCTTTCATGCATTTGCCCTTCCATGTGCCCCTTGCTGTGAAGGGCAGTTATAGGCGGGGGCAGGGGCCATTTGTTTGTCACTGGTGTAAATATGGTCCGGGGACACACTGGGCACCTTCACTGCCACTGTGCTATTGCTGGGTGTCCAGTGTGCTCCTGTTCCTTTAAGGGGGATTGGGCTGCCTCTAGGCCCACCTGCCAGGGATGGGACCAAAGTGTAGTGATAAAAAACATGTACTCATACTGGTCTGGAGTGGTGAGTGGGGTACCCCAAGGTAGTGGGGTACCCCAGAGCACACCCCAGAGTGCATGCGCCAATGACATCATCAGTGCAGTATACAGTAAATGTCTCCTAAACGACGCACGTATCTTCAGAACCATTTGTTTCCAACCTTTGGCTTGTTCATCAAATACGCTTCCACTTGATCCCAACCTGCAACCATTTGTTACCGAACTTTGAATTGTTTCTTAACTATGCTTTTGCTTGAAACCAACATACAACCACTTGTTACTGACCCCTGGCTTGTTTATTGACTATGCCTCTGTTTGATCCCTACCTGCTCCATCTGCCACCAGACCCTGGCTTGTTCACCCCCTGTTGGGGCAATCCTGAAATCCGTGACCTGGCATTAGCACACAGAAAAAAACAATTTCCACCATTGGGAGCTCTGGTGAAGACCAGTTAGAACTTAGACCCTGAGTCTTGAGTGAACCCACGTCATTTGGCAGAGTGACTTGCTCATGTACTTATCCTGCTGGTCGGTGTGAACCCCTCTACTGGTATAGCTATTGGTCTCCAAGCCCGACCCCTGCCTCTGATATTATAATTTGATTGTCATCCAGATCACATCTCTTGAATTCCTTCTATTCTGTTCCATGAGTTTGAAAAAGTACAGTGGGTTTGTGGTTAGCACCTCTGCTTTGCAGCACTGGTTTGAATCCTGCTCTGGACACTATTTGCATATATTTGTATATAAAGCTGTGTAAATTGTGGGTGATATGTAAATACCTGTTATAAAGAGGTAAACGAAAAATCCTGGACAGCCGCACTCAAAAGAAATCTTCGACCTTTATTTAAATATGATCATAAAAATACATGCCACAGCATCACAAAGCAGGAAAGCTGACGCATTTCACACTGTGATTAAGCACTGACTACAGTGTGAAACGCGTCAGTTTCCTGCTTTGTGATGCTGTGGCATGTATTTTTATGATCATATTTACCATATTTATCGGCATATAACATGCACTTTTTTCCCCTGAAAATCGTGGGTGCGTGTTATAGGCTGATCCCCCCCATTTTGGTGGGATCGGAGCGATCGCGGCAATTGCCGCCGACATACACAGCTGTGTGTAAATTCAAATACGGCACCGAGACTGCAGGGACTCGGCGGAGCCGAGATACACATACCCGAGAGTCCTCGGCTTTTCTCGGTGCCGCTTAGACCCCTTTCACACTGGGGCGGTTTGCAGGCGTTATTGCGCTAAAAATACCGCCTGCAAACCGCCCCAAAGCAGCCTCCGCTGTTTGTTCAGTGTGAAAGCCCGAGCGCTTTCACACTGAAGCGGTGCGCTGGCAGGAGAAGAAAAAATCTCCTGCAAGCCGCATCTTTGGAGCGGTGAAGGAGCGGTGTATTCACCGCTCCTAATCCGCTCCTGCCCATTGAAATCAATGGGAAAGCGCGGCTATACCGCGGCAATACCGCGGCTATAGCTGCGCTATACGCGTGGTTTTAACCCTTTTTCGGCTGCCAGCGGGGGGTTAAAACCGCACCGCTAGTGGCCGAATACCGCGGTAAAACAGCGCTAAAAATTGCGCTGTTTTACCGCCGACGCCCCCTACTGCCCCAGTGTGAAAGCAGCCTTACAGTCCCGCCCATAGGGCGGGACTGGGCGGGACTGTGAGCGGCGCCGAGAAAAGCCGAGGACTCTCGGGTATGTGTATCTCGGCTCCGCCGAGTCCCTGCAGTCTCGGCGCCATATTTGAATTTACACACGGCTGTGTATGTCGGCAGGGAACGCGGCGATACCACAAAGCTGCACTGGGGCAAGGCTGCACTGGGGCAAGGCTGCACTGGGGCAAAGCTGCACTGGTGCAAGGCTGCACTGGGGCAAAGCTGCACTGGGGCAAAGCTGCACTGGGGCAAGGCTGCACTGGGGCAAAGCTGCACTGGAGAAAAGCTGCACTGACAAGGCTGCACTGACATGGCTGCACTGACATGGCTGCACTGACAAGGCTGCACTGGGGCAACGCTGCTCTGACAAGGCTGCAATGGACACTGGAGCAAGGCTGCACTGACATTTCTGCACTGGGGCAAAGCTGCACTGACAAGGCTGCAATAGACACTGGAGCAAGGCTGCACTGACACTGAAAAGGCTGCAGATGGACACCGATAACGCTGCATTCATGGGCATTTTAATGTAAGTTTTTCTTCCTTAAACTTTACTCCTAAAAGTTTTTTTCCTTAAAATTCCCTCCTAAACTTGGGGTGCGTGTTATACGCTGGCGCGTGTTATACGCCGATAAATACGGTAAATAAAGATTGAAGATTTCTTTTGAGTGCGGCTGTCCAGGATTTTTCGTTTACCTCTTAATTACCAACATTGCCTGCGCCTGTTACTTCCAGCATGGAGAAAATATTTGTTCCTCACAGACCTCTTTCAGAGCGGTAATATCTCTCTCTCTCTGCTACTTCTGGACTTTAACCACTTGCCGACCGCCTAACGTAGATATACATCGGCAGAATGGCACGGGCAGGCAGAATCACGTACCTGTACGTGATCTGCCTCCCGCGGGCGGGGGGTCCAATCGGACCCCCCCCGGTGCCAGCGGCGGTCAGCATTTGACTGGGAGCGTTGGGAGGCGAGGGGGAGACCATCCGATCGTGGCCCCCCCCCTCGCGATCGCTCCCAGCCAATCGGAATCCTCCCCTGCCTGTGTGTAGTTTCACACAGGCAGAGGATGTGATGTCATCTCTCCTCGGCTTGGCAGTTTCCGTTCCAGCGCCGAGGAGAGAAGACATGTAAGTGCACAAAACACTACACACACACAGTAGAACATGCCAGGCACACAAAACACCCCGATCCCCCCCCCCCCGATCGCCCCCCAACCACCCCCCCCTGTCACAAACTGACACCAAGCAGTATTTTTTTTTTTTTTCTGATTACTGATTGGTGTCAGTTTGTGACAGTTACAGTGTTAGGGCAGTGAGTGGTAGCCCCCTTTAGGTCTAGGGTACCCCCCTAACCCCCCCTAATAAAGTTTTAACCCCTTGATCACCCCCTGTCACCAGTGTCGCTAAGCGATCATTTTTCTGATCGCTGTATTAGTGTCGCTGGTGACGCTAGTTAGGGAGGTAAATATTTAGGTTCGCTTTAGGTTCGCCGTCAGCGTTTTATAGCGTCAGGGACCCCCATATACTATCTAATAAATGTTTTAACCCCTTGATTGCCCCCTAGTTAACCCTTTCACCACTGATCACCGTATAAGTGTTACGGGTGACGCTGGTTAGTTCGTTTATTTTTTATAGTGTCAGGGCACCCGCCGTTTATTACCGAATAAAGGTTTAGCCCCCTGATCGCCCGGCGGTGATATGCGTCGCCCCAGGCAGCGTCAGATTAGCGCCAGTACCGCTAACACCCACGCACGCAGCATACGCCTCCCTTAGTGGTATAGTATCTGAACGCATCAATATCTGATCCGAACAGATCTATACTAGCGTCCCCAGCAGTTTAGGGTTCCCAAAAACACAGTGTTAGCGGGATCAGCCCAGATACCCGCTAGCACCTGCGTTTTTCCCCTCCGCCCGGCCCAGCCCAGCCCACCCAAGTGCAGTATCGATCGATCACTGTCACTTACAAAACACTAAACAAATAACTGCAGCGTTCGCAGAGTCAGGCCTGATCCCTGCGATCGCTAACAGTTTTCTTGGTAGCGTTTTGGTGAACTGGCAAGCACCAGCCCCAGGCAGCGTCAGGTTAGCGCCAGTACCGCTAACACCCAAGCACGCACCGTACACCTCCTTTAGTGGTATAGTATATGAACGGATCAATATCTGATCCGATCAGATCTATACTAGCGTCCCCAGCAGTTTAGGGTTCCCAAACACGCAGTATTAGCGGGATCAGCACAGATACCTGTTAGCACCTGCGTTTTGCCCCTCCGCCCGGCCCAGCCCAGCCCACCCAAGTGCAGTATCGATCGATCACTGTCACTTACAAAACACTAAACGCATAACTGCAGCGTTCGCAGAGTCAGGCCTGATCCCTGCGATCGCTAACAGTTTTTTTGGTAGCGTCTTGGTGAACTGGCAAGCACCAGCCCCAGGCAGCGTCAGGTTAGCGCCAGTACAGCTAACACCCACGCACGCACCGTACACGTCCCTTGGTGGTATAGTATCTGATCGGATCAATATCTGATCTGATCAGATCTATACTAGCGTCCCCAGCAGTTTAGGGTTCCCACAAACGCAGTGTTAGCGGGATCAGCCCAGATACCTGCTAGCACCTGCGTTTTTCCCCTCCGCCCGGCCCAGCCCAGCCCACCCAAGTGCAGTATCGATCGATCACTGTCACTCACTTACAAAACACTAAACAAATAACTGCAGCGTTCGCAGAGTCAGGCCTGATCCCTGCGATCGCTAACAGTTTTCTTGGTAGCGTTTTGGTGAACTGGCAAGCACCAGCCCCAGGCAGCGTCAGGTTAGCGCCAGTACCGCTAACACCCACGCACCGTACACCTCCCTTAGTGGTATAGTATCTGAACGGATCAATATCTGATCCGATCAGATCTATACTAGCGTCCCCAGCAGTTTAGGGTTCCCACAAACGCAGTGTTAGCGGGATCAGCCCAGATACCTGCTAGCACCTGCGTTTTGCCCCTCCGCCCGGCCCAGCCCAGCCCACCCAAGTGCAGTATCGATCGATCACTGACACTTACAAAACACTAAACGCATAACTGCAGCGTTCGCAGAGTCAGGCCTGATCCCTGCGATCGCTAACAGTTTTTTTTGTAGTGTTTTGGTGAACTGGCAAGCACCAGCGGCCTAGTACACCCCGGTCATAGTCAAACCAACACTGCAGTAACACTTGGTGACGTGGCGAGTCCCATAAGTGCAGTTCAAGCTGGTGAGGTGGCAAGCACAAGTAGTGTCCCGCTGCCACCAAAAAGACAAACACAGGCCCGTCGTGCCCATAATGCCCTTCCTGCTGCATTCGCCAATCCTAATTGGGAACCCACCACTTCTGCAGCGCCCGTACTTCCCCCATTCACATCTCCAACCAAATGCAGTCGGCTGCATGAGAGGCATTTTCTTTATGTCCTCCCGAGTACCCCTACCCAACGAACCCCCCCAAAAAAGATGTCGTGTCTGCAGCAAGCGCGGATATAGGCGTGACACCCGCTATTATTGTCCCTCCTGTCCTGACAATCCTGGTCTTTGCATTGGTGAATGTTTTGAACGCTACCATTCACTAGTTGAGTATTAGCGTAGGGTACAGCATTGCACAGACTAGGCACACTTTCACAGGGTCTCCCAAGATGCCATCGCATTTTGAGAGACCCGAACCTGGAACCGGTTACAGTTATAAAAGTTAGTTACAAAAAAAAAGTGTAAAAAAAAAAAAAAAAAAAAACACAAACAAAAATATAAAATAAAAAATAATAGTTGTCGTTTTATTGTTCTTTCTCTCTCTATTCTCTCTATTGTTCTGCTCTTTTTTACTGTATTCTATTCTGCAATGTTTTATTGTTATTATGTTTTATCATGTTTGCTTTTCAGGTATGCAATTTTTTACACTTTACCGTTTACTGTGCTTTATTGTTAACCATTTTTTTGTCTTCAGGTACGCCATTCACGACTTTGAGTGGTTATACCAGAATGATGCCTGCAGGTTTAGGTATCATCTTGGTATCATTCTTTTCAGCCAGCGGTCGGCTTTCATGTAAAAGCAATCCTAGCGGCTAATTAGCCTCTAGACTGCTTTTTGCAAGCAGTGGGAGGGAATGCCCCCCCCCAACGTCTTCCGTGTTTTTCTCTGGCTCTCCTGTCTCAATAGGGAACCTGAGAATGCAGCCGGTGATTCAGCCAGCTGACCATAGAGCTGATCAGAGACCAGAGTGGCTCCAATCATCTCTATGGCCTAAGAAACCGGAAGCTACGAGCATTTTATGACTTAGATTTCGCCGGATGTAAACAGCGCCATTGGGAAATTGGGAAAGCATTTTATCACACCGATCTTGGTGTGGTCAGATGCTTTGAGGGCAGAGGAGAAATCTAGGGTCTAATAGACCCCAATTTTTTCAAAAAAGAGTACCTGTCACTACCTATTGCTATGATAGGGGATATTTACATTCCCTGAGATAACAATAAAAATGATTTAAAAAAAAAAAATGAAAGGAACAGTTTTAAAATAAGATAAAAAAAATAATAATAATAAAGAAAAAAAAAAAAAAAAAAAAAGCACCCCTGTCCCCCCTGCTCTCGCGCTAAGGCGAACGCAAGCGTCGGTCTGGCGTAAAATGTAAACAGCAATTGCACCATGCATGTGAGGTATCACTGCGAACGTCAGATCGAGGGCAGTAATTTTAGCAGTAGACCTCCTCTGTAAATCTAAAGTGGTAACCTGTAAAGGATTTTAAAGGCTTTTAAAAATGTATTTAGTTTGTCGCCACTGCACGTTTGTGCGCAATTTTAAAGCATGTCATGTTTGGTATCCATGTACTCGGCCTAAGATCATCTTTTTTATTTCATCAAACATTTGTGCAATATAGTGTGTTTTAGTGCATTAAAATTTAAAAAAGTGTGTTTTTTCCCCAAAAAATGCGTTTGAAAAATCGCTGCGCAAATACTGTGTGAAAAAAAAAAAATGAAACACCCACCATTTTAATCTGTAGGGCATTTGCTTTAAAAAAATATATAATGTTTGGGGGTTCAAAGTAATTTTCTTGCAAAAAAAAATTATTTTTTTATGTAATCAAAAAGTGTCAGAAAGGGCTTTGTCTTCAAGTGGTTAGAAGAGTGGGTGATGTGTGACATAAGCTTCTAAATGTTGTGCATAAAATGCCAGGACAGTTCTAAACCCCCCCAAATGACCCCATTTTGGAAAGTAGACACCCCAAGCTATTTGCTGAGAGGCATGTCGAGTCCATGGAATATTTTATATTGTGACACAAGTTGCGGGAAAGAGACAATTTTTTATTTTTTTTATTTTCTTTTGCGCAAAGTTGTCACTAAATGATATATTGCTCAAACATGCCATGGGGATATGTGAAATTACACCCCAAAATGCATTCTGTTGCTTCTCCTGAGTACGGGGATACCACATGTGTGAGACTTTTTGGGAGCCTAGCCACGTACGGGACCCCAAAAACCAAGCACCGCCTTCAGGCTTTCTAAGGCCGTAAATTTTTGATTTCACTTTTCACTGCCTATCACAGTTTCGGAGGCCATGGAATGCCCAGGTGGCAAAAACCCCCCCCAAATGACCCCATTTTGGAAAGTAGACACCCCAAGCTATTTGCTGAGAGGTATAGTGAGTATTTTGCAGACCTCACTTTTTGTCACAAAGTTTTGAAAATTGAAAAAAGAAAAAAAAAATGTTTTTTCTCGTCTTTCTTTATTTTCAAAAACAAATGAGAGCTGCAAAATACTCACCATGCCTCTCAGCAAATAGCTTGGGGTGTCTACTTTCCAAAATGGGGTGATTTGGGGGGGGGTTTGTGCCACCTGGGCATTCCATGGCCTCCGAAACTGTGATAGGCAGTGAAGAGTGAAATAAAAAATTTACACCCTTAGAAATCCTGGAGGCGGTGATTGGTTTTCGGGGCCCCGTACGCGGCTAGGCTCCCAAAAAGTCCCACACATGTGGTATCCCCGTACTCAGGAGAAGTAGCTAAATGTATTTTGGGGTGCAATTCCACATATGCCCATGGCCTGTGTGAGCAATATATCATTTAGTGACAACTTTGTGCAAAAAAAAAAAAAAAAAAATTTGTCACTTTCCCGCAACTTGTGTCAAAATATAAAACATTCCATGGACTCAACATGCCTCAAAGCAAATAGCTTGGGGTGTCTACTTTCCAAAATGGGGTCATTTGGGGGGGTTTTATGCCATCTGGGCATTTTATGGCCTTCAAAACTGTGATAGGTAGTGAGGAGTAAAATCAAAAATGTACGCCCTTAGAAATCCTGAAGGCAGTGATTGGTTTTCGGGGCCCCGTACGCGGCTAGGTTCCCAAAAAGTCCCACACATGTGGTATCCCCATACTCAGGAGAAGCAGCTAAATGTATTTTGGGGTGCAATTCCACATATGCCCATGGCCTGTGTGAGCAATATATCATTTAGTGACAACTTTTTGTAACTTTTTTTTTTTTTTGTCATTATTCAATCACTTGGGACAAAAAAAATGAATATTCAATGGGCTCAACATGCCTCTCAGCAATTTCCTTGGGGTGTCTACTTTCCAAAATGGGGTCATTTGTGGGGGTTTTGTACTGCCCTGCCATTTTAGCACCTCAAGAAACGACATAGGCAGTCATAAATTAAAGGCTGTGTAAATTCCAGAAAATGTACCCTAGTTTGTAGGCGCTATAACTTTTGCGCAAACCAATAAATATACACTTATTGACATTTTTTTTACCAAAGACATGTGGCCGAATACATTTTGGCCTAAATGTATGACTAAAATTGAGTTTATTGGATTTTTTTTAGAACAAAAAGTAGAAAATATCATTTTTTTCCAAAATTTCGGTCTTTTTCCGTGTATAGCGCAAAAAATAAAAACGGCAGAGGTGATCAAATACCATCAAAAGAAAGCTCTATTTGTGGGAAGAAAAGGACGCAAATTTCGTTTGGGTACAGCATTGCATGACCGTGCAATTAGCAGTTAAAGCGACGCAGTGCCGAATTGTAAAAAGTGCTCTGGTCAGGAAGGGGGTAAAACCTTCCGGGGCTGAAGTGGTTAAATACCTGTTATAAATAGAACTGAATGACCTTAATACTCAACTTATTTCAAAGAGAAGGATCCAGGAGCCTTAAACAATACCATTCAAAGTCACCTTCTATGAAGCCTTATTTCTGGCTTTATGTTTTTCATTAACGGCGCTAAGAAAACTGCAGACTGCGAATTCACCAACAGTTCCCTTGTCTTGAAGTTGTCCTAATGCTGCAATAAAAGGACCTGTGAAAATAAAGTAAGACGGGGATGCACAGCAGTGAAACAACACAGCTGTTAATTACCCAGCGACACGTCCACGCATTCATTATTAATGAAAAGAGGTCGTATTGCGGCGAGGGAGACTTTGGTGGAAAAAACATTTACAGGTTTAGAAAAGCACCTCTGTTTAAACCATTAGGAGTGAAGAGTACACTTTGTTCGAATATAATTTACACTGGGATTACTAGTTAAAGAAATGTGCTCGGTGGCGTTGAAAACTAATTGGACAGGGCTGAATGTAAACGCCATCATGCCGCGTTTTGAATGGAAAGAATGAGAGAGTTACAGAAATGCACACATAACCTTTTTGGAGAGTTAATAAAACACTAATGAAGAGATAGTGGAGGATGTACAGATCGAGCAATGGAGGTTTAAAATTAGTCGCAAAAGTTTAATAACAAAAACCAAACTCAGGTGAAACAAATTTTCTCCATGATTGGAGGTCATATAAGGCCACTTAGACCGAGCATCAGATTTCTTTTTTTTTTTTGTTTTTATGTTAACCACTTTAATACACCCTTCCTGCCCAGACCAATTTTCAGCTTTCAGTGCTCTCGCACTTTGAATGCCAATTACTCAGTCATGCAACACTGTACCCAAACAAAATTTGTATCATTGTTTTCACACAAATAGAGCTTTTTTGTGGTGGTATTTAATCACCACTGAGTTTTTTATTTTTTGCGAGTGAAAAAAGAGCGAACATTTTGAAATTTTTGACATTTTTTTTAGTTTCTATGATAACATTTTGCAAATAAGTAATTTTTGTTCAGAAATTTGGGCCAACATTTATACTGCTACATATCTTTGGTAAAAATAACTCAAATAAGTGTATATTATTTGGTCTGTGTGAAAGTCATAGAGTCTACAAGCTATGGTGCAAATCATTGAAAATTGATCACACCTGATGCACTGACGGCCTATCTCATCTCTCGAGGCCTTAAAATGTCAGGAAAGTACAAATACCCCCCAAATGACCACTTTTTGGAAAGTAGACAGTCCAAGGTATCTAGTAAGAGGTATAGTGAGTTTTTTTGAAGTTGTCATTCTTTCCATACAATTCTTGGGAAAATTAAGACATTTATTTATTTATTTTTTTCACATAATTGTCATAATAACAAGTTATTTCTCACACACAGCATATGCATACTTCCAGTTAAACCCCAAAATACATTTTTCGACTCCTCCTGAGTATGGCGATACCTCATGTATGAGACTTTTACACAGCCTGGCAGAGGTCCAACATGCAGGGAGCACCGTCAGGCATTGTAGGAGCATAAATTACACATAACATTTCCTAACAACCTATTACATTTTGAAGGCCCTGGAGCACCAGGACATTGGAATTACCCTCAAAATGACCCCAGTTTGGAAACCAAACACACCAAAGTATATTCTATAAGGTATTATTAGTCTTTTGAATGGTTCATTTTTTTCCACAAATCTTTGGAAAATGTGGAAAGAAAATGAAAACATATTTTTTTTTTACACAAAGTTGTCAATTTATATATTTATAACACATAGCATGTACATAGCAAAAATTACACCCCAAAATACATTCTGCTACTCCTCCTGAGTATTGCGATACCACATGTGTGAGACTTTTACACAGCCTGACCACATACAGAGGCCCAACATTGAAGTAGTACCTTTAGGCCTACTAGGAGCATAAATTACACACATGTCATTCCTTCCTATCACACTTTTGAAGGTCCTGGAGCACAAGGACAGTGGAATTACCCACAAAATGACTCCATTTTGGAAAGCAAACACACCAAGGTATATTCTATGAGGCATGGGCTGCAGATAGGTACTCTGGTAATCTGATGGGCTGAAGACAGGTGCTCTGGTAATCTGATGGGCTGCAGATAAGTACTCGGGTACTCTGATGGGTTGGTGACAGGTACTTGGTTACTCTGATGGGCTAATGACAGGTACTCAGGTACTTTGATGGGCTGGTGACAGGTACTTGGGTAATCAGATGGGCTGCAAATAGGTACTCAGGTACTCAGCTGGGCTGGAGACAGGTAGTCTGATAGGCTGGTGACAGGTACTTTGATGGGCTGGTGACAGGTTTTTTAAGGGTGGTGACAGGTCCTCTTTATTAGGGGGGGAAATCAGTGAGATTGATGTGCACTGTAAGCGGTAACGCGCTGTTACCGCAATCTCCTCACACACGATCGGTTACCACGGTTTGTTGACATTCTGTGACCGGCTGTGACAGCCGGTCACGTGGTAAAGAGCCAATTTTGTTGGCTCTTTACCGCGATCGGGGATGGGTTGTGTCAGGGTGACAAGCCTCGTCCCCGGATGCCGCTCTGTGTGCCCCTAGGGGCGCGCACAGGTGCCGTGCACGAGGACAGTGCATGTGACCAGCTGTGATTGGACACAGCCGGTCATGTGGTAATAAGCCGATTTTTATTGACTCTTTACACTGATCTGGGATGAGCTGTGTCCCGTGGGACATGCCCCATCCCTGATCGCCGCAGGAGTGGAGAGAAACAGAGGACGTCAAATGATGCCGCCCAGGATGGCAGAGTGCTCCTGCGGACGTCATATGACTATAGGCCGGTAGGGAAGTGATTAAGTACATGCATGCTAAGTAATGTGTAAGGCTGGCCATACATTATACCATTATCTTATTCAATTTCCTTTAGATTTACCCTCAACTATGTGGTGCAAGGGGCCTGCCTGATTGCATACAAATTGCAAGTGTTTAGGTTTGACCTCATATGATATGGTTTTGGTAAATCTAAAGGAAAATTGTAAAAGAAAATTGTATAATATATGGCCAGCCTAAAGCCTCGTACACACACTCTGATTTTTGGACAACAGAACGTCTGATTTTTGTGGCATGCAAGTCTCATGTCGAAAGTGAAGAGGTTACTAACCATACAAGAATTTTCGTTTGACAGAATACAACGTCAGAAGTGACGTAACATGTTGAATTGTTTTGTATGTATTATTTTGTTTCTGAGCATGCGTAGTCTTGCGCTTACGATATTTTTCGTACAAAAACCATACTATGGAAACGAAAATCAGACGTGTCACCCCAATGCTGCCATCTTCACACAGTCTTCCTTCCGGGTTCGTGGGCTACGACAGTATGAGTGGCTGGGGCCGCGATTAAATCACTCTGGCGCATGTGCACAGGAGCCCTCGGCTTTGGCACGGCTTATGTCTCAGCTGACCACCAATGTGAAGGGACACTACAGTTTGCTATGTGTTTTTTTTTCTGGCCATAATCAGAATTAGTTTCATTTCACTATTAAATACTTTTGTCTTAGGCCTCTTTCACACGGGGCAGATCAGTCATGATCCGCCCCGTGAACACACGCTGGCTCAGCGGGGATCGCTCCGCCGATCCCCGCTGAGCAGGAAGATGACAGGTGCATCGCTGCACGCTGTGCAGCGACGGACCTGTCAGAGCGCCGCTCTCCCCTATGGGGGGATCGGATGATGACGGTCCGTAGTGTCCGTCGTCATCCGATCCGATCCGAAAACGGAGGGAAAAGTAGGTTTTTCCTCCGTTACACTTTTCGGATCGGAGCGGGGTCGGATGTCAGCGGACATGTCACCGCTGACATCCGACGCTCCATAGGGATGACTGTATGTCCATTTTTCATCCGAAAACGGATGGATGAAAAACGGACATACGGATCATCCGTGTGAAAGAGGCCTTATAGAACAGTCTGCGTATCAAACACTCTAAGTATGCCACATATTCATTCTTTTATTTATTCTTATATACACTATATTGCTAAAAGTATTGGGACACCTGCCTTTACACGCACATGAACTTTAAAGGCACCGCAGTCTTTGTTCGTAGGGTTCAGTATTGACTTGGCCCCCACTTTGCAGCAATAACAGCTTCAAATCTTCTGGGAAGGCTGTCCACAAGGTTTAGGAGTGTGTCTATGGGAATGTTTGACCATTCTTCCAGAAGCACATTTCTGAGGTCAGGCATTGATGTTGGATGAGAAGGCTTGGTTCACAGTCTAATTCATCTCAAAGGTGTTCTATTAGGTTGAGGTCAGGACCCCATGCAGGTCAGTCAAGTTCCTCCACCCCAAACTCAATCATCCGTGTCTTTATGAGCCTTGCTTTATGCACTGGTCCAAATCATTTGGTGGAGGAGAGATTATGGTGTGGGGTTGTTTTTCAGGGGTTGGGCTTGGCCCCTTAGTTCCAGTGAAGGGATCGCTTAAGGCGTCAGCATACCAAGACATTTTAGACAATTTCATGCTCTCAACTTTGTGGGAACAGTTTGGAGATGGGCCCTTCCTGTTCCAACATGACTGAGCACCAGTGCACAAAGCAAGGTCCGTAAAGACATGGATGAGCGAGTTTGGGGTGGAGGAACTTGACTGGCCTGCACAGAGTCCGAACCTCAACCAGATAGAACACCTTTGGGTTGAATTAGATCAGAGACTGCGAGTCAGGCCTTCTCGTCTAACATCAGTGCCTGATCTCACAAATGCACTTCTGGAAGAATAGTCAAACATTCCCATAGACACACTCCTAAACCTTGTGGACGGCCTTCCCAAAAGAGTTGAAGCTGTTATAGCTGCAAAGGGTGGGCCAACTTAATATTGAACCCTACGGACTAATGCTGGCCATACACTATACGAAAAATTGGGCGAACCCATTTTCGAACAACGAACGTTCGGCCGTGAGCGCAAACGATAAATCGTTCAGTGGACATAAATAAATAAATTTTTTGATCTTTTTTTACATATACCTAGTGCAGACGGGAAACACATTAACCTTTCAATTTATCGTTCGATCGGCAGCAAATTTCCAAACTTGTCCTTCGTTTTTTCGGCTCAAAAATATCCAAACGATTATTGATTTTGTGCCCATTAACTGGCTGAAAAACGAACGGTCTAAATGACCGAATTTCGGCCGATTTTTCGTATAGCGTATGGCCAGCATAAGGCTGGGATGCCATTAAAGTTCATGTGTGTGTAAAGGCAGGCGTCCCAATACTTTTGACAATATAGTGTATCAACTTACTGTTCACACTAATGTACCTTGAATTGTAGATATAAAAATAATTAGAGAGGGACCCCTGAGATCTGAAAAATATTTTAGGGTTCCTCTGTGTTAAAAAAATTGAGAAAGCTTGGGCTAGACAACAGTTAAAACCTCTATCTTTTTTCTGTCTGTAGACATTGGGAAGAAGTGAGAAAAAATCTATTCAAAGTGAGGGGAATTCCAAAACAGGTGTCCTGACTGGAAATAAAATATTTTTCCTGTTAAAATTTTGGATTACCAGTTCATTTCTGTCCCAGTGATAATGGTCTACACTATCCAAACTAACACATTTTTGGGGGTTTTAGAGACACTTTAATTCCTTAAATAATAAAAAACTTAAAGGGGTTGTAAAGGCAGAAGGTTTTTGATCTTAATGCATTGTATGCATTAGGATAAAAAGCCTTCTGTGTGCAGTAGCCACCTAATACTTACCTGAGGTCCCTCTCTGTCCTGCGATGTCCACGAGTGTCTCACCCATCCGAGATTCTCCTTCTTGGCTGAAACACAGCAGCGGCGCCATTGGTTCAAAGTCAGCTAGCCAATCGGGGAAGAGAAGGGGCGGAGTCGGGCCAGGGCTTTGTGTTTGAATGGACACAGGGAGCTGTGACTCAGCTCGGGTGCCCCCATAGCAAAATGCTTGTACTGGGGTACTGAACAGGAGGGAGGGGCCAGGATCACAGAAGAGGGACCCAAGAAGAGGAGGATCCGGGCTGCTCTGTGCAAATCCACTGCAACAGAGCAGGTAAGTATGACATGTTTGTTATTTTTATAGGAAAAAACACGAACCTTTACAATCACTTCAAATGTAATACAACTTGCCAGCAACCAAACACTGAATTTCCAGTTCAGCATGGAGTTGGCCTTCTGTCCTCGTAACAGGTCATCTTGGCTTTGTTAAATCTTCATTTGCTGGAAATATTTTTTTGTACATTCTGCTATAATCTTTTGAACAAAATTCTGTACAATTGATAAATACCTCATGACATGTCATTTTTCATCCTGAAGATAATTGTATTAATTGACCTGGATTTACTCTATGATGCATCGCTGACCTGTAACATGCTTTATTCATTACAGCCTCTATGCATCTTCTCATAGAAGTCAAAACATTTAGTCATTTGTGTTTGGCTGGAAGTTATTTTCAAAACTCTTTCTTCTATTGTTTTGTCTATCTTACACCACCTTATTAATGGACTGTCCATTTTCAGCTTGGATATATGTAAAATGTAATCGGTTATGGCAAAAATACATCTTTCAGGTGGTGGTCATACCGGTATATATTTTAGATTTAAAAGGAAACTAGTATGTGTTTTTTTGATTGAGCACACATGTTGAGATATTATTGTATTACTTACCTTAACTGGCTCATTGAGGTCTACAGTATGGTGATGCATTTCATTTGCTGCCTATGCTTGGAAATAGAGCCTTTCTGCTATTCTGCAGTGCATTTCTGTTCTGCTACGTGCATTAGGTTAGATTAATTGGTTCCAACAGTACAGTGATAGATATCTTCCTAGGATGCTTGACATAAGGGTGATTTTAACCACTTGCTTACTGGGCACTTAAACCCCCTTCCTGCCCAGACCAATTTTCAGCTTTCAGCACTGTCACTCTTTGAATGACAACTGCGCGGTCATGCAGTTTACCTGAATTAAATTTTTTATCATCTTTTTCACACAGATAGAGCTTTTTTTTTTAATTTTGAAAACAGGTAATTTTTCTCCTTCTCTGATGTGCGCTGATGAGGCCGCACTGATGGGCACTGATAGGCTGCGCTGATGGGCACTGATAGGCAGCACTGATGGGCACTGTTAGGCACTGATAAGGCGGCACTAATGGGCACTGATAGATGGCACTGATGAGGCAGCACTGATAGGTGGCATTGAGAGGTGGCACTGATAGTTGGCACTGATGGGCACTGTGATGATTTAACACCAAGAATAGGCAGACAGCAGGAGCTTGAACATGAGTCGGGTGTTTATTCAGCAGCATCCATCATACAAAACTAACCACAGCTCCCCACCCCCAGATCACATGACCAAAACTGTTAACTGTTTCCTAACATGCATAAGGAACTAGGCATAACAATTGAACTTGAATTATAACATAAAGCATACACATCATTACAGGCACTGATGGTTGGCACTGAAGGGCACTGATAGGTGGCACTGATAGGTGGCATTGATGATCACTGATGGGTGGCACTGATGGGCACTGGTGGGCATTGGTAGGTGATACTGATAGGCAGAACTGATCTGTGGCACTGATTATTAGACACTGATGAGCTATGATTGGCAACACTGGTGGGAATTGATGGGTGGCACTATGGGCACTAGTAAGTGGCACTGTGGGTACTGGTAGGTGGCACTGGTGGGTACTGATAGGTGGCACTGGTAGGTGGCACAGTGGGCACTGGCAGGTGACACTGGTGGGCACAGCCGCGGCTTTCTGAGTGAGGGACCTATGTCCCTCTGACAGAAGCCGGTGATTGGCTTTTTTTTCCCCTCACGCTTTCCCGTGAGGAAAAAAAAAAATACCGATTACCGAGCTTCTGTTTACATCACGTGATCAGCCGTCATTGGCTGACAGCTGATCACGTGGTAAGGGGCCGGGATCGACCCCTCACTCGGATCTGTGATCAGCCGTGCAGACAGTACTTGCTCGGGAGGAAGTCCACGGATGCCCTACCGGCATTTAAGGGGCGCGCTGCAGCCGTCTTTTGGCTATAGCGCGGGCGGCAAGTAGTTAAGCAATGGGTGGGCCATGGACAAAAATATCATGGGTGATCTACCCCATTTCTTATAGGGATGACATATACCCACTGAAGTGACTAGCCTCAGGTGATACACAGAGATCAAACAAATCCCTCTAAATAAGTCGTACCTCTTTATTTGCAGCCATCTCTCCTCCGCAGCTACCTAAAGCACACATTTTACAAACAATTTCTGAGCTCGAGCCAATAGGGGACAGATATTTGAGGTCACACACTGCAAAGCAGGGATCAGGAAGCTGAGCGTAATCTGAAACCTAAGTAGAGGGAAAAGGCATACCTCCCTCTACACAGTCTCATAAGAAAACATGCACAACTGAGGCTGTCAATCACCTGTTGTGTGCTGGAGAAGAGTGTGGAGCCATCCCCTGGGATTCTGTGGTTTCAGCATAGACTGTCAGAAGTTACTCGTACAGATAGAAGAAACAAGAGATAGCAGGTAGGAACAACACTAAGTGCTTTGGAATTAGGTTAGTACACACTATAGAGATATGCTTTATCATTTTTCATTAACTTAGTCTTTTTAGTAATTGTTCATCTGCTAGCCATTGCTATTTTTAGAACTGCAAAAGTGATACTCTAAAGCTTGCCATAGACGGTTCGAATCTTGGGACTGGCCGAGATTAAAAACCATCTATGGGCAGGTTGATTGTACCCAAGTCAATCCATCAATCAGCTTGGGTACAACCAGCAAGTCAGATATTTAGGATGTCATCATTGCCAGTGGCTAAAGCCGCTAGCAATAAGCAGTAATTACTGTGTTCTTCCTGCAGGGATGGCTCCCATTAGCGCAGTGGTTCTCAACCTGGGGGTCGGGACCTCCTCGGGGGTCAAATGATGATTTGCCAGGGGTCACCAAATCCTTGGCTGTTCCTGAAGCCCGCACCGCTCTACCAGCCTTTTTGCGGCCGCCCAGCTGGGCTGTCCCTGGAGCCCGCAGCTGCCCTCTCAGTCTCTTTGCAGCTGCCCATTCAGTTCATGGCATGACTGGGGGGCAGAGACTAGAAGTCAGCTGACTGGTGAGGAATGTGAAGTGGGAGGGGCTGGAGGAGACCCTATCTCCTGATTTCGGCATAGGTGTCACTGCTACGAGATACCACAAAGTTGGAGACACATTGAGTAACACTACCTGGGATTATAGTTGCCATTAGAGGTCCCCACTACAGTTCTCAGATCAGCAGATGACCTTGATCAAGAGCACCTTAGTTGGCTGATCAGAACTCCCTGCCAACACTGCCACTTATCCCATTTCCCCCACCCCCCCACCAAGAAGAAGGAATAAAAATAGAGAATACATGGAAGGGAGAGGAAAAGAGGGGGAGGAACAAAGAAAAAGGGAGAGAAAGAATAAGAGAAAGAAAGATGGCTAGAAAGAGGGATGGGGGGGAAAAAACAAGAAATTAGGATAGAGAGAGGTAAAAGGGAAAGAAAGTAGAACAGAGAGAAAGAGTGGTACATCCTAAAATGTACCATAAGGGTTTTAATACTGTAAGAGGGTTAGGGACTCAGGGATTGCTAAATGTCCGTGGGTTAGGGGTACAAATTACTTGTCTTGCCTTGGGTGCTGACAACCCACGCTATGAAAATAATTTTACCGTTGGGGGTCTCCACAACTTGGGAAATTTTATCAAGGGGTCACGGCACTAGGGAGGTTGAGAACCACTGCATTAGCAGGAGGGATTCCCCCATCAACACTGACTGCGTTGATGGGGGAATTGGGAGATTTTCTTTCCTGCAACTGATGGGTTAAAAACCCCTTTATATATATATCCCTTAGGGTAGACAGGGAATGTGATGGAATATAGCCTATTTGGATATTCCTTTGTGGAAATGGTCATAATCAAGACCGACGTGGACGTCTCACTCACCATGCGGGAGGGGTGACTCTGGCAATAAGGACCGGCATCCAGGGGCATATGACCATTTCCACCAAGGAATATCCAAATAGGCTATATTCCACCACAGTCCCTGTCTACCCTTTATATAAAAGGGTTTTTAACCCATCTTTTAACCCATCAGTTAATCTACAATTTATCCCAGAGTTCCATTTAAAGGCTGCCCTATCTGAATGAGGCCCCTCATAAGGCTGTTTAATATGCCATTGGAGCCCACTGGAGTCGGTCATATGAATTAACCTGCCTTCCCTCTTCATGGTAAATCGGATGCCTCATATCTCTCATATATTTGATTTTGTACTAATAGGATCTCCTGAGGAAGCTATTGGCGAAACACGTATTTATCCATTGTGATGACATTGTAATCCTGTTGGCTGGCCCTCAGATAGAAGATTTCTTTTATGACAGCATATTCACTATTCCAGAGGCCATCCGTACAAGTTTTCTTGTCCAGCTACTGTATATTCCTCACATATGGGAGAATGTACACACTATGGCATACTTATGCATTTATCTTTGTGACATGTTTTTATTATGATATTTAATAAATTTTGATATTTTATCTATACCTTTGAATACTTTTCCTTCCCCATTGGGATTATAGTGGCAGCCTTAAAAGTGAATTTTTCAATTTCTTATACCCTTTTTTCTCCATTCACACTTCCCTTAACAGGAATTTGAGTTCTCGCTCGTGATTTTATGCGGGCAATTTTCATACGATTCAATGGGCTGCCTTATGTGCATTTGCCACTCACTTACTACGGATTGTCGATTAACGTCCAAAAACTTTATTTGGGATCGATCATATCACAGAGGACATAGTACAACATTTCGGAGCTTTATCAGGCAACCCCCTGCTCCTTTTTTGGCAACAAGCTTCATGCAATTTTTAAAGTCACGTTTTGCCATAATTACAGTGCAATTCTATTGTAGGACAATTGCGGCAAAAATTGCACCGCAATTGTGGTGGCATTTAAAATGAATGGCATTTTCCTAAATGCTCTATACCCCCTTTAGGATTTATGAGCAACGTGCAGAAATTAATGTTCCCATATATCTTTATTTTAAAGCTATGTTTATTCTTTATATAAAAGTGTAAAAAATAGATCTAGGTGGCATGTGATAAACCAGAATATAATATAATTTGATATAATATAATATGCTCAATGCACATAGATAACACACCAGGGGAAGGATCAGTAACTTCCAAAAAAGTGACAGTTATTTTTAGACAAGTCTAAAGCAATTTGAAAATGACAGTCGTATGGCTGAAATTAAAGATCCTTATCCTAATGTAAAGCTTTGTGAATTGAGCCCAATGTTTAATATACAGTTGTGCTCATAAGTTTACATACCCTGGCAGAATTTATGATTTCTTGGCCATTTTTCAGAGAATATGAATGATAACACAAAAACTTTTCTTTCACTCATGGTTAGTGTTTGGCTGAAGCCATTTATTATCAATCACCTGTGTTTATTCTTTTTTAATCATAATGGTAACAGAAACTACCCAAATGACTCGATCAGAAGTTTACACAAAGGGGTTTGAATGGCTATTAAAGGTAACATCCTCATCTGCGATCTATTTGCTTGTAATTAGTGTGTGTATATAAAAGGTCAATGAGTTTCTGGACTCCTGACAGACCCTTGCGTCTTTCATCCAGTGAAAGCAAAAGAATTGTCAAAGGGTCTGCAGGAAATGGTAGTTGAATTTATAAAACAGGAAAGGGATATAAAAAGATATCCAAGAAATTGATAATGCCAATCAGCAGTGTTCAAACTCTAATCAAGAAGTGGAAAATTAGGGTTTCTGTTGAAACCAAACCACGGTCAGGTAGACCAACTAGAATTTCAGCAACAACTTGAGGTGAAATACAGGACTCTCTGAAAACATGTGGTGTGGCTGTTTCAAGATGCACAATAACAAGGCACTTGAAGAAAGATGGGCTGCATGGTTGAGTCGCCAAAAGAAAGCCATTACTACGCAAATGCCACAAAGTATCCCGCTTACAATACGCCAAACAGCACAGAGACAATCCTCAAACCTTCTGGCAAAAAATAATTTGGAGTGATAAGACCAAAATTGAGCTTTTTGGCCACAACCATAAACACTACATTTGGAGAGGTGACAACAAGGCCTATGATGAAAGGTACACCATTCCTACTGTAAAACACGGAGGTGGATCGCTGATGTTTTGGGAATGTATGGGCTACAAAGGCACAGGAAATTTGGTCAAAATTGTTGTCAAGAAGAATGCCGTATGTTATCAAAAAATACTGGGGGAACATTTGCATTCATCAGCAAGGAAGCTGTACATGGGACATACTTGGACATTCCAATGACAATGATCCAAAACACAAGGCCAAGTCGACCTGTCATTGGCTACAGCAGAATAAAGTGAAGGTTCTGGAGTGGTCATCTCAGTTTCCTGACCTCAATATCATTGAGTCACTCTGGGGGATCTCAAATGTGCAGTTCATGCAAGACAGCCCAATAATTTACAGGAACTGGAGGCTTTTTGCCAAGAGGAATGGGCAGCTTTACCATCTGAGAAGATAAAGAGCCTCATCCACAAATACCACAAAAGACTTCAAGCTGTCATTGATGTTAAAGGGGGCAATACACGGTATTAAGAACTGGGGTATGTAAACTTTTAATGGGGGTAATTTGGGTAGTTTCTGTTGTTATTATGATTTCAAAAGAGTAAACACAGTTGAATGATAATAAATGGCTTCAGCCAAACACTAACCATGAGTGAAAGAAAAGTTTTTGTGTTATTATTCATATTCTCTGAAAAATGGCCAAGAAATCATAAATTCTGCCAGGGTATGTAAACTTATGAGCACAACTGTAATAACAATTGGTTAGGATGCAATTTTCAAATATATTTAAACTTACTGTAATACAGTGAGGGATTACATTGACATATTCACATTTTCTAGCATTGACTCCTGAATGCTGACAGCACAGCTGCAACAAAATATAAGATACTTTGATACCGTCGTCTGGATGGAGCCATTTTGTCCCGGCCATTGGCGATCTACTTTCTCCTTTAGTCTGGGTCCTAGACAACCCACAGGATTGTCTCCTGGATTGCTTTGTAATAAATCTGCATTCCAGCAGCAAATATCATAGATATAGACAGCTGCTGTCTTAGCGGTGACATGGCTTTGCCAAAGGAATTTTAGATATGAGCTAGGTGGGATTCGTAAAAATGCTTTCATGTGCCCAGCTGACTTTTATCACTGTCATTCAATGTGAAAGCTGAATTCTTGTTATTAATAGGCCTCGATCCTTTTCAGAACATAACTTCAGGAGATGAACTATAGCTCTTTGTTCTTTCAATATGCAAGTATAAAGGTGTCTAAGGTCATCAAAAACATTGACTGGATCTGGCTGAGTGTTTGAATGTCTGTAGGCTTGATCCAACTTTTCCAGACATCCCCTGCATGAGCCTTCATAGGGTGAATGGACTGACTGGGTTGGGTCCACCAGGGATATGTTCATAAGGGAAATACATATCAAAACAGCACTCCACAGGAACTCAAATTTACAGGAATAACTAGTGCTATGGTGATCTGGTGAATAATGCCACAAAACAGTCCATAAATATACTGTATAGTCCCTCAGCATACTTTCTTTGTCTTGCACCGGAGTCACCAGAGTGCCATGGTTTCGTGGACAATACAAGGTTCCTTTGTCCCTCTTGCCATGACAAAGGAACCCTACTATTTATGACAGACTACTACTCAACATAAATGGCTCTATAGAACGTGTAGACCTCTGTACAACCTCTAGTCACACCTATGGAAAGGAGATTTCTTTGTTGGAGTATCCAAGACATAGAAGAAGCTAGGGGTTGAGTTGACTGATCCCCACCTATAATGAATATATTATTTTTGGGTGATGTGATAATGTAAGAACATGGCAAATTATTATCCTAACAATTCAGAAAGTCCACACTATCACAATTTTGAGATTAAACAACAGGCAGATCTCTTTTTTTTCTTTTCTCTAGAGTAGGGAAAGGACAAAGCATCTGATTTTCCTTAGTATTGGTGAGTTTTTTTTGTTTTTTGTTTTTTAAAGGATTAGAGTACTCCATCAAAAGCCAAATATAGTTGGATAGCCGTCATATTCTATTGTAATCAGTATACATTGCTTGTGTGCTATCCCACGAAATCAACAGCTGTGCGTAAGTTAAAAAGCCTTTACATTTATCCTATTTGAAGTCCTGTTTTATTCCCTTTTTGGCAGGTATAGTGCCCTTTATTTGTTACCCCTCCTTTGGTGATGTAGTGGGTAGAGTCAGAGGCCACTTACTCTATCTACCAGCTGTGGGTGGGGACTGGGCAGTTCTCTTTCATATCTAGCTTGTTTGTCTCATCTTTCTGGCCAGGAGAATAAAAAAATAAGGGGGCGAGAGCGTGTTGGTATATCATCTGGCATGTTGCTGAAAAGCGACGTCTTAGCATTTTTGGTGATGTTAACATTAGTCACTGAGTTAATGGGATTAAATACTCTAGTCCAAAAATGTTGGACTTTCAGGCAAGACCACCAGATGTGGTAGATAGTGCCCTCCAGTCCACAGCCACTAAAGCATTAAGGGGAGGCATCGGGGAAGATCCTAGCAATCCTCAACAGCACCAAGTACCAGAGAGACTGTACTTTAAAGTTTACCTCGACAAACACAGTGTTGATAATTCCCCTGTGGACCATAATGAGCCATTTATACGAGTCTTCCCTCTCTAGCTTCACCCCCAAATCTGCTTTCCGTGCAGATTACAACACTGAGATTCCTCCCCGTGTTCCAGGGTCCTGCAAACACTTTTTCTTGTATTAAGTGTTCGTGGTAATATCTATAGTTGGGTTCTTAAGGGAGCCAAGAAAATAAAGTATTTGACGAAGGTGAAACAATTCTGAGGGAGACATCTGCAGAGTTGGAAGGAAGTACTCTGAGGGTCTGATACCTTTATGATCCAAAAAGTGCCTTTTCCTATATAGGCCCTTGGTAATCTACCCAGGGCTTTTTTTCAGCAGGAACTAGGGGGAACTCAGTTCCAGCACCTCTGGCTCGGGTCTTCTGCTGCCTGCTCACCACTATCACTTGATAACACTGAAGTCCAGCTTCTGCGTGTCAGAGGAATAACAGAAACTTTGTTTGCCAATACCGGCATTTCCCTGTACGCCTGCGTGGCAGAATGGCTAAACGGCGCATGCGGGTACGCGATTCAGAGGACCGCGTCATGGCGCAACGACACACATAGACGTGCGAGTCAGCGGGGCGCGAAATGGCGAAACGGCGTAAGCACGTACGCATCTTAGCCGCACACGTGAGTTCCCCTGGCGGCCCTATAAAAGGCAGCCCAGCTCTCTGGCTCATTGCTGGTTTGTCATTTCAGCTTCTGTGTTCCTGTTCCTTGTTCTGCTATTGACTCCTGCCTGTTGTGACCCAGATTGCCTTGACCACCCTTGAACTTCTCCTGCACCTTGACCTCGGCTTGCTTAACGGATTCCTCTTCAGTCTGCTCCAGTGTTTGACCCCCGGCTTCTCTTTAAAGACTTCGCTACTGCCTGCTCCAGTGTTTGACCCCCAGCCTGTCTTGGACTCTCCTATTGATTGATTCCTGTGTATGACCTTGGCTTGTTTAAACGGACTTCCTTCCTACCGGCTTGCTGTGTTTGACCCCATGGCTTCTCTACATACTTTGTTCCAGTTGTCTACTTCAGGACCAAGGTGTTGGAGCCCCAGTCTGATTCCTCTGCTGATCACGGTCCAGGTGTACCCTGCACGGACTACTACCAGACGGAAGTTCAACACGCAAGCTCCTACTAGTGCCTGGCGACCCGTGCCTCTCTGTGCCCGATACCCTCTGTGCCACCTCCAGGGGTATAGCGCACTCAGCTGCAAGGGGAGCCGCTCTCAGCATCTCGGCCCTGGTGAGTACCCTGACAGTACAAACCAGTCATGTCAGAGGCCGACAGAGCTGGTTCTCCCCTTGAGGCACTCTGCCAGCAGGTGACAGCTCTTACTCAGGCTGTCCAAAGACTCCAAGATGGCTACTTCCAAATTGAGGGCTGTCTCCAGCACCTGATGTCTGCTCCAGCTCCTTCGAATGCAGCCTCAGCCAGCGGGGTGGCCTCTCCCCAAGGTCAAGTCACCCCAGCATCTTCAGTTGTAACGACTCTCCCTGAACCCAGAGTCCCCACTCCGGAACGTTTTTCTGGAAACCGGAAGAAATTTAGAGCTTTAAAAAATGCTTGCCTACTGTATCTAGCTCTTCAACCCAGGACTTTCCATTCAGAATCCGTAAAAGTGGGATTCGTTATTTCACTATTATCTGAAGAACCACAATCTTGGGCTCATAATCTTCTTGAACAGAAGAGTTCTTTATTAGACTCAGTTGAAACTTTCTTTGCCGCTATGGCTCAGTTACATGATGACCCGCAATGCACAGCTACTGCTGAATCCATTCTGCACACCCTTACCCAAGGAAAAAGACCAGTAGAGGATTACACCATGGAATTCCGTAAATGGTCTGGAGACACCACCTGGAATGAGGCCGCCCTTAAATACCAGTACCGTCAGGGTCTCTCTGAAACACTTAAAGACGAATTGGCACGAGTGGATACCCCTGTCTCTCTGGAAGATCTGATCCAGCTCGCCACTAAGCTCGACAGACGCCTGCGGGAGCGTCGCTCTGAACGCTTCCAGTCTTCCCGGCCTACCTGGATGTTACCCTGGGTTCCTACGGTTCCTGTGCCTATCGCGGGTCCCTCAGCTTCTGCTGACAGTGAGCCCATGCAACTGGGACTGGTCCGGTCCCCACTCACTCCTGACGAGAGATTGCGACGGCGTCAAGCCAATCTTTGCCTCTACTGCGGAGAAGCTGGCCATTTCCTACATAGCTGCCCTGTGAGACCCAGTAAGTACCGCTTACGGCATGCTACGAACTTTCAAGTTGCTGACTCAACCCAATCTCACCTTATCCTACCGGTCTCATTACAGGTGGCGGAAGAGGGAATTCGACTGCTGGCTATCGTTGACTCTGGAGCATGCAGCTGTTTCTTGGATGCATCTCTTGCCCAAAGTCTGCACATCCCTCTCCAAGATAAGAAACAGCTCCTTCAGATTTACCTGGCAGACGGGTCTCTACCCAACTCAGGACCAATCACTCAAGAAACCAAGCCCATTCTTGTCTCCACAGACTCTGGTCACCAGGAATTTCTTTGCTTCAACATCATCAACTCACCCATGTTTCCCATTATCTTGAGGTTCCCATGGCTAATGGCACACGACCCTCAGATCCTTTGGAGTAAAAAAGAAATTCTCTTCTCTTCAGCATACTGCTCCCAGCATTGTTTTGTGCCAACCTCCAATAACACTGTCCCCTGTTTGACCATACAACCAGTGCCAGATACGCTTACACATGTCCCTGCAGCATATCACGAAATCCTGGACGTTTTTGATAAAAAGAAGGCCGATAGTTTACCACCTCATCGGCATTATGATTGCCCCATCGATCTGTTGCCCGGCTCCGAGATCCCGTTTGGCCGAATTTTCCCCTTGTCGGAGACCAAGTTGGAAGCTCTCCGCCTCTACATTGATGAAAACCTTGAAAAAGGATTAATTCGTCCTTCTTCTTCCCCAGCCGGGGCTGGTATATTTTTTGTTGCGAAAAAGGATGGATCTCTCAGGCCATGCATAAACTATAGAGAGCTTAATAAAATCACCATCAAAAATCGATACCCACTTCCCCTCATTCCTGAACTGTTCCAGCGGTTTCAATCTGCCCAAATATTTACCAAATTGGATTTACGAGGGGCATACAATCTTGTTCGGATACGTGCTGGGGACGAATGGAAGACAGCTTTCAGGTTTAGATTCGGTCACTTTGAGTATCTGGTGATGCCCTTTGGGCTCTGTAATGCCCCAGCTACGTTCCAGCATCTAGTCAATGATATTTTCCGGGAATTCCTAGATAACTTTGTCATTGTCTATCTTGATGATATTTTAATTTTCTCTACCACTTTAGAATTACATCGAGACCATGTCAAGAAAGTCCTCTCAGTTCTCAGAAAACACGGCCTGTTCCTAAAGGGAGAAAAGTGTGAATTTGAAAAGACTACCATCCAGTTCCTTGGCTTCATCATCACTACGGAAGGGGTAGCCATGGTTCCACAAAAGGTTAAAGCCATCCAGGAGTGGCCGGCCCCCTCAGACAAAAAAGCAGTCCAGCGATTTATTGGCTTTGCCAATTTTTATCGCAGGTTTATTAGGGGGTTCTCCTCAATTATCTCTCCCATCACTCAATTAACCCACCAACAAATCAAATTCCGATGGTCTCAGGAAGCTCAAGATGCCTTTGCCAAACTAAAGAATCTATTCACGTCAGCTCCCATACTTCAGCATCCGGACCCCACTCTACCTTATGTACTTGAAGTTGATGCCTCAGAATCCGCCACAGGAGCCATCTTGTCTCAGAGAAGTGGTATTAAGGCACTTCTTCATCCAGTAGCCTTTGCCTCCCGCAAACTAAGTCCTCCAGAGAAAAATTATAATGTTGGTGACCGGGAATTATTAACAATAAAGACTGCCCTTGAGGAATGGAGATACTTACTGGAGGGTGCGTCCCAGCCCATCATGATCTTCACGGACCACAAGAACCTGGAGTATCTCCGAACAGCCAAACGTCTTAGGCCCCGACAAGGCCGATGGGCATTATTCTTCTCCAGGTTCAATTTCCATATGTCCTATCGACCTGGTTCAAAAAATGGGAAGGCGGACGCACTTTTCTGTATGTTTCCAGAGGCCAATGAGTCAACAGAACCTGAAACCATCCTATCCTCTCACAATTTTCTTCATCTCATTCAACCTAACCTTCAATCTGCTATTGAACAGGCCTCTAGGCAATGCACGGAATCCGAGATATCCTCCTTAGAAAAAAGAGATGGTTTGCTGTCCCCTCCTTTTTGTCCCCTCCTCTGTAAGGCTTAGAATTTTACAGACTTTCCATGATCACAAAATGGCAGGACATTTCGGAGTACAGAAGACTTCTGAATTAGTTCACCGCTCTTTCTGGTGGCCGGGTTGGAGGCAAGACTGTAAAAAGTATGTTCAATCCTGCATTACCTGCCAACGCAGCAAAGGGTCAAACACTAAAGCTTGGGGCCTCCTTAGACCCCTATCTATCCCTGAAAGACCTTGGAGTGAGGTTTCTTTGGACTTCATTGTTGATCTACCTCCCTCTGAAAATTTTTCCAACATCTTAGTAGTGGTTGATCGCCTCTCAAAGATGGCACACTTTCTACCCATGATTGGTACTCCTTCTGCTTTGGCTACAGCAAATGTTTTTATTAAAGAAATAATAAGACTCCATGGCGTTCCCCACAACATCACCTCTGATAGAGGAATTCAATTTACCTCAAGATTCTGGAAAGACCTTTGTAAATCCCTGGAAATCAAAACCTCCTTTTCTTCAGCATACCATCCCCAAAGCAACGGCCAAACAGAAAGTGTCATGGACGTCCTCCAAGACAAGCTGCTGGGCTCCTCAAGTTAGGTTGGAATTTAGAACAAGAACAGTCAGTGACACACCGGGTAAGCGACCATAAAAAAAAACAAGTTAAATGCACATCAAGGGAGGATGGGGACATTCACCCATTATTGGCTTGTTGGAAACGTTGGGCCTGTAAGTCCCGCAGCGCCTGGGATCCAGATTGTGATCTTTGTGATGCTTGAGAGGATTGACGAGGAGGTCTGGTGGGGCCTGGTCGGGAATGTGAAGCCTGGGCATCAGGTTGGGACAGAGGGATGTCTAGTTGCAGATCCTGGAGATGCTGTTTTAGGCCTGATGGGGAGGTGGCATGGAACTGGCAACCCTGATGGGAGAAAGAAAGTTTAAAGGGGAACCCCCATCTGTACTTGATCTGATGGGATTGTAGAACTTGGAGATAAGGTTTAAGACCTCGGCGCCTGGCAATGGTGACCGGCGAGAGGTCTGCGAATATTTGGAGGGGGTTGCCTTGGAAAGAGATATCCCGCTGCTCTCGGGCAGACTGTAAGAGCTTCTCCTTGGTCCTATAATAATGGAATTTGATGATAACATCCCTCGGGGGACCTTCGGAGGGTTTAGGGGCCAGTGACCGGTGGATGCGGTCAAATTCCAGTCTGTCCACCGGAATCTCAGGGGCCAGTTCTTGGAAAAAAGCTGTGGCTGTTCCCTGCAGGTCAGTGACCGTTTCGGGGATGCCGCAAATACGAAGGTTATCCCTGTGGGCCCTATTTTCCGCGTCCTCTAATTTATCTCTGAGAGCGTCTATTTCTGCGGACATTCTGTCTACCTCCTTCTCATGGCCTTCCAACACAGTGGTGGCCAAGTCCATGCGGTGTTCCAATTGATTGGTGCGGTGGCCTATCTCCTTGAGGCTGCGGACCAGATCTGAGGAAAGCTTTCGGGAGGCCGCCGTTATCTCATCTCTAACAATGCTGCGGAATTTGGCTAGCATGGCATCAGAGTCAGCAGGGTGAGGACTTACGTGGTCCGTGGGAAAGAGATGGAGACTTTTGGCGGGAGATTCCTGTCCCAGTTCAGAGAGCTGTGTGTCCTCATCAGGTTCAGGAGGATCGGGCGCCATTTTAGATTTGCTTTTGGCTGGGGCTGGAGATTTGCTGTTACTCTGCCGTTTTTTTAGCTTGTTTTTTGTGGAGCGGTACATCACCGCTTGTGGCTCCATGTATTCCTCTATCCTGTGAGGTACAGTGGTCCCCTCCTCATATCGTCTATGTTGTATTAGGCCAGGTAACGGTTTCCGACGGCGTGGAACGGAGGGATCAGACTTCCATTACCCCCGCTCGCGCGTATGCGCCCCTCATAGGCAGTGATTTACATAGCAAGGGAAAGGATTTTGTTAGACATGATGGGGCCGTTAGTCAGTAGCCCTGTGGATTTGTATAGTGTTTGTGGGGGGGTGATTGTTGGGGGAAGTGGTCCCTAATGTTCCGTGAAGGAATGGCCAGCCGGGTATTGTAGGATAGTCAATAATCACTTGTAGCCTCTTCCCTCACAACTTCCTGCACATTTTCACTGGCAAGTTTTACACTTGCAGAGCACTTGCACAAATTCTAGTTTATACCGTTAAAGTCTATGGGATGCGAACGTGAAAAATCAAAAGTGCTAATTTTAAAGGCTTTTATGCAAGTTACTGCCATAAAAAGTGTTTGGGGACCCGGGTCCTGCCCCAGGGGACATGTATCAATGCAAAAAAAAAGTTTTATAAACAGACTTTTTTCGGGGAGCAGTGATTTTAATAATGCTTAAAATGAAACAATAAAAATGAAATATTACTTTATATATCGTGCCTGGGGGGTGTCTTTAGTATGCCTATAAATTAGCGCATCTTTCCCGTGTTTATAACAGTACCACAGGAAAATGACATTTCTAAAGGAAAACATTTCATACAAAACTGCTTGCGGCTGTAATGTATTGTCGGATCCCGGCACTATAGATAAAAATACCAAAAAAATGGTGTGGATGTCCCCCCCCCCTAAATTCCATACCAGGCCCCTCAGGTCTGGTATGGTTATGAAGGGGAACCCCGCATCAACATTTTTTAAAAAATGGCGTGTGGGGGCCCCCAGGCACTATGTACGCTACAGAAAAACTGGGCCTTAGGTGTTGGTGGTACCAGAACACTGTAACCCCTCACAGTTACTCTAGTTGGGGGCAGGAACGGGCCCTGCTGTGAAATATTATATCAAAAATTGAAATGGCATGGCCCTGTTAAACAGGGGCAGAAAAATTGGGCCTTTGGTTTTGGTGGTGCAAGCACACTGTAACCCCTCACCTCATCTCTTGGTGGGCGCAGGAACGGGGCCATGCTTAACTATTATTTCAAAAATAGTAATTACATGCCCCTGTTTGGTGGTGGTGGTGATGCCACAACACTGTAACCCCTCAAAGATACTCTTGTTAGTTGCAGGAACGGGCCATGCTGTGAAATATTAGCTCAAAAATTGTAATTACATGCCCCTGTTAAACAGGGGCAGAAAAATTGGGCCTTGGGTGGTGGAGGTGCCCTAAACCAAAAATATTGGTGGAAGCTAGCATCATCATGATTGAGGAGGATATAAGGTAGTTCCTCAATCTAAAAGATAAACAAAGATGGGGCGGGTACCATCATCCCACAAGCCCAACGTGACTTGATGCTTCCTTATGAAGTGGGGGCGACAGACGTACCCTGCTCTGCAGCTTCTGCCAACTCACCAGACACAACCCTTCAGGGTAGTGAGGAGACCAATAGGAACACTGGTAAATTCAAACCCAAGTCCCGCACATTTCCAGATCTGATGATCTGTCCATCTGTGTGGGCCTTTCTTCATGAATCTATTAAGTCTCTTAAAAAAACAACAATGGCCCCATCTACCCTCCAATTTAAGGCCCCTTTCACACATGTGGACCGTATGTCCGTATTTCATCCATCCGTTTTCGGATGAAATACGGACATACATGCATCCCTATGGGATAGCGGGTGTCAGCGGATGTACATCCGCTAACACCCGATGTTGTCCGGCTCCGCTCTCGTCCGATTCTGCGGACGGAAAAAAATCCTATTTTTCTATCCGTCTGCAGAGCGGATCGGATGAACACGGACAGACGGTCCGTGTTCCTCCGATCCCCCATAGGGGAGAGTGGAGATCTGACAGGGCGGTCCCTGCACAGTGTGCGGGTCCCGTCCTGTCATCTGCCTGGTCAGCTGGGGAAAGCGGAGCGATCCCCGCTGAGCATCGGATAAACACGGGGCGGATCAACACGGATCCGTCCCGTGTGAAAGGGGCCTAACTAAAAAACAAACTGATTAAACTTCAGAAACACATGGATCTGGTAATTAAACAATCCGATAAGGGCGGGAATATAGTCCTTATGACAAATCTTCAATACCAGACTATGTGCTTGGATGTTCTGCACAATACAACTTGGTTTACACCTATTGATCATACCCTGATACAACAATTCATTGCCGAATTTCAGAGTTTGTGCATTGGAGCATTTTGGGAAGGCCTCATTGATGAGGACATTCTCAAATTTATCAACACTCAAACCCCACGGCTACCAACGTTTTACATGTTACCCAAAACTCATAAAAACCTTAAAGTACCACCTGGGAGACCCATAGTATCGGGCATAGAGTCCCTTACAGAAAATGCAAGTAAATTTGTAGACACACCTCTAAAGCCACATGTTCTACCGTCATACATTCGGGATACAACAGACTTACTTTGACACATTGAGGGGTCCTGGTCCCTCCGGATCAGGGCCGGTCCCAGGCGGGTGCACGGGGTGCAGTGCACCCAGGCGCCAGAGAGGTGGGGGCGCTGAAGCGCCAGAGTGCTCCCCTCCCTCCTCCTCCTCCCCTCCGTGTCCAGAAGTAGCTCTGTCCGCAGCAGCTCACCGCCGCGGAGCAGCCGCGCTGGCGCTGCTGTGCTTTACATTGCTAGAGCCTGTCCCCCCTCCCTCCTCCTCCTGTCAGAGGAGAGCAGCCGCCGGAGATCGGAGCGGCTGGTCTCTGTGTTGAGAGAGACCAGCCGCGCAGTGACTTCGCTGGGGGGAGGGGGGGCGGCCCGTGCCTGCAGCCTGACACAGGTTCTCTCTCTCCTCCGCTGTCTCTCACTCCCGCCTAAGCTGCTGCCTGCAGCCTGTCTCGATCTGTTCTTCACCCGGGCGGCGCGGCTGCACACTGTCCTCTCTAGCTGCTGCCCGGGTGTTAATGTGTCTGTCTGTACTGATAGAGGGAGGTTTGTCCCTGGGGCGGTCTGTACTAATGGGGGGGTTGTCCTCTGGGGGCGGTCTGTACTAATGGGGGGGTTGTCCTGGGGGGGCGGTCTGTACTAATGGGGGGTTGTCCTGGGGGGGCGGTCTGTACTAATGGGGGTTGTCCTGGGGGGTCTGTACTAATGGGGGGGTTGTCCTGGGGGGTCTGTACTAATGGGGGGGTTGTCCTGGGGGGTCTGTACTAATGGGGGGGTTGTCCTGGGGGGTCTGTACTAATGGGGGGGTTGTCCTGGGGGTCTGTACTAATAGGGGGTTGTCCTGGGGGTCTGTACTAATGGGGGGGTTGTCCTGGGGGTCTGTACTAATGGGGGGTTGTCCTGGGGGTCTGTACTAATGGGGGGGTTGTCCTGGGGGGTCTGTACTAATGGAGGGGGCGTTGTCTTGGGGGGGTCTGTACTAATGGAGGGGGGATTTGTCCTGGGGGGTCTGTACTAATGGAGGGATTTGTCCTGGGGGTCTGTACTAATGGAGGGGGGGTTTGTCCTGGGGGGTCTGTACTAATGGAGGGGGGTTGTTCTGGGGGGTCTGTACTAATGGAGGGGGGGTGTTTGTCCGGGGGATCTGTACTAATGGAGGGGGGTCCTGGGGGGGGGGTCTGTACTAATGGAGGGGGGTTTGTCCTGGTGGGGGGTCTGTATTAATGGAGGGGGGTTTGTCCTGGTGGGGGGGTCTGTACTAATGAAGGGGGGATTTGTCCTGTGGGGGTCTGTACTAGTGGAGGGGGGGTTCTCTTGGGGGGTCTGTAGTAATGGAGGGGATTTGTCCTGGGGGGTCTGTACTAATGGAGGGGGGGTTTGTCCTGGGGGGTCTGTACTAATGGAGGGGGGGTTTGTCCTGGGGGATCTGTACTAATGAAGGGGGGATTTGTCCTGTGGGGGTCTGTACTAATGGAGGGGGTTTGTCCTGGGGGTCTGTACTAATAGAGGGGGGGTTTGTCCTGGGGGTCTGTACTAATGGAGGGGGGTTGTCCTGGGGGGGTCTGTACTAATGAAGGTTGGCTTTGTCTTGGGGGGGATCTGTACTAATGGAGGGGGGGTTGTCCTGGTGGGGGTCTACTAATGGAGGGGGGGTGGTTTGTCCTGGGGGGGTCTATACTGATGAAGGGGGGTCTGTACTGAGAGAGGGGTTTATACTTAGTGGGGGTCTATACTTAGTGGAGGGAGGTCTGTACTGAGGGGCGACTAAAGTTGGTGGAAGGAGGGTGACACCATGTTATACCGCACCTGGTGACACCAACCCTAGTGACGTCACTGCAGCTGCAGGCTCTTCTTTCGCCCCTTCCTCTCCCTCTCCCTCTCCTCCGCACGTGCACTGCTATACTAGTGAGCGGCGCTGGCCAGCACAGCCTCCCACTATGTTTCTTCCCCCGCCTTCATATCAGCCAGGGAAAAATAGAATAGAAAAAGGAGAAGAGGATTGTGGGACATGTAGTCCCAAGGACTGGCAGCCCCACTGTAACACGGAAACTGCAGTCCACACAGCAGGCTCAGCTGAATGGGAGAGAGAGAGATACAGGAGCCTGGGAAAGCTTTCAGGGAAGTGCACCCAGGACTCCAGAGGGAGAGGGCAGTGCTCAGGGAACACCATCAGAGAGGAAACCCCACTGCCTGCGCCACCAGAGGGAAAGCCACACAGCCTGGTGCCATCCCTGGTGGAGAAAGGAATGGAGTCATTGCCAGAATACAGATCTGGGTGCTACCCAGCGGAGTCACCACGGGCAATTCAGAGTGAGCTTACTCCTGATCAGAGGAACCATCGCTGGGTCAGGTGAGAGGGCCAATCGGCCATTATCTACTAATGTCCATAGGAACTGCAGTCTCTGACCATCTCCTGTATTATATCTGCAGTCTCTGACCTTCTCTTGTATCATGTCTGCAGTCTCTGACCATCTCCTGTATCATGTCTGCAGTCTCTGATCATCTCCTGTACTATGTCTGCAGTCTCTGATCATCTCCTGTACTATGTCTGCAGTCTCTGATCATCTCCTGTACTATGTCTGCAGTCTCTGACTATCTCCTGTATTATATCTGCAGTCTCTGACCTTCTCTTGTACCATGTCTACAGTCTCTGACCTTCTCTTGTATCATATCTGCAGTCTCTGACCACCTCCTGTACTATGTCTGCAGTGTCTGACTGTCTCTTGTATCATGTCTACAGTCTCTGACCACGTCCTCTACTATGTCTGCAGTCTCTGATCATCTCCTGTACCATGTCTGCAGTCTCTGATCATCTCCTGTACTATGTCTACAGTCTCTGATCATCTCCTGTACCATGTCTGCAGTCTCTGATCATCTCCTGTACTATGTCTGCAGTCTCTGATCATCTCCTGTACCATGTCTACAGTCTCTGATCATCTCCTGTACCATGTCTGCAGTCTCTGATCATCTCCTGTACCATGTCTGCAGTCTCTGATCATCTCCTGTACCATGTCTGCAGTCTCTGATCATCTCCTGTACTATGTCTACAGTCTCTGATCATCTCCTGTACCATGTCTGCAGTCTCTGATCATCTCCTGTACTATGTCTGCAGTCTCTGATCTTCTCCTGTACCATGTCTGCAGTCTCTGATCATCTCCTGTATCATGTCTGCAGTCTCTGACCAACTCCTGTACCATGTCTTCAGTCTCTGACCATCTCCTGTACCATGTCTGCAGTCTCTGACTGTCTCTTGTATCACGTCTACAGTCTCTGACTGTCTCTTGTATCATGTCTGCAGTCTCTGATCATCTCCTGTACTATGTCTGCAGTCTCTGACCATCTCTTGTATCATGTCTGCAATCTCTGACCAGCTTCTGTACCATGTCTGCAGTGTCTGACTGTCTCTTGTATCATGTCTGCAGTCTCTGACCATCTATTCTATCTTGTCTGTAGTCTCCGACCATCTCCTGTATTATGTTTGCAGTTTCTGACCATCTCTTGTATCATGTCTGCAGTCTCTGATCATCTCCTGTACTATGTCTGCAGTCTCTGACCATCTCCTGTACTATGTCTGCAGTCTCTGATCATCTCCTGTACCATGTCTGCAGTCTCTGACTGTCTCTTGTATCATGTCTACAGTCTCTGATCATCTCCTGTACTATGTCTGCAGTCTCTGACCATCTCCTGTACTATGTCTGCAGTCTCTGATCGTCTCCTGTACTATGTCTGCAGTCTCTGATCATCTCCTGTACCATGTCTGCAGTCTCTGATCGTCTCCTGTACTATGTCTGCAGTCTCTGATCATCTCCTGTACCATGTCTGCAGTCTCTGATCGTCTCCTGTACTATGTCTACAGTCTCTGATCATCTCCTGTACCACGTATGCAGTCTCTGATCATCTCCTTTATTATGTCTGCAGTCTCTGATCATCTTCTGTACTATGTCTGCAGTCTCTGATCATCTCCTGTATTATGTCTGCAGTCTCTGATCATCTCCTGTACCATGTCTGCAGTCTCTGATCATCTCCTGTACCATGTCTGCAGTCTCTGATCATCTCCTGTACCATGTCTGCAGTCTCTGATCATCTCCTGTACTATGTCTGCAGTCTCTGATCATCTCCTGTACTATGTCTGCAGTCTCTGACCAACTCCTGTACCATGTCTGCAGTCTCTGTCCAGCTCTTGTATCATGTCTGCAGTCTCTGATCATCTCCTGTACCATGTCTGCAGTCTCTGATCATCTCCTGTACCATGTCTGCAGTCTCTGATCATCTCCTGTACCATGTCTGCAGTCTCTGATCATCTCCTGTACTATGTCTGCAGTCTCTGATCATCTCCTGTACCATGTCTGCAGTCTCTGTCCAGCTCTTGTATCATGTCTGCAGTCTTTGACCGTATCCTGTATTATGTCTGGGGACTCTTTCTAACAGAAGCCCTCTCTGTGTGGATCAGCGAGACTCCCCTCCAGGTCTCATTAGTGTTCTCTCTTCCTGTATTTTCTTTATTGTTAAGAGATCATGGGAGGATTTCAGGGTAACAAAGACTTCTTAGGGGAGCAGCTCTGTATTTGAGTCGTTGCCATAGAATCATTTGTAAAGGGGTGGAGTTGGTAAGATGACCACGCCCATGTGGGGGCGCCAGAAATATTTCTGCACCCAGGCGCCGGTGACCCTAGGATCGGCCCTGCTCCGGATGCTCCCTCCTTGTCGCTATAGATGTCAAGGCTCTTTACTCAAGCATCCCCCACGGGCAGGGCGTCCGGATGGCTGGTACCTTCTTGATGGAGCAGGATCATAATACATGGCCCTTTAACAATTTATTTTGAAACTATTACAGTTTAGCCTGACTAAAAACTATTTTACATACATGGATCATATCTACTTACAAACACAGGGGGTGGCCATGGGCACCTCCTGTGCACCTTCTTATGCCAACCTTTACTTGGGGGGATGGGAGAGATCAATTGTTTGGGATGAGTCCTTACAATCGTTTTTGGACCATGTGCTCTGTTGGTACAGGTTCATTGACAATTTATTTGTTATTTGGATGGGTACAGAATCATTATTAATCAGGTTTATTGAGCGTTTAAATACTAAAACCAGTTTAACCTATGTTTTACATTTACCTATGATTATAATCATATCTCTTTTCTCAATTTAAAGATTTTTAAAAACTCCACTGGCCAAATAGCAACGGACCTCTATCAAAAACCCACGCTACTCCACGTCTTTAGCTCTCATCCCCGCTCTCTGATACGCAATATCTTAGGCTGCGCCAGAACTACACAGTGGACAGGGATTTCTATGTCCAAGCGGCTGCTCTTCGTGAGCATGGGGTTATACCCACACCAACCTCAGGAAGGCCTACAATAGGGCTTTTGTACAAAACAGATCGTCTTTGCTTTATGGCCCCCCTTGTGTTAAACCACCTCAGACAGTCAAAATAGTCACTAAATTGTCTACTCATCCCAATCAACTGTCAGAACATTGGTATCTCCTAACGGATCATCATGTTTGAGGCAAATATGTAAGGCCCAACCCAGAATTGGTGTTTTGTAGAGCAACTACATTGAGGGACAGACTTACCAGCAGCCATTATCGGGTGAATCCACGCGAGATGGGGGCCCCCGGGGAACTTTCCGGTGTGGCCACTGCCCGCGTTGTCCTTGGATCCAGGAAGGCACAACTTTCATTCTTCCCAATGGGGAAACTTTTTCTCCCCCCCAATTGTGGCACGAGGGGAGTTGTTTACCTAATGGTCTGTGCCTGCAATGTGTTTTATGTAGGCAAGACCATTAGAGAATTAAGGCAGAGAATGGGAGACCATTTATACCATTCTTCCAATGGTAAATTTACCATGGTGGGCCGCTATATAGGCTTACATCACAGATTCCAACCTGAAGTTGTCAAATTCCTGGTCGTGGAAGTTGTTCCAGAAGACCCTCGAGGGGGCGACTGGGACCGGGAGATCCTAAGACGTGAAATTATCTGGATTGAGCGGCTCAACGCCCTCACACCACCGGGCTTCAATGAAGCCCTCTCATATAAACCTTACCTATGAACGCCTTGTTTCTTGATTCCACCTTTTCCTGATCTGTCTATGTTCTCTCGGGCCCTTGCTTTTTGTTATTTTTTTTTGTTTTTTGTCATTTGCTTTTTGTTTCACAATTTATTTTTATTTTCCCATCCCTTCTGTGTCCCTTTTCCTATCTCTCGTCTACCCCCTCCCCCTTCACCTCACTCACCTATACCTTTGACAACCAAGATGACTGTTGACTGTCAATTGGGTCAAGCATATATTCCAAAAATATTCTTCATTTTAATTTTAGGATCCACTTGTATTTTTGTGTGATCCTTTGTGGTGAGATTATGACTGCAGACAAATTGTTTTTATCATTAACAACATGTAATCGCTTGGCATATGTGTGTGCATTGGGCACGGACTAGGATGGAATTCCTGCTGCGGCCGCATCTTTGTCACACACATTGCCTCGCCAACTGCTTTGTTTAATCGATGTTCTTTCATTAAACATTTTTTGTCAGGTATGCTTTGCCATGGGATCTACAGCGGCCTGAGGCATTACACTCCCCCTAGTGGCGGACATGCGTCTCTCCATTAGGAGGAGGGCCTCCAACCCCTGGATTGCCCTCCCCTTCTTCCCTCGATGATGGCTTTGCGCCATCCTCTGTGAGGGTCACGCATGTGCGCATTGTGTGTGCACGCAGTGGCCATCCTTTGTGAGTTTCACAGGTGTGCGCATCTGCGCACGCACTGTGTCCGAGACGATCCCAGTGACAATAGGCGCTGGCGCCAGCCGGGGCATTGACGTGGGCCTGGTTGGAGGCTTTTTAAAAGGATGCTCATGGCGGCCTCTATTCAGATGGCTGCCACCCAGGGACAAGCTCCAATACAGACATTTAAAGGTAGGACTGGCTTGTTTGACTGCTGCTAGTGCAGCCTGTGTTTCTATGATGGGGAGGTGCTTGATACTCTTTGCAGCCTCTTGATATGCTATGTGGCCACTGCTGCTGGTGTGGACTGGCGGTCCTCTTCTCTGCACATATTTATTGTATTTCTTTTTTCGGCCCAACGGCTGCAGGGGACCTACTTATTGGCCTCGTCTGACCACTGGATACCGTTTTGTATAAACAACCTACCTACCCTTCCTTGATACACGGTTGTGTTCTGAGCCTTTCCTGATCCCTGGGTGTTTCACTACATGGCATCTATTGGGTGGGTTAGTTCTTTAATTGGATCAATGCCTCCTTCCCATTCCCCCTCCCCTCCTCCTTTCCTTCCCTTCCCATCCCCCTTTTTTTCCTCCCCCCATCTTGAGGGGTTTACCTGTTCTTTGTTTGTATCACTTGTAACAGTATGCAATAACCATTTTATATATTGTTGTATCCAATGTCCTTCATTTTTGTCCTTTTTCAATAAATTAATACTTTTATATCTATTCCATCTAAATCCCTGGGTACCAAGAAAGTCCACAACAATCTTTGTTTTTGTGGGGCAATTTTTGGAGTAGCCCCTGACACACCCATTTTTTAAGATTAAGGAGGAATAGGATAGTCAGCTTATGCAGTCTTCAAGGGATCCCAGATCCATAGTAAATTCAATCAGTTACATCAGCATCAGGTGCTTAATAGCTAGTAATCCAAGACTGATTCATTTTTATGAATGTGAGCCTATCAACAGAGTCTGTAGACAGGCGCACTCTTTGATCCATTACAAACCCTCCAGCAGCACTGAATGTGCATTCAGAAAGCACTCCGGATGCAGAACAGGCCAGTAGCTCAATTGCATATTGAGCAAGCTCTGGCCAGTGGTCCATCCTCAAGACCCAGTAACCCAGTGGATGCTCTGATGGAAAGGTCTCCAAGTCTGCTCTTTCCCCTAGATATTCCTGCACCATATAAGGCAGATACTGGCGATGGTTGGTTGAACCAATCAGACCTTGGCGCTGAGGACTGAAAAATTGTTTAAAGGCATCGGTCAGCCAGCCACCTTCTCCATCGCTCTTCCTCTGACTAAACGAAGAATCAGCAACACATTGTTCAGCACCAGGAAATGGTAACCTCCCAGGGTCTGGAAATGCGTTACACAAACCTTTCTTCAAGGCCTCCTGAAGATGTTTCATCTTCTGCTCCCTCTGCGAAGGCAAGATGAGTTCTGCATCTTTACCCTTGTAACGTGGATCAAGAAGGGTTGCCAGCCAGTAATGATTCCTTTCCTTGATGCCACAAATCCTAGGGTCCTTTCGCAGGCTTTGCAGAATAAGGGAGGCCATGAAATGTAAGTTGGCAGAGGCATTCGATTCTGAGACCTCTGGGTCATTAAGGATCACATTATCCATAACTACTTACTCCCAGCCACGTACAACTCCTTGGGTTTCTGGGGACTGAAAACCATCCCTTGAAGACTGTTGCTGAGTGTTATTCTCTCCATCCATGCTGACACAATCCTCCTCCTCTTCTTCCTGTGTGTTTGGCAGGCCTGCAGTAATTCTATCTGGATAAAGGGGGCCTTGAGAGGAAAGGAAGTCCTCCTCTTTCTCCTGCTGTTCTGCCTCAAGTGCCCTGTCCATGATTCCATCAATCATGTGCTCCTGCACGAAGACTAGAGGGACAGTGTCACTGATGCATGCATTGTTGCTGCTCACCATCCTTGTGGCCTTCTCAAATGGTGACAGGACAGTGCATGCATCCTTTATCAGTAGCCACTGGCATGGTGAAAAGAAGCCAGGCTCCCCTGACCCTATCCTGGTGTAATACTCACACAGGTACTCATAGATGTCCCTCTGCTGTGTGTGCAGCTGCTGCAGCATTGCCGACATTGAGTTCCACCTGGTGGGCATGTCACAAATGAGGCGGTTGGTGGGCAGGTTGCATTCCCTTTAATTGTCAGCCAGCCGAGCACTGGCATTGTATGACGACCACAGACTTTTCTGTCCTGTCTCAGGTGATCTTGTAAGCTTGGGTACCTGCTCAAGAACCGCTGCACCACCAAATTCAGGACGTGTGCCAAACATGGAACATGGGTCAAGTGTCCCTGTTGGAGGGCGGAGAGAAGGTTGGTTCTATTGTCGCGTACAACCATCCCTGGTTGAAGCTGGCATGGCGTCAACCACCTCTGAGCCAGCCCCTGAAGAGCTGACAGAATCTCTGCCCCAGTGTGGCTCCTGTGGTGGAGATTTTGAAATCCATATTTATATCTTATATCTTATAATCTTATATCTTATGATCTTATATAATCTTATATCTTATATGTATCTTATGATCTTTATATTATCTTCTAATAAAAGGACACTTTAATCAAATTACCATGCCCCATTGGAGATATATATATACACACATGTATGTATATGTTTTTACAGGACTTTATATATTTTGCGATATCAGATTGAGCCCAGCTTAGATTTTAAAAATACTTTTTTCCTGTCTCATGGGAACGGTTGAATGTCTTCAGGTGATAATTAAATTAGTTAAATTATCCTTTTGTTTTGTAAAGAGCCTGGGCAGACATTGCAGCTCCCAAGTCCTTGAAATACTCATTTATATTAAGATCAAAGAGGGCTAACTGTTTTAAGGCAGACACTGAGGCCCCCGGAGATAGCCTCTTGCTAGGTTTTTATGACAGATGGTGCCCTGTGTGAGGAAGTTTAACGTTTGGGTGAATGTTATTTCTTGTATGGAAGACAGAGCTGGTTTATACCTAACCCCAGAAACGCTAAGCATTTTTTTCTTATGTCTTTTGTGTTATGTCTCCAGTCTCCTGTCTCCCCCAGACTAAAAAACTTCTCAGAACTTTCCTGTTTATCTTTTGTCTATACTAATACTTTGATGAGACTGATTTTGAATAATGTATATAAGAAATGAAATTGTAAGGGCGAATGATGAGGTCTCCATTTGGAATGTTGGAGGCAGTGGAAAAGGATATGTGCCTCTCGGCCAAAAAGCAAGTTCAGTTGACCCTTTGAATGAGATTAGGCCAATCGTTGTGATTGAAATGCACCTGTGGGCATAGAGCTGCGTTTCCACTGATGCAACTTTAAAGTCGCATGATTTAGAGTGTGACTGTGATGTGTGACTTTGGTGTGGCTTTGAATGCGACTTTGATCCAAATTTACACTCTGGGTCGGAGTCACATCCAGAGTCACATTAGACTTGTAATGCGACTTTGTGTCGAAAGTTGCATGGCAAATTGCATTAATGGAAACGGAGCCTGGGTCACACTGAATGATCTTGATATGTATGAATTAGGGCTGCAACTGACGATTGTTTTCATGGCCGATTGGTTGGCCGATTGTTGTTTCGATTGGTTGATTAACCGGTTATTGGCCTTGGAAGAAACTGTGGTGTATGATTTGGTTGGTATGTAGAGTTTAGGAAGAGGGCAATTTATTCTTGGATATCTCTAGTCAGGGGTAAGTGAAATAACCAACTATATGGTTAGGGAGCAGGGTGTCTGGTCCACTCTGGGAGTGGCAGACAGAAGAGATATACTGTGTAGTACTGTTGGAGGAGATGTACTATGTGGACTATTAGAGGAGAGATATGCTGTGTATGCTATTGGAGGATGTATGCTGTGTGTACAGGGGCTGTACCTGTCAACCCAATTCTTTGCCAGAGAGTAGCTACCTCTGGAGTAAAGGCAACCTGTAAAAAGGTTGGGGAATCAGTTCAAGGTCCATTGTAAATATGGGCCTTGGGTGGTATCTTCAAGATTGGGATGACTGGACTGGAAAGAGGTATTCTAAAAGAGGTACTTTTAAGTCAAAAGCTTGGGAACAAATTAAAGAAATACTTGGAGTGTATGCATGGTAGAAAAAAAACCACACCAAATGATGCTGAGGAGTAGGGACAAGCAGGGACAGCCACTAGACCAACATCCCCAGAGTAGTGACAGTGATGAACAGGGAGACTATGAGGAATTGGTAGGATTGGGGCCTTATACAATCACCCGGTCCTTGTTGGCAAGATACTCAGAAGCTGATAGGAACTGTCATCTATCAGCAGATGACAAAACTTTAAGCCATTTTTTTTAGAATACTTCTGAAAAGTCCACGGGGAAGATTGAACTATTATAGTTTGGAAAATCTCCAGGCTGACTTGAAGGACTATCGTCACAAACAGGGAAAATATTGTGGTGAAAAGCAGCAATGGTGACAGGGGCAGTACCCGTCAACCCAATCATGGTCCAGAGGGTCGCTACTTTTGGAGGATCAACCTATAAAAGGTTGGGAAATCAAGGCAGGGTCCAAGCGTCCGTAAGAATGGGTTAAATATGGCCCTAGGATATTCGTGATTGGGATTGTTGGACGAGGAAGAGGTTTTCTAAGAAAGGTTAAAACTTATGGGAGTATGGGAAGATCTGTACCATGCTCATCACACAAAGATGACACAGCCATATGACTTCAGTTGCCCAGTCAGATAGAGGAGATAACAGAGCAACGGATTTAGGTATGTCTGAATTCAGGGGGACATCCTCCACACCTAAGGTATGTACCAGCAATGTTCCATCCCTGGTGTTTCTGCAAGAATAAATCCCTGGAAGGTAAATGGGATGAATTTCTGAAAGAATTTCAACCTTACCAAACAGATGTTATGGGTTTAAGAAGAAGTACAGTTTAGTATAGAAAACATGCTGATATGTGTGATGTCTAGAGGTCATCTTTGACCTAGCTAATTGTGTGAATGTGTGTGTGGAATATGCAATATATGTTGTGTCGTGTGACGTTTGTCTCAGCTGCTGACAGCCCACCCAAATGACCCCCCCTTCTTTCTCACCAGATCTGTGAGAGTGTAAAGCGAACTGTATTGACATGCAAATTACCTGAGCCAAGATAATTATCTGTAATAGTGAGTTGAAATGTGTATTTACTAAAATGTATTTGTTTTCCAGAGAGACAGTTCTGCAAGAGGTTTTGTGGTGAGGTATTATGATTTGTTCATAAATGGTACCGCTAAAAGGTTTATACATGAATAAATTTTTTTGGGGGGGGGAAATTATTGGTGTACCATAAAACAAAAATCCACGTGGTATTAATATGTATTAAGTAATAATAGGTTGAGCTCAACAATTTTTGGTATTTTAAAAAACTGCACTGTTTATTACTAAAATTTTATTGGTGTTTTATCCCTCAGATTCGATATTTGGGTTTCATGGCTTTCAGGACAAAAGGATATCATAGCCTCCATAGACAATTTTTTAAAACTTTTTTCCTGGTTTCAGCACCATTATCTAGTTGGTGCTCCTACTTGTCAGCCCATGTGGCTGTGTTCTGGACTACCTGTCAGAGAAGGGTCTTTTCCAGCCGCATCCGCCATGGTCCTGTGCACGTGCGCGGTGGATTGGCACTCCGGCGCGCGCACGCGTGCAGCCCGATGGAGCAGCGCGTGCATGTGCGTGATAGCACACGTGTGTGCGTGGTCACCCACACATGCCTGTTGTGACGCTCTGGAGGGGCTATTTAAAAATGGCTTCAGAGCCCAGACGGGTTGCTGGTTTGTCCTCAGCTTCCTGTTGGTTCCTGCTTCCTGTTTAACGTATCTGATTTCCTGTTGTGACCCGGACTGTTCTTACCACGCTACTTCTCTCCTGTATTGACCCTCGGCCTGCTTAATGGACTTTGCCTTGCCTGCCACCAGTATTTGACCCTCGGCCTGTTTAACGGACTTTGCCTTGCCTGCCACCAGTGTTTGACCATCGGCCTGTTTAACGGACTTGCCTTGCCTGTCACCAGTATTTGACCCTTGGCCTGTTTAACGGAATTTGCCTTGCCTGCCACCAGTGTTTGATCCTCGGCCTGTTTAACGGATTTTGCCTTGCCTGCCACCAGTGCTTGACCCTCCGCCTGCTTAACGGACTTGCATTGCCTGTTACCAGTGTTTGACCCTCTGCTTGTTTACAGATTTGCTTGCTTCACCCAGCATCTGGTCCTCAGCCAGTTCCAAGACCCCTGCAATCCCAGATCCGGCTCTGCAGTCTTCTTCCAGGAACTCTATACCTGCTGGTGGCCCGTGCTCCTTAGTGCCACCCACTCCCTCTATCATCTCCAGGGGACGGGGTGCGCGTAGTTGCAAGGGCGAACCGCTCTTGGCATCTCTGCCTCGATAAGTACTCTCCTGACACTACCTAAGTGTGTGTTGTCTGATTCAATTCTCAAAAAATCAGTGGCTATGCTGACTTTTGTGTAGATTTGCTTAAGACTGCTTAATTCCCCCCTGCGGTTATTGTAATTAGTTATGGAGCTGGAGATACATTGGGGGGGTCTTCAGTTATATATCAGGGAAATGGTTAGGAAAACCAACTCGCTCTGTCCAGCATCACTTTGCAAGGACAGGCAGGTGGGGGTAGTATCCAGGTTGCTTAATAGATTGGTGGATGACTCTGTTCCAGGATCGTCAAAATCTAACTTGCACTGCTCTCATCCCTAATGGCAGGGATGGAACATTGTGCAGATATCACAGTCAATTTGGGTACTATCCTATCAGACTCTACTGTGTTACATCCTGGAGTCCATCTTGTTCTGATGGTTTGAGTCTGGACAGCCTCAGATGACTGGTACTGATGAGTGCTGGAGAAAGGAAGGTGTTGTGCTATGGGAAAAGGCAACAATGCTGGCACAGAGGGGGTCATGTCTAATGGATGCCAGGGTAGTGTCACAACTGGTCCTAAACAAAGTTAAAAATACTTGAGACCTGAGACCAGGGTACCGGTGCTGGTATCATGCACTGTTTTCAGCATCAGGTTAAATGGTACTCAGCAGGGTACACTACCTCGGGGAGTCTATTGTACATCTCCTCTGGCCCTTGGCATGGATAGAGCAGGAACACTGGGTTGTACCCCGATCACCCCTGAAGAAAGGTTTTATAGCAAACCTGACATCCCCTTACACCTACTGAAACTTCCGTTGGGATTCGGGGAGGAGTTAAAAGTTGGGTAGTTGGGTAGTTTTGGCAACAGGTGCATAGTGCGAACAGTTTGTGCAGGGCGTGAATAGAAGGGCCCTGTTTATGATCTAAAAGGAGGGTGGTAAAAAATAATAGCTGCTAGGAATTATCTGACATGGAGCTGGCTGAGGTAACATTTTAGGTGGAGGCAGGGTAAGCTTCCTGGAATAAAAGAGTTTTTAGGGATCATCTAGTGGTGGTCAGGGTAGGAGCTGGCTGGACATATTGGGGTGGGGAGTTCCAGAGGTTCTGGAGCGGTCCTGATGTTGAGCATGGGAGGAGGTAACAAGGGAGCTGGAAATCAGGATGTCTTAGGAGGAGTGAAGTGGACGATTTGGGTGATCTCAAGATCAAAAGAGGTCAATCCAAATATCTCAAACTAAGGTTTCTTAATGAGAAAAGTTTATTCGGGTACCATCTTAGGGCCACAGCTTTAGTAAACTCCACCCTGTTGCTGTTCTGATGTGGGTAGCTATTAAGAGACCGATGTAGAGTATTGTGCGCATTTAAAAGAGGACCCTAGAACTATATTTTTCTTTTTGTTATTTTGGGAAAAAACCTCCAAAAAAGTGCAGTCGAGTTTGACTAAATTCTAAAAGTTTTTGGCAACCATTGTTTTATTCTCTCCATTTTTTTATATTTTTTTGTACCCGACTTTTTAGTTTACATTTTTAGTGTCAGTGATCCTGTCAACCTGTTGATCACTAATATGGGAGAGGAGTTATCTATTTTTATTTTTTGTTCCTCTTTATTTTTTTTTCTAAGTTGCTGCTGCTACAGCTGCAATGTATTATTTTTCAAGGCACTTTATAATAATTTTTCAGGACATTTATATATTGTTCATTTGTTTTTATAAATGCAGATTCAATGCTCTTTGACATAAAGTGAAATGTGTGTGTTAAACGGTCTGGGTTGAAGCAGCATGAAACCTGTATGTTTTTTGTTTTTTTTTTAATTTTTTGCTTATTTTATTTTTTTCTCTTCTTTCTCGTTCCTGCTTTCTTTGTTTCATATTCTTATCTTTAATTACTTTAAATGACGGTACCAGTCCATTAGAAAAGCAAATGTATTAGTCTTCTGGAACTTCTGTTTGAATATCAGAGATGAGCTGTGAATTGTAAGGTTTTACCATTTCTGCCTGACTCCGTTTTTAAAAGTCCAGTGGGTCCTATAGAATGGAAAACATACAAGTCACAAAGTATCCCTGGACATCCAGGTCTTTTGTCTCAATGTAATTCTACCTCCCCTAGTCTGCCTACTGCTTTAACCTGAGCCCCGTGAGCAGGTGTGGTGAACTTAGGGAGTTGGCAATAGCAGGCAGTGTTGACTATCTCTACCATCAAGGGCCATGGATGATACTGGCTGTTGCTCGGACTCTGTACCCTGTGGGGATCCCACTTTACTTGTCCACATTACACCCTTATAAGCATTCAGTCTTAATGGCCAACCCTCCGCTCTTGTCCGGCATTCCTCCAATAACTGTACACTGACATTCTCCTTCTTTTTTTGTATTCATATACGACTGTCTGGAGGCCCGCCCAACCACCACCTGCAGAAGCAACGACAACCAAGTCATTTCTTGAGACAAATGTGCAACAAATAAGACTCTCCTGAACTTTCCTTCACCATGCTGAAAAGTTTTGCAGTGTCCGATCCAGTCGTTACAATCATTACACCATATTCCCAAGTTACAGGACTAGTTATGCCTGGATGTTGGAGTTCCGCTCTTCCAAGGCAGAGGGACGATGAAACATTGCAGTACAGACACTCATGGTTTGGATGTGAAGTCTCAAAGGCACCAGGATTTCTTTGATGTCTCAAGTCTACCTTGCTGGGTTCCGGTGTGTTCAAGAAAGGAAGAGGAGGCCGCAGTGGTGGTGGTGGGGAAGGGTCAGGGCTTCTGGCGGTTGTGGGTGGATACAAAATCATTGAAGGAGGACATAAGTTCAAAATGAACTTCAGGGGGGACTGTAGTGGAGATTTTGAATCCATATTTATATCTTCAAGGGAACTCTCCAATAAAAGGACTCTTTAATTAAATTACCATGCCACATTGGAGATATATATAGATATACACACATGTATGTATATGTTTATACAGGACTTTATATATTTTGCGATATCAGGTTGAGCCCAGCTTAGATTTTAAAAATACTTTTTTTCCTGTCTCATGGGAACGGTTGAATGTCTTCAGGTGATAATTAAATTATCCTTTTGTTTTGTAAAGAGCCTGGGCAGACATTGCGGCTCCCAAGCCCTTGAAATGCTAATTTATATTAAGATCAAAGAGGGCTAACTGTTTTAAGGCAGACACTGAGGCCCCCAGAGGTAGCCTCTTGCTTGTGTGGGAAGCATGCTTAAATTTCAGCCAATCAGGATTCAATACCACTTCTGAACCAATGAGGTGGTCCAGGGTTTTGATTGGCAGGGATGGGTAGAGAGGGAACAGAAAAACCAAAGCCTAGAGATGCTAGCTCTCTTCGGCTCACAGTCTAGATGAAAGATGGCCACACGCAAGAATGCCTATACAATGTGTGCTCTTTTCTCTCTTTACTTCTTCCCTAACCTTTTCTATCATAGAATTTTGCCTTAATATATTATTAATCTCTTGATAGCATGTGTATGACCATTATAGCAATATTTTGTATCATTGGTAACATTGTTGGTTTAAGGTTGTATCATTCATGGGGTAGTTGCTAATCTCAGATTAATACAAGTTTCTTTTCTGTACAATAGTAAGTTTAAATAAATTAGATTGATATTCTTTTTGCACAAGTATCATTTGTTCTTACTTTCATGGGTTGATTCATATAGATAAAAGGTTTTTATGACACTTATGTTATATATCATTAAGCATATAAGTGAGGTAAAAATAGCCTTGTCACTCCTGTCCCCTAGGCAGACCAACTCAAGCACCGCATGGCATCTTTTAGCCTGACTGCTTGTGTAGCCCTTGAACATTGAGCACCGCTGGTTCAGAGGACAAATCTGCAGAAGAGGCCATAAAGGAAGAAGAAGAGGAGAGGGTGGAGGAGAGAGCTGTGGCAGAATCACCACTAGCATTTTGGAGACGTGGAGGCAGAACAAGCTCCAACAACACTGAACCCTATCCTGCATCCTTCCCAGCTGCCAGAGTTACCAAGTGCATCATGAAGGAAAGGTAACGTCCCTGCCCATGCCTGCTGGACCATGAGTCAACGCTAATATGACCCTTACTGCTGACCGCCCTGTCCATTGAGGCCAAAACATTGTCTTCCACGTGCCGGTAGAGAGCCAGAATGGTCTTCCGTGAAAAGAAATGGCATTTTGTAACCTGTCACTGAGGTACAGCATATTCCACAAATTCACGAAAGGGGGCAGAGTCTACCAGCTGAAAAGGCAGCAGTTGCATAGCTAGCATTTTGGCCAAGCTAGCATTTAGACGCTGAGCATGTGGATGGCTGGGACTGAACTTCCTTTTAGGGTTCAGCAACTTGGGTAGGGAAATTTGCCTGCTAAAATCAATTGGTGGTGTACTGCTAGCAGATTGGCTGCAAGTACTTGGGACACCTATTGCTATACCTTCATTCCTCTCAGTGCAGGTTTTTGAGAGGACTGGAGGTATAGTAGGGTTGGAGATCCCAGATGAGGAGCAAGGAGAAGTCCGCCTTTTTCTTTGATGTGGGTCTTTCAAGTGCTGTTGCCATGGCAGGTCGTCATATGTCTGGTCAAGCATGTGGTGCCCAAGCGGCTGCTGTTCTGGCCACATTTGATCCGCTTCACCTGCGGAACTCTGCGGTGTGATGCAATATGGTAGCTGCCCTTAAGCTGCCCCCTAGAGGACATCCTGCCTCATGGAGTTGTGCCTCCTCCTCCTCACTTTCCTCCTCTCTTCTCTCAGGCACCCAAGTACAGTCAGTGACCTCATCATCCCCTCCCTCCTCGTCACTGGAGCAAACGTGGCAGTATGCTGCAGCTAGGGGAACATGACTGCCAGTTTCTTGTCCTTCTGTGGCACCCCCTCTCTCTAGGCTCACGTTACTCCCTTCGTCAACCTGGGAACCAATATTGGAGCCTTCAAATCGCTGCGCATCCTCCAGCAGCATGTACCCGACACTGTGGTCGAATAACTCCTCCGTGCATGATGGTGGGGCTACAGAAGGAGTGACTGTGGACAAGGAGCCGGTTAAATAGGCCACTTTGGCAGTTGCGTTGGAAGGCAAACTACTCTGAGCCTGGGTGACAGAGGATGAGGAGTATGAAGACAGCTTCTTTATCCAGTCCACCAACTTTCTGCATGTTGTGGCTCAATAACACGGCCAGCAGCAGAAAAAAAGGACAAGTGTGCCCCACGGCCACCTGCAGAGGATGCACCATGTCCACGACCACCACTATTGACTGTAGACACAGAGGCTGCTTGCCCTCTTTTAGTGGTTTGTGAGTGTCTGCCTCTCTTTGGCGGCCTTCCGGACATGATGTATTTTTTGTTTTGCAACACCACATTACACTGTATTATATACTGTGTACACTGCCTGAAGTGTATTAGAAACTATACACCACTGTATGCACTGAATGCAGAGTGTATATATATATATATATATATATTTATATATATATCGATATAGAAATATAGATATATATATCTATATCTATAGATATATATACTAGACTGTATATAGTTATATATAGTAATACACGCCTGAAGTGTATTAGAAACTATACACTGTATTAGATACTGTGTGCACCACCAGAATTGTAGTAGAAACTGTACACACTGTATTAGATACTGTGTACACTGCCTGCACTGTATTAGGAACTGTACTACGGCTGCACTGTGTTGTATACTGTATACACCACCAGAAGTGTAGTAGAAACTGTACACACTGTATTAGATACTGTATACACCACCAGAAAAGTAGTAGAAACTGTACACACTGAATTAGATACTGTGTATACTGCCTGCACTGTATTAGAAATTGTACAATGGATGCACTGTATTCTATACTGTGTACACCACCAGAAGTTCTGCGAATGGGCAAACACCCGATGTTCGACCCGAACATCGCGCACCCTAGTTTACACTTCTACAATTTGTAGCAAATTTGCGAGGCAGGTCTCTAGCAAGAGTAAAGTTGCAGTGGTGAGTCTAATGCCGCGTACACACGGTCGGACTTTTCGTCTACAAAAGTCCGACGGGCGCCGACGGACTGAAGCCGGCTGACAATCCGATCGTGTGTGGGCTTCCCCGGACTTTCAGCTGACTTTTCCAGCCGCAAATCTGACGGACTTTAGATTTGAAACATGCTTCAAATCTTTACGTCGTAACTACGCCGGACCCAGAAATCCGCTCGTCTGTATGCTAGTCCGACGGGCAAAAACCTACGCTAGGGCAGCTATTGGCTACTGGCTATCAACTTCTTTATTTTAGTCCGGTGTACGTCATCACGTACGAATCCGTCGGACTTTTGTGTGATCGTATGTAGGCAAGTCCGTTCGTTAGAAAGTCTGCTGCAAGTCCGCCAAAAGTCTGCCAAAAGTCCGTCGAAAGTCTGTCGGACGGGCTGTCGGATCTTGTAGCCGAAAAGTCCGACCATGTGTACGCGGCATAACAGCAAGTGCTCTGGAAGTCTACAGTATGAAAATTCAGCCACAGTGACCCCTGTGGTGGCATGACTATTGCGCAACATAACTGAACCAGAATTTGCAGCAGACTTGCAGAATGTCTGCAAAGAAAGTTGAATTGGAGTCATGCAATGTGGACTTGCTGCAATTGTGCAACAAACATGTGAAGCCTGGCAAGTCTAGCAATAGCTTAGCAAGTCATTTTCAAATGACCCCAAACACACCTCCAAGATGACCACTGCCTTGCTAAAGAAGCTGAGGGTAAAGGTGATGGACTGGCCAAACATGTCTCCAGATCTAAACCCTATTGAGCATCTGTGGGGCATCCTCAAACGGAAAAAGGAGGAGCGCAAGGTCTCTAACATCCACCAGCTCCGTGATGTCATCATGGAAGAGTGGAAGAGGACTCCTGTGGCAACCTGTGAAGCTCTGGTGAACTCCATGCCCAAGAGGGTTAAGGCAGTGCTGGAAAATAATGGTGGTCACACAAAATATTGACACTTTGGGCCCAATTTGGACATTTTCACTTAGGGGTGTACTCACTTTTGTTGCCAGCAGTTTAGACATTAATGGCTGTGTGTTGAGTTATTTTGCAGGGACAGCAAATTTACACTATTATACAAGCTGTACACTCAATACTTACATTGTAGTGTCATTTCTTCAGTGTTGTCACATGAAAAGATATAATAAAATATTTACAAAAATGTGAGGGGTGTACTCACTTTTGTGTGATACTGTATATAGGGATTATGGAAAAGGAAGGGGGAAATTGGAAGGAGAGGTAGTGGATAAGGATCTTTTGGTTTTTAAGGTGGGGCAAGACCATAATATCAGTTTTAGATATAATTCATTCACAATTAGGATGTATACTTTTTGCATGGTACAGGAGATACCATTAAGTAGCAGTGGAGGTAGTGCCCTGTAATTTTAAGTCCAGTGTGAAATGTGTATAATATATTCTATGTGTATAAATGTCCTTGTTCTCTAATTTTACAATTGGGTGCCAGTAGAGGGCTAAACACATCAGTGTGAGGAACAAGGGGAATGTCTCTGCCACTTATTCATTAAAGTTTTTTGAATACGTAGTTGTAATTGATTTGCGGCCTTATACTGTATTTCTATATTCATATGTCTGCAAAGTTTCAATTTTTATTTGTAAAATAAAGATTTTATATACAGTAAATATTAGATTTTTAAAAAAATCAGTTTAAAATTTGGTAAGCTTAAAAAAAGATGTATTTAAACCATTATAGTTCCCCTTTAAAGTACAGCTAGCCAATTTTCTTCCCCGCTTAAAGCAAGAGTAGACTACTGTACTCACGGGTCCTCTAATATGGAAAAATTTACAAAGGCTGGCTCATTACGCGGCTTGTTTTCTCACTCTTTAAACTTTCAATTTAGGGAAACCCTCCTGCTCTGCTGAGATTGAACAAATAAAATGGACATACTGGAACTACTGTATGTTTAATATTATCATTAAAATAAATGTCTCAGCTAATTTGTTTTCAAGTTTCAGTTGTAGCAACGGACTTTCAGTAATCAGGCGGAAACTCTGATAGTAGCGCAGCAAATATTTTTCCAAAATGAAATTAAACTTTTGTGGTTAAACATGATAAAGTGGATTAAGCAAACATGCTTTTTACAGACTGACAATGTCAGCCGCTGACACATTCTTAGATTAATCTGTAGGCTGTCATGGCCTCAGATAAGTTGTACATTACAAGCAGACTTGCTGCAAAGTCCGTTAAAAGCAACACTGTGTTTTCATCTTACAATTTCTATGTAAATGAACTGCATATAGGATGTAACAAATTAGCTATCAAATATGTAGATATATACAAAGCTGCATTTCTGCAAGACCAACACAGCCCGTAGCCTAGGTTGGTAGGACCTTCAGGGGCAGCACAACATACCAGATAGCAAGCAATTGTGCTGCACGTTTGAAAATGACTTGCTAAGCTATTGCTAGACTTGCCAGGCTTCACATGTTTGTTGCACAATTGCAGCAAGTCCACATTGCATGACTCCAATTCAACTTTCTTTGCAGACATTCTGCAAGTCTGCTGCAAATTCTGGTTCAGTTATGTTGCGCAATAGTCATCCCACCACAGGGGTCACTGTGGCTGAATTTTCATACTGTAGACTTCCAGAGCACTTGCTGTTATGCCGCGTACACATGGTCGGACTTTTCGGCTACAAGATCCGACAGCCCGTCCGACAGACTTTCGACGGACTTTTGGCAGACTTTTGGCGGACTTGCAGCAGACTTTCTAATGAACGGACTTGCCTACATACGATCACACAAAAGTCCGACGGATTCGTACGTGATGACGTACACCGGACTAAAATAAAGAAGTTGATAGCCAGTAGCCAATAGCTGCCCTAGCGTGGGTTTTTGTCCGTCGGACTAGCATACAGACGAGCGGATTTCTGGGTCCGGCGTAGTTACGACGTAAAGATTTGAAGCATGTTTCAAATCTAAAGTCCGTCAGATTTGCGGCTGGAAAAGTCAGCCGAAAGTCCGGGGAAGCCCACACACGATCGGATTGTCAGCCGGCTTCAGTCCGTCGGCGCCCGTCGGACTTTTGTAGACGAAAAGTCCGACCGTGTGTACGCGGCATTAGAAGTGCTGTCAGCCTTGCCTGAGTTCTTCCCTACTGGACTACAAAACACCTATGCCTTGCTTTAAAACACGGGGGAATGGTCATTTATTGCAGGGATATAGTGATTTATTTTTATTCTACCAAGATATACATGGTAACATCCACCAGTGAAAAGAGGTCTTTACTGTAAGAGGGTTGAGGGTTAGTCTTCCAGAGAAGCTGTTTATAAAAGCAATCAGTAGACTGTATAAAAAATGATTGGATTTTTTACTAAAGAACAAATGTAAAGCAGTAAAGGGTTACTTACAGTACATATATACAAGTACTGTAAACAATGGGCCCAAGAATTTATCAGAATGTCACTAGGAGTCAAACTGGATCTTGCTTTGTGGGTTCTCTTGCCTTTCTTCGGATTGAAAACTGCAATTGCTAAAAGCATCAACAATCTGGTAAAATAACCAATAAAGTGAAATAGATGAATTGATATTAAACCCTATTTTTTTCTTTTCTATTAAAATGCAGATGGTAGGACAAAGTGTTCTGCTTCTTCAGAAGTTTCTGCTTTTCTGTGTTTACTTATCATATAGTCCAGGGGTAGGCAAACTGAGCCACTCCAGCTGTTGTGGAACTACATTTCCCATGAGGCATTGCAAGGCTGGCAGTTACATTTACTCCCAGAGGCATAATAGGACTTGTAGTTCTGCAACAGCTGGAGGGCCCCAGGTTGCTTACCCCAGATATAGTCACTCAATCGCTGGCCCAAACTTCCATTGCAAGGGTGGTCCATGCAGGTTGCAGGGCCCTAAGAAGCCCTACTGGAGCCACCTTTGCATGTGCCATCACACAAGGCAAACAATTATGGTAACACTGATGTCATGACAGCACGACCATGCTTGATATTGATGGGACATGTAGTTTCAAGGTGGGTAATCAGCAGACTTATGTTGCATTCAGAGTGCATGCACCAGACTGAAAGTTCAGGAAGCAGATTGGAGGAAGCTGGAGGCTATGCTAGTATATTGAATGAAATGTGAGTTATTCACTGCATTGTTTAAATCAGTGAATTTCAGGTCAAAGGGAATGGATTAGCAATTGAAGTACTACTTTAACTATATGGGTACATGCACATGGATGGAAATATAGTTGTATGGTCGTACAGCATAAAAGATGCCTGTATTTACAGCACCTGGTAACCCCAGCTTTGGCAACACTTGCACATTTGGAAAAATATTTCCATTCTCCAGCAAGCACTGGCATTTACACAAGATTACAGGTGCACGGCTTATTTTGTAATATGGTAATAAGGACAGAAATATGCAGCAGCTGGGGCTCCTGGACACTGTATATACATCTGCATCTGCATGTAGCCTAAAACTGCAATGCTAATATAAAACTGTGTTAACTTCGAGTTTAATAACTTAGGATCATTTTGATAAAGACATTATGATCAATATTTATCTTCCCTAAAAGCATTAAAGTATAAAGGTAAGGGAAGTTCTGCACTTTGGTGAAATTAAACTGTATTGCCTTTGAAGATTACCAGTTATCCAGGTCATAATACAACTAGTAGTAGTTAGCCAAATTCAACTGGGTTGGTTCTGTAATGCTGAAGATGTTTTCCTACTCATTCAAGTAGATTTTTCACCTCTGAGTATCAGGAATAGGGATGAGAAGAATATACTTGGTTTGGTTCGAGACAGGCTCCTTAAACTTTACTGTAGTTTGGGTGGAGAGGAGGAGAGAAGCTGCTTGCATACTCTAATGCCGTGTACACACGAGCGGACTGAACTCCGAAGGACTTTTCAACGGAGTTCTGACGGAGTTCCGACGAAACAGGCTTGCCTACACACGATCCCACCAAAGTCCAATCGTTTCGAACGTGATGACGTACGACCGGACCAGAAAAGGGAGTTCAATAGCCATTAACCAATGCCCTTGCGTCGTTTTCGGTCCATCGGACTAGCATACAGACAAACATTTTTTTTCGATAGGAATTGAGTCCGTCGGAAAGATTTGAAACATGTTCTATTTCTAAGGTCTGTCAGATTTTTCCACAGAAAAGGTCCGATGAAGCCCACACACAATCAGAATGTCCGACTGATTCGTTCCGCCGGACCTTTTTGTGTATGCGGCATTAGAAGGAGTATATTGAGTGGTGGGAGTCCTGGTGGAAAAAAGAGGATGTGCTGTCTGATTTTTATCTCCATAAAGCATTCCAAGATTCACTTAGCAATAAGGGGTCATAGAAATCTGGTGAGCCTTTCTTAATCCTTTGCATATGAAGCATGGAGGTAGAAGAGTTTTTGTGGTTGGGGACATACTACAGTTTTTTATATGGAACATGGAGTGTTTTGGGACTTTTATTTCACTATAGAGTTTGACATGTTGCAAATTTGTGGTTTGTTATTTCACTTTATATGTTTGCATTGTGATAGAGCACCTGTGAGCCATTATCTCAAAGTGCAGTTTGATATATTTGCTAATTTGAACTTTGCCTTTTCACTGTTTGCATTGGTCCTGTGTAAGTTCACCTCACAGATTTTTTCTGTAAAGGTGAATTTACCCTTTAAGTCCTGTAAATTGCAAAATGGGGCCTCCATGAAGTGGACTTATTTTTCCAGCACATCCCACAGATGCTTGATAAGATTGAGAACTGGAGAATTTGGAGGCCAAGTCAACAGCTCAATCTCATTGTTGTGTTCCACAACCCATTCTTTAACCATTTTTGCAGTGTGGCAGGGTGCATTATCCTGCTAAAACAGGCCCTTGCTATCAAGGAATACCGTTTCCATGAATGGGGTCTACTTGGTCAACAATAACGTTTAGGTAGATGGCACATGTCAAGCTAACATCCCCATGAAGGGCAGGATCCAAGGTTTCCCAGCAGAGCGTTACCCAAAGCATCACACTGCCTCTGCTGGCTTGCCTTAGTCCCATACGGAATTCTGGTGCCATCTCTTTCCCAGGTAAACAATGCACCTGGCCATCCACGAGATATAAAACAAGACTTGAATAATAAGACCAGGTTACCGTCTTTTAGTGCTTCATGGTCCTCTTCATGCTCACATGCCTATTGTAGGCCCTTTTGGCTGTGGCATGGGCCAACATGGGCACCCTGACCAGTCTGCGGCTATGCAGCCCCATACACAACAAACTACGATTTCCATTTGTTCTGCTTTCAACAAATCAACATTTCTCTAATATATCCCACCAACTTTTAGATTCCATTGTAACAAGATAATCAAGGTTATTCACTTAACCAGTCAGTGGTCCTAAAGTTATGGCCGATTGGAGGGAATCACTTCTCTGATTCATTTAGCTGTGGGTAAATTACAGATTGAGCTCTTTGAACAAAAAAGGATGGCCTGGTAATGATCACCTGGAAAACATTTGAAACGTAGCCTACAGCTCCACCCTTTGGCTGACAAACGAAATAAAATTTTTTTTAGTCTTGAAGCAAAATAAAGTAAACTACTATACGTTTCCATTAACACGTCTGTAAAAACTGATTCTTGTTAAGTGATTTAAAATGCTAGCATCAACCCAAGAGAGAAATTTTTTTAGATAGATGACCCCTTTAATAATTACATCAGCCCAAGTACAAACAGAAAAAACTAAAAGTGAGGCCATTGACCCACCAATAAATCACCCAGGACTGACATGATACCATATACTTATGTACATCCTGTGTGGCAACCTAGTAACCAACTTCCTGTTGACAACTTTCCAAGTTTGCCCTGGCTCTTGCTACTCCCTGCCTCCTGCAAGTTTGCCTTCTCCTCCGAGAGTTGGACTCGGTAAGTGTTTTATTTTTTACCTATTTGTTTAAGAATTTTAACCACAGGGAGGTTTTTATAAGTGCTAAATGTTGTCATGTTTGCTCATTACTTTTCCAGTGACATGCCATAAACCGGCATGAGGGCTAATGAAAGGATCGTGGGTAATTACGAGTAGGTGTGAAAACGCATGTATGCTATGCCACCCCGAAGTCTAAACGTCCCCGGCAATCAGTAAGGATGATATATGAGTAGACAGAATAATTTATGAGCAATAGGGGTTCTAGGAAACACGGCTTGTTTATACCTTGGCTCCTGGTGCCAACTTGCATCATTGTGGAAATCTTGGTGAAGTTATGAGCGCTGATAGGACTGCAATTAGAAGGGAATATCCTTGTACTGTTTAATTGGAGTTTCTACTACATGGATAATTTATTTATTCTGCTTTTGAACTGTTTGGTCATTTAATAAATTGTTCCACAGTATGCAGGATAAAGTTTTTTGTGCTTTCGCTCAATTTAAAGGTACACACAGACATAATGCAAATGCAACAGCGCTATTATTCCCCCTAAGCGAACAACTTATATGTGAACCAATAAATAAATATACAAAAAAAGTTTTAAGAACCTCGTAGGAGCTAGCCAAAACTGGCTAAGTGAAGCGCACCGGTAGGACATCTTATCCTTATTCTTGCCTATCTTCTACTTCATCTGACCTCTTCTTCTTCTTTTCTTTTTCAACCCATCTTTCTTCTTCTCTGCATTTTCTCCTAACTCTTCCCATTTACGGAGGGTTACTGATTGTGGAAGGAAACAATCCCACTAAATAAAGTGGGAAAATACATAATAGAGCACACCTTGATAGGGAACAAGGCAGTTTTCCGATTCACTAGGGGCAAGAATGTAATGAATAGAGTAATGTTGCATAAGGTATGTCTAGAATTATTCCCCATGAGGGAAGTCTACCAGACACTTACCTCAAACGGAAATATGCTCTTATATCTAAACTCTGTCAATGTATTAACAAGCTGTTGAAACAACCTAACTTGTAATACCACTTGCTTCCTCTTCGTTGTACAAATTTATCTAATCCACGCATATTTTTACGCTCTGTAACCATGCAATGGTAACCTTCACTTTGTATTGTTGTCATTGTCTATTTTGAAATTCCAATAAAAATCGATTGAAAGAAAAAAGTTTTAGGATTGATTTACTAAAGGCAAATAGAATGTGCACTTTAGAAGTTGCTCCAGAGCTTAGTAAATGAGGTAAAGCTTCACTGTACAAAGAATACCCAAGCACGTGCAAGGAAAAAAATATATTTTAAAATATATATATTTGATTGGGTGATGCTTTGAAGCAACTATACTTCGAAAGCCCCTAGTCTATTTACCTTTAGTAAATCAACCCCTTTGCATCTTCAAACCATTTATGAAATACATAAATGAATACACCTAAATTAATACTATGAATCTTATCTTGAAACAAAAACTCTTAAAATCCAAAAAAGTGAACACAGTCCATGAAGCAATTAAAGTGTTGTCATAATCGTGAAATCCATTAAAGTTTCAAATATCAAGAGAATAAAGCGCCACATGCTCAAATAAAAAAAGTGCATTCTTTTGTAAACAACCATAAATCTTCATCCACAGCACTCACACCCTTTGTGTGACTGCCACCAATGCACTTAGGAACTCACCAGAGTAAATATTAAAGCTCGCTTCCAGCCGCCACAGGATTCCATATATTTAGCTCAAATTATTTATCCACTCTCAGATATTACCCATTGGACGGCCAAAAGAGAAGCTCCATCCTGTAAATCCTTCTTTATATAAAAAAAAGTAGTAGCATCAAATGGGAACAAGAACTGTCCCAATCCTTCTCTTGGGACCATTGGCAAAAGGCCATTAGGACTAATGTCATAGCTTCCTTCTGCATCGAACACTGGGACAATTCCCATAAAATAGTAAATAGATGGTACTTAACACCTTATAGACTTGCTAAAATATACCCATCTTTGTCAGCGAATTGTTGGAGATGTGACAATTAAGTTGGTACTCTTTAACCATACCCTGTGGGGTTGCAAAAATGTATAGAGTTTTTGGGAGTCAGTTTCTTCCTTCATTGCAACTATCACAGGAAACCTAACCCCCTATTACTCCAGCTATGGCCCTACTGGGTATCAATTTACATATGTACCCTATAGAATATAGAACAACAGTAGCAAATATTTTGGTTGCTCACTATAATTAAACTGTGGAAATCAAGACGCACCAAATCTGTCTGATATTATTAAACTAAATTTGCAAGCTCATTACGAATTGAGATTGGAATATAAAAACTATACCACATCTAATTTCAGGAGACAATGGCAAATCTGGATCGACCATACTAGAGCTTCTCCTTCACTTAAAGTATTTCTACCATAAAATCCTGTTAATTTTCCTACTGATCCTCAATTATAAGTACCACCGGTTGTACAACTTCCCAAAATCCTTATTATGTTTGTATTTTCCTTATTTTTAAGTTTTGTTTGCTTGTTGATTGCTCAACAGTACTTATTTACATTGACTCATTCATACTTTAATCTCCCATTTTACAGTTCGTTCCCATTGGGGTAAACAGTCAATTAATATCAGACAAAAAATTGAAGGTACCTTGACAAAAACTTGGTAGTACAACAGCATATATCATTGTCATTATCTTGTTATGATCATATGTGAAGATCGTCTTATCTTGATTTGTTCTCATCTTTGTTAAATTTGAAAAAAATTGAATAAAAATTCTGTAGAAAAAAAAAAAATAGTAGCACAAAATATTGCACTTGCATTCTGTTTGTGCCTGAATCCTGACACTAAGGAATAACTCGCATAAGCCATGCCAACCTCAGCTGCACTACACAAACTGCAAGCTCGGGCAATGAATGACGTTACGTCCAATAAGCTTTTTCTCTACGCGTTTCAATAGAATGACTTCTTCAGGGACATATTGGACACCAGAGTAAATTCTGCTCATCCCTATTCCTGACACTCAGAGGTGAAAAACCTAATTGAATGAGTAGGAAAACATCTTCAGCATTACAGAACCAACCCAGTTGAATTTAGCTAACAACTACTGCTAGTCGTATCATGACCTGGGTAACTGGTAACCTTCACAGACAATACAGCCATATTTCACCAAAGTGCAGAACTTCCCTTACCTTTATACCTTAATGGTTTTAAGGAAGATAATTATTGAACAAAATTTCTTTGTCAAAATGATCCTAAGTCCATGAACTATAAGTTATGACAGTTTTATATTAGCATTGCAGTTTTGCACATGCAGATGTATACACAGATGTATACACAGATGTATACACAGCGCCCGGGAGCCCCAGCTGTGGCATATTTCTGTCCGTATTACCATATTACAAAATAAGCTGTGTGCCTGTAATCTGGTTGAAGGCAGAATGCTGCATCAAACTTTAAAGTGTAATGCCTGGTACACACAGGCAGTTTTTTGTTTTTTTCGTTCAACCCAGCAGGTTCATAGAGACCTGAAAATTATTTCAGGAGTTCCTCTGTTGTAAAAATGTTGAGAAAGTCTCATTAAGGTGCTTAAATAATAAGGAATATAGCACAGTATAGTAGTTCATGTTTGATCTCCTATATCATAACTAAATCACCTATTTAAATGTAAGTCAAAAAGCACCTGATAATCTCTTCCTAATGGAAGCAAACTTGGTGTCCCTTAGTCTGCCCGTAAAGCAGCATATTTTCCACATGTTTAGAAAAGTACTGCAGCAAAATGGCATTTCTAAAGGAAACAATGTCATTTAAAACGGCTGTAATGTATTACCAGATCCTGGCAATATACATAAAAAATCATTTTAAAAAAACAGCGTGGATTGCCCCCCAGTTCATACCAGGTATGGATATTAAGGTGAACTCCATGAATTTTTTTTTTTTTAAATGGCGTGGGGGTCCCCCCCCCCCATAATCCATACCAGACCCAAAGGGCCTGGTATGGACGGGGGGAACCCCATGTCGTTTTTTTTCTTAATTCTGTCATAGGGCTCCCCTTAACCACTTTAATTCACTATATTATATATTGTACACTGCACTATATACCCTGCACTGTATTATATATACTACACTGAGGGCACTATATACTCTGAACTGCAGTATATATACTATACGGACTGCACTATATACTCTACTGAAAAATTGTTGGTGGTGGCAGAACACGGTAACCCCTCACAGTTAGGCTCGGTTCACACTGGGGCGACTTGGGATCCGACTTGTACGCCCTCAAGTCGCCCCAAGTCGCTTTGCATTTAGATTACAATTGTAGTGAATTGAACCGTCTTAACTGACACTACTGAAGTCGCTCCGACTTCAAAAAAGGTTCCTGTACTACTTCTATCCGACTTGTAGGCGACTTGTACCCATTCAACTCAATGTAAGTCGCCTGCAAGTCGGATCTCTCAAGCGACTTTGCAGAGAAAACCCCTCCCTCCCCCCTCCCTCCCAGAGAGGTGATTGGCCACAGGCGAAGTCGCCTGTCATGGAGGCGACTTCAAGTCGCCTCGTAATTTGCCGAAGTCGCGCTAAAGTCGCGCTGAAGCCGCGTTGAAGTCGCGGTACAAAGTCACGCTAAAGTCGTGTTGCCCATGTGTGAACCGACCCTTACTCTTGTTGGGTGCAGGAACAGTCCCTGCTGTTAAATATTATTTCAGAGGCTGCTTGGCCTCTTTTAGTGGCCTGTGAGCGTCTGCCTCTCCTTGGGTATTTTTTTTTTAACAGTATTATATACTGTGTACACCGCCTGAAGTGTATTTGAAACTGTACACACTGTATTATATACTGTGTACATCGCCTGCACTGTATTATCTACTGTACACTGCCGAATGCATTTTATATATAACGCTGAATGCAGAGTATATATATATATATATATATATATATATATATATATATATCTCCATCCACTATAACACACTATATGGGCGCTGTGTAAGCAGCCTTATATAGTGTGGTCCCCCTGAGCCATGATTGGCCAAAGGCACCCTGCCTTTGGCCAATTATGGCTTTTGCTGAGGAGCATGCTGTGATTGGCCAAAGCATACAGGTCATGTGTATGCTTTGGCCAATCATCATACAGCAATGCACTGTGGTCTTGCAGTGCATTATGGGGCGCTTGAATTTGCCGCGAACGCCCCATAAAATTCGCTGTTTGACGAACGGGTGAACACCCGATGTTCGAGACGAACTTACGTTCGTTTCGAACTCGAAGCTCATCCCTACTATCTAATGATGCTGCCCCACTCGCAAATGATAGATCCCCACTGGCTTGTTTACAAGCGATGTGATGTCATAGATAGGGATGGGCCGAACGGACCCCTGTTCGGTTCGGACCAGAACTTCCAAACACCGCGAACGTTCGGACCCGAATAACGAACCCCATTAAAGTCAATGGGACCTGAATGTCAAATATCAAAAGTGCCCATTTTGAAGGCCTAAATGCAAGTAATTAGGCATACAATGGTTATAGGGGTCCGGGTCCTGCCCTGGGGGACATGGATCAATAAAAAAAAAATTGTGAAAAATGTCATTTTTAAATGAGCAGTGATTTTTTGATTTTTAAAGTGAAAGCCTAAAAATGAAAAATTCCTTCCAATATAGTGCCAGGGACGTCCCCTTAGTCTAACTGTAAAGTGGCAGATCTGTACCATGTCTAGAATCTGCTGCAGCAATAACTGAATTTATAAAGCCAAAAAAAAAAAAAAAAAAAATTTTCCTGCAAGCTGACTTTATTTTGCTCAGCAACAGCTGGGGAGCCAGTGTGTATGATGAGGCCACAATGTAGTGCACTGGGAACAAGATTAGAGATTTTTTGGATACATTCTGGTGTCTTTGACTTTGGATAGAAGTAACGGGTGCGTTAAAATTGGTCTTTGGGTGTCGGTGGCACCTTCCCACCGTAACCCTATAGAGATAATCTTGATGAAAGCAAGAATTTGCCTTGCTGTAAAATATTGCAATGATATGCACCTGTCAAACAGGTGCAGAAAAATTGGTCTTTGGGTGTTGGTGGTGCCTTCTCACCGAAACCCTATAGAGGTACTCTTGATGTAAGCAAGAATTTGCCTTGCTGTAAAAAATTGCAATGATATGCACCTGTCAGACAAGTGCAGAAAAATTGGTCTTTGGCTGTCGGTGGTGCCTTCCCACCGTAACCCTATAGAGTTACTCTTGATGAAAGCAAGAATTTGCCTTGCTGTAAAAAATTGCAATTATATGCACCTGTCAGACAGGTGCAGAAAAATTGGTCTTTGGATGTTAATTGTGCCCATGAAACCTATAACAAAAACATTCTTCCTGATGAAATTGTTGAACACCCTCAAAGCTAGGCAGCCTCGAAGTCCTGCAGCGATTCCACATCCCGAAAAAAAAATACTTAATCAGTGACATTGGCATCGTGGGCTTCATAGCTGGTAATCCAGGACTGATTCATTTTTATAAAAGTCAAACAGTTCAAAGAGTCTGTGGACAGATGCATTCTATGATCAGTAACAAAACCTCCTGCAGCACTGAATGCCCATTCTGAAAGCACACTGGATGCAGGGCAGCCCAACAACTTAATAGCATACTGGGCAAGTTCTGGCCAGTGGTCTATTCTCATGACCCAGTAAGCCAGTGGATCGTCAGCTGGAAAGCTCTCCGTCTCTGTTTTGGCCCCGAGGTAATTGTCCACCATGTGATGCAGACGCTGCTGATGGGATGTGGAAGCTGACAGCCCTGGGCGGCGAGGACTAAAAAAATTCTGAAATGCCTCACTTAGGTGGATGCCTTCTCCAACGCTCCTTTCTTGACCAACGGAAGACTCAAAACGACGTTTTCCACCACACTGTAACCTATTAGAGTCATGAAAAACGTTCAATAAAATCCTCTTTAATGTGTCCTCAAGAGATTTTATCATCTGCACTCTCTGTGGGGACGGGATGAGTTCAGAGACCTTCCCCTTATAATGGTGGTCAAGGAGGGTTGCCAACCAGTAATCATCCTTCTCCTTTATGCCACGTATTCTTGGGTCCTTTCGCAGGCTTCGAAGCATGAGGTTGCCCATGCACCTCAAATTTGCAGAGGCTTGAGAAGCAGACTCCTCGGGGTCACTCAGGATGACAGCATCTGGAACTTCCTCCTCCCAGCCACGTACTACTCCCAAGGGTCCTGGGGCTTACAGATTGATGCATGTCTTCCTCTACTTCAAAGCCTATGAAAGTGCCAGAATCCTCCTCCTCCTCCTCCTCCCCTCTCTCCTCCTGTGTGTTCTGTGACATAGGAACGATGGTGTCTGCATAAAGTGGGCCTTGAGAGGAAAGGAAGTCCTCCTCTTCCTCCTGCTGCCCTGCCTCCAGTGCCCTGTCCATAATGCCACACAGAGTCTGCTCCAGCAGGAACACAACAGGGATTGTGTCACTGATGCATGCACTGTCACTGCTCACCATCCTTGTGGCCTCCTCAAATGGTGACAATACAGTGCATGCATTTTTAATGATCAGCTATTGGCGTGGGGAAAAAAATCCAAGGTGTCCTGAGCCTGTCGTCGTGCCGTACTGACACAAGTACTCGTTGATGACCCTCTGCTGCATATATAGCCGCTGCAGCATTCCCAAAGTTGAGTTCCACCTGGTGGGCATGTCACAAATCAGGCGGTTTACGGGTAGGTGGAATTCCCGCTGAATTTCAGCCATCCGAGCACTGGCTGTGTATGACCGCCTGAAATGGCTACAGACTCTTCTGGCCAGCTTTAGTACATCTTGCAACCCTGGGTACGTACTTAGGAAACGCTGCACCACCAAATTGAGAACATGTGCCAGTTATGACATATGTGTCAACTTTCCCTGTCTAAGGGTGGACAGGAGGTTTGAGCCATTATCGGATACCACCATTCCTGGCTCCAGCTGGCATGGTGTGAACCACCTCTGGGCCTGTCCTTGCAGACCTGCAAGAATCTCTGCTCCGGTGTGGTTCCTGTCCCCTAAACACACCAGCTGAAGCACTGCATGGCACCTTTTAGCCTGACCCTGGAAAAAGCCATTTGAATGCTTGGGGGGTACCTGATGTTCATAGGACAATTCTGCAGAGGAGGGCATGGAGGTGGCGGAGGAGGAGGAGGAGGAGGGGGTAGAGCTCACAGGTCTGGCATCATCACCACCAGCTGTATGGAGACGTGCAGGCACAACAAGCTGCAGCACTGAGCCCTGTCCTGCATCCTTTCGAGTTGCAAGCAGCGTTACCCAGTGTGCTGTGAATGAAATATATCATCCCTGCCCATGCTTGCTGGACCATGTGTCAGCAGTAAGGTGGATTTTACGGCTGACTGCCTTGCCCAACTATGCCAGAACATTCCCTTCCATGTGATGGTAGAGAGATGGAACGGCTTTACGTGAAAAGTAGTATCGACTGGGAACCTGCCATTGTGATACAGCACATTGTGCGAATTCACGGAAGGGGGCAGAATCCACCAGGCTAAAAGGCAGAAGTTGGAGAGCCAACAGCTTTGACAAGCTTGCATTCAGGCGCTGGGCATGTGGGTGACAGGGACTCTATTTTTTTTTCTGCTGCAGAAGATGGGACAGAGAAATTTGCCAGCTACAGTCTACAGCTGGTGGTGTGCTGCTGGTAGATGAGCTGCTAGGACCTTGGACACCCTGTGCTATACCATCATCCCTGTCATTGGAGGCTGCTGAAAGGTAATGACTCGGTATCGCAGAGGCAGACTGAAGTGGGTAAGGAGGAGGAGGGACAGATTTGTGTCCCTTTTGTGTGGCTTTTAGGTGCTCTTGCCAACGGGCTGAGTGGTTGGACGTTAAATGCCTTTTGTTAGGCATGTGGTACCCAATTGGTTGGTGTTTTTGCCACGTTTGATGTGCCTGTGACACAGTTTGCAGATAGCAACAGTGCGATCTGCTGCAGATGTGCTGAAAAAAGGCCCAGACAGCTGAGCTGTGGGGAGTGGGCCGGGAGACAACAGCTGCAGAATGTGATGGAATAGGGTGGCTGCTCTCTACTCTTTCTTGATGCCGACCTCCTTGGGGTTGTGCCACCTCACCTTCAGTTTACTCCTCTGCTCTATCTAGCACCAAAGTCGCATCAGTGACCTCATCATCATCATCATCTCCATCTTCATCATTACCACTGGAGACAACTTGGCAATACGCTTGCGGCTTGGGGAACATGAATGCCAATTCGTCTACCAGTGTTCCTCCCTCTCTCTAGGCTCATGTTCCTGTCTTCCTCAACCTCAGAACCAGCATCTGAATCCAGTAATGGCTGGGCATCATCAAGGAGCAAGTGGCTGATGCTGTGGTCAAATAACTCAGCTGACTCCTCAATGGCTGATGTTAGGGCTATGGCAGGAATAGATGGGGACCAGGAGCCAGGTTTATCCACTCTGGCAATTGCAGGGGACTGCACACTTGTCTGTGTGTGTGTGACAGAGGATGAGGAGGATGAGGAAGGTTTAGTTAGCCAGTCCACCACCTCCTCTGCATGCTGTGGCTGGATAGCATGGGAAAACTCACTAAACAGAGGAAATGATGCCCTGCCTGAGGATTGTCCACGACGTCCACCTTTGCCCGTGGACACATTTGTTTCTGGTCCCCTTACAGTGCCAATGGAACGTCTGCCTCTCCTTGTTGTTCTCCCAGACATTATTGGGGGGGAGGGGGCGGTGCTTATAAGCAAATGTAAAGGAGAAGTTGAAATCTGCACTTTAATCAGTGTAAAGAGAAGTTTGGTGCCCTTTAATGTGAGTACTCACACTACACAGACACGCTCCATGGATACAATATAATATACTGCAATATAATGCGCCAAACGTACAGTGATGCACAGAACTATGTGGCGTTAAACTGGCAGTAACGCAAACACAGAAGTAAATGGCGTTAAACTGGCAGTAACGCACACAGAACTATATGGCGTTAAACTGGCAGTAACGCACGCCAAACAATATGGCGTTAAACTGGCAATAATGCACGCAAAACGATATGGTGTTAAACTGGTAGTAACGCACTCAACACTTTATGGCGTTAAACAGGCAGAAACACACGCAAAACGATATGGCGTTAAACCGGCAGTAATGCACGCAATACGATATGGCGTTAAACTTGCAGTAACGCACGCAAAACAATATGGCGTTAAACTGTCCGTAATGCACACAAAACGATATGGCATTAAACTGGCAGTAATGCACACAGAACTATATGGCGTTAAACCGGCAGTAACGCATGCAAAACTATATGGTATTAAACAGGCAGTAACGCACGCAAAACGATATGGCGTTAAACTTGCAGTAACGCACGCAAAACGATATGGAGTTAAACCGCCAGTTTAACGCCATATCGTTTTGCGTGCGTTACTACCAGTTTAACGCCATATCGTTTGGCGTTAAACTTGTAGTAACGCACACAGAACGATATGGCGTTAAACTGGCAGTAACGCACACAAAACTATATGGAGTTAAACTGGCAGAAGCGCACGCAAAACGATATGGCGTTAAACTAGCAGTAACGCACGCAAAACGATATGGCATTAAACAGGCAGTAACGCACACAAAACTATATGGCGTTAAACAGGCAGTAATGCATGCAAAACGATATGGCGTTAAATTAGCAGTAACGCAATCAAATAGACGGTGTTCAACCGTCACTACACTGAAGCTATCTGAACTGTCCCTACTCTAGCTATATACTAATGTCAAGATTACTGACGCGGTCTCACTACACTACACTAAAACTATCTGAGCTGTCGCTACTCTAGCTGCACACTATGAAAAGCTGAATGATGTTTTATAGTTTTATAGGAGTTAAACTGCCAGTTTAACGCCATATCGTTTTGCGTGCGTTACTGCCAGTTTAACGCCATATCGCTTGGCGTTAAATTTGTAGTAATGCACACAGAACTATATGGCGTTAAACTGGCAGTAATGCACGCAAAACAATATGGAGTTAAACTGGCAGTAACGCACGCAAAACGATATGGAGTTAAACTGGCAGTAACGCACGCAAAACGATATGGCGTTAAACTGGCAGTAACGCACACAAAACTATATGGCGTTAAACAGGCAGTAACGCACGCAAAACTATATGGCGTTAAACAGGCAGAAACGCATGCAAAACTATATGGCGTTAAACTGGCATTAACGCACGCAATACAATATGGCGTTAAACTGGCAGTAACGCATGCAATACGATATGGCGTTTAACTGGCAGTAACGCAATCAAATAGACCGTGTTCAACCGTCACTACACTGAAGCTATCTGAATTGTCCCTACTCTAGCTATATACTAATGTCAAGATTACTGACGCGGTCTCACTACACTACACTAAAACTATCTGAGCTGTCCCTACTCTAGCTGCACACTATGAAAAGCTGAATGATGGTCCTCCTCACTACACTCACACTATCCCTAGACTGACACTAAATTAATATTCTACACTAACAATTGAAGCAAAATAGCACAGTATAGCACACTAACTAATAGCACTGAACAGAGCCCTGTTCTATCTCTTTCCACACCAAAATTACACCGAAAATGGCTGCCATTGAAAGAATACTTTTATACTGTGGGGTGGGAATAAGCCATGATTGGATAAAGTCATGATGACAGTGTCCAATCATGACTCTGACAGTGCTCTGTGCCCTGATTGGCTGAAGCTTTCACTGCTTCAGCCAATCAGGGCTTGCAAAGCACTGTTCAACGCCACAATGCATTGTGGTCGGTTCGGGGGGCCGAACAAATGGTCGAACGACCCGTTTGTTTGGCTGCTCGCTGAACGTCTGAACAACGAAAGTTTGGCCTGAACTTATGCTCGGGCCGAACCGTTCGCCCATCCCTAGTCATAGACCAAATCTGTTCATGACTATATTTAGTCAATGATGTCACCCAGATCCCCAGCTTGCTTACACAAAGGTGATCTGTCATTTAGTGGTGATATTTCTTCTACTGCTCAATGGCAGATTTTTGCCCACTTATTTGTAACCTCCCTGCTCCCCTCTGAATGATATTTTGTGAATTTTTTTTGCATTATTAATAAAAGCTTGCACATCAGCCTTAAAAAAGGCTAAAATGATTCTACTCCATTAGACTTCAGTTGCAGTGCTACGTTCGATATTTGTGAACTTTCTGACGAGTTTGACAAACATGCAGTAAACCAAACTTTGAACTGTTCACTTACCGCTATACATAAAAGGGTGCAATGCGCAGGATTTAGGCAAGAGACTGCTGATAATAGTAGTAATATATTAGGAACATTATAAAATCAAGATTTAGGCTTTATGCACATGGGCACATTTGCTCATGCAGCGTAAATAACGCTGCATATTTTGGATACGGTATGTCCTGCATACAGTCACCCACAGACAAAAATGAGTGAAGGCAGCTGTACATGTGGCACAACTAATGTAAAGTAGTGCACATGCAAAGACATAGGGGGTTATTTACGAAAGGCAAATCTACTTTGCACTACAAGTGCAAACTACAAGTGCAAAGTGCACTTGAAATTGCACTGAAAGTGCACTTGGAAGTGCAGTCGCTGTAGATCTGAGGGGTAGATCTGAAATGAGTGGAAGCTCTGCTGATTTTGTCATCCAATCATGTGCAAGCTAAAATGCTGTTTTTTATTTTCCTTGCATGTCCTCCTGGGATCTACAGCGACTGCACTTCCAAGTGCACTTTTAGTAGTGCAATTTCAAGTGCACTTTGCACTTGTAGTGCAAAGTGGATTTGCCTTTCGTAAATAATCCCCATCATGTCCCAAATGCACACTCCCTGCATTTGGGACATAATGTCTGCTTTCCACTAATAGTGGAGTATAGCTGCACACATTGGCCGTCAGCCATTTTTATCTATGGGTGGCTGTACGCAGCACCAGGACATCCCTAGCACCAAAAATACACAGCCTGTTTATGTTGCATGGGCTAAAGCACTCATGTGCATCTAGCAACAACAGGAAACATCCAGCACTATCTGATAATCTCATGTGTATACAGAGCTCCAGTACACTAATAACAGACCATAGCCACAATCCTGAAATCCAATCTCTCACTGAGTATCAGTCATGTGCCACTGTGTCTCCATGTTCTATCTGACATGTTTCATCACCTGGGCTTCATCAGAGGTATACGAGAAGCTAGTCTGAGTCCATAGAAAGGAAACTATGAAGTATTTTTCTACTGCCCTGTAAACAGGTTGACATTCTGATGCGATGAGTTCCAACTCAGTAGGTGGTGGGATTGAACCATGGGTGATACATATCTGTGGATTTATTGATTGTTCTAGAATGCACATAGAGGTACAGACTACTGTTATATGTTTTATTTTGTTTGATTTACACATTTTATTTTTTACTTGTTAATACTACATGATATTACATGCACTCCCTATTATTTTGTTGTCATTTTAAAATATTTTGTCAAGGTGTGAAGCAAATATGGTGTGGTTTTAAACCCTTACATACACCACTAAAGTGACTACCCTCAGGTGATACAAAGACATGAAACAGATTATCCTACATTAGTTGTTCCTGTTTATCTGCAGCCCTCTCGTCTCTATATCCTTCTAAAACACATAGATCAAAGGATTTTTCTCAGCTCCAGCAGGTAGGGGGTGGGGATCTGACATCAAACACACTGCACTGCTAGAGCACATAGCTCAGCGAAACCTGAAACCTCAGTGGAGAGAATGGACATACCTTCTTCTTTAAACAAAATCATAAGAAAATGTACACTGCTGAGGCTGTCAGTCACCTGCTGTGTGCTGGAGAGGGGCGGGATATCTTCCGGGAGGCTGTGGAGTCGGTATAGAGTATTATCAGTGGCTCAGGCTGATAGTAGAGGAAAGAGACAGTAGAAAGAAATGACTCTAGGTGCTTTGGGTTGAGGCAAGTACACATTATAGAAGGATGTGCTTTGTTCATTTTTCATGTTAGAAATACAACCACTTTAGGGTATTTATGTACACTAAATAGTTACATAGTAACACATTGTTAACCTCTTCTTCCGATGGTACGCATATATGTGGCCTATCAGCAGTTGGGCTTTAACACAAGAGGCTGCATATATGCGGCCCTATGTAAACACTTTTCCTGTGCTCAGAGTACTCTCCCTGCGTGCTCCCAGTACACTTACCGGTGGGGACCAGAAAGCTCCCCATGCATACTTGTGATTAGGAGCTTTCCGATCATGTGATCGCTGTGACAGCCAATCACAGCAGTCACATGACCTGAATACCTGCCTCTCCTTCCCGGCATTTAGAAACTTTTAAAGGGTCGGGAGGTGGTGGCAGGATGGGGTTAATATATACAGTGGAAAAAATAATTTTTTGATCCCTTGCAGATTTTGTAAGTTTGCCCACTTACAAAGAAATGAGGAGTCCATGATTTTTATCATAGGTGTATTTTAACTGATAGAGACAGAAAATCAACCAAAAATACAGAAAAGTTCAGTGAGTAAAATAAGTATTTGATCTCCAAGCAAAACATGACTTAGTACTTGGTGGAGAAACCCTTGTTTGCAAGCACAGAGGTTGTCTACTTCTCACCAAGCTTCTTGCTGTTGGTCTTGTAGCTCATTCCAGCCTTGTGCGGGTCTACAATCTTGTCCCTGATGTCCTTTGGCAGGTCTTTGGTCTTTTAATGGTGAGGTTTTAATGGAAGAAAGGGATTCTGTGCACAGGTGTCTTTTATACACATAAGGTTGGTAGGGGGTCAAATACTTATTTTACTCACTGAACTGCAACTCAATTTGTTACAATTGTATCATTTTTATCATTTTAGTTTTTTCAGGATTTTTGTTGATATTCTGTCTCTATCATTTAGGCTGCTTTCACACTGGAGCGGGCGGGCATCGGCGGTAAAGCGCCGCTATTTGTAGCGGCACTTTACCGTCGCTTTTGCGCAGAATTTTTAAAACCTGCTAGCGGCCGACAAAGGGTTAAAACGACCCGCAAAGCACCGCAGCAGCGGCGCTTTTTCGGCGGTTCAGCGGCGCTGCCCATTCATTTCAATGGGCAGGAGCGGTATATACACCGCTCCTTCACTGCTCCAAAGATGCTGCTTGCAGGAGTTTTTTTAATGTTCTGCCAGCGCATTGCCTCAGTGTGAAAGCACTCGGGCTTTCACACTGAGACTGCAGGGGAGCCGTTTTTCAGGCACTTTACTTGTTACCGGAGATCATTGTGAGTAAGCTGAGGTCAGTACCAGAGCAGTTTTCTCACCAGCTGGGGGTGGTGAAGAAGTGGGAAAACTTCAGCAAGTGCCAAGTCAGGGACCCAGCGGGACAGCAGAGGTGACGTTTGTGGAGCATCAGTGAGTGCCATCCAGGGACTTAGCGTGTCTGCAGAGGTGACGCTTGAAGAGTATCCAGGGACCGAGCAGGGAAGCGGGGGTGACACTTGAGTAAGATACTGAGTGCTAGAAGTGGAAGAGCTCAGGGGATACAGTGCCTATTGGATCTGAAGTCTAGTGAAAAACTGGGAGTTCGTTGAGTGAAAGCCCACAGTGAGTGACTGTGGAACAAGCGGAGAACTGTTTAAGTTGCCAATAGATGAATACTATTACCATTAGTAACTGCTACAACATTGTTGCCAAAGGAGACATCGGTCCTACCTATACAGAAGTGGTGTTCGGCTGGAGGCCTTCACCTGTATAGCTGTCTACCTATAGAAGTCTCGGAGTCTGCCAATTATCATTGCATCTACCTAAGGGTGTCCTGGCCCTAACCCTCTCTCCCACAGTTCTGTTCAAGAGACAATAAATCTCTTTGCATTCAAAAAGTGACTGGCGCCCACCATTTCATCTTGCATTGCACCAACCATGCCTTGTAACCCACTCTACACAGAAGGATGTCATCTGTCCCTAACTCTGGAGGTCACCATTAGGACTCAAGGGACCCGGGACTTTTCTACAATAGGGAAGAGTATGAACCCTTTCATGTTTTTATCATTGTCTGTTTGCCTCCTGGGTAGATCACCTTCTTCATTTGTCCTGGTGATCATTGTCACCAGGACTGAAAGTGAGGGACATTTAAAACATTTGAGTTGTCACTAGAAAACAATAGAGGTGTAGCGCCCTCTAGTGTGTGCTACTAGAAGTGTAGTGCAGGTAAACAATTTTTTTCTGACTCTGGGGTAAACCTGAGTCACTGAATCTGGGTCAGGGTTATTAGAGGCCAGGGCTGGATGACACATCATGGCAGCTGTCTGGTGTCTCCCCCTGGTATCTGGAAAGTTGGAGAACATTCTAGAACTAGTGGGTGGAGGTGAGGAGGAGCTGCCTTGAATATTTATGGCCTCTCAGCCAATCCGTGGGAGTGGGCCTGGCAGGGAACTGGGATAACCCATAAATAGACATGGGCCATGCCAGCAAGGGAGTTCGGGTGGAAGATGGAGAAGCAGTGCTGGTGGCCCTTGAGGGACCCCTGCCAGGGAGCAGTTTTACCTCAGGCTGGGAGCTCAGGAAAGCTGGCCTGCAAGGATCCCACCACAGTTGGAGGGATTCATGTCAGAGAAGCAGCAGGAAGGAGCAAGAAGAGACAGTGAGTAGATCAGCACCATGCAGGTACAAAACAAGGGGAGAGACTGTCAGCTGTAACAGTGCTTTCTTAAAGACCATGGTGTGCCAAGACTTCATCTAACCTTGCCCTGGGAAATCTCCATGTTTGTGTGTGTGTGTCAGTCAGGCAGGACTGGTGCAAAGAGTCAGTCAGGAGGACTGGGAGGAAGAGCAGTCAGGTGAGTTAGCATACTGCAGGCAGGTGGAACTGGGATTAGTGGCCACAAGGAAGCAGAAGGAGAGATGTGAGGCCATTTGCTCCATTTGTGCTACTTTTGTCAAGTGACTAAGAGTTCCTGCCTGTAATGGGCCTTTTTTTCTGAACTAGCAATATACAGCTAGTTCCACCAGGAGTGAGCAGCAGGTGCTGTACAAAGGAACCAAGCTTGTGCAGGAGGAAGAAAGAAGAAGATCTAATGTAAATAGGGAGGAAGTTGTCCCTTTGTGTTTGGAACCCTAATAAAAACAACAAAAACAAGCCAAGGACTGATCTTTCTGTGTTGGAGTGAATGAAGGAAATGCTAAGTGACTGGCTGGGCAGCGGCGGGGAACCCTAATTCACCAGCTCTTACGAGGGGGGTGCTACAGAGGGAAAACCTTCCAATAGAAACACTTGTTGTGGTTACTTTGGAAAGATTCCCTCTTACTTTCTGTTGTGTCTATGCCTTAGACAGGACATAAACAGAACATTTTAAATAAAAGAGGGGTTTTAAATACTCCCGACTCTATTAAAATTTAAAAAAACAAAGTTTTGCTTAAACTTGTGTGTTAATGATGTGTTTTTTTTTAACCAAAAGTAAAGCTTTCCTTTTAAACATGTATTTGATTATTTTACAAATAATTAATTATGATGTCATTTCCATTAAAATCATCAGCAAGAACTGAGTTTGTGTGTAAATGTATCAGTTGAGAAGTAGCACTGCTCCTGTCATTGGCGGTCATCCAGGTGACATCATCAGTACAATCAGCACGGGGGGATCAGCCTCTGTATACCTGCAATGACATCACCAGGACATTTTCCAAACCCAACATATGGAGGGCTCCGACTTCTGCGCTTAAGAGATTAAAAGGAAAACAAGCTGAGACTTCAAATACATAAAGCTCACATTAACACCTTGATCCAGGATAAATGAGGGTTTTCTTCGGCCTTGTTTATTTAAGGTCGTGCTCTAGTGAATTCACTTCACAGCATGTCGCTTTCTCAGGAACATGGCAAGAGCACAATTTGTGTAATCAGAGACTGTTTCGAGGGACATAAAAGCACAAAATTAAAAGGTTTAATTGAAGGACAATGGTAGAAAGAAGAGTTTAGTGCCCATTCATTATTGATGTATGGACCAATGTTATGCAGTGGGTGGCCCAGGGGCCCAATATGGGCTTTCTGATCAGCCCCTGTGGCTCTTTTACCTTGTCCTGGGAGTTTGTACCGGCACCAGGGCATATTTAAACTCTTCATCATACCAGGTTTACACCTTACATGTCCAAAGAGATTCAAACATCTGGGGCAACCATGTGCTCCAGTGTGCAGGTCTCTATACACTATGGACCCGTTCACTCCAGAATGAGGTGCAGGAAACTCGAGATCCGAAGGCGTTTCCCACATCGTGTTCAAAGCGCAATGCAGTTGTGATCTACGGTGGGAGCCACTGTTAGGTTAACGACACCCAAAACACAGGTCTCAAACGCAATGTGACTGCCTGCATCGGATTGCATGCACTACTCTTGCTGTGGTTCAGTGCAATTGCACCCTATTCAAAATGAATGGGGTGCAATCGCACAGCACTGCACCGCATGTGAATCACACAGGAACGCGCAACTTGTTCCTGTGCAATTACTGGTATGAACCAGCCCTTAAAACTTGCAGTGACAAGGTCATTCCTGATACCCATGGTCGCATTAAAGATGACAGGAGCCAAGCACATTGTCCCCAGCTGGTGGACACTGTCATTTGTCATCGATCAATCCCAGTTGACGCCTATTCAGGGGAAACGCGTCGGACAAGGGGAGCTAGCGGTGTGGCGTTTAGAGCACGGACTATACTGCAGGCGGCTGTGCTCACAGTGTTTGTTGTTTTATCCAATGTTTGTAAGTGCAACTTTTTTTATTAAACTCATCAATGTTTAAAAAGTTAATGCACTATGAGCTTTTTTCTGCCTCTCCAACACGCTATCATCTGAGCACATAAAGTTGGTGCCCAACTTGAATCCCAGCGACTGATCACTAACAGCCGCATTACCTTGGTGGGGATACGCGCATATGGATCCTGTTGGGATTTTTGTATCTGCAGGTTGCGTCGGTGTTTGGCTTGAGTTCCAATGAATGATCAACAGCTGATTTCCCTTTGTGGAGACACACGCATATAGATCCTTTAGGATCTTTAGGATCTGGTAAGCTGCTATCTAATATATTTTAAACACTGTGATGAAGCACTTTTTGGATATGTTTGCATGGAACTTTCACTTATCCATTCAGATGATTCAAGGATGGACCTATCCATTATATATATATATATATACAGTTTTTTTTTTTATAAAGGTGTTTTTTAATACAATTTTGAAACCATTCGCAAGAGGTTCTCTACACCAGTCATTTTGTTTTTTCAGACTTTGTTTCATTGTTTTGTTTACATTTTTTGTCATTTTATATCAATTGTTTTTATACTCCTGGTACCTAGATCATAAGCCCATGAGCTTATTCACTTAAGTTTGGTGACAGAACACTTTACACGTTTTTTCATTTGACATTGATTACCTACCAAAACAGGGTTGCCTCCTTCTTCCCTTGTCATATAGGTGGGTAACACAGTGCACTTTTAGCCATTGCATAAAGAGAATAAAAACGTTACATATAGATCAGGTATAACCTGATCTAACCTAACACGTTTAACGCAATATATTTCAGTGCGTTTTTGCAGGTTTACCACAGTATATTGCAATGTGTTAGTGCATGTTTAACGCAGTATATTTCAGTGCGTTACTGTGTTGAACACAGTATATTTCAGTGTGTTATTGCATGTAAGGATGAGCTCAGGCGTGTTCGCACAGCCCACATGCAGAGCCCGCCAGGAAGTCTGCGCTAATCACAGGCAGTGAGACATTGTCCCGATGCGCGGCTGCAGAGATCGGGAAATGTCTCACTGCCTGTGATTAGTGCAGTGCAGTGCTGACTTTCTGGCGAGCTCTGCACGTGGGCTGTACAAACACACTAGAGCTCATCCTTAATTGGATGTTTACTGCAGTATATTGCAGTGCGTTACTGCACATTTAACTGCACATTTAACGCAGTATATTTCAGTGCATTACTGCGTGTTGAATGCAGTATATTTCGGTGTGTTACTGCATGTTTAACGCAGTATTTTGCAGTGTGTTACTGCAGGTTTACCACAGTATATTGCAGTGCGTTACTGCACATTTAATGCAGTATATCTCAATTTTTCATTTTTATTTCTCATTTTTGTGGTTTCACTTAAAGCATCAGTAAACCATTGCCCATTTAAAAATGATGTTTTTTACAAACTTTGTGTTCATTGATACATGTCCCCCAGGGCAGTACCCGGACCCCATAATCATTGTATGCCCAGTTACTTGCATAGAAGCCTTCAAAATGGGCACTTTTGATTTTTCCTGTTCTGGTCCCATAGACTTCAATGGGGTTTGTTTTTCGGTTCCGAACTTTTGCGATGTTCGAAAGTTCTGCTGCCTTTTTTTGATTACTTCCTATGTGATAGCCTGCAGAGGCTTAGAGCAGGGCACCAGCATAGGACTTTATTTCATCTAACAAAATATACAGGGTGGTAGTGCTTTTACTATTGTTTTGACAGCACCCGGAAGAACCAGGAAAAACATTCTCTCACTGACGAGGGACCTCATGGGCGTTGGACCATAGGTGAGAATTTATGCCTTTATATTTTGCTTTTACACGCTAAATAAAAAGATAAAAATTCAGGATACTCACTAATAAGGCTTCATGCACACAGCAAGTAGGGCCCATGGAGAACCTGCATAATCACTGCCCCAGGACCAGCAGCTGTCTTCTACAGCAGCCCATTGAGATGAACTAGAGGATGCGGCTGTATGTGGTTGTTTTGCGGGGGTTGCATAAAACACCTGCACACGCATGGACGTATGCTCTGAATGCACACTGTCTGAGAAGCATATGTCCACCTGTGTGTGCACAGAGTGCAGTGTGGTGTGTCAGCGAACAGGAAGCACACAGAGGCAGAAGTGAACGACAACGCAGTATTCACAGAAAGTTCCAACAAGGTACAACTAGGCCCAACGGGTAGTTACAGCCATCTGGAGGCACTTATGGAAAATGCAGAGTATATTTATTACCTATAGAAGATGCCGACAGCTTCTTCAACGAGGAGCGGGAATGCGGCCTGGCCAGTCCATGCCCAAATGGGAGGTTATTCCAGTAGAGGGCAAGCGTAGCTTTCCCTACTACCCTGGAACCTCTCCCTAGCTCAAAATTCTTTCCCTGACAGACGGGGAACCTGTCCCTACACTCAACACTCGCAAAATGCATGACAAACCTGGGAGCCAGTGTCTTAAATAGACACTACCCTGACCCAAGATGGCCACAGGCAGGGCCGGAATTACTATTGGGCTTGACTGGGCTCAAGCCCATGGGCCCCGGCCAATAGGGGGCCCGTGGGCCCCGCCGGCTCTTCCCATTTCGAAAGCCGCCGAGAGCGGCCGAAAGCTGCCGACATACACAGGACATCTGGCTCTGTATCTTGACGGCGCCATTTTTAAACTGAAAGGCTGCAATGACAAGGCAGCAATGACACTGGGGCAAGGCTACACTGACAAGGCTACACTGACACTGACAAGGCTACACTGACAAGGCTACACTGACACTGACACTGACAAAGCTGCAATGACACTGACAAGGCTGAAGATGGACACTGGCATCAGCGTCCAATCAGACAACTGCTTCCCCAATGACAGCAGGAAGTTCCTCTCTGCCAATCATGAAGCACGGGTCTAATACCTGTCACCTGATTGGCTGAAGACAGAGGCGATCCTATTGGACGCCTAGCGGAACGAAAGAAGAGATGCAGCATGGAGCACAGCATAGAGGACCCATTGCTCATCCCACACAGCTCGGCGGGGGTAACCGTGGCTGTATATGATTATTCACAGTGGCTGCATATCATGGGCACAGTGGCTGTATATCTTTGGACACAGTGGCTGCATATCATGGGCACAGAGGCTGCATATCATGGAGCACAGTGGCTGCATATGATGGGCACAGTGGCTGCTTATGATGGGCCCAGTGGCTAAATATGATGGGCCCAGTGGCTGCATATGATGGGCCCGGTGGCTGCATATCATGGGCACAGTGGCTGCATATCATGGGCACAGTGGCTGCATATGAATGGGCACTGCACAGTGAGGCTGCATTTGATGGGCACAGTGGCTGCATTTGATGGGCACTGCACAGTGAGGCTGCATTTGATGGGCACAGTGGCTGCATATGATGAGCCCAGTGGCTGCATATGATGGGCACTGCACAGTGAGGCTGCATTTGATGGGCAGAGTGGCTGCATATGATGGTCACAGTGAGGCTGCAATTGATCGGCACAGTGGCTGCAATTGATAGGCACAGTGGCTGCATTTGATGGGGCACAGTGGCTGCATTTGATGGGGCACAGTGGCTGCATTTGATGGGGCACAGTGGCTGCATTTGATGGGCACAGTGGCTGCAATTGATAGGCACAGTGGCTGCATTTGATGGGGCACAGTGGCTGCATTTGATGGGGCACAGTGGCTGCATTTGATGGGGCACAGTGGCTGCATTTGATGGGCACAGTGGCTGCATTTGATGGGCACAGTGGCTGCATTTGATGGGGGTTTTTTTCAGAATTTTTCCGTTTTTTGCGCCCAGACCTAAAAATTTTGAGCCCCAACTGCCACTGTACTGTATATGTGCATAAACATGCCTAAAAGCACAAATTAATTTCAGTGTTTAAAATAAATGAATATTCTGGCCAGTAGAATGAGTTTATGCTTCAATGCTTTAAAATGCCATATGCCTTTAAATGTGTTCAATTACGCACCAACATGAGTATTTTTATGATGATTTTATAGCAGAAAGATCCGGCGTAGATAGGAGTATTTTAATACGCCCGTGTGCAAGAAGCCTGAAACTCACCATATTTACAGTAGTTGCAGTAACTTGATATTTGTGAAGTGTTTTATAAACTGCCTAATGCATGAGCTATTTATTTTATTTCATTTTTTTTTTGTTGCTGTATGCTTGGTTGAATGTGACTTTTGTAAACATTGTCAATGATATTATCTGTTTCTCTGCTTTGTATAATAAACATAACATCATAAGGGATCCAAGTTTATGTGCAGAACACTCCAGCCAAATTTCAGTAAAAATAAGCCATTTGAACCATTTTATATACCTGTGCATGTCTGATTTTTCCCCCCAGAGAATCTGTATGGGGGAAAAAAAAAGGAAAATCTATGACTGAAAAAGTTTTGAGTCCATAGCAGAAGTATGATGACACAAATTAACCATTGGGCGGTTCAACAATGGACCTTCACCTCGAACCCCAACTGTGTGATTGTGTATCTCCACATTGTTGATATGAGCTGATTTCTAACAATTACCACCGGATCACCCAGCATGTTGCGTATATAATGTGTGTGCTTGTGTGCACTGCAATCTGTTGTTCAAATGCATTGCAAAGCAATTCTGTGCTTGGTGACACCCATTGTAACAGATCTCAGATTGCAATCACAACTTTGTTTTTCCTGAACGCATGACAAAATGCACAGGAATGCGTGTTTTGACACAAGTTTTGGAAACACTCAAAAAATATGCTGCAAACAGACGTCACGCTTGCGGTGCCATTATTGGTAATGGCACCCCAAGTGCGGTTATCAGATTTTTTTCTCGAAAGCACGCAAAACTCAACACTTAAATAGATTTTGGGAGCTTCCTTGGTGTGTTTGTCACACATGGGGCAGCCTATTTAAGTGAATGGGCTGTTGGTGTGCAGAACTGCGCAAAAAAACACATAAAAAAGCAAGCATGATTGCGCATTCCCGCTACAGAATTGAATGCGTGAATCTAGCCTCATGGTGGCCATTCAGGCTACTATAAATGATTGTAAAAAGAGTGCAGCGCTAAAAAAGTGCATTTGTGTGAATACAAAAAAATATCCAAGTATACTAATAGGACAAAATTACATTACATGTGAATAAAGTGCAATTATGCAATTATACAAAAAAGTTCATATAAAGCTGGATTCCATCAAATAAAGTCCCATGGAAGAAGAGAGTGTTTGGAAATGACGATCATACACCTGACGGCGTGACACCGATCACCATAATCAAAAATGGAGGCCTACCGGAAAGCCAGTGACCCCTCTTATTCAGAGAGGTCACACAGTGCTTGTGTCAGAGAAGAACTTCTCCTACCTTCACTCGCCATGCTCCTGCGTGCATGCGCGGCGGATTGGCGCTTCGGCACACACATGTGCGCGGCCCGATGGTGCGGCGCGTGCGTGTGCACAACAGTTCCCGTGTGCGCGCAGTTGCTCGCGAGTGCCCACGGTATCGCACGCAGTGTGCGCAATGGTGCACGCCGATGCGCACGCTGTGGCGGGGCTATTTCAGACGGCTCTGGTGCCCAGACGGGTTGCTGGTTTGTCGTCAGCCTCCTGTTTGTGCCTGTTTCCAGTTTTGCTATATCTGATCACCTGCCTTGACCCAGATTGTTCCTGACTACGCTGCTTCTCTCCTCGATCTGACCCCTGGCTTGCTTTAATGGACTTTGCTTGATCTGCCTACCTGTGTTTGACCCTCGGCCTGACTAATGGACTTTGCTTGATCTGCCTACCTGTGTTTGACCCTCGGCCTGCCTAACGGACTTATTTGCCTTACCTGGATTTGACCTCTGGCCTGTTTCACGGACTTGTTTGCTTGTCTTTGAACCTGATCCCTCTGTCCTGCATTGGACCCTCAGCCAGTTCCTGAAGCTCAGCTACCCTTCATACAGCTCCTCAGATTCTTCTGGAACTCACACCTGCTGGTGGCCCGTGCCTCCATGTGCCACCTGTTCCCTGTATCACCTCCGGGGGACAGGGTGCGCGTGGTCGCAATGGCGAGCCGCTCACGGCACCACGGCCTCGGTAAGTACTATCCGTGACAGTTTGGTTGGATCTCTGATCATCTGAGAAAGAAATCCGGATGTTCCTCTCCTATGGCCATGGGATAAATTCCTTGTGAGTTTTAAGCAGCGGTCGCGCAGGCGCAGCAGCATGTGTACGTAACTACCCTGACAATCGTTTTGTCATAAATGACATCATCAGGGGTACATACATGTGCCCAATGCTGCTCATTTATGATGAAACGATCGTCAGGATCGTTTGATCTGTTGATTGTAACATGATCATAGCTTGGCCTTTTATGCAAGTGTAGTGTTTAATAAACCATATGTTGAGACAGTATCACACTATGTGGAGTCCTTTTGTCTCCTAAACATTTTGCTATCAAGTCTTCCTGATACTGCACCCTGTATTCTGAGATGATGTGAACCTCCCAGTGTATACCATCCATGGCCACAGGAGAGGAATGTCCGGATTTCTTTCTCAGATGTTCAGAGATCCAACCAAGTGCTGTGTGACCTCTGAGTAATGCCCTGTATACACGATCGGACATTGATCGGACATTCCGACAAAAAAATCCGTCGGATTTTTTCCGACGGATTTTGGGCCAAACTTGTCTTGCATACACACGGTCGCACAAAGTTGTCGGAAAATCTGATTGTTCAGAACGCGGTGACATAAAACACGTACGTTGGGACTATAAACGGGGCAGTAGCCAATAGCTTTCGTCTCTTAATTTACTCTGAGCATGTGTGGCACGTTGTGCGTCGGATTTGTGTACAAACGATCGGAATTTAAACAAACGTTTGTCGGAAAATTTTATATCCTGCTCTCAAACTTTGTGTGTCAGAAATTCCGATGGAAAAAGTCCGATGAAGCCCACACACGATCGGAATTTCCGCCAACAAGCTCCGATCGCACATTTTCCGTCGGAAAGTCCGACCGTGTGTACAGGGCATTTGAGGGGACGCTGGCTTTCCGGTAGGCCTCCATTTGCGATTATGGTGACCAGTGTCACGCCGTCAGGTGTGTGATCATTTCCAAACACTCTCTTCTTCCATGGGACTTTATTTGAAGGAATCCAGCTTTATATGAACTTTTTGTTTGCACAATCACACTTTATTCACATGTGATGTAATTTTGCTTATGTGTCTTCAAACTTTATTCACAGTTATTATTGTTTATATACAATTGAATGTCTACCTATTAGTATACTTTGGTATTTGTTTTTTTTCGTATGAATGCACTTTTATTTTTTAGAGCTGCACTCTTTTTACATATATTATCTGTACCTGGTGTCTGGGTTATAGTGCACAGCTGCTTATTAAATTTTAGTTCCTAGCGCGGATATAGCCTTTACATTTATTTACTATAAATGATTGATTTATAGCCTGCAATTCATTCAGTCGATATGACACACATGAGGAAGTAGATTTTGATCAATAATTAAGATAAGAACTTACGATCGTAAACCATTAATTAAATCTCCACCGTGTAATCTCATAGTCTGATCAATCAAAATATGGTCATATTCATGAAGTATTGTTCTGCTGTCAATTGTTGCAAAACGATCAATAATATTCTGCTCTGGCTGATCAAGTCAATCACAAGTGAGTTTAAATCGAGTGGAAGGGAAGTTCTGGATGACATTTACGCCCACTGCGCAAACATGAAATGCTCATATAAGTGGGCACAATGTCATGTAGATTTTTAGCAATCACAAACTCATGAAAACCACCGGTGTGCGTCGCATTGGGAACTAAAGCTCTCCCTTAGGTAAAAGGCATACATTCACTTTGGGCTTTACCATTCCAATATGTGTCATAAAAGTAGCAATAATGTGATATCACTTGAAGGTTAACTCCACTTTTTTTTTAGGCTCTTTCTTCCATTCTTCTGGTTGATCCAACTAGCAAGTCTGTTGTTTTTCAAAGGAACGAAAGAAAGCAATCAGGTATCAGTTGGCAGGGATGAGACAAATGATTTAGCTCTGGAAGGGGTGTTTCAATGTTCAGCTTCTATTTATTCATGTAAAACCCTTATCCTAAAAGGAAAAAAAAAACAGATTGCTGTAACTGATTATAAAGTGTGAACTGGAGTTTGACTTCAATTTGTTATTGTAATTAAATCTGCTAATATATCTAACACACCCGTCCCCCCAACACTGGCAATACTGATGTCTGCTGTGCCCCTTGTGCTCCTTCATCCAGAGTGGGGGCTTTCTAATACAGGAGGTGTGCTACTTTCCAGATCACCAGGTGAAAACAGAGGGGAAAAAGCCTACAAAAAAAGAAAACAAATACAGCTACCACATCTAAAGATTGGTAAGTTGCAAAATGTTACATTTTTCGTTTTTGGTTTAATGCCGCTTTAAATCAGCAGACGTTGATTTATATGTGGTGTACAAATTATATAAACGTTGCATTGGGAAAAAATACAGGATAAGGATTTTTTTTTCTATTTTTTTATTTTTTACTATTTATTCCCAATAAAAACTTAAAATAAATTTAAATAAAAACTGAAAATAAAATTATATGTATCCAAATTTCCTACCAAATTAAAGCCCTGTTTGTACTGAAATAAAACAATGTATAATACATTGTATAATACATTGGGGTAGACTGCAAAACCTAAAGCCGCATACACATGTGCAGACTTTTCAACCGGACTGGTCCGACGGACTTTCAACGGACTTTTGACAGACTTCCGACTGACTTTTTAACGAACGGACTTGCCTACACGTGATCACACCAAAGTCCAACGGATTCGTACGTGATGACGTACACCGGACTAAAATAAGGAAGTTGATAGCCAGTAGCCAATAGCTGCCCTAGTGTCGTTTTTTGTCCGTCAGACTAGCATACAGACGAGCGGATTTCTGGGTCTGGCTGAGTTACGACGTAAAGATTTGAAACATGTTCCAAATCTAAAGTCCGTCAGATTTTTCGACTGGAAAAGTCCGCTGAAGGTCCGATGAAGCCCACACACGAACGGATTGTCCGCCGGACTCGGTTCCTCGGAGCAGTCCAGTCAAAAAGTCCGACCGTGTGTATGCTGCATAAATGGTATAATGTGCAGAACAGAGACATCTGTGTGAGTTTAGTGGCTTTTTACACTGGTAGGCACTGGCAGGTCATATTACAGAAGGCAGCAGAGGCACTGAGCTGTGAGTTTGATGGATTTTTACAATGGCAGGTCTGAGAGTGGAAGGAAACAGTGAGATGGACCTGTGTGAGTGTGATGGATTATTACTGGCAGGTCATAGGAGAGGAGGCGTCATTTTTGGTACGTCGGAACAGCATACAGACGAGCGGTTTTCCCAATAGGAATTTGTTCCGTCTGAAAAATATAGAACATGTTCTCTATCTAAGTCCGTCTGAATTTTTGACATAAAAAGTCCAATGGGGCATACACACGGTCGGAATATACGATGAAAAGCTCCCATCGGACTCTATCTGTTGGAAATTCCGCTCGTTTGTACGCGGCATTAGAGTGGGAGAAAACAAATGGACGGACTTGTGTGAGTGTGATGGATTATTACTGGCAGGTCAAAGGAGAGGAGGCACCAGATGTATTGAGCTGTGTGAGTTTGTTGGATTTTTACATTGACAGGTCTCAGAGTGTGAGAAAACAGATGGACGGACCTGTGTAAGTGTGATGGATTTGTACACTGGCAGCATCAAGGGTTGTGCTATGTGACTCTAATGCCGCGTACACACGGCAGACTTTTCGACCGGACTGGTCCGACGGACTATCTGACGGACTTTCGACGGACTTCCAACGGACTTTCCGAATGAACGGACTTGCCTACACACAATCACACCAAAGTCCGACAGATTCGTACGTGATGACGTACGACAGGACTAAAATAAGGAAGTTGATAGCCAGTAGCCAATAGCTGCCCTAGCGCCGGTTTTTGTCCGTCGGACTAGCATACAGATGAGCGGACTTTTCGATAGGAACTGGGTCCGGCGGAGTTCCGGTGTAAAGATTTGAAACATGTTCCGTCAGATTTTGAACCAAAAAAGTCCACTGCAGGTCCGATGAAGCCCACACTCGGTCCGTCGGACCAGTCCGGTCAACAAGTCTGCTCGTGTGTACACGGCATAAAGGCTACACTGCACAAGTATGAGGATTTATGTGGCTGTGTCTTCTATTGGTCCAGGAGGTAGATGCTGTCCCTGGATGATGCCTGAACAAATATGGTACTAGCGTTCTGTGGAGAGAGATTGATGAGGACAGGGTGGCAGGGGTACTGTGAGCTAAAATGAAAAAATAAATAAAAAAAAACAGTAAGTACAACTTCTATATGTTATCTACCATGTAAGCATTTACCATTTTTTTTTAAATCTGATGCTTGGCCTGCACTGCAAATTTTTTGCTCTACAATAAATAATTTTTGTGTTGAAGCTACAAAAATAAAATAAAGCTGGTTAACACTCTTAGGATGTGTTATAGTATAAGATTTATGTGCAGAAGTAACAACATAAATTTTAATAAAGAAAATATGAGCTCATTTTTTGTGTCATCATTAAAGAACTCCACTATAGGTGTGAACACATTGACTGAAATTCATGACTCACTGGGGATCGGATCTAATCTGCTCTCTTCTTAAAAAAAAATAAGAATAAAAAAGTAAATCAGTCATTAAAGACGGACAGAGTGTCTGCTAATGACTTTACTAAGGTAGTGCAGGTATTGTATGAAATCACTCATATAGATGGCGAAGTGTTAATGTTGATGTCAGAGCTGTATGCTTTCTTTAGCAGTGTCTCTCAAACCATGCTTACATAACACCTGTTAGTTACTGGGCCGATTTGTCTGATCAGATTGGTGAAAAGTGATCACTGCTTGGTTAGTATAGGCTACTTTATTTGCCTTAAAATTCTTGTACACCCTTACATATACCCAGTGAAGTGAATGGCCTCAGGTGATACACAGAAATGAAACAAATCCACCTGCATAATTTGTACCTGTTTATTTACAGCGATCTTTCCCCTATATCCTTTCAAAGTGCAGGTTTTACATGGGATCTCTTATCTCTCAAAAGCAGGGGGCGGAGAGCTCAAGTTACATCAGTGAGGAGAGCTGATTGGAGGAAAGGGACACACCCCCTTTACACATCACACATGAACAGAGCTGAGGCTGTCAATCAGCTGGACATCCCTCCCCTGTCACCTTTTTTCTCTTGGTGTCAGGGAAAACTTGTCAGAAGTGACTCGTGCTGATAGCAGAGGAACAAAGCATCAAACAGAAATTACACTTATGTCGCGTACACACGAGTGGACTTTTCGACCGGACTGGTCTGACGGTCTATCCGACGGACTTCCGACGGATTTTCCGAACAAACGGACTTGCCTACACATGATCACACCAAAGTCCAACAGATTCATACGTGATGACGTACGACCGAACTAAAATAAGGAAGTTGATAGCCAGTAGCCAATAGCTGCCCTAGCGTCGGTTTTTGTCCGTCGGACTAGCATACAGACGAGCGGACTTTTCAACCGGACTCGAGTCCGTCAGAAAGATTTGAAACATGTTCCAAATCTAAAGTCCGATGAAGCCCACACACAGTCGAACTGTCCGCCGAACTCAGTCCGTCGACCAGTCCGGTCAACAAGTCTGCTCGTGTGTACACGGCATAAAGGCTACACTGCACAAGTATGAGGATTTATGTGGCTGTGTCTTCTATTGGTCCAGGAGGTAGATGCTGTCCCTGGATGATGCCTGAACAAATATGGTACAGCGTTCTGTGGAGAGAGATTGATGAGGACGGGGTGGCAGGGATACTGTGAACTAAAATGAAAAAATAAATAAAAAAAACAGTCTGGTCGAAAAGTCCGCTTGTGTGTACGCAGCATTAGTGCTCCTAATTGAGACAAGTACATACAACAGAGGGATATGCTTTGTTCATATTTCATGTCTGAGGTTTACAACCACTTTAACCAATTCAATACCGGGCATTTTCACCCCCTTCCTGCCTAGGCCAATTTTCAGTTTTCAGCGCTGTCGCACTTTGAATGATAATTGCGCGGTCATGCTACACTGTACTCAAATGAATTTTTTTCCCCCAGAAATAGAGCTTTCTTTTGGTGGTATTTAATCACCTCTGCGGTTTTTATTTCTTGCACTAAACAAGAGTGACAAGTTTGAAAAAACACAATATTTTTTACTTTTTGCTATAATAAATATACCAATTTAAAAAAAAAAAATTTCCTCAGTTTAGGCCGATATGTATTCTGCTACATATTTTTGGTAAAAAAAAAATCACAATAAGCGTATATTGATTGGTTTGCGCAAAAGTTATAGCGTCTACAAAATAGGGGATATATTTATGGCGTTTTTATTATTATTATTTTTTTTACTAGTAATGGTGCCGATCTGCAATTATTATCGTGACTGTGACAGATCGGACACTTTTGACACTATTTTGGGGCCATTCACATTTATACAGCGATCAGTGCTATAAAAATGCACTGATTACTGTATAAATGTCACTGGCAGGGAAGGGGTTAACACTAGGGGGTGATCAAGGGGTTAAATGTGTTACCTAGGGAGTGATTTTAACTGTAGGGGGAGGGGACTCACAAGGGGAGGAGACCGATCAGTGTTCCTCTGTACTGGGAATGCATCGGTCACCTCTCCCCTGACAGGACGTGGATCTGTGTGTTTACACACACAGATCCACGTCCCTGCTCTTTTACCGGCAATCGCGGGTGCCCGGAGGACATCGCGGCCGCCGGGCACGCACATCAGCTCCCGAGTGACGCGGCAGACGGGCGTGCCCCCTAGACAGCCGGGTAGCCAAGGACTGTGGTTGGGGAAGAAAGTGGTTAATGAAGCATTCCAGTCTAAGGAGTCGTTCACACATGCTTTGATATCTGAAGAGCGAAATAACGAACGCCGCATCTAAATGAATGGAACATAACAAATTAATAATATTGAATAATGATAATAATAAAAAAAAACTTTTTATTATTATTATTAATTATTATTAAGTTATTATGTTCCATTTGTTTAGATGTGACATTCGTTATTTCAGATAATTCATAACTTCGGCTAAATTCGTATTTGTTACGTTCACTAACAGCCAAGGAAAGGAAATTCCAATACCTATAATTTATTAGTTAGTTATTATTAGTTAGTTATTATTTCGAAGTTTTACATTTTTGAATTTTCATTCTTATTTTCGGATTTTCGTTCTTTCAAATTTTTGGCTTTTCTCTCTTATTTTAGAATTTTCAGAATTTTCGAATTTCCAAATTCGAATTTTCAGATTTTAGAATTTGAAATGTTCGGATTTACGAATTTCCAAATTTTGGAATTTAGGAATTTTAGAATTTTTGGATTTCAAATTTACGCATTTTCGAATTTATGAATTTATTCGAAATAACGCATTTCGATCATAACAAATGACCCGAAAAACGAAAAAAAAAAAAATAAAACAAAAATGAAAAGGAACACATTTTTTGGCAGTGCACATGTCGTTATTACTCACTCAGAGGGTTCTGCTTTCCTTAGGCTTTCGGTGCCCAGCTCACAACTCCCTGCTTGTCGTTCCAGAGACAGGATCTCTGCACCTCTAGCTCCAGTAGACTTCTTCCAGGTCTTCCAGGGTGATAGACCCACTTCGGAGAACACTTGGCCTGGCCTAAAAGGCCTTTTGCAACCCACTTTAGCCTTCACGAGCAGAAGAGACAGGATGACTACAATTAGCTCTTTTGAGTGCACAACTATCTCACCCTGAGCCCTGTCCGGGGGCACTAAACTAAGTGACTACATCTGCACAATGTGGGGTATTCAGCTCCCATGCCCCCTCTGCCTTGGGCTCCTCCCAACCTGGCTTAAATATGGGCACTGACGCACCCATGACATCACTACAGGAGGGCTCTAGCTAAAAGGGACCTAGCACCTGATTACACTATTCTCTGTGACCACACATTATCCTGGGACAGAGCCACCTAGTGATAGACTAGCTAACTTCACCTGCTTACAACTATACTCAACTACATTAGTATATCTAAAGCCAAATGTTTTTTTAGAGTGATTCTGATTGGTCATATTGTCACCTGACTGCTTTGACCAAATATAATTGCTTTGATTTGTCCCGGAAGCTGTACAGAGAGAAGGTGAAAAAGTGTGAGGATTTCAAATCCCCCTACCACTACATGGGCTGCATGGGCACTGACGGCTCATTACCCTCAAAGGTAAGTACAGCGAAGTCCAGAGGGGTGCGGAGGATGTAGGGTGATTGCTCACCTTTTCAGAAAAAAAAGGTGAACCAACTGTTTAATAAGAAAATATTCCTAATTTTGGCCACTAGATGGGGCTGACAATTCTAAAAATGAATCTATTGCAGAACATTCAGAGAAAGTTTGCCCAGCCTGCACGAATCTCTGTGACATTCGTCCAACGAATATTTTATAAATAGACCTCTTACACTTCTCAGCTTTGTATAATGAACTAGATATCATAATTAATGGTTTACAGGTTTCCTGTATCTCATTTTGCATTAATTGTAATTCTCAGTTATATGTAGTATTTTTCAGCAGCCCACATGCATGTTTAAATGAATACCATTTCCTGGCAATGTCTTGGCAATGTAAGTTGAATTCTTTTTAATTACATTGCTGATTGGCCAAAAAATCATTCAGAGTAACTTTGTTATCGTAGTCTGAGCAAATGACATTTGTCATAGAAGCTTGAGGATCTCACCTTTATTATCCCGCCTTGTGATATCATATAACCACGCAGGGATCTTATCTCCACTAGTCATGCTCCATTCCTGCACTTGAAATGTTTTGTAATTTTACATTTTACAGTTGCATGTGAGCAAAATATTTCACAAAACAAATGCCAGTCATGATTTCCAAAGTCAAAGCAACTGATACTCCAAGCCGTCAGAGAGTGATGGCAATTTTCAGGTTCATTTCTGCCTTTCACGCTATTTTTTTTTTCTAAGACAAAATGAACATTTGTTTTGATATCAAATGATGTTTTTTTGGGTTGGTGCGGGGAGAGGGTAAAAATAATTCAATCTGAACTCCGGCCTTCCCTTTAGTATTGTGCAGTTATACTGGCTCCTCTCCTACACTAAAATAGTTTACTCTGATTTCACTGCACACTGTGAGCTTCTCACAATGTGCATTAGAAGGTGCAGCAAGTCAGAGTGAGCCCACCTCATTTCCTGGCTGGAGGGCGTCCAGTATCCCCCCTTGCATGACTTTTCCTGGCCTTTCCCTTTCATTTATTGGATTTCATGGAGGTTCAGCTTCACATGTAGACGTTATCTAGAACAATCTATGTGCAAATATAATCTGCCTAGGATGGATAAGTGTGAATCAGGCCTTCGTCCGTAGGGTTCAATATTGAGTTGGCCCACCCTTTGCAGTTATAACAGCTTCAAATCTTCTGGGAAAGCTGTCCACAAGGTTTAGGAGTATGTCTATAGGAATTTTTTCAGAAGTGCATTTGTGAGGACAGGCACTGATATTGGACGAGAAGGCCTGGCTTGCAGTTTTTGCTCTAATTCATTGCAAAAGTGTTGTATTGGGTTGAGGTGAGGACTCTTTGCAGGCCAGTCAAGTTCCTCCACCCCAAACTCACTCATCCATGTCTTTATGGACCTTGCTTTGTGCACTGGTGCTCAGTCATGTTGAAACAGGAAGGGGCCATCCCCAAACTGTTCCCACAAAGTTGGGAGCATGAAATTGTCCAAAATGTCTTGGTATGCCAACACCTTAAGAGTTCCTTTCACTGGAACTAAGGGGCCAAGCCCAACCCCTGAAAAACAACCCCACACCATAATCCCCCCTCCACCAAATGATTTGGACCAGTGCACAAAGCAAGGTCCATAAAGACATGGATGAGCGAGTTTGGGGTGGAGGAACTTGACTGGCCTGCACAGAGTCCTGACCTCAACCCGATAGAACATCTTTGGAATGAATTAGAGCGGAGACTGCCTTCTCATCCAACATCAGTGCCTGACCTCACAAATGTACTTCTGAAAGAATGGTCAAACATTCCCATAGACACACTCCTAAACCTTGTGGACAGCCTTCCCAGAAGAGTCGAAGCTGTTATAGCTGCAAAGGGTGGGCCAACTAAATATTGAACTCTCCAGACTTATGCCCCGTACACACAGTCGGACTTTGTTCGGACATTCCGACAACAAAATCCTTAGATTTTTTCCGACGGATGTTGGCTCAAACTTGTCTTGCATACACACGGTCACACAAAGTTGTCGGAAAATCCGATCGTTCTGAATGCGGTGACGTAAAACACGTACGTTGGGACTATAAACGGGGCAGTGACCAATAGCTTTCATCTATTTATTTATTCTGAGCATGCGTGGCACTTTGTCCGTCGGATTTGTGTACACACGATCGGAATTTCCGACAACGGATTTTGTTGTCGGAAAATTTTATATCCTGCTCTCAAACTTTGTGTGTCGGAAAATCCGATGGAAAATGTGTGATGGAGCCTACACACGGTCAGAATTTCCGACAACAAGGTCCTATCACACATTTTCTGTCGGAAAATCCGACCGTGTGTACGGGGCATTAGACTGGGATGGCATTAAAGTTCATGTGTGTGTAAAGGCAGGTATCCTAATACTTTTGGTAATATAGTGTATATTGTGCCAAGCTGGACCAATCTAAGCATGCACTACAAATAATCCCTGGAGCTCAGTTTTAACTGATAACACAACTTCTTTAGGTAGGTATTTTATCTGTGTGTTTAGCTGTTTGTCTAGTTAAAGTTTAGCTTTAAGCTGCCAATATATTTTTGGGTGGAAACTGGAAAAAATCCATTGTAAACATGGGGAGAACATGCAAACTCAGTATACAGTGCCTTGCAAAAGTACCCCCCCCCCCTTTGGCTTTTTACCTATTTTGTTACATTACAGCCTTTAGTTCAATGGTTTTTTAATCTGAATTATATGTGATGGATCAGAACACAATAGTCTAAGTTAGTGAAGTAAAATTAGAAAAACATATACATAAAACTATTTTTCCGAAATAAAAAAACGATAATGGGCATGTGCGTATGTATTCACCCCCTTTGTTATGAAGCTCATAAAAAAGCTCTGGTGCAACGAATTATCTTCAGAAGTCACATAATTAGTGAAATCATGTCCACCTGTGTGCAATCTAAGTGTCACATGATCTGTCATTACATATACACACCTTTTTGAAAGACCCCAGAGGCTGCAACACCTAAGCCAGAGGCACCACTAACCAAACACTACCTTGAAGACCAAGGAACTCTCCAAACAAGTAAGGGACAATGTTGTTGAGAAGTACAAGTCAGGGTTAGGTTATAAAAAAATATCCAAATCTTTGATGATCCCTAGGAGCACCATCAAATCTATCATAACCAAATGGAAAGAACATGGCACAACAGCAAACCTGCCAAGAGACGGCCACACACCAAAACTCACAGACCGGGCAAGGAGGGCATTAATCAGAGAGGCAGCACAGAGACCTAAGGTAACCCTGGAGGAGCCGCAGAGTTCCACAGCAGAGACTGGAGTATCTGTACATAGGATGACAATAAGCCGTACACGCCATATAGTTGGGCTTCATGGCAGAGTGGCCAGAAGAAAGCCATTACTTTCAGCAAAAAAACAAAATGGCAAGTTTTGAGTTTTCGAAAAGGCATGTGGGAGACTCCCGAAATGTATGGAGGAAGGTACTCTGGTCTGGGGAGACTAAAACTGAACTTTTTGGCCATCAAAGAAAACGCTATGTCTGGCGCAAACCCAACACATCACATCACCCAAAGAACATCATCCCCACAGTGAAACATGGTGGTGGCAGTATCATGCTGTGGGGATGTTTTTCAGCAGTTGGGACTGGGAAATTGGTCAGAGTTGAGGGAAAGATGGATGGTGCTAAATACAGGGATATTCTTGAGCAAATCCTGTACCAGTCTGTGTGTGATTTGAGGCTAGGATGGAGGTTCACCTTCCAGCAGGACAATTATCCCAAACTCACTGCTAAAGCAACACTTGAGTGGTTGAAGGGGAAACATCTAAATGTGTTGGAATGGCCTAGTCAAAGCCCAGACCTCAAACCAATAGAAAATCTGTGGTCAGACTTAAAGATTGCTGTTCACAAGCGCAAACCATCCAACTTGAAGGAGCTGGAGCAGTTTTGCAAGGAGGAATGGGCAAAAATCCCAAAAAAATGGTAAGATGTGGTAAGCTCATAAAGACTTATCCAAAGCGACTTGGAGCTGTGATAGCCGCAAAAGGTGGCTCTACAAAGTATTGACTTTAGGGGGGTGAATAGTTATGCACATTGACTTTTTCTGTTATTTTGTCCTATTTGTTGTTTGCTTCACAATAAAAAAAAAAAAAACATCTTCAAAGTTGTGGGCATGTTCTGTAAATCCTCAACAATCCATATCAATTCCAGGTTGTGAGGCAACAAAACACGAAAAATGCCAAGGGGGGTGAATACTTTTGCAAGGCACTGTAGATGGTGTCCCTAGTGAGGTTTGAACACTGGACAACCACGTTGTCACCTGTGCTGCCCCCTGCTGCTGCTTGTTGCCTAATCCTTGCTACACGTACGGCAATGCAGACTGCCTTCCGCCTGACCGTCTCCTACTAGTCGGGCTTTCTCTAAGTGAGAAACAATATGGCCAGTAATAGGGGAGGTTCTCCTTTATGTGAACTTAAATATAAAGTCCTTAAGTAGCTTACACAAAAGGATTTACAACTTCTATGGGCTTCTATTAAATTCACTAACTAGCTTTACATCTCTTGTTATATTCGGAAAACTTTATGACCTCTGCCTGTACGTTAAAGAAAAGAAAAAAAAAATCCCCCCAACAAAAGTACCCCATAGCAAGTTAAAATGAGATAATGGTGGAAATATTTAGACATGTGGAATTTCATTCAGCCCCTATGCATTACCCTCCGCCGCTAGGAAATGAGTTAATCGGAATGCATTCATGCAAAAACAAAAGTGGAAAAACAGTTTGTCTGTAATGATCTTTATTCTAAAACTGCATGTTTACTATTACAGAGTCATTTAAAAAAAAAAAAAAAAGTCTTCAAATTTAGTTCACATACAACAGAATTAGAGCTTAATGAAATAGTCAGTGCTGCGCTGTATAAAGATCTGTGAAAGGACACTGTAGATTGGCCACTAGGAGGTGCTGTAATGCATCGCTGATAAAGCTCCAGTAAACCAAAAAACATACAAATTTGATTTATAACCCCTGAAGCCCAAGCTGACCTATTTTTTAGTTTTTCTGTAGAACCTTTGCTGGACATTTTTTGTGTGGCATCCTCTCACTTATTTTTTTAAGTAGATGTAAACCCAATAATAACATCTCATATACTCTTTAATATGTTCATGTAATTTTTCAAAAGTAATTATCAATATTTTTTAAAATCCTTTAAAATAATGCCTGATGATTCTGCCATGAAAGTCCTTGTTTAGGGACTTCCTGTTATAGGGTGACTACGCACTGTCCCTGTGTCCCAGTTGTGCTCCTGTGTTGTCACCTTTCAAATGAGACAGTGGCCTATCATTAGGGATGAGCCTGCGGTTCGAGTCGAATGTAAGTTCGACTCGATCATCGGGTGTTCGTTTGCTCGCATACAAACCGAACATTTGGGGCGGTCACGGCAAATTAGAGTGCCGTGGAACACCCCATAATGCACTGCGAGATCGCAGTGCATCGACGTCTGATGATTGGCCAAAGCATGCACCTGACATGCATTCTTTGGCCAATCACAAAGAGTTAAAGAGGGCTTCCAGATTCCAATAAGCCCCCCGCCCACAGACCCCCACAACCACTGGGCAAAGGTTGTGGGGGTGGGACCCCAAAGCACCCTCCCCATGTTGAGGGCACGTGGCCTAGTATGGTTCAGAAGGGGGGGCTCTCGCTCGCCCCCCCCCCATCCTGACCTGCCAGGTTGCATGCTCGGATAAAGGTCTGTTATGGATTATGGGGGGGAACCCACGCCATTTAGGAAAAAAATTTGGGCATGGGGTTCCCCTTATTCGGGCCTGGTATGGATTTTGGGGGGACCCCCATGCAATTTTGTAAAACATTTTGGTGTGGAGTTCCCCTTAATATCCATACCAGGCCCGAAGGGCCTAGTATAGACTGTTTTTTTCAATGGTTTTTTTATCTATATTGCCGGGAGCCGATAATACATTACAGCCGCAAGCAATTTTAGATTAAATTTTTTTCCTTTAGAAATGTCATTTTGCTGCAGGACTGTAATAAACATGGGAAAGATGTGCTACTTTACAGGCAGACCAAGGAGACCCCCCAGGCACGATATTTAACCACTTCAGCCCCGGAAGATTTGGCTGCTCAATGACCAGGCCATTTTTTGCGATATGGCACTGCGTTGCTTTAACTGACAATTGCGCAGTCGTGCGATGCTGTATCCAAACAAAATTGACGTCCTTTTTTTCCCATAAATAGAGCTTTCTTTTGGTGGTATTTGATCACATCTGCGGTTTTTATTTTTTGTGCTATAAACAAAAGAAGAGCGACAATTTTGAGAAAAACACAATATCTTTTACTTTTTGCTATAATAAATATCCCACATTTTTTTCACAAAAACTATTTTTTTCCTCAGTTTAGGCCGATATGTATTCTTAAATGGTTTGGTTAGAAAAAATCGCAATAAGCGTATATTGACTGGTTTGCGCAAAAGTTACAGCGTCTACAAAATAGGGGATAGATTTATGGCATTTTTATTATTATTATTTTTTTTAATAGTAATGGCGGCGATCTGCAATTTTTATCGGGACTGCGATATTGCGGCGGACAAATTGGACACTTTTTTGGGACCATTGACAACTATACAGCGATCAGTGCTTTATAAATGCATTGATTACTGTATAAATGTCACTGGCAGGGAAGGGTTTAACACTAGGCAGCGATCAAGGGGTTAACTGTGTTCCATAGGCATGTTCTAACTGTAGGGGGGATGGGACTGTCTAGGAGGAGAGAGAGATCGGTGTTCATACTTAGTATGAACACACGATCTGTCTCTACTCCCCTGAAAGAACCAGGATTTGTGTGTTTACACACACAGATCCTGGTTCTCGCTCTGTCATGAGCAATCGTGGATGCTCGGCGGTCATCGCGCCCGCCGGGCACTCGCATCGGCTCCGGGCACATGCTGCGGGCACCCTAGTGGCCAAGAGGCGAATCGACGTAAGTTAAGCACCAGTAGTTACGGTGTGTGAAACATGTTAGCTGTTGATTCCATCTCTTGCTGTATGGTTTTTAACCAATAAAGAAATTATCATTGGAGTGCGTCCACTTTAACGGTGTTTGCACACATTTTTTTCCTGTTCGCATGTTCTTATGCGAATCAAACCAGGGGGTGTTCGGCTCATCCCTACCTATCATATGTGAGACATAGGGAGGATTTTTTTTTTACTACTTCTCCAGGCTCCTCTATACACCAAAAATGATCTTAAGTAATAATGCAGAAATTAAAAAAATCTTATGAGTATGAAGCTTTTTCTTTATCTTGTGATATTGGGGGTTGTTTAGCGGTAGTAGCATTTTGTCCACACGGACTTCGTCACCCTCGCTGACGAAGTCCGTGTGGACATAACGCCGCGTATGGGGGCGGAGCTTTGCCTTTGACGTCACCCGCAGCCTTCTCACAGCTGTTCGGACGCAAACAGTCTGTTTTTACTTGTCAAGCTCTCATTTATCGATTTGCGCTGCTCAGTGCTTTTTACAGCTATCACTTTTTGTAATTCCTTTTGAGTAAATTGCCATACGGTATACATTTAGAAGATCTTCTTCTGTTTTTGAATTTTTTTCTGCTTGGGATCACCTCATGACATATCGCATTGGAAGATTCTAATCTGGAAACCTAGAGAGCGATTTTACTGACCAGATCTAGTTCTTGTGTGTTTACCGGAGGATTATGATGATCGGTGTCCTTTATGAGATCCAGGCTTCAACTAGTTCCTAAGGAACCCAGGCTCATATGACCTCCTATAATTAATAAATAATCCGCTTTTTCCTACCAAGACGAATTGCTTTGTTTATGATATTATAAGGACGTTTTCTTTTACCATTTGCGCTGCACTAATATTGTTTTATTAAGCATTTACACAGTAATCAGTGCATTTTTTTTAGAACTAATCGCTGTATAAATGTCAATGGCCCCAAAAGTGTGTCAAAAGTGTCTGATCTGTCCGCCGCAATGTGGCACTCCTGCTAAAAATCACAGATCGCCGCCATTACTAGTAAAAATAAAATAAATAATAAAAATGCTATAAAAATGCCATAAATCTATTCCCTATTTTGTAGACGCTATAACTTTTACGCAAACCAATCAATATACGCTTATTGCGATTTTTTTTTACCAAAAATATGTAGAAGAATATATATTGGTCTAAACTGATGAAGACATTTATTTTTTTACATTTTTTGGGGATATTTATTATAGCAAAAAGTATAAAATATTTATTATATAATATAATTTTTTTTGTTTATAGCGCAAAAAATAAAAATCGCAGAGGTGATCAAGTACCACCAAAGGAAAGCTCTATTTGTGGGAAAAAAAAAACGTCAATTTTGTTCGGGTACAGCATGCAATTGTCAGTTAAATTGACGCAGTGCCATATCACAAAAATGGCCTGGTCATTAAGGGGAAACTTCTTCCGGTCCTTAAGTGTTTAAATACACCAGTGCTTTTTTTAACCACTACTTTTCCTTTATATTGGCACTTGACATTTACAAAATGCAACAATTTAGAAATTGGATGAAAGGTTTTGCACTGGGAAACACTTTTTGAAAGATAAATAGTTCATTTTATATACAACTATATAGATCAGACTGAAATGCGGGACAAATGAGGAGGAAAGAGAGAGAGTAGGACTTTGTTCTGAATCAGGGACAGTCCCTCCAAATCAGGGACAGTTGGGAACTGTGTAGTCCTCCTGGCTCTCTTATGCCGTGTACACACGACCGGACTTTTCGGCATCAAAGGTCCAATGAAACAAATCCATCGGACATTCCGATCGCGTGTAGGCTTCATCGGACCTTTTCTGTCGAAAAATCTGACGGACCTTAGAAATAGAACATGTTTCGAATCTTTCGGACGGACTCAATACGGAACGAAAACGACGCAAGGGCAGCTGTTGGCTACTGGCTATTGAACTTCCTTTTCTAGTCCAGTCCTACGTCATCACATTCGAAGCGATCTGACTTTGGTGGGATCGTGTGTAGGCAAGTCCGTTTCGTCGGAACTTCGTCGGAGCTCCGTCAAAAAGTCCTTCGGAGTTCAGTCTGACAAGAAGTCCGCTTGTGTGTACCCGGCATTAGCTGATTCAGTTGCAGCACCCTGGCCACTCAGTAGGGAGTCTCCTGACACCTCAGGCTCTATCACTTCTCATTCAGTTCCCTGGACTCACCTAATTGTCCCAGCTCTCCCAAACTTGCTTAGGCGGGCCATAGACGAGTCGAAAACCAAACATTCTGTTGATCAAAAAACAAAAATCGCACATACAATTGTGCCATCATTTGTTTTGTTTTTCACTTGTCGCAGGAAAAACACGCGTTGCAGCTGGCACAATAATGATGCGAAAACCGACTGACTTGACGAACAACAAGAATTTTCATTCTATTTTCGACTCCTCTATGGCCTGCTTTAGCCACCTCAACTGTCTCAGCCTGATGGACATGGAATTTCTCCTCTAAGAGCCCTTTCACACTGAGGCTCTTTTCAAACGCTTTGGCGCTAAAAAAAGAACCTGAAAAGATCACGAAAACCATTTCCATTAAAATCAATAAATGATTTCACACTGGGGCAGTGCTCTGGTGGGGTGGTGAAAAAACTCCTGCAAGCATCTTTGAAGCATTTTTGGAGCGCTAAAAAAAGCGCCTCAAATGCGCCCCTCTCTATTGAAATGAATGGGAAGCGCCTGGAAAGCGCCTGAAAGGCGCTTCAAAAGCACCTCAAAATGGTTCTTGAAGCAGTTTTTGAGTCACGTGACTTTCAAAACAGCGCACCGCTAACGCCTCAAAGGCACTTGAAAAGCACAGCAAAAGCGCCTCAAAAGCGCTCAGCGTTTTATTGGCAATTTTAAAGCACCTCAGTGTGAAAGGACTCTAACATGGAGTGCTGTCCCTTGAGTGGCGCACATCTGTCTCCAAACAGGAGCCATGAGCTATGCCCAACCTATCATTATAAGAGTGGTGCACACGTGGACACTGGAATTGTAGATTTCTACCCTCCCAACGCACTTTGAAATCTCCAAAATTATGGAGCCCAATCTGGGAATACCAAAACCTGGAGAAAGTTGTAAAAACAGTTTTCTCCGCTCTTAATGCTCCGGAGTCCTGCACTCTACATACATGTGAATCATGTGTCCTTTCTACAACCATTTTCACAGTGACAGAGCCTTGCACTGTCGCAGTCTGAATGTTTTAGTAGTGATACATGTAGTGGGCACAACCTAATCACTATGTGCGGTTCCCCCTACTGGCTCCCTGCCCTGCAGTGGTGCTGGCTTCCATCCTCTCTTCTTCCCCCCGGCTGCTGCAGGGGATGTTACAGGATGGACACCAGTAAATATGTCATTTACCGGTGCCTTCCTTTTCTAAATAAACACACTCACTTACTGTGTTCATTCATAACTGAAGCATAGTAAACTGTGTTTACTATGCTTCAGTTTGTGAATGAACAGGAAGCCGCTCAGCACAGAGCACTTCTCATTCATCCCCTGTCCTGTGCAGCTGAGGCTGCAGAGAAAATCATGTGTGTTTGAGCTTTGGGGTGCACACACCTATGAGTGAGCTGCATCAAAACATGGGGACAATATCAGTGTGCTAATTGAAATAAAACCTAAAGGCCTCTTGCACACTGCAGCTTAAAAATGCTCGGTACAGCTATTTTTTTTTTACTGAGCTAAAATACAGCCCATTAAGTATAATGTGCCTATGCACACAGGCGTGTAAACAAGCGCCATGTATTTTTCAGTAAAAAAAAAAGTTGAAAAATCAGCATTTTTGGTCAGTAAATAACGCCTCATGCGTGCAAATGCACGCATTCACGCACAAATGCGCACAGATTTGCCCATTGACATTGTGAATGTGAGAACAGGCTTCTGCGCAAATTTGCGCGAACGCATATGCGTGAATTTTTTTTTAAAAAGTCTGAAAAAGTAGATGCTCAAACAGGAGTATCGTGTGTGAGTGGCCTAAGGCTAATTAGCAGTGTACATAGTAAAACATGGGGAAAATATCAGCATGCTTTTAATACAGGCCTGTAGGGAATTAAGGCCTCATGCACACTTGTGCTCAAAAACGTTGCTTTTACAGGCTTTGAGCTTTTTTTCCCTGCCTCTAAATGCTCCTCCATGTTAGCCTATGTGTCCATGCACACTATAGGCATTTACAGGAGCTTAGAGGCAGAAAAAAAAAACCCCACCAAAGTCGCATTTAAGGGAGGAGCTTCTAAACAGAAAAAATGCCTGACGTGCCTAAGCACGGGTAAACGCATCTAAACGCGCTTAAGCGCTAGTTTAGCGTTTGTGTTGAGGGAGGGCACACTCCTGGTGCTGCCCCTCACTGACAGGAGTGATTGCAATTTCACTCTTGTCACAAGGAGCAGCTGCCCACACTTTCTGGAGGGAGGATTAGGCTTTCCTCTCCCTCCAGCCTGTAGGGGGAGATAGACAGCCGGCAGACTTTCCTTCCTCTCTCCCCTTGTCATGTCACTCCTCAGATGGCTGGAGAGAGGAAGGAGAAGCTGCCTGCATTCCAGGAGAGCTGTGAGTACACATGGGAAGGGGGGGTACAACTGGTGTAAAGGGGCACTGTGATGAGGCAGCTGATGTAAAGGGGGGCTCTAATGGGGAAGCCTGATGTAACGGGGATGGTGATTGGGACAGATGATGTAAAGGGAGGACTCTGATGGGGACACCCGATGTATAGGGGGGACACCTGATGTAAAGGGGGATGTTGATGGGGACACCTGATGTAAAGGGGGATGTTGATGGGGACACCTGATGTAAAGAGGGATGCTGATGGGGACACATGATGTAAAGGGGGATGTTGATGGGGACACCTGATGTAAAGGGGGATGCTGATGGGGACACCTAATGTAAAGGGGGATGCTGATGGGGACACCTGATGTAAAGGGGGATGTTGATGGGGACACCTGATGTAAAGGGGGATGTTGATGGGGACACCTGATGTAAAGGGGGATGCTGATGGGGACACCTAATGTAAAGGGGGATGCTGATGGGGACACCTGATGTAAAGGGGGATGTTGATGGGGATACCTGATGTAAAGGGGGATGTTGATGGGGACACCTGATGTAAAGAGGGATGCTAATGGGGACACATGATGTAAAGGGGGATGTTGATTGGGACACCTGATGTAAAGGGGGACTTGAAAACACAGAAAAAAGTGAGAATTCTGACAATACATGGGCCCCAAATATGCAACTACAAACAATACACATACAATAGCCTAAGTGATACAATATATGGGCAGCAAACAGCCAACTGTGATAGTAGCGACAGCACATGGACAACTAAGACACTTTGGGTGTATTTATACAAAGTTTGTATAGCAATTTGCCCAGTCAAAGTGCATGTACATTTATTCTGTGTGAATGAGGCAAAAAACAAATCTTTGCTAGGTTCTTATCTGTGCTGGTTAAATATTTTTCGTTGATTTTAACCAACAAAATTTCGCATTTGGTCACCAGATGGCACTAAGTATCCTAGGACATTTCTGTGATACTTAGCACCACCTGGTGACAAAATGCGGTATTTTTGTTAAGTATCATAGAAAGTTCCTAATGTATTTAGTGCCATCTAGTGGTGAAATGCGGTATTTTCCAGTTTAAATCAACAAAAAACATTCAACCAACATAGGAAATAGCCTAATACCACTCCTTTTTTTTTTGTACCTGCAGTTTTATTAGGCAAAGTGCTATGCAAATCTTTCATGAATATACCCCTGCGAGTGCAACACGGTGATATGTGGATGACAAATGGACAATTGTGACAATATGTGGGCAACAAACAGGCAATTGTGACGTAATGTGGGCAACAAATGGGCAACTGTGACAATATGCAGAAAACAAAAGGGCAACCCCCACTCACCCCTCCTTCCCAGCAAAAACTAGTACCTCCATCCCCCAATCCCGCATCCCCCCTGGCAGGGATCCCTCCCTCCCCTTGCAAAATTCTTGTCCATGGATTTACAATATTATCTTTATACATTTTCCCTAATAATTTAACTTCAAAGTCTTACAATTCTCTGTCACATTTAAATGGTCCTGAACAATGGATGTTAAAGATCTCTCTCATCCTCCTTTTTCAGGAATATGGCCAAAGGGTTCATTATTTGTCATCTTTTTATGTTCCCAGAATTCACGTTTCATGTTTAAGCAGGATGTCATTAAACCCATAAGGACCCAGCCTAAGAAAGGGATTAAGTAAAGCAGTTATAACAAAACACTAATTTGAAGATGAAAAACATGGAATTTATATTTTTTAATGAGGCAATAAGAAAGCCTGACAATGGGTGCGTGCCATAGAGCGCAAATGGGATCTTGCAAACATGCAACAAAATTCCAGCTTTAAGTCCTGCCCTGTACCTATGTCTTACTGTTTCCTTAACCCCTTGGTGCTCAGATACCAATTTAAATGGGTGCCAAATAAATTCTTGTTTTCTGAGCATTGTTTTGCAAATGCACAAAAGACCCCCTCAAAAGACTCAAACGTGCTGATTTATCTCTGAAATGAGTAACCTACAGGAACATTTACCCAAACCAGTATGGCTCCTACTGGTCTGAAGGCATTTATTGGTCCATTAGTTCCATGAGGTCAGGTTTTTTGCTCTTAGGTAAGAGCTAAGGTTAGGTTTATACTAGAATCAGGATCTCTTTATTATGGCCCACAGGCCACATCCAGCCCACTACATGATTTATCCAGCCTCCAGCAACTGTCCATAAGAATACCCTAACTGTTTGACAGGGTGGGGATGGGACTCTTGCTAGGCACACATGGGGGGGGGGTGGTGGTTACTAAGCACACATGAATGTAAGGAGTCATCTACAACATCTACATCCGCCCACTCCTCAAAATCATCAGAAAATCGGACCTCTGCTTCCACTCATACGCTGATGACACCCAACTCTACTTTCACATCACCGGACAAAAAGACCATCATCTGCAATTAGAGAAATGCCTCACTTTGATAGATGACTGTATGACCATTAGCTCCCTCAAACTCAACGGTTCAAAAACAGAACTTCTTCTCCTACACGCTAATCAAAATTCCAAAACCAAGACTCCATGGACACCTCCTACCATCTTTGGACAGACCATCTCTCCAAGCACCAAAGCCAAGAGTCTGAGTCATCTTTGACTCAGAAATGACAATGGATGCACAAAAAGGATCAGTAGTTAGCGGATCTCAACATCTCCTCCGCCTGCTAAGTAGACTCATCCCCTTCATCCCAGAAGAGGACAAAGCAGCAGTAGTTGGAACAATTATCAATTCCCAACTCGACTACGCAAACTCGCTCTACATAGGATTACCCCAATATCAGCTTGCGCGCATCCAAAACACGGCGGCAAGACTGCTAACAGGAAAAAAAACCTGGGAGTCCATTTCCCCATCCCTGAGGAGCCTACATTGGCTAACCGTAAAGAATCGGATCACATTCAAGACCCTCTACCTCACCCACAAATGCATACAAGGAAACACTCCTCAATACCTTCGAGAGAAAATAAAACACTACACACCCAATCGCAGTCTTCGATCACCTAACCAAAACCTCCTCCTCATTCCCAAATACCGCTACAAAGCAAAGGGAGAACGAAGATTCGCAGTCCAAGGACCTTGGCTATGGAACGCTCTTCCGACTTACATCCGCATGGAAGAAAACCATCAGGCCTTCAGGAAAAAACTCAAGACCTACCTCTTCTAATGGGGCGTACACACGGGCGGACTTTCCGACCGGACTGGTCCGCCAGACCGAATCCGGCGGACAATCCGACCGTGTGTGGGCTGCATCGGACTTCTGACGGACCGTTTCGGTCGGAAATCAGACGTACTTTAGATTTGAAGCCTGCTTCAAATCTTTACGTCGTAACTCCGCCGGACTCAGTTCCTGACGGAAAGCCCGTTCGTCTGTATGCTGGTCCGACGGACCAGATACGACGCAAGGGCAGGATGCTGCATCTCGCGCTCACTGCAATAGGAAAAACAAATTTTCCTATTGCGGCAAGCGCAGAGCATACCAGGCCCTTAGGTCTGGTATGGATTTTAAGGGGATTCCCCTACGCCAAAAAAATGGCGTGGGGTCCCCCCAAAATACATACCAGACCCCGATCCGAGCACGCAGCCCAGACGGTCAGGAAAGGGGGTGGGGACAAACGAGCACCCCCCCTCCTCCTGAACCGTACCAGGCCGCATGTCCTCAACATGGGGGGGTGCCTTGGGGGAGGGGGGCGCCCTGCGGCCCCCGCCACCCCAAAGCACCTTGTCCCCATATTGATGAGGACAAGGGCCTCTTCCCGACAACCCTGGCCGTTGGTTGTCGGGGTCTGTGGGTGGGGGGCTTATCGGAATCCGGGAGCCCCCTTTAATAAGGGCGGCCCCCAGATCCCGGCCCCCCCATGTAAATGAGTATGGGGTACATGGTATCCCTACCCATTCACCTGGGGGAAAAGTGACAAACACTACACAGGTTTTTAAAGTAATTTATTAGACAGCTCCGGGGGTCTTCTTCCGACTTCGGGGGTTTTCTTCCGACTTCGGGGGTCCCTCGCTTGTCCCCACCCCCTTTTCCTGACCGGTCGGTCTGCATGCTCGGATCGGGGTCTGGTATGGATTTTGGGGGGTACCCCACGCCATTTTTTCGGCGTAGGGGGTTCCCCTTAAAATCCATACCAGACCAAAGGGCCTGGTATGCCCCGCGACGGGGCTCGCAAGGTGTCAATCCCGCCGATAAAAGCGGCGAGATTGACTTCCTTTTCTAGTCTCGTCGTACCCAAGTCACGTTCACAATGAACGGACTTGTCCGTGTGTGGGCAAGTCCGCTCATTCGGAAAGTCCGCCGTAACTCCGTCGAAAGTCCGTCGGGAAGACCGGCGGACCTAGTCTGCCGGAAAGTCCGGTCATGTGTAGGCAAGTCCGTCCGTTCAGAAAGTCCGTCGGAAGTCCACCGGAAGTCCGGCGGGAAGAACGTTGGACCTAGTTTCCCAGAAAGTCCGGTCATAAGAAGCTGACAACACAGAACGCATCTAGCGCCTTGAGGCGATTCAGTTCGCATTTGCAGCGTTTTACAAATCATTCATTCATTCATAAGAAGTGGCTCTGCTGGGCACTTTTGGATGTAAAGAGGGACCACCCTGGAACCAGTTCTGTGTTTGTGTAGACTGGGGAGTATGGTATCTGTCCTGTGTGGTCCACCTGGAATAGCTGGAAGTCCTGGGTTGAAAGGATCGACTGGACCACCAGGAAAAGTTGGGCCCCAAGGAATTAAAGGCGATGCAGGCAGAGCCTCCAGCCAGCTGATTTGGAGTCCATGACTGATCTGATGTATTTCCCATGATGGATGATGCTTCTCATGACGGATTGTTCACATTCACATGCTTTCTGATGACCTCCCAAATGTGAGTGTGACTACCATTAGTTTTTATGAATAAACTGTTTTAAGTCTACACCCAGAGGTGCCTCTCTCTTTTGTTTCACCTCACTTTCTGTCCCAATGACAATTGGATTTTGAAAATTTGGGTTATTAGGGAAACAAGGATTGGTGATAAAGCATCAGTGGAGACACCTTTTTCCCATATTAACTCTTACAGGAGAGAATTTCCCTTCCTAGGGGTAGATTTCCTCTCACTTCCTGTTGTCTCCCTCCGTTTGTAAGTAGGAGTCGTTTGTAAGTTGGATGTTTGAAAGTAGGGGACCGCCTATATATACTATACGGCCTGCCCTATATACTCTGCAGAAAATTGGGCCTTAGGTGTTGATGGTACCAGAACACTGTAAGCCCTCACAGTTACTCTTGGTGGGCGCTGGAACGGGCCCTGCTGTGAAATATTATATCAAGAATTGTAATTACATGCCCCTGTTGAACAGGGGCAGAAAAATTGGGCCTTTGGTGGTGGTGTGGTGGTGGTGCCACAACACTGTAAGCCCTCACAGTTGCTCTTGGTGGGCGCTGGAATGGGCCCTGCTGTGAAATATTATATCAAGAATTGTAATTACACGCCCCTGTTAAACAGGGGCAGAAAAATTGGGTCTTAGGCAGTGGTGGTGGTGCCACAACACTGTAACCCCTCACAGATTCTGTTGTTGACAGCAGGAGCGAGCCCTGCTGTGAAATATTAGAGCAAATATTGTAATTACATGCCCCTGTTAAACAGGGGGAGAAAAATTGGGCCTTAGGCGGTGGTGGTGGTGGTGGCACAACACTGTAAAGCCTCACAGATACTCTTGTTGAGCGCAGGAATGGGCCCTGCTGTGAAATATTAGAGCAAATATTGTAATTACATGCCCCAGTTAAACAGGGGCAGAAAAATTGGGCCTTAGGCACTGGTGGTGGTGCCACAACACTGCAACCCCTCACAGATACTCTAGTTGAGTGCAAGAACGAGCCCTGCTGCAAAATATTACAGCAAAAATTATAATTATACACCCCTGTAAAACAAGGGCAGAAAAATTGGGCCTTAGGCACTGGTGGTTGTGCCCTGAAACAAAAATGTTCTTAGAAGCTATCAACATGAACATTAAGGAGGAATAGGATAGTCACTCAGCATAACAGGATAGTTACTCAGCATAGGCAGTCTTCAAGGGATCTCAAATTCATAGAAAAATTAATCGGTTACATCAACATCAGGTGCTTGGTAGCTGGTGATCCAAGACTGATTCATTTTTATGAAGGTGAGCCGATCAACTGAGTCTGTGGACAGGCGCACTCTGTGATCGGTTACAAAGCCTCCAGCAGCACTGAATGTGCGTTCAGGAAGAACGCGGGATGCAGGACAGGCCAGTAGCTCAATTGCATATTGTGCAAGCTCTGACCAGTGATCCATCCTCAAGACCCAGTAACCCAGTAGATTTTCGGTTGGAAAGGCCTCCAAGTGTGATCTTGCCCCTAGGTATTCCTGCACCATGTAAATCAGATGCTGGCGATGGTTGCTGGAACCGATCAGACCTTGGGGCTGTGGACTAAAGAATTGTCTGAACGCATCGGTCAGACGGCCACCTTCTCCACCGCTCCTTCTGTGACTGAACGAAGCCTCAGCAACATGTTGTCCAGGAGGACCAGGAAATTGTAACCTCCCAGGCTCTGGAAACGCATTGCACAAACCTTTCTGCAAGGCCTCCCGAAGATGTTTCATCCTCTGCTCCCTCTGCGAAGGCTGGATAAGTTCCGCAACCTTACCCTTGTAACGTGGATCAAGAAGGGTTGCCAGCCAGTAATGATATCCTCTCCTTGATACCATGAATCCGAGGGTTCTTTCGCAGGCTTTGCAGGACCAGGGAGGCCATGCAGTGAAGGTTTGCTGAAGCATTCGATCTGGAGTCCTCTGGGTCACTAAGGATGACATGATCCACAGCCACCTCCTTCCAGCCACATACAAGTCCATGGGTTTCTGGGGACTGAAAACGATCCCTTGAAGACTGCTGCTGATGCTAAGTGCTAGGCTCCACCTCCATGCTGACACAATCCTCATCCTCCTCCTCCTGTGTGATCGGCGGGCCCGCAGAAATACCGTCATTGATAAAGGGGGCCTTCAGAGGTAAGGAAGTCCTCCTCTTCCTCCCTCTGTTCTGCCTCAAGTGCCCTGTCCATTATTCCACGAAGCATGTGATCCAACAGGAATACAAGAGGGACAGTATCACTGATGCATGCACTGTCACTGCTTACCATCCTCGTGGCCTCCTCAAATGGTGACAGGACAGTGCATGCATCCATGATCAGTAGCCACTGGCGTGGCGAAAAAAAAGCCAAGCTCCCCTGACCCTGTCCTGGTGCCATACTCACACAGGTACTCATTGATGGCCCTCTGCTGCATGTGCAGCTGCTGCAGCATTGCCAACGTTGAGTTCCACCTAGTGGGCATGTCACAAATGAGGCGGTTCTTGGGCAGGTTGCATTCCTTTTGAAGGTCAGCCAGCCGAGCACTAGCATTATATGACCGTCGGAAATGCCCACAGACTTTCCTGGCCTTTCTCAGGAGATCCTGTAAGCCCGGGTACCTGCACAAAAACCGCTGCACCACCAACTTAAGGACGTGAGCCAAACAGAGAACATGGGTCAAGTGTCCCTGTCGGAGGGAAGAGAGGAGGTTGGTGCCATTGTCGCAAACCACCATTCCTTGTTTAAACTGGTGTGGCGTCAACCACCTCTCAGTCTGCCCCTGTAGAGCTGACAGAATCTCTGCCCCAGTGTGGCTCCTGTCCCCTAAGCAGACCAACTCAAGCACTGCATGACATCTTTTTGCCTGAGTGCCTGCGTAGCCCCTTGAACGGCTATGGAGCACCGCTGGTTCCGAGTACAAATCTGCAGAGGAAGAGGCCATAGAGGAAGAAGAAGAGGAGGGGGTGGAGGAGAGAGGTGTGGCAGAATCACCACTACTAGCATTTTGGAGGCGGGGTAGCGGAACAAGCTTCAACAATACTGCACCCTGTCCTGCATCCTTCCCAGCTGCCAGCAGATTTACCCAGTGCGCCGTGAAAGAAAGGTAACGTCCCTGTCCATGCCTGCTGGACCATGAGTCAGTAAGTAAAGTGCATATTACCGCTGACCGCCCTGTCCAACGAGGCCAAGACTTTGCCTTCCACATGCCGGTAGAGAGCCTAAATGGCCTTCTGTGAAAAGAAATGGCGTTTGGGAACCTGCCACTGGGATACCGCACATTCCACAAATTCACAAAAGGAGGCAGAGTCTACCAGCTGAAAAGGCAGCAGTTGGAGTGCTAGCAATTTAGCCAAGCTAGCATTCAGCCGCTGAGCATGTGGATGGCTGGGACCAAATTTCTTTCGACGGTTTAGAAACTGGGGTAGGGAAATTTGCCTGCTAATCGGATGTTGGTGTAGCGATAGCAGATTGCCCGCAAGTACTTGGCACACCTAATTCTACACCTTCATTCCTCTCAGTGCAGGTTTCTGAGAGGACTGAAGGTATAGTGGGGTTGGAGATCCCAGCTGATGAGGAGCAAGGAGAGGTCCGCCTTGTTCTTTGGTGTGGGTCTTTTAAGTACTGTTGCTAACGGACTGCATGGGAGGTCGACATATGTCAGGTCAAGCATGTGGTGCCCAAGTGGCTGCTGTTTTGGCCACGCTTGATACGCTTCAGACATATGTTGCAAACAGCAATGGTGCGATCTGCTGCACAAGTATCAAAAAAGGCCCACACCAAAGAACTTTTCAAAATACGCAGGGAGTCAGCAGCGCCCTGCAGATGCGGAGCTTTGCAGTGTGATGCAGTCGGGTGCTGCCCTTAAGCTGGCCCCTGCAGGACATCCTGCCTCATTTGAGATGTGCCTCCTCCTCCTCTCTTCTATCAGGCACCCACGTAGAGTCAGTGACCTCATCATCCCCTCCCTCCTCGTCACTGGAGCAAACCTGGCAGTATGCTGCAGCTGGGGGGAACATGACTGCCAGTTTCTTGTCTTTCTTGGGCACCCCCTCTCTCTGGATTCACGTTATTGCCTTCCTGAACCTGGGTACCATCATCGGAGCCTTCAAAACGATGCGCATCCTCCTGCAGCATGTACCCGACACTGTGGTCGAACAGTTCGGGGGACTCCTCCATGCGTGATGGTGGGGCTAGGGAAGGAGTGACTGATGACATTGAGCTGATGGAATAGGCCGCTTTGGCAGCTGCATTGGCAGGCAAGCTACTCTGAGCCTGGGTGACTGAGGAGGATGAGGATGGCTTAGTTATCCACTCTACCAACTCTTCTGCATGTTGTGGATCAACACGGCCAGCTGCTGAAAAAAAGGACAAGCGTGCCCCATGGCCACGTACTGAGGATGCACCGTGTCCACGACCAGCACTGTTGGCTGTAGAAACAGAGCCTGCTTGCCCTCTTTTAGTGGCCTGTGAGCATCTGCCTCTCCTTGGTGGCCTTCCAGACATGCAGTAAAATTTTATTATTAAAACACCGCCTAAAGTTTACTAGAAAAAATACACCTGAATTACCTGCCTGCCTGAAAGTATATTTGAATACATACACCAGGAATAGCCTGCCGTCAGATATAGGCTTGACTAGACTAGAATGCAGTGGATATATATATGTAGGAGACTGTATATATTTAATGCACTGCAGATCACTGAATCACCTGCCTGCCTGCCTGCCTGAAAGTGTATTTGAAAATGTACACCAGGAATGGCCTGCAGTCATATATAGGCTTGGCTAAACTGGAATACAGTGGATATATATATGTAGGAAACTGTATATATGTATATATATATATATATATATATATATATATATATTTAATGCACTGCAGCTTACTGAATCACCTGCCTGCCTGAAAGTATATTTGAAAACGTGAAAACGTACACCAGGAATGGCCTGCAGTCAGATATAGGCTTGGCTAGACTAGAATGCAGTGGATATATATATATATAGATAGATAGATAGATAGATAGATAGATAGATAGAGATAGATAGATATATAGATATAGATATAGATATAGATATATATATATATATATATATAGATATAGATAGATAGATTAGTGATGTAACTGGGGGCAGAGTTGTGAATGGCTTTGTATGTTTGGTTAGAATTTTGAATTTAATTCGCTGGGTGATTGGGAGCCAGTGTAGGGACTGGAGTAGAGGGTTGGCAGACACTGAGCAGTTGGTAAGGTGGATACGTCTGGCAGCAGCATTCATGATAGACTGAAGAGGGAATAGCCTATGGAGAGGTAAGCCAATGAGAAGGGAGTTGCAACAGTCAAGGCGAGAGATAACAAGGGAGTGAATCAGGAGGTGGTTTCATTTGTTAAAAAGGGGCGAATTTTAGAGATGTTACAGAGGTGAGTCAGAGTCTAGGATTACACCTAGTACCCTGGCGTGAGGGGAGGGACTGATGGTTGCATTGTTGATTTTGATGGAAAGGTCATGGAGGGGGGCACGGGCTGGGGGGAATATTAATAGCTCAGTTTTAGAGAGATTTAGTTTAAGGAAGTGGTGCGACATCCATGCTGATATGTCAGTTAGTAAGTTAGTAATGCGAGAGGAGACTGAAGGAGTGAGGTGAGGAGTAGACAGAAAGATTTGGGTGTCATCAGCATATAAGTGGTATTGGAAGCCGGGGGCAGTTATTAAGTGACCAAGGGATAAATACACTGCAGCTAACTGAATCGCCTGCCTGCTCAATCTAAATAAAATGACACTCTCTCTCGGTCAATGCCAGCAACACACTACACAGGGCCGACGTGCAGGCGGCCTTATATAGTGTGGGGCATAGACTTAACCCCCTGAGCCATAATTATGGCTCTCTTTGCTGACGGCGCCTTGATTGGCCAAAGCATGTGGGTCATAGTGCATGCTTGGCCAATCATCAGACAGCAATGCACTGCGATGTCGCAGTGCATTATGGGGCGTGACACGCCGCTCGAATTTGGCGCAAAAGGCCCCATAATGTTCGTATTTCGACGAACAATCGAACAGCCAATGCTTGAGTCAAACTAATGTTCGACCCAAACATAAAGCTCATCCCTAGTGAGGACTCTGCTCGGCAGTCCTGGATGCAGGGAGTACTCAGGCGCACATATGGATGCTGGGCATTCCTGGATGTAAGGGGGAACTCTGCTGGGCAGTCCTGGATGTAGGGAGGACTCTGTTCAGCACTCCTGGATGTAGGGAGGACTCTGTTCGGCACTCCTGGATGTAGGGAGGACTCTGTTCGGCACTTCTGGATGTAGGGAGGACTCAGGTGCACACAAATGGATGCTGAGCATTCCTTGATGTAAGGGGGGACTTAACTGGGCTCTCTTGGATGTATGGAAGGATTCTGTCAGGCGCTCTGAGATATAAGGGAGGACTCTGTTCGGCACTCCTGGATGTAGGGAGGACTCTGTTCGGCACTCCTGGATGTAGGGAGGACTCTGGTGCGCACACATGGATGCTGGGCATTCCTGGATGTAAGGGGGGACTCAGCTGGGCTCTCCTGGATGTAAATGAGGATTCTGTCAGGTGCTCTAGGATATAAGGGAGAACTCTGTTTGGCAATCCTGGATGTAGGGAGGACTCTGTCAGGCACTCCTGGATGTAGGGAGGACTCTGTTCGGCACTCCTGGATTTAAGGAGGACTCTGGTGCTCACACATGGATGCTGAGCATTCCTGGATGTAGGGAGAACTTTGCTTGGCATTGCTGGATGTAGGGAGAACTCTTTTCGGCACTCTGGGATGTATTGAGGACTCTGCTCGGCACTCCTGGATGTAGTGAGGACTCTGTTGCACACACATGAATGCTGGGCATTCCTGGATGTAGGGAGTAGGGATGGGTGAACGGTTCGGCCTGAGCATAAGTTTGGGCGGAACTTTCATTGTTCGGACGTTCGGCAAATAGCCGAACAAACGGGTAGTTCGACCGTTTGTTCGCCCCCCCCCCCCCCCCCCCCCGAGCCGACCACAATGCATTGCGGCGCTGAACGGTGCATTACAAGCCCTGATTGGCAGAAGCAGTGAAAGCTTCAGCCAATCAGGGCACAGAGTACTGTCAGAGTCATGATTGGACACTGTCCTCATGACTTTATCCAATCATTGCTCATTCCCGCCCCACAGTATAAAAGTATTCTTTCAATGGCAGCCATTTTCAGTGTGAGTTTGGCGTGGAGAGAGATAGAACAGGGCTTTGTTCAGTGCTATTAGTTAGTGTGCTATACTGTGCTATTTTGCTTCAATTGTCAGTGTACAATATTAGTTTAGTGTCAGTCTAGGGATAGTGTGAGTGTAGTGAGGTGGACCATCATTCAGCTTTGCATAGTGTGCAGCTAGAGTAGGGACAGCTCAGATAGTTTCAGTGTAGTGTAGTGAGACCATGTCAGTAATCTTGACATTAGCGTGTAGCTAGAGTAGGGACAGTTCAGATAGCGTCAGTGTAGTGACGGTCTATTTGATTGTGTGCGTTACTGCCAGTTTAACGCCATATAGTTCTGTGTGCGTTACTGCCAGTTTAACGCCATATAGTTCTGTGTGCGTTACTGCCGGTTTAACGCCATATAGTTTTGTGTGTTACTGCAATTTTAACACCATTTACTTCTGTGTGAGTTACTGCCAGTTTAACGCCATATAGTTTTGTGTGCGTTACTGCCAGTTTAATGCCGTATAGTTCTGTGTGTCACTGTATGTTTGGCCAATTATATTGCAGTATATTATAGTGTATCCGTGGAGTGTGTCTGTGTAGTGTGAGTACTTAAATTAAAGTGCACCAAACACCACATTACATTGATTAAAGTGCATCTATGTATACAGATTTCCACTTCTTATTTACATTTGCTTATAAGCACCGCCCCCTCCCTCCCAATAATGTCTGGGAGGACAACAAGGAGAGGCAGACATTCCCTTGGCACTGTAAGGGGGCCAGTAACAAATGTGTCCACAGTCAAAGGTGGATGTGGTGGTCAGTCCTCAGGCAGGGCATCGTTTCCTCTGTGAGGCCAATTCTTGCTTTCATCAAGATTACCTTTATAGGGATACAGTGGGAAGGCGCCAACGACGCCCAAAGATCATTTTTTACGTACCTGTTACTTCTATCCAAAGTCAAAGTGACACCAGATTGCATCCAAAAAATCTCCAATCTTGTTCCCAGTGCACTACATTGTGGCCTCATCATACACACTGACTCCCCAGCTGTTGCTGAGCAAAATAAAGGCAGCTTGCAGGGAAAATGTCATTTTTTTGGCCTTTATAAATGCAATTATTGCTGCAGCAGATTCTAGACATGGTACAGATCTGCCACTTTACAGGTAGACTAAGGGGACCCCCTAAGCACTATATTGGAAGGAATTTTTCAGTTTTATGCTTTTACTGTAATAATCAAAAAATCACTGCTCATTTAAAAATGACGTTTTTCACAAACTTTTTTTTAATTGAAACATGTCCCCCAGGACAGGACCCGGACCCCTATAACCATTGCATGCCCAATTACTTGCATATAAGCCCTCAAAATGGGCACTTTTGTTTTTTGACGTCCGGTTCTATTGACTTTAATAGGGTTCGTTATTCGGGTCCGAACTTTCGCGTTGTTCGAAAGTTCTGGTGCGAACCAAACAGGGGTTTGTTCGGCCTAACCCTAGTAGGGAGGACTCTGCTCGACATTGCTGGATGTAGGAAGGACTCTGTTCGGCACTCTTGGATGCAGGGAGGACACTGCTCAGCACTCCTGGATATAGGGAGGACTCTGCTTGGCATTCCTGGATGTAAGGGAGGACTCTGGTGAGTACATGTGGATACTGGGCATTCCTGGATGTAGGGAGGACTCTGCTCAGCATTCCTAGATGTAGGGAAGACTCTGCTCAGCACTCCTGGATGTAGGGAGGACTCTGTTCGGCACTCCTGGATGTAAGGGAGGACTCTGCTCGGCATTCCTGGTTGTAAGGGAGGACTCTGCTCGGCATTCCTGGTTGTAAGGGAGGACTCTGCTGGGCACATACAGATATAATAGGGGGAGTCTGATGGGAACTCCTGCATGTAAGGGGGAACTCTTTATAAATCATTTTTTTTGGTCATGAATATTTGTAAAATACACAATTCGGCCCTTATACTGAAGACCCCAGAGACAAGTGTGAACCAGGTCTAAGTGTTTGGGTTTGAATCCACTTTAAGATTTGGTAGCTCCTGTAATAATATATTGTGCCGTATATAGTACCTAGTATTTCTCTCTGTGTCTCCGCTCTTCCCAGGTACATTAGAGGGCACTTTACCTCTATCAAACACACTGCGCATATTTACTTGCTAAGACTTGGCACATTCTTGTAAATATTGACATAAATGTTTTCAAATGTTCGACATTCTTGAAGATTAACCCGTCTCTGGCTGCCAACTTCCTAAGAATTCCATGAAGCTCAGTCAGCGGACTTCCTCGCGTATACAATGTACATGCCGTTCAGCGCGCCTGACAAGTGATCCGTGGGAACGGGGCTAACTTAAAGGGGAACGGTAAACTTTTTAATGTGTTTTTAAATACACAAAGGAAATTAATCTTATTATTATTATACAGGATTTATATAGCACCAACAGTTTGCGCAGTGCTTTACAACATGAGGGAAGACAGTACACTTACAATACAAATCAATACAGGAGGGATCAGAGGGCCCTGCTCATTAGAGCTTAGAGCAGCTTAAAGTATAACTCCAGCCAACATATAATTTTCTAGTTATGATTAGAGTGGGGAATACTTAGAACTTGCATCAGGTTTTGCTTCTTGCCTGTGTCTCCATTGGGGAGATATTTGCCCCCTGACTGCCCGCCTGAACACTGACCAGCTGCTCACACCTGTAAACACTTCATGGCCACGATGCCGTACTTCGTGGCAGCAACAAAAACCAAACAGCATGTTCTGATTGGCGCTACCACCTCCAAACATGACCCCTGGACTGCATGCAAAGGCAGCATGGAAGTGTGGCATTTACAGGGTTAAATTAGGTGGTGAGGTGGCAACATATCTCCTCTATACTGCCTGTCAAATACTCTCTTAAAAGTGATCTAAACGTGGACTGCTCTTCATAGGGCACCACACGTGTGAATGAGCCCCTAGGGCAGTAATGGCGAACCTTGGCACCCCAGATGTTTTGGAACTACATTTCCATGATGCTCAACCACACTGCAGAGTCAGGGCCATCTTAAGAGCATTATAGGCCCCCGGGCAATACAGTGCACTGGGGCCCTGTCTACACAATCACGCACGAGAATAAAAATGCAAATTATCAATAAGGCTATATTTCTTGGTACTTCCAACAAAATCAGTGTTTAAACATTAACACAAAGTTTGGACAATATAATACGAGTTTGATGGGCACAGTGGCAGCGTTTGATGGGCACAGTGGCTGCGTTTAATGGGCACAGTGGCTGCGTTTAAAGGGCACAGTGGCAGCTTTGATGGGCACAGTGGCTGTGTTTGATGGGCACAGTGGCAGTTTTTGATGGCCACAGTGGCTACGTTTGATGGGCACAGTGGCTGTGTTTGATGGGCGAAGTGGCTGCGTTTGATGGGCACAGTGGCAGCTTTGATGGGCACAGTGGCTGTGTTTGATGGGCACAGTGACAGCTTTGATAGGCACAGTGGCTGTTTGATGGGCACAGTGGCAGCTTTTGAGGGGCACAGACAGTGGCTGTGTTTGATGCACAACTTGAACTTACTTAAGTAGGCAGTGTTAGACTTACTTGCGGCCGCCGGCCTGGTGCAGTACAGTGTGTCACTCACAGCAGCAAGGCAGCGCCAGCTATCAAGGGCCGTCTTTCCGCTCTGCTCCCTCTCCACGCTGTCTGAAGAACATGGCAGAGGTGGTCGGAGTTTGTTCACTAGTAGATGGGGCGGCCTCGGCATGCTATGAATGCTGGGGCGGCTGTGGCCTCTGACTGACGTCCCTGGTTGCTAGCTAGACGCCGGACGGCCTGCGATTTTAGCAAGTGAGCAACCAGTGCAGTCAGTCAACTAAAGCAGCAGATTGCAGCGCTGAGGATCGGCCTTGGATGGGGCCCTCCAGACAAGTGGGGCCCCCGGGCAACTGCCCAGTCTGCCCAGTGGAAAAAACGGCCCTGTGCAGAGTGCATGAGCATCATGGGAAATGTAGTTCCAAAACATCTGGGGTGCCAAGGTTTGCCATCACTGCCCTAGGGAGTTTCCTCTTGTCTATCTGTCCTGGAGACCATTGTCTACCACGGATTTCTTCTCACTTCCTGTTATGGCTATAGGGCAAGAAGTGAAGTGGAAATCTCCCCAAATGGGACACAGATGAAAAAAAACTGACAGGGGTTATAACCCTCCCTTACTCTATCCAAAATGGAAAACAGTTTTGGCCTTGGTCCTACTTTGAAAGTACATGGGGCTTGAGGGCCGATTCAGACCAAAATGTGGTGCTGGAAAGGCATGTTCTGTTTGTGTTTCCTGAATGTGCTGCCCTTGCAAAGAGTGTGTGGGTTAAAGAATATGTATGTGAGCAAATAGGGGGCAAGGAATCCTAAATTTGCATTAAGGTAAAGTCAGTAGAAGTGCCTAGACACAACAACAGCAAATTAAAAAGGTAAAAGTGTATTGCAAACATGTTACAAGATAAAAACAAGAAGCAATTAAAATAATAAATCTTCCGCATATTGCACATATAATACAGAATTCGTATGAATGGCAGGTGGAGGAGCGCAAGGTCTTTAACATCCACCAGCTCCGTGATGTGGTCATGGAGGAGTGGAAGAGGACTATCAGAGCCCCGCTGTTCTCTATGGGAAGATCCGCTGGACGGATGCCAAACGTATCGTCATCCATCTGTTTTGAGCGGATCTTGTCAGATCCAATGGCAGGTGAGTGTCAGCGGACACATCTCCGCTGACATCCGCCTGCCCATACAAGTCTATGGGTGGCCCGCTCGGATCAGCCTGAAAAACAGACAGGCGGATCTTTGCAGGCCGATCGTGTGAATGGGGCCTTAACGCTGACAAGGTGAATGGATGGCATTATTGATAAATAGGGATATTCATTATCTGCTCAGTGCTAGGGTCATGACAAGTGTATTCCAGATGTACCCACTTATTCACCCCATACTGCTATACCATTTTATCTCCAACCCCAATTACCTTTATTTAAATTAACGAGACCACACCAATCTATTGGAGTATAAAATGGCCACAACAGCCTATTTATTAAACAAACCGAATAAATAACTCCAATAACCTTAAATATATAAATAACATAACTTCAGTGCAAACAACATGTTATTAACTTCAATCTGTTGGTCAATGACGGCGCTACACCCTTTTACCACAATCAAACCATACATGCGGGAACCATTTCCAACTTGATAGGCCTCCAGCTGTACCGCTCGGAGACAACCCCTTGCCCGCAGTGTAACCATACCGGTATTCCATTTCTGGAATACACCGGAGGGGCCATACTAACGATGACCCCCCACCCCTTTTTACCACCTTTGTTTACCGCTACCGTCACCGACCAACAGAAAAACACAGCCAAACCACAGCTGTCGTGACGACCACTTCCTTCGAATCTGAAAAATAAACACACACGTTAAACACCCTAACAACAAATCTAATAGGGAGGGAGGGTGGGAAAATCTGCCTCCTCGTGTCTCTTCCTGCTCCACTGACCCCGTCCCAGCTCCACCCCTCCTCTTATATGGCCGCACCCCCAAAGTTTCCTGTTGTCTCCACCCCACCAGACCTGGCCAGCTTAACCCTGTGTGTGTCACTCGACACACTGTCATGCCCGGCCCTACACTATTCTCTTCTTCTTCTTTTCGTTCCGGGCCTCACTTGACAAGTGTATTCCAGATGTACCCACTTATTCACCCCATACTGCTATACCATTTTATCTCCAACCCCAATTACCTTTATTTAAATTAACGAGACCACACCAATCTATTGGAGTATAAAATGGCCACAACAGCCTATTTATTAAACAAACCGAATAAATAACTCCAATAACCTTAAATATATAAATAACATAACTTCAGTGCAAACAACATGTTATTAACTTCAATCTGTTGGTCAATGACGGCGCTACACCCTTTTACCACAATCAAACCATACATGCGGGAACCATTTCCAACTTGATAGGCCTCCAGCTGTACCGCTCGGAGACAACCCCTTGCCCGCAGTGTAACCATACCGGTATTCCATTTCTGGAATACACCGGAGGGGCCATACTAACGATGACCCCCCACCCCTTTTTACCACCTTTGTTTACCGCTACCGTCACCGACCAACAGAAAAACACAGCCAAACCACAGCTGTCGTGACGACCACTTCCTTCGAATCTGAAAAATAAACACACACGTTAAACACCCTAACAACAAATCTAATAGGGAGGGAGGGTGGGAAAATCTGCCTCCTCGTGTCTCTTCCTGCTCCACTGACCCCGTCCCAGCTCCACCCCTCCTCTTATATGGCCGCACCCCCAAAGTTTCCTGTTGTCTCCACCCCACCAGACCTGGCCAGCTTAACCCTGTGTGTGTCACTCGACACACTGTCATGCCCGGCCCTACACTATTCTCTTCTTCTTCTTTTCGTTCCGGGCCTCACTTGACAAGTGTATTCCAGATGTACCCACTTATTCACCCCATACTGCTATACCATTTTATCTCCAACCCCAATTACCTTTATTTAAATTAACGAGACCACACCAATCTATTGGAGTATAAAATGGCCACAACAGCCTATTTATTAAACAAACCGAATAAATAACTCCAATAACCTTAAATATATAAATAACATAACTTCAGTGCAAACAACATGTTATTAACTTCAATCTGTTGGTCAATGACGGCGCTACACCCTTTTACCACAATCAAACCATACATGCGGGAACCATTTCCAACTTGATAGGCCTCCAGCTGTACCGCTCGGAGACAACCCCTTGCCCGCAGTGTAACCATACCGGTATTCCATTTCTGGAATACACCGGAGGGGCCATACTAACGATGACCCCCCACCCCTTTTTACCACCTTTGTTTACCGCTACCGTCACCGACCAACAGAAAAACACAGCCACAGCCCGAAAGGATGAAACCTTATCCTTAAGGGCCCCTCCACACACTCAGTGCCCTTTGGATTCCCTCTTGCAGCCCCATGGTCCACAAATCGATTCCCACGTCCGTGAGGTGAACACCATCCCTACGTAAGTAACGGCCTACATTAATTTCCAGCTCTCTGTGCCTTATCACCATGCCCCCTTGTTTCACCAAAAACCTCCCCACTACTTTGTTAATGCGAATGCGTGCCTTGTTCAGCCGTTCCACCGACCTTGCCATCCGCCAGGTGGTACGTGCCACTATGTCAGACCATACCAGCAGAGTATCGGGAAAAACCGTGCGGATGTATAGCAAATCCGCCTTAACGCTTGCTAGTATGTCTCTTACCGTGCGTACCCCTAAATCGTTCCCTCCTGCATGAATGACTAACACATGAGGTGGTCTGTCCAACCACGCATAACGCTCCACTTCCGTGACCACTCTACCCCACATCATACCCGGTCTCCCCAGCCACCTAATGTACGCCTCTCTCCTCGATATTCCCCGCTGTCTCCCGTCCGGTCTCGCATCACCTCTCCTGGCCCCCCAACACACATAGGAGTGCCCAAGAATCCATACGAGGCGTGGAGCACAGCCCCCTGTAATGAAAAACCACAACCACGGTAACCTCCTCCATTCATTTTTTTTTTTTTTTTTTGAAAAACTTAACACAAGTCCCACCTACCTGGACCATAATACCAGCCAACCCAGTTTTTTTTTTTTTTTATTTTTTTTTTTTATTCTAATATCATTTGAGGTCGGACGTAGGTGCGGAACCTTCTCGATTCCCATCTGCCGATCCTCCGCACGGCTGCCTCATCCAACCCACATCTGGCAGCTTCAGTAGCCGCCCCAATGCGAAAGGAGTGTGAAGCGTAAGCCTTCCCATCCAAACCTAACTCCATCAAACATTTTCTAAACACTGCTACAAATTGAAATTTTGATAAGTAAGACCCGTCTTCATGCCGCAAAAATGGCCCTTCCCCCCTTGGCCTTACCTGCGCCAGTTCCTCGACCGCCCTTACTGGGCACACCGTGGATCCCGGCAGAGCGTACAACCATACGTCCACCCCCTTCCCCGCCTGATCGGTTTTTGACCTTCGCAGTCTCAAACACACCTTATCCCCGTGCGACCAAACGTCCTGCACCAGAATGCCACCTGCCTCCCCCCGTGCCGGGCTCACCAGTTCCCCGATTCTGAACGCCCCAAAAAATGCTAACGAAAAGGCTGCCCTGAACAGCGAACATTCATAACTGGAAGAACAAACTGACCCTAACTGCCCACAAATGGACACCAGGTTTTTAAAAGTAACAGGCCTTCTTTTATCTTTCCGCCCTTGACCTCTCTTGTACCCTTTGATGGCTTGTCTAACCCAAAAATCTTTAGTCCAATCCTCCCCTTTCTGCAGCTTGAAAAAGAATGACAAGGCCGCCATCTTCTTTTCAATAGAAGACACCGCCACCCCGTTTTCCATATTTCTGGACACAAAATACAAACCCAGCAATCTCACCTCGGTCCCATCCTTGTCCACACCAGCTTCTTGCAGTAAACCCTCCCATTCTCTCCATACCTTCATATATGCCATCCAAGTGGACCTACTCACTGACTGCTGGATCCATCCTGCGGCGACTCCAATGCCAGCTCCCAGATCCACTCCGGGCAGGGAATCCCTTCCTTTTCTGCTGTCGGGGCTAATTCCCTGAACTTGTCCCACTGAAAGCGAGACAGCGAATCAGCCAGTGTATTGTCAATCCCTGGTATGTGTACAGCATATATAAAGGTATTCAATTGCAAGCACCGCAATACCAACTGTCGCATTAGCCTAATGACAGGTTGGGAAGACGCTGACATGCGATTGACCACCTGCACAACCCCCATGTTGTCACAATTAATTCTCAACTTTAAATTCTGGCAGGACCGCCCCCACAACTCCATAGCCAACACCACTGGAAATAGTTCCAGCAGTACCAGGTTCCGAAGAAACCCCGCTTTCACCCAAGATTGTGGCCACGGTCCCGCGCTCCATTGCCCTTGAAAATATGCCCCGTAACCTGTAGAACCCGCCGCGTCCGTAACCAGTTCCACATCGAAGTTACTTACCGGACCCGACATCCACACTGATCTTCCGTTGTACTCCGACAGAAATTGATACCATACCTTCAGGTCCTCCCGGTGTTCCCGCGACAGCCTGACAAAATGAGTAGGGGCTTTTGCTCCCGCCGTGGCTGCCGACAGCCTCCGACAAAACACCCTACCCATGAGTATGATCCTACAAGCGAAATTTAGCTTACCTAGCAACGACTGCAGTGTCCGCAACTGCACCTTCCGCCTTCCATGAATCTCCTGGATCTCCTTCTGTAAATCCACTAACTTTCCGTGCGGCAATCTGCATTCCATTGCTATGGAGTCAATTACTATACCCAGAAAACTAATTTCGGTTGTCGGGCCTTCCGTCTTTTCGGCTGCCAGTGGCACTCCGAACCTTCCCGCAATGTGCTGCAACGTTGACAATAAAATCGCACACACACTGGAGGAAGGAGGACCTATACACAGGAAGTCATCCAAATAATGGATAACCGAGTCCAGTCCCGACACATCCCTGACTACCCACTCCAAGAAGGAACTGAATGCCTCAAACATGGCGCAAGAGATGGAGCATCCCATGGGCAAACATTTATCGACGTAAAACTGTTCTTGCCAGTGGCAACCCAGCAGCCTAAAGCTTTCCGGATGCACTGGAAGTAGCCGAAACGCCGCTTCTATGTCAGATTTTGCCATGAGTGCCCCCTGTCCATACCTCTTAACCCACCGCACCGCCGCGTCAAAAGAAGTATAGGACACCGCACAGGCATCAGGGTCAATGAAATCATTGACCGAGCCCCCTTTTGGAAAGGATAAATGGTGAATCAATCGGAACTTATTCACTTCTTTTTTGGGCACCACTCCCAGTGGGGACACCACCAAATCCGGTAACGGCTTATCCGCGAATGGCCCTCCCATGCGGCCTAATGACACTTCTTTTGCCAATTTTTCTCCCACCACCCCTGGGTGTTGCAACGCTGATTTTAAGTTCCGTGCCATAGGGGGAACCAACTCCAAGGCACATGGTATTTTGAACCCCTCTCGAAAACCTACGGTAATCAGCGATGCCGCTTCCTTATCTGGATACTTACTTAGGAAAGGCAGCATCCTTTCCACCTTCACCGGCGTCATCCCTCTTGTTAGCAGACTCCCCGGTACGTTTCCCTTTTTTGAAGCATCTGGCCAGTGTGTGAGCTCCCCCACACCCTGAGCATTCATGCTTGAATTTGCATGATCCCCCAAACTTACAGTGTCCTTCGTTGTATTGCCAACACACCCCCCATCTTTTCCCGGCCGGTAGTCCTGAGGAGTGTGCACCCCCGGCCCCCCCTTGAAAAAACTGAGGCGAGGCCCTAGCCGAGGACATAAGTCTCATCCAAAGGCTGATGTCCTTATGGTCCCAACGCAGGGCCGGACGAACCGCTCTGCGTTGCCGGAACTGCTCGTCATATCGCAGCCAAGCTGTTCCGCCATAAACTCTGTGTGCTTCCCCAATAGAATCCATATAACAAAACAATCCAGAGCAGTGCTCCGGATTCTTTTCGCCAATGACGCTGGCCATGATAGCGAACGCTTGTAGCCAATTGACAAACGTCCGCGGAATTAACCTGTATCTCCTCTTCTCCTCGTCTTCTTTTTTAGAGTCATCAGGCTTAACCCTGTCCAGGTTAAACTTCTCCAACGGCAACAAGGAAAATATTTCCACGTATTCCCCTTTTTGTATCTTTTCCCGAACCTCCTGTTTCAGATGTGCACCCAGCGGGCCCTCAAAGCAGACATACACCTCACATCTCGCTGCGTCTGCAATCCTGACTATATCCGACCTACCCGCCTCCCCTGTTGCCCCTTTTTCCCCCGGCTTCTCTTTTGCACCCCCCGACTCCGGGGTCTTATCAGCAGACCTCCCCGTGGAAAGTTCCACCTCCCCACCAGCTAACACACCCCCGCCAGATCCTTGCGGAACTACGCTTGCGGCCGCCTGGGGAGGTTGTTCCCCAAAACGTCCCACTAGCGCCCTCAGGCCTTCCAACAGCTCCCTCAGTTGTCCCCCTGACCCCGAACTGGCGGATCCTTGCCCCGCCACTTGGTGGTCATGGCCCTGCGACACCAGTGTTGGTCGGGCTACTGCCCCTGCCGTACCTGCGTTGACTACACCCCATAAGTTTTGTAAAGCATTTGTAAAATCTACATTGTCACTGGACTTACCGGGCTGACCCGGAGACCTCCCGACAGCCGCTGGTCTGGTTTCCACCGTCATATCCTGTTGGTGTGCATCCACCTCACCGTCTTCCAGCTCCTCGTCTGTGGACCGGTCCCCTTGGGGTGGGCTTGCCGGCGTGGTGAGCCCCCCAGGCGCATCCCTCCTGGAGGCCGTCTGCACCCGCGGAGACGTGACTCGTCCGACCTCTGCCATTCTGCTTCCAGCCTGGATCCCACGCCGCCCTAGATTGGCTGATACCGGGCCGGCCTGCTCCGTCCTCCGTCCGCCCCTCCGGAGGTCCCTCTCCCCGCCAGGTGACCGATTGCCGCCTGCGGTGTCAGCACCGCTTCTCCTCACCGCCCTGGTCGCTGCTGCAGCTCCTCTCGCGTTGCTGTCCTCCCCCCTCGGCTCGTACGAAGCTGCTGGGGGGTTCGCGCGTTCCTCACGCCTGGATCCCATCTTCAGTGAACCGGCGCCATCTTGACCCGTAGCCCCGCCCACCGCGCCGCGGCCGCGGCGTGTGTTCTGCCCGGGCCTAGCATCCAGCATCGTCTGGCTCCTTTTTGCTGGAGGGGCTGACTGCTCCCCCCTGGGACTGCGTACCTGGCGACCCGTACGTCCATCGGGTCCAGGCGAATACCGCGCCGGCGGCCGCGACTTCCGCGCACGGGCAGTCCCTTCACCTCCGCTCGCCGATCCGCTTGCTTCATCTTCTATTATCCCAGCGACTTGGCTGTGGAGCCACTCCGGTCCCCTGGACGCTGCTGCCTGCCGCAAACGTGCGAGTATCAGGTCGATGTCGGCCATTGCTGTAGAGGAGCAGAGAAAATCTGCCTCCTCGTGTCTCTTCCTGCTCCACTGACCCCGTCCCAGCTCCACCCCTCCTCTTATATGGCCGCACCCCCAAAGTTTCCTGTTGTCTCCACCCCACCAGACCTGGCCAGCTTAACCCTGTGTGTGTCACTCGACACACTGTCATGCCCGGCCCTACACTATTCTCTTCTTCTTCTTTTCGTTCCGGGCCTCACTTAACAGGAAGTGCCTGAACTTCATGGCAGGATCCAAAGGTTTTCTTTTAAAGCTGAATCTAGGTATGATCTGTATTGCATACCTACTTGGTGAAGCTTGGCACATTGTAAGGATACATAGGAGCCCCTGGAGAGGCTTACAATTATTGTAGTAATTCTCACTACCACAGTGATAGCTTTGATCATCCTGGTCCTGTGACAAATGCCTTTCCACACTGATCACAGGGGGTTGATGGGTTGGCTGCCATTCCTAGAACATCTTGTATTTTTTTCAGTAAATACCAGGGTTTCTCTGATTGGAGGAGGTGAAGATTGTGATGTCACCTCTCATCCCATCCAATAATAGAATGTCTTGTATATTCAATCAAATTTAAATTACAACTATAGTTTTATGTTGTAACTATAGTTTTGGATAGAGTGGAGAGGGATTAGAACATCTGTTAAAGTAGAAGTTCACCCTAACACTAAGGCCACTTTCACACTGGGGCATTTTTCAGGCGCTTTTGGGCTAAAAATAGCACCTGTAAAGGGCCTGAAAAATGCCTCTCCTGCAGCCCCAGTGTGAGAGCCCCAGTGCTTTCACACTGGGGTGGTGCGCTTGCAGGACGGAAAAAAAAGTCCTGCAAGCAGCATCTTTGGGGTGTTGCGGGAGCTTCTAAAACGCCCCTGCCATTGAAATCAATGGCCAGCGCTGCCGAAGCACCGCTTTGTGGACGCTTTTTAACCCCTTTTCAGCCACTAGCAGGGTTAAAAGCACCCCGCTTGCTGCCGAAAAGCGCCGCTAAAACGATGGTAAAGCGTCGATAAAACTAGCGGCTCTTTACCACTAACGCCCCCGCCCCAGTGTGAAAGTAGCTTAAATCTGTAAATCTACAGGTATGCACACTCTAATGCCCTGTACACACGGTCGGATTTTCTGACGGAAAAAGTGCGATCGGATTGTGTTGTCAGAAATTCCGATCGTGTGTGGGCTCTATCGGACTTTTTCCATCGGAATTTCTGACACACAAAGTTTGAGAGCAGGATTAAAAAATTTTTCGACAACAAAATCCGATCGTTTAAATTCCAATTGTGTGTAGAGAAATCCGACGCACAAAGTGCCACGCATGCTCAGAATAAATTAAGAGACGAACGCTATTGGCTACTGCCCTGTCTATAATCCCGACGTACGTCTTTTACGTCACCGCGTTCAGAACGATTGGATTTTCCGACAACTTTGTGCGACCATGTGTATGCAAGACAAGTTTGAGTCAACATCCATCGGGAAAAAATCCATGGATTTTATTGTCAGAATGTCCGATCAATGTCCGACCGTGTGTACAGGGCATAACACTAACCTATCTAGCCCTGTAAAGAAGAAATCAGCATAATACCTTTTTGAAGCCGCTCCGGTCCGATCCCACACTAAGCTGTCAGCATTGGCTTTTCTGTGGAGCAGGTGCAGAGGACACAGCCGACAACTGAAGCCCCATAGTAAGTCTATGGGTGACGTCACTCCGCATTCATTTCAAAGCCTGTGTCCTCTGCAGAGCTTCCGCCGCTGGAAACTGGAGCGGCTTCAAAAAAGGTATGTGTAGCGATTTCTTCTTTACAGGGCTAGATAGGTTGGTCTTAGATCGTGGATGCTTGTAGATCTACAGATTTTAGTGTTAGGGTGAAATTCCACTTTAGGTTTTATTGCTATCTATGTCCCCGATAGATAGATTCACCCTCTTTATTTGCATGTTTACCTTTATTATAAGTGAAAGTAAAAGAAAATCCCAAACTATGCGTTGTCCCCAAAACGGTAAGGAGGAGGACACTAGTTCCGGTGAGAACAAGGGATTCCCTCTCTTTGCAGGGATTTCCTCTCACTTCCTGTTTTGACCAGGGGACAGGAAGTGCTGGGAAATCTCCCCAATGGGACACAGATGGCAAAAAAACTGAAAGGTGTTATAACCCTTCATTACTATATATCAAAAATAAAGTTTTCTCTTAGTTCTACTCTTTGTGATTGAGATAATTGGGATATATTTTCATTTCTGATTGGGTTCTAGGGTTTGGTTGAGGGGAGGGTAAAGTATCTAAAGTAATTTATTTTTATTTTTTTAATAACGTTTGGAAGGATTAGAACCCTTCTTGGATGTTCATTGCTGTCCATGCTCCCACTGGGTAGAGTCACCCTCTCTGTTTATCCTCATGATCATGTTACAGCTGTCACTGGTAGAGAACGAGAGGGGGAATCTTCCAATAGGGACACCTAATCTGGTTGCAGTTGCCTGAGAGGAGATTTCCTCTCACATTGAACCCACTTTCACTGCTCCTTCCTTCGTCACGTGTGGTACCACTAACTGGGCAGGGGGGTATATGTGACCTTATGTCCTGTGGCAGTGGTTGAACCTAGAAGCCAATCGCATGACTGAGAGAGTGACGTCACCCCTCCTCCAGGTCACTGACATCGCTGATGAACCGTAGATGCCAAAAAGAAAGAAGGGACTCCAATAGTGTAGAAGAACTAGGACTGCGTTTATTAAATAAACAATAAAAAGACAAAAATCCTAGCAGGGACAGAATAAAAACTCCTCTGCGGTTTATAAAATGGAATCGGGCATGCGCGATGCGTGCTCACGTTGTGGATTTTTATGTCTTTTTATTGTTTATTTAATAAACGCAGTCCTAGTTCTTCTACACTATTGGAGTCCCTTCTTTCTTTTTGGCATCTACGGTTCATCTTTGCCGGACTTCTTTGGAAGCAACATTGATTGCCACATAGGAAGTGCCCCTGGAACTATATTCTCTAAACTGGCGCCCTGTTGTTGCTGATTATCCGTCCATGTAGGAGGGTGGCAGGACATCATACAGAGCTTCCAGCGGGACATCCCCAGAGATCCATACATCTTTACTGAGCCTGTTTTGACTCCCCCTGAATAAGGGTGGTCGCAGGCTTTCCGGTAAGCCTCCATTACTTTATCACCAGGTGGTGGGCAGCACTAGCGGTGGAATATTGATCCAGAACTCCTGCATTGAACATCATAATTTTTGGACTCTACTTCTCACCTTCACTTTTATTAAATGAACTGCTTTTTACTATATTTGTTTTCACCATATCTTTTGTAAATTATTTATAAGCACTTAATTGATTGATTATATATTGGCAATTTTTTTTGCTGTTATTCACTGTTGTTGGTCACTTTGCACTATTGACATAACACATTTTACACCTGTGACAGTTTTCCAGCGCTGCACTGTTCTTTGTACATCTATTTCTTGTGCCCTCGTATTGGGGCTATAATGTTCAGCAGCAGGACTCCCTTCATGGTTATTATATTTAAAAAAAAAAAAATGTTCTCATTTAATATTTACGCACCCAGCGCAATTCTCTTTTCTTTAGCCTCATAGGATAGTCAGAGGAAAATGAAAACTCCTCCTACAAGCTTTAACCAGACACTGATATATCATAAGCCTGCTATATACTGCTGAGAAAAGGTATTTAGCAGTTTATATTTACTAAAATAATTGCATTTCCATGTTCTGTGTACTGTGGGAGACCAGATATAGTGAGTCCTGGGTTTAGTAACACTTTTAATGCACATATTGCATTAACCACTTACAGAAAGGAAGATTTTCCTGCTTAAAGAGGAGTTCCACCCAATAATGGAACTTTCGCTTTAAGGGAAGGTGACCCCCTGACATGCCACATTTGGCATGTCATTTTTTTTGGGGGGGGGAGCGGAAACCCTCTTTTTAGAGGGTTTCCGCTCCCCCCCTCCCTCTGGGCAATCTGTGACGTGTCCCAGATGATTGCCCGGCCAGTCACAATGCGCAGCACGGCTTGCGCATGCGCAGTGCATGCCCGGCTGTAAATCCACAGCCGGGCGCCCACAGTGACAATTCTGGCAGCGCAGAGAGGAGGGGGAGATGAGCGGGGCTTCGTTCCCCTGCACTGCTGGACCCTGGGACAGGTAAGTGTCCGATTCTTAAAAGTCAGCAGCTGCAGTATTTGTAGCTGCTAACTTTTATTTATTTTTTTTGGTCGGAACTCCGCTTTAATAACCAGGTCATTTTTTGCGATACGGCACTGCGTCGCTTTAACTGATATTGCGACGCTGTACCTAAACAAAATTGACGTCCTTTTTTTCCCTCTGCGGTTTTTATTTTTTGAGCTATATTGCGACAATTTTGAAAAAAAAAACAATATTGTTTACTTTTTGCTATAATAAATATCCATAAAATGTTTTTAAAAAACAAATTTCTTCATTAGTTCAGTCCACTATATATTCTTCTACATTTTTTTGTTAAAAAAAAATTCAATAAGCGTATATTGATTGGTTTGCGCAAAAGTTATAGCGTCTACAAACTATGGGAAAGATTTATGGCATTTTTATGGAATTTTTATTATTATTTTTTTTTAACTAGTAATGGCGATGATCTGGGATTTTTAGCGGTACTGCAACATTGCGGTGGACAGATTGGACACTTTTAACACATTTTTGGGACCATTGACATTTATACAACAATCAGTGCTATAAAAATAGCCACTGATTACTGTATAAATGTCACTGGCAGGGAAAGGAATAACACTAGGGGGTGATCAAGGGTTTAAATGTGTTCCCACGTGAGTGTTTCTTACTGTGGGGAAATGGGACTGACTGGGGAAGGAGACATATCGCTGTTCCTACTTACTAGGAACAAACAATCTGTCTCTTCTCCCCTGACAGAACAGGGATGTGTGTGTTTACACACACAAATCCCCGTTTTGGCTCTCATGCCAAAGATCATGAGTGGCTGGCGGCGATTGTGCACGCCATCCATGCGCATCGGGTCCCCCGATGTGCAGCGGGCACACGCACACGCGCCTCCGGCGGCTCTTAAGGGGGACAATGTACCCATATGTCGTTTTGCGGTAACGTGCCACTTTGCCGACATATATCGGCGTCAGGTGGTCGGCAAGTGGTTAAAGTAATTGTAAACTATCACCTTGTAAAACAGTGGTTCTCAACCTTACTAGTGCCATGACCCCTAGATAAAATTTCCCAAGTTGTGGGGACCCCTAACAGTAAAATTATTTTCGTAGCGTGGGTGTGTCAGCACCCAAGGCAAGACAAGTAATTTGGGCCCCTAACCCACGGATATTTAGCGCTCCCTGATTCCCTACCACTTGTACAGTATTAAAACCCCTTATATTACATTTTAGGATGTACCACTCTCTCTTTGTTCTCTTTCTTTCCGTTTTATCTCTCACTATCCTAATTCCCCCCCCCCCCCATCTCTCTCTCTTGCTCTCTCTAGCCGTCTTTCTTGTTCTTTCTCTGATTCTTTCTCTCCCTTTTTCTTTGTTCCTCCCCCTCTTTTCCGCTCCCTTCCATGCATTCTTTATTTTTATTCCTTCTCTTACTCCATGGTGGGGGGAGTTGGGATGAGTGGCAATGCTGGTGTGGAGTTGGAATGAGTGGCAGTGCTGGTAGGGGGTGGGATTAGTGGCAGTGCTCAGGGGAGTTCTGATAATCCAACTTAGGTGCTCTTGATCAAGGTCATCTGCTGATCTGAGAACTGTAGTGGGGACTTTTAATGGCAACTATAATCACAGGTAGTGTTACTCACTGTGTCCCCGACTTTGTGGTGTTTCGCAGCAGTGACACCTATGCCGAAATCAGGAGATAGGGTCTCCTCCAGCCCCTCCCACTTCACATTCTTCACCAGTCAGCTGACTTCTAGTCTCTGACCCCCAGCCATGCCGTGAACTGAATGGGCGGCTGCGAAGAGGCTGGTTGGGCGACCACGGGCTCCAGGAGCGGCCCAGCTGGGCAGCCACGAAATGTCTGAGAGAGCAGTGCAGGCTTCAGGAACAGCCCAGGATTCGGTGACCCCTGGCAAATCGTCATTCGACCCCCAGGTTGAGAACCACTGTTGTAAAACAACCCATTCAGTTTAAAATACAAATGAAAGGCAAAACATTTTTGTATAGATAAAAAAATACATTAAAAAAAATTTCATTTTTTCCCTTTTTTATAAGTGATCACATTCCCTCTGTTCTCAGCTGCATAAGAGCTGGGGGAGGAGAACCAGCAGTACACTGAGCTTCCCAATGAATGGCTGTGCAGCGGGAGTGTGTCAGGACAAATCAGATCATTGGAGGAGAGTACACTAAGCTCCCAGCACAGCTAGAGAACTGACCACGGTGTGTTCTCCTGCTATGTGTGGTCAGTTTTTAATAGGAAAGCAGAGGGACTGGCAGGAACACCAGGGATTTCATATAAAGGAAGCAATACAAAGAGAACAAAATACTTTCTCATACAAGTACATGGTACAGCAGGCACATATCAGGAATATGAAATGTTTTGGTAACAAACGCTGTAAAGAAAAAAGAACCCTCAAGCTATTACAACCATTTATGGGTGATCTTCGCTCCACCTTATTGAACCAGTACTCTATTCAGACCAGTGGTCACTGTGACCTCCATCTGCCAAGATAGGATTCTACAGACAAGTCACATCTGTCATGTGTTTACTAAACTCAAAAACACACAAAAAAATGCTATTAGCTGAAATTTAAATCTTTTTTGGCGTCTCGTCAATTTTATCCATCCAAGTATAATCATTTCCCCTTTTATCTCCTCTTCCACAGATTTTGTATTTTCTTCAAGTCTGTTTGACAGAAATTCCCAAAGACCCAGAATAATTTATATCTCTGTCCTCCTTTCCCCCTTCAAATATCTGTGTGATGAAATCATTTATTGTGGGTTATTTATGTATGATCCCGATGGCTATCATTGTGCATCCTCTCCAGTATGGTACAAGTGTGAGTCCAGATACGCCGCCAGCCGCGTGTGTTCATCGCAGCACAAGTGCAGGTCAGCTCAGGTGAGATCCTGTTAGTGGTTTTTTTCTTTAGGATTAGATGGAGTCTGTGAAACAAGGTCAGGGGAGAGAAGAGAAGGTGGAAACAGTTTTATTCTCAGAGATGCCATCTGCTGCAAAACATCTGGGCTGTTTTCCGGCTTTTTACAGACAATTTTACTGACTTGTCCCAGTTCTCGGATAAAAGAGCTCTATAGAATAACAACTCACCCCTGGATACTGACCTGATATTTAGCAGGGGCATCACTAGGGTTGGTATCACCTGGTGTGGTAAAACATGGTGTCACCCCCCCCCCCAATAAATTTTGCAACCTGCGGGGGAGAGAAAGGGGGGAGAAAGAGGGGGCAGAGGGAACGAGAGGGGGGAGCAAGGAGAAAGAGAGGGGCAGGGGAAAGAGGGGGGCAGAGAGAGAGAGAAAGAGAGAAAGGGAGGGGGCAGGAATAAAGAGAGAGACGGGAGGCAGGGAGAGAGAGGGGGGGGGCAGGGAGAGAGAGAGAGAGGGGAGGCAGGAAGAGAGAGAGAGGGGGCAGGGAGAGAGAGAGAGAGAGAGGGGAGGCAGGGAGAGAGAGAGGGGGGCAGGAAGAGAGAGGGGGCAGGGAGAGAGAGAGAGAGGGGGGGGGAGGCAGGGAGAGAGAGAGGGGGGCAGGAAGAGAGAGAGAGAAGAGGCAGGGAGATAGAGAGAGAGAGGGGGGAGGCAGGGAGAGAGAAAGGGAGGAGGCAGGGAGAGAGAGAGAGGGGGGCAGGGAGAGAGAGAGGGGGCGGGGAGAGAGAGAGAGGGGGGGAACAGGGAGAAAGAGAGAGTGAGAGGGGGAGAGAGGGGGCAGGGAGAGAGAGGATGGACAGGGGGAGAGAGGGGGAACAGGGAGAGAGAGGGGGCAGGGAGAGAGAGAGGGGGGCAGGGAGAGAGAGAGTGAGAGAGAGGGGGAGAGAGGGGGCAGGGAGAGAGAGGGGTACAGGGAGAGAGAGGGGGGACAGGGAAAGAGAGGGGGCAGGGAGAGAGAGAGGGGGGCAGGGAGAGAGAGAGAGGGGAGGCAGGGAGAGAGAAAGGGGGCAGGGAGAGAGAGGGGCAGGAGAGAGAGGGGCAGGAGAGAGAGAGGGGGGCAGGAGAGAGAGAGGGGGGAGGCAGGGAGAGAGAGAGGGGGGCAGGGAGAGAGAGAGAGGGTGGCAGAGAGGGGGGGGTAACGGTAAAGCTAAAAATAGTGCCGCTTTACCGCTGACGCCCAGGGGGGCTCAGTGTGAAAGGGGTCTAAGACCTTGCATTTTATTAAATGCATACAAGGCATTTTCTGATTAGACAAGGTGAAGAATAGGGGCAGTGATTTCACAAGCTCCACCTTACCCAATCAAAGAACACCTTGTATTCATTGAAAGAAATAGAAGAACTTCGATGAATGGTGGTGGTGCTTGACAAACGGCCCCTCTGTGCTTAGTGTGCAGCCACTTAGCACAGGAGCCGAAAGGTCACTGTGATCCCTGTAGTAGCAATGACTACTACAGTGATCTCCATGATCTTCTGGGTCCTGTACTGAATGGCTGCCCTATTACATACCGACCACAGGGGGTCATTTGTTCAGCACCACTACTATTCACAGAATGCCTTGTATTTCTTTAAATGAATACACTTCATTTTCTGACTGAAAAAGTTGGAGAGAAGGTGAATTGGATGAAGTTTTGTGAATTCCACCTCATCCAAAGAGAGAACTCTTTGTATTCATTAAAAACAATTGTGACTGTGATGGGCACAGGACCCGGAGGATCACTCTGCTCTCTCATCCTGTCAGCATGTTTCTTGTCAAGACGTGTATTGAACAGGGCCTGATTGTCTTAAAGTGCTATAGTTTCCTAGTCAAAGTTATGCTGTGCAGGGTAATACAAGAATCCTATTAGACATGTGCGCCGTCAATAAATTAGTTTTGTTTCGTTTCATATTAGAATTAATTCGTATTTTGTAATTCGTGCCTGAAATGCAATTTAAATTCATACGAAATACAATTTTTTTTTAGGTTCGTTAACTTTTCGTAACAATTACGAATGTTCGTTATGATGAATTTATCATTATGAGGGGCTCCCACCATCCCTGTGCTGTGCTGACTTCCTGGGTTTTTAACTTTTAGGTTGTTAACTTCTCATAACAATTACGAATGTTCGTTAGGAATTTGGATCGGAAACTCGTAAACGAAATTTCGTATTTCGTACAAAATTCGGAAGCATAGCAGTTCGTATTTCGGATACTCCCGAATGTACGAATTTACTGAAATTCGTACAAATTTTCGATTCGTACAAAACGAATCGCACATGTCTAAATCCTATACCAAGTCAAATTTCTCTTCTGCAGTTCAATAAAAGACTTACAAGACTTGTCCCTTCTCCAGTAACAAAATAGAAGCTGGTGTGAGATAGGTGATAAGGAGGAATGTATCTCAGTCCTAATTAGTACATACACAACAACTATTAATAACCCACAGGACTTTAACGAGAAACACCTAAAAAAATATAAAATGTAAGAAAATGTATTGTTTACAAAAGTGTTTACAGGTTGTCATACATATATATACCAATAATAAAAATGCATTTTCAAATACATATCACTGGAACATAAAAGTTGAAAACCTTGCATGAAATGTGGATGGTCTATACTAATATTACATATATGTATGTAAAACACTTTTGTAAACAATACATTTTCTTACATTTTAGATTTTTTGAGGTGTTTCTTGTTAAAGTCCTGTGGGTTATTAATATTTGTTGTGTATTGTCCCTTCCCCAGTCTATAACTGGTGAGTGAGAGGAGAAGGAGCAGACTGATGAGCTCATGTTAGCACATGGACATTGTGGTACAACTGATTGGCTCCATGTGCTGCCTCCTTATCCTAGTCTGAGCTCTGCTATACAGGGACTGCAAGAGACTTATACTAGGTCAAACTCAGGTACTTGCATAAAAAAAAATGTAATGATGTATTATTGAATACAGAACTGCATTAAAGTGGTTGTAAACCCTTATGCCGCGTACACAAGACCGGTTTAGCCATCATAATAAACTCCGACGGTTTCTCCGACGTAACTCTGACGGAATTCCATTCAAGCGGTCTTGCCTACACACGGTCAACCCAAAGTCTGACCAAAGTCTGACTGTCTAGAACGAGGTGACGTACAACACTTATGACGGGACTAGAAAAAGGAAGTTTAATAGCCAGTAGCCAATAGCTTCCGTCTCGTACTTGCGTCAGAACATGCTTCTTTTTTGGTCCGTCGGACCAGCATACAGACGATCGGTTTTCCCAATAGGAATTGTGTCCGTCGGAAAGATTTAGAACATGTTCCATTTCTAGGTTCGTCAGATTTTTCGAAAAAAAAAAAAAGTCAGATGAGGCATACACACGATCGGTATATACGATGAAAAGCTTCCGTCTGACTTTTTCTGTCGGACAATTCGCTCGTGTGTACGCAGCATTACATACAGTATGCCCCCTGAAGTGACTAGCCTCAAATGAAACAAATCCTTAAACATAAGTCATACTTGTTTATCTGCAGCCTTCTCTTCTCTACAGCCTCCTAAAGCACACATTTTACAAAGCATCTGTAAACTCTAGCAGGCAGGTGGAGGGGATCTGATTTCATACACAGATCAGGGAGCTGAGTGCAACCTCAGGAAAGGACCCACCACCCTCTACAAAGTCACATAGGGAAACATGCACAGCTAATACTGTCAATCACCTTCTGTGTGCTGGGGATTGGGGGCCGTCATCTGGGATTATGTGGTGTCAGCATAGACTGTCACAAGTGACTCATGCGTATAGCAGAGGGAAGAGAGAGCATGTAGGAACCACACTAGGTGTTTTGGATGGAGGCTAGTACACACTATCGAGTGATATGCCTTGCTCATTTTTCATTTCAGACGTTTAAAAATATCTTAATTAGTTTCTTTTATGTCTGCCTGGAATTCAACATTAACACAAATTCTGCACTTTTATTGGGCCAGAGTTAGGGCTGGGGAAAAAAATCGATTTAAATCTTGAATCGAGTTGAGAGGTCAAATCGATTCAAAATTTAAGCAAATCGTTTTTTTTCGATTTTTTTTTTTTTCACTGAGCCGGTCCCGAGGAGCTGCGGGTGGGAGTTTTTAGGCTTCGGCCTAGTCCGCGACTTCGGCCTAGTCCGCGAGACCGGACGCCGCGGACTAGGCCGAAGCCGCGGCCTCACCTAAAAACTCCTGCCTGCAGCTCCCCAGGACCAGCGCTGACATCGCGCCTGTTCCGAGGAGCTGCGGGCAGGAGTTTTTAGGTGAGGCCACGGCTTCGGCCTAGTCCGCGAGGCCGGACGCCGCGGACTAGGCCGAAGCCTAAAAACTCCTGCCCGCAGCTCCTCGGGACCGGAGCTGTGTCCACAAAAAGAAAACACTCGATTCAAATCGTGAATCGAGTTTTTTTTAGGAAAATCGCAGATTTTTTTTTTTTAGAAAATCTCCCAGCCCTAGCCAGAGTCCTTCCTTAACATAACACAGCTACTACACTGAGCTTGTTTAATTCTCATCCCTTAATGTGAGTGTTACCAGCTGAGTTTACATAACTCGGCTCAGTTTATATATAGATAGCAGTTAAGGCCTTGTATTGTTTAGTGGGAAAATACTGTATGGACCCATACTGAGTGTAATGATGATTAATTACCACCCCAGAAAGTTGTTCGTCTTCTAAAGTCTAGATCCGGTTACTGTATTCTGTTTGCGGAGTACATGGTGGGTCGCCTTTCTAGCGCGAGAATTTTCTGCCATCACTGGTAATAAATCATCTTTGTGTTATCGCGATAGCAGAACTGTCCTATGATCTGTCATCCAAAGGCGTCATGAAGTGAGCATTGCTAAATATATCCCAAGTGAACTCAAGGTCAGTGGATAAATCACAGGAGCCAGCCATGGAAAGCAGAGAAAAAATTACTTTCTTCTTTTTCCACTTCCTGGCCCTTTCCATTTCCTCAGTCAACAGTTGTGGAAGTAAAACCAACTGTACTTATAAAAAATTCCAGGCAGGAAAACATTTATTGAAATATTTGTTCCATAGTAGCCACAATGGATATAAGTCCAGGTCGGTACAAATACCCCCAAAATTACCCCTATTGAGAAAGTGAAGGAGAAGCAGGGTGCGTTTTTTTCGCATTTTTTTTGCCACAATTTTTTGGAAAATTAAGAAAGTAATTAAATTTTGATTTTATTTCAAAAAGTTGTCATTTTAAATAGTTACATAGTTAGTCTGGTTGAAAAAAGACACAAGTCCATCTAGTTCAACCAATTTTCACAGGTTATTTCTCTCACACACACAGCATGAGCATACTTACAATTATACCCCAAAACACATTCTTCAACTCCTCCCAAGTATGGGGATACCACATGTGTGGAACTTCGCTGCCTAGACACATAGAGGAGCCCAAAATCCATGGGGGACTTTCAGGCTTTCAGGGGGCATAAATAATGCATCTGATTTCCTGACTACCTACATTTCTTGAGGCTCTGAAGTGCCAGGATAGAAATAACACCCACAAAAGGACCACATTTTGGAAACCAGACAGCCAAAAGTATTATTATTATTTATTATATTATATATTATTATATTATATTATTATTTATTTAAAGCAGAGTTCCACCCACATATTTTTATTTTTTTAAGGCACCCATTCTGCTGTTAATAATTACATTCTGTAAAGGCATGTTGTTACAAAGTCCACCGTTCTAGTACATCTTTTTTTTTTAAACTAACTTTTGTTTTCTCCTTCTTGAGTGCTTCCATCTTGATTGTGGGCATGTGAAGTACACTAGGACTGTTTTCCGGGATAAGGTGCTGCTGGCTACCCAGCTTGCACCTCCTGATCTTGTGCATGCGTATTACACACTGGGCCTAATGTGATACAAACAGGCGGGGATGCCCACTGACTGCTGGGAATGATGACACGCACCTCCCAGGAGCAGAAATGCCACAGGAAATCACATACATCGCTGCGGCCCCGAAGCAGGAAGAAAAAACAAGACACCCTAGAAACAAGGTACACAGAGCTAGGGAAAAAAAGTCAAATGTTGTTCATGTTGCGGGACTGTAGCCATTGCAGCAAAGATGAAATTATGGGTGGAACTCCGCTTTAAGGGGCTTAATTAGTCTTTGAAAGATTTCATTTTTTGCCAAAAACAAATAGATAATTTTTTTCTTACACAAAGATATTGATTATTAAGATATTTCTAACACTTTGGGCATATTTAAATATGCTTCCATTCCTGAGATGATATAACCCGCCTGAAGAATGAGTCCTGCATGGCTCCAAAACATTGCTACTTTATGCTGTGATGTGATCTCTTTAATAAACTGTTTAGGCATTATTTTGGAGATCCCTGGTGTGCTGGCAACACATCCACTAATCTGTGCTGTTTTCCAGTCCCCAACTGGTGGTCACTGCAGCACCCATCTACCTTGAAGCCATTTTCGGGAACATGTGCCTTGGAAATATTTCTCCAGCTTTTTCTGCAACCAAGACACATAGAGAGACCCAAAATCCAAGGAACGCCTTCCGGCTTTTAAGGGGCATAAATTATGTTCAGTGGCACCCCTGTAAGGGCTGCTGAAAGTTGTGGTCCACCTGTCACCCTGCCCAGCCCGGCATCCACTTCCCAATCATCTTGAGTCAATGAACAGTCCATATGTTTGTTTTTGTATTTTTATTGAGGGATTTGAACTTGGATAGGGGTGGGAATTTATGGGATGCCCAGTAGAATTTTAGAACAGTCAATTTGGGACAGAACTATGTACACTCCTTGTACATGACATTTCTTCAACTCCTCCTGCAGAACACTTCTAGACTATCACTCCCTCTCTCCTGCACAACACTTGACTCCAGGCACAGCTAGCACATGGTTAGGCCCAACACTGACTCAGTAAGGCCCTAGAAGTTGCCATTTGTAGGCAGGGACTGCGGGTCCCTTTTAGTGTAGGGAAAATATAGAACATTGCTTCTTGACCAGTGTAGTCCAGATTTTACCCCCATCTTGTACTTACCAAAAAAAGCAGGCCACCCATACTCCAACCCCCATACCTTCCTAAATAATGAGACCACACCATACTTCTGGAGTATAAAATGGCCACGACAGCCTCTTTATTAACACCGTATAAAATTAACTCCAATATCAAAACTTTAAATATATAAATAACATATATATATAACATATATATATAACCTCAGGTAACGATCAACCTATTTAAACCAATCTATTGGTCAGTGACGGAGCTACACCCTATTTTACCACCCATCAAAAACAGTACACTGCGGGCACCATGATTTAAACTGAATAAGGCCTCCAGCTGTACCGCTCGGAGACAACCCCTACCCGCAGTGCAACATACCGGTATTCCATTTCGGAATACACAGGAGGGGCCATACTATTGATGACCCCCCACCCCATTTTAACCTTTCATTTACCGCTACCGTCACCGACCAACATCAAAAAACCAGCCATCCAGCTGTCATGACGACGCTCATCCACTGATCCTGAAACGAAAAACACACACATTAACCGGCACAACAACACATCACCTAGGGAGGGAGGGTGGGAGATTCTGCCTCCTTGTGTCTTTTCACCCCACGCACTGCCCTTTCTGGCTCCACCCCCACCTTATAACTGGACACTCCCCCCAACTTTCCTCCTCTCTCCTCCCCTTACCTTTTCCCAAAACTTAACCCTGTGTGTCACTAGACACCCTGTCATGCCCGGCCCTGCTCTAACTTCATTTCTTTCATCGCTCCGGGCCTTACTTGACCAGTGTAGTCCAGATTTTACCCCCATCTTGTACTTACCAAAAAAAAACAGGCCACCCATACTCCAACCCCCATACCTTCCTAAATAATGAGACCACACCATACTTCTGGAGTATAAAATGGCCACGACAGCCTCTTTATTAACACCGTATAAAATTAACTCCAATATCAAAACTTTAAATATATAAATAACATATATATATAACATATATATATAACCTCAGGTAACGATCAACCTATTTAAACCAATCTATTGGTCAGTGACGGAGCTACACCCTATTTTACCACCCATCAAAAACAGTACACTGCGGGCACCATGATTTAAACTGAATAAGGCCTCCAGCTGTACCGCTCGGAGACAACCCCTACCCGCAGTGCAACATACCGGTATTCCATTTCGGAATACACAGGAGGGGCCATACTATTGATGACCCCCCACCCCATTTTAACCTTTCATTTACCGCTACCGTCACCGACCAACATCAAAAAACCAGCCACAGCCCGAAAGGATGAAACCTTATCCTTAAGGGCCCCTCCACACCCTCAAAGCCTTCTGAATTCCATCCTGCAATCCCATAGACCAAAGATCAATCCCTACATCCGTGAGGTGAACCCCATCCTTTCTCAAATAGAGGCCTACATTTAACTCCAATTCTCTGTGACGAATCACCATGCCCCCTTGTTGCACTATAAACCTTCCAACCACCCTATTAACTCTTATCCGAGCCTTGTTGATTCTTTCCACTGACCTGGCTTTGCGCCACGTCGTACGTGCCACAATATCTGACCATAACAGCAGTGTCTGCGGAAATTTAGAACGGATGTGTAACAAATCCGCCTTAACAGCCGCTATCAGCTCCCTGACAGTACTTACTCCAAAATCATTGCCCCCGGCGTGAATAACCAACACATCCGGTGGCCTATCGAGCCATGCATATCTCTCCACCTCTGGCACCACTCTACCCCACAACATGCCTGGTCTCCCCAACCATCTGATAAACGCCTCCCTCCTTGATATGCCCAACTGCCTACCATCGGGTCTCGCATCACCTCTCCTTGCCCCCCAACACACATACGAGTGTCCTAGTATCCAGACGAGGCGTGGAGACACTCCATCTGAAACGAAAAGACAACAAGGAACGGTGACACCAGTAAAACCAAGACTACCCCGCCATCTGCGTACAAACATCAAAACCCTTCATCTTCATTTTTTTTTTTTTTTCAACTACTAATTGAGGACGGATGTAAGTGCGGAATCTCCTTGATTCCCAACGCCCGATCCTCTTCACCGCCGCCTCGTCCAATCCACATCTGGCAGCTTCTGTAGCCGCCCCAATGCGGAAGGAGTGTGAGGCGTAAGCCTTCCCATCCAAACCTACTGCACCCAAACATTTCCTAAACACTGCCACAAATTGAAATCTGGATAAATGCGATCCATCTGCATGACACAAAAATGGCCCCTCAACTGACGGTCTCACTTTTTGAAAAGCGCTAACCGTTCTTACCGGACACACTGTTGATCCTGGCAAGGCGAACAACCACACATCCACGCCCCTGCCAAGCTGATCCGTTTTCGATCTGCGCAGCCGTAAACCCACCCTGTCAGCGTGAGTACTTAAATCCTGAACCAAAATACCTCCCGCTTCCTTCCTGGACGGACTAACCAACTCGCCCACCCTAAAAGCCCCAAAAACGAAAAAGCCGCTGCAAACAATAAACACTCATAACTTGAATCACAAACAAATCGTAACTGTGCACAGATTAATACCAGGTTTTGAAACGTGACAGGCCTTATCCTTCTTCTTATCCCTTCTTTTTTGACCTTTCCGATACCCTTTTAGTGCCTGCCTCACCCCAAAATCCTTAGTCCAATCCCCTTTTCCTTGTAGCTTAAAGAGAAACGACAATGCGGCCAACTTTTTACCAATGGACGAAAATGCCACCCCACATTCCATATTCCTAGCCACAAAATATAGTACCATTAATCTCGCTTCCCCGCCAGCCTCACTAACCCCAGCTTCACAGATAAGTCCTGACCATTCCTTCCATACCTTCACATATGCCGCCCAAGTGGACTCACTCACAGACCGTTGTATCCATCCCGCGATGACTCCAATGCCAGCTCCCAGATCCACTCCGGGCAAGGGATTCCTTCCAACTCTGCATCCGGAGCTAATTCCCTGAACTTGTCCCACTGAAAGCGAGACAGTGAATCAGCCAGTGTGTTATCGACTCCAGGTATGTGGACAGCATATATGAAAATATTCAATTGCAAGCAACGCAAAACCAACGGCCGTAATAGCCTTATGACAGGTGGGGAAGACGCCGACATGCGATTGACTACCTGCACCACTCCCATATTGTCGCAATTCAATCGCAACTTCAGGTTCTGACAAGACTTCCCCCACAACTCTATAGCCAATACTACCGGAAATAATTCCAGCAATACCAGGTTACGCAGGAATCCCGCTTCCACCCAGGATTTTGGCCAATGCTCCGCACTCCATTGCCCTTGAAAATAAGCCCCGTAACCAGTTGACCCCGCCGCGTCTGTAACCAACTCCATGTCAAAATTACTTACCGGGCCCTCCATCCACACCGACTTTCCATTGTACTCTATCAGAAAATGATACCATACCTTTAGGTCCTCTCGATGCTCTTTCTTAAGCCTAACGAAATGTGTAGGTGCTTTAACCCCTGCTGTAGCCGCTGACAGCCGGCAGCAAAAAACTCTGCCCATCGGTATTATCCTGCAAGCAAAGTTCAATTTTCCTAGCAATGATTGAAGTACCCGCAGCTGTACTTTCCTCATCCCATGTATCTCTCTGATTTCTTTCTGCAGATCCCCCAACTTGTCCTGCGGTAACCTGCATTCCATTGCCATGGAATCAATAACAATCCCCAAAAAACTAATCTCTGTCTTGGGGCCTTCTGTTTTTTCTGCTGCCAGGGGCACCCCAAATCGTTCCGCAATGTGTTGCAGCGTTGCCATGAGGATCGCACACACCTTGGATGAAGGGGGGCCTATGCATAGGAAGTCATCCAAATAATGGATCACCGATTCTAGCCCTGACACATCCCTTACCACCCACTCTAAGAAGGAACTGAAAACTTCAAACATGGCGCAGGAAATAGAACAACCCATGGGCAAGCACTTGTCCACGTAGAATTGCCCTTGCCAGTGGCAACCTAACAGCCAAAAACTATCCGGGTGAACCGGAAGTAGCTGGAACGCCGCCTCTATATCCGATTTTGCCATTAATGCCCCTTTTCCATATCGCCTAACCCATCGAACAGCCGCGTCAAATGAAGTGTACGACACGGTACATGCCTCCGGGTCAATAAAATCGTTAACCGAACCCCCTTTTGGGAATGATAAGTGGTGAATCAACTGAAACTTGTTCGGTTCCTTCTTTGGTACCACGCCTAATGGGGACACTACTAAAGCCTTCAACGGCTGTTCCCCAAACGGCCCCCCCATCCGCCCCAATTTCACCTCTTTCTCCAATTTTTCCCCTACCACCCCCGGGTGTTGTACTGCGGATCTCAGATTCCGAGCCACCGGAGGCACCACCTCCAATGAACACGGTATTTTAAACCCCTCAGTAAAACCCTCAAACAACAACCTCGCTGCCTCCCTATCTGGATACTTACTTAGGAAAGGCCGCATCCTTTCCGCCATCACCGGTGTCATCCCTCTTGTTAACAGTATCTCCGGTACGCTTTCCTTTTTTGAAACACCGTGCCAGGGTATGGGTTCCCCCACACCCTGAGCATTCGTGTTTAAACTTGCAAGATCCACCGAACTTACAAGATCCTTCATTGTACTGCCAGCACACTCCCCATTTTCTGCCGGCCGGTAGTCCTGGGGAGTGGGTACCCCCGGCCCCCCCCTGAAATAACTGAGGCGGGGCCCTAGCAGACGTCATCAGTCTCATCCATAAGCTAATGTCCTTATGGTCCCAACGCAGCTCCGGACGCATCGCTCTGCGTTGACGAAACTGCTCGTCATACCGTAACCAAGCCGTACCACCATATACTCTGTGTGCTTCCCCTATAGCATCCATATAACAAAACAACCCAGAACAATGTTCTGGATTCTTTTCGCCAATGACGCTGGCCATGATAGCAAATGCTTGTAACCAATTTACAAACGTCCGCGGTATCAGTCTATACCTCCTCTTTTCCTCATCCTCCTTCTTGGAATCGTTGGGCTTAACCCTGTCCAGGTTAAACTTTTCCAATGGCAACAAGGAGAATATCTCTACATATTCCCCTTTGTGAATTTTGTCTCTCACTTCCTGTTTCAGATGAGCTCCTAGCGGGCCCTCGAAACATACATATATCTCACATTTCGCTGCATCTGCCAGCCTTACCACATCGGTCTTACCCTTAGCTTCCGGGCCCCCTTTTTCACCTGACGTGTCCTTACCTGTCACCGGCTCCACCGTCTGGTCAGCTTGACCCACCGTAACCGCCCGTTCCACCGGCCCAACCCCTGGGTTCACACTCACAACCTGTTCTTCATCCTGGGCACCCCCTTGTGCATCCCCTTGTGCATTGCCAAAACGACCTACCAGCACCCGTAACCCCTCCAATAGCTCCTGAAGCTGTCCCGTGGACCCCGAACTGGCGGATACTGTACCCGCCACTTGTTGGTCCGGAACCTGTCTAACCGCCCGCGGCGAAGGTGCCGCCACCCCCCGTGCACTTGTTGCCACCACCCCCAACAAGCCCTGCAATGCATTGGTAAATGATAGATTGTCACTGGACTTACCGGGCTGACCAGGAGACCTCCCAACAGCCGCTGAGCCGCCTTCCCTCACCGGTGCTTGCTGGCTGGGCTCCTCTGCCTCATCCGACATTTCCTCCTCTGATGGTGCCCCGTGCGCTGGAACGGACGCCACAGGCGAATCCCTCCTGGAGCCCCGGCCTTCTGCATGCTGTATGGCCTGTCCCCTGTTGCGATCCGACGAGAGCACATGCTGCCCTGACGTCCCTGCAACCGGGCCAGCCTGCACACGATTCCGTCCGCCATCTTGTGACACCTCCGCGCCGCCGAGTGAGCTCCGCCCCCTCGCAGCGTATCTTGACCCTCTGCTCACCGCTTCTCCTACTCCCGCCACTGCTCTGCTATCCTCCCCCCCACGCTCGTTTAGAGCTGCTGGGGTGCCAGTCTGCTGTTTTCCTCTGGTGACCGTGCGCAGGGAAGCGGCGCCATTGCGGCCCGTGGCCCCGCCCGGTGAACTCTGACCCCGCCGTGAAACGCGCCCGGGCCCCGCCGGTGCCTCCTTGCTGCTCCGTTTTGACGGCGGAAGCGATCGTTCTTCCCCTGGACTCCTCTCCGTTCTTCCCGGTCTGTTTACAGGCCCCGGCGAGTACCGTGCCGGAGGCCGCAATCTCCGCGCACGCACCGCCGGCTCCTCCGCCCTCGCCGATCCACTTGCCTCCCCTCCGAGCATCTCCACCACCTGTCCGTGCAGCCAATCCGACCCTCTCACCTCCGCTGCCCGCCTCAAACGCTCCAACAAGTCCTCTAAACCGGCCATAGCTGAAGGAGCAGAGAGATTCTGCCTCCTTGTGTCTTTTCACCCCACGCACTGCCCTTTCTGGCTCCACCCCCACCTTATAACTGGACACTCCCCCCAACTTTCCTCCTCTCTCCTCCCCTTACCTTTTCCCAAAACTTAACCCTGTGTGTCACTAGACACACTGTCATGCCCGGCCCTGCTCTAACTTCATTTCTTTCATCGCTCCGGGCCTTACTTTATGCTGTGATGTGATCTCTTTAATAAACTGTTTGGGCATTATTTTGGAGATCCCTGGTGTGCTGGCAACACATCCACTAATCTGTGCTGTTTTCCAGTCCCCAACTGGTGGTCGCTGCAGCACCCATCTACCTTGAAGCCATTTTCAGGAAAGGTGTGCCTTGGGAATATTTCTCCAGCTTTTTCTGCAGCCAAGACACAGAGAAACCCAAAATCCAAGCAACACCTTCTGGCTTTTAAGGGGCATAAATTATGGGCAGTGGTACCCCCGTAAGGGCTGCTGAAAGTTGTGGTCCACCTGTCACCCTGCCCAGCCCGGCATCCACTTCCCAATCACCTTGAGTTAATAAACAGTCCATATGTTTTTGTATTTTTATTGAGGGATTTGAACTTGGATAGGGGTGGGGATTTATGGGATGCCCAGTAGAATTTTAGAACAGTCAATTTGGGACAGAACTATGTACACTCCTTGTACATGACATTTCTTCAACTCCTCCTGCACAACACTTGCTTGCAGACTATCACTCCCTCTCTCCTGCACAACACTTGACTCCAGGCACAGCTAGCACATGGTTAGGCCCAACACTGACTCAGTAAGGCCCCAGAAATTGCCATTTGTAGGCAGGGACTGCGGGTCCCTTTTAGTGTAGGGAAAATATAGAATAGGAAGTCCTTTAATGCCAGCTGTCCTATGGTGGACTACTGCTCCCAGCAATTCCTCTTCAGGCCCTACCAGCCCTTCTGGCTGCAGCTGCCCAACTCCACTGCCCGTAAAATTGCAATCCTAACTGGCTTCACACCCAGCTCTAACTGTGGCCTCTCAGTCCTCTCTGGCATGCCTCTCCAGTGTTCCTGAAGGGATCCACCCCGCACCCGAGTCCCAAGCCCAAGGTCACCCCCCAAAATGGGGAGTGCCCTCAAAGTCCCTGACAGCCTAGTACTCCATCCTCAGTTCTTCCACCCGACAACTCCTCCCCATCTGGGATGACTCTGGGTATTTAGGGAGGCCTGCCCCCTGCCAATCCAGGTTGGGGATTGGTCAGGGCTCTTTAGAACACCCCAGGCAGCTCCATCTCTCTTCCCCTCCTCTCTTCTAGAATCCTCTAGAAGCCAGAGGGAGGTAACCGAGAAGTGATGCTATCTGTAAGTCACCAGCCTACTCTGAGCCACTCCTAGCCCACACAGATCAAAACAAACAGGCCTAGCTTCCAGCTAGGCCTGCTTACATTTACCTGCACTCACCAAAAATCTCAGCTCTAGCACCTACCTAAGTACAGGGTGCTACGTATGCATCTCATTTCCTGACTACCTATTACAGTTCTTGAGGCCCTGAATTGCCAGGACAGAAAAAACACCCACAAAATTAGCACATTTTGGAAACAGGCCCACCAACACGTTTACTATGCGAGTCTTATGAAGATCAAATTTTTGGCCACAAGTTTTTGGAAAATGAAGATAGACAAAGATAAGTTATTTTTCTTACACAAAGTTGTCAATTAAAGAGATATTTCTAGATATTTCTACTTCAAACAGTATGGGAATACTTAGAAGTGCATAAAACAATAAGTGTACTTGCGCGCTGCTATGTTTCAACTGATGCATTTACAATACAAGCCTCCGATTATTGGATCGCTCACACCCATACACACTCTCATTGTGGTGTAACAATATGCAAAATGGTTTCGCACTCCTGGGGAGGGGCCAGTCTGACGTCATGCCACGGAGCACACCATATGAGGATATTGGTAAACTTAAGCTTTGGTGGATAGATACCTGCGATGTGACTGATTTTATGCTGTTTACAGTTTGGTGCACTCCCAGCACCAGACAAATGTGGGCATTTTTTTAACCATAAAAGTAAAAAAAACGGTTAATTTTAAAAGCATAAGCACTATGTTCAGCTCTTTCTTTTTGTGATGTGGATGAGTGGAGATAACCCCAAGGAAAGGTCGACTTAGACCCAGAGATACCTATAAATGAGAGGAACATCACTTCAGACCCCCAGAGCGCATATACTGTAGGCCATTCTTTAGGCTTATACCCCAGGTGATGGCACATTGGTTAAGGGGACAGTCACCTTTGTGTGCTGGATGTTGGAGCAAATAGAGGTGGACAATATTCATAGAGGTGGACAATATTCATACCGATGCACGTTTTGAATATATTAACAACTGCCTTGCAATACTGTTGGAATCAGTGGTGTATATAATCAAATATATACCAAAGGACATTTTAAGAATTATATAATCACTGTTATGTTTTAAACCACTTCCCTATCGCACATAGTCAAATGACGTCCTTGACTTTGTGCGGGGATATCTGAATGATGCCTGCAGCTAGAGGCATCATTCAGATATCATTATTTCCAGCCAGCGATTCTGTGCATCATAAGAATGATTATAGCGACAGTTCTGTTGCTTGATCGTTCTTATAGGTGATGGGAGGGGATGCCTACCTCCCTCCGCCATCCGGTGCTTCTCCGGGCTCTCCCGTGCCATCGGGGGCCCGGAGAAAGAATCGTCCAGCGCCGGATGACTACGATAGAGATGACTGGTGACCAGATGGTCCCCAGTCATCTCTTTGGCCGTCGGAGGCCCGGGCGCGATATTATGACGTCAACAAAGCCGCAATCGCGGCTGTCAGCATGAGATTGATGAATTTTTGTTCACCGATCTCATGCTTTCCAGCCTGGAGGAGAGATGTGGGGTCTTATTGACCCCGCATCTCTCCATAAAGAGGACCTGTCACATAGATTCCTTTTACAAGGGATGTTTACATTCCTTGTAATAGGAATAAAAGTGATCAAAAAAAGTGTAAAAATAAAAAAAAATTAAATAACATAAAAATAATAATAATAATAACATTTTTTTTTAAAATGCCCCTGTCCCCGGTAGCTCGCGTTCAGAAGTGAACGCACACGCAAGTCCCGCCCACATATGTAAACGCCGTTCAAATCACACATGTGAGGTATTGCCGCGTGCGTTAGAGCGTGTGCAACAATTCTAGCACTAGATCTCCTCTGTAACTCTAAACTGGTAACCTGTAAAAATTTTCAAAGCGTCGCCTATGGAGATTTTTAAGTAACGAAGTTTGGTGCCATTCCATGAGTGGGTGCAATTTTCAAGCATGACATGTTAGGTATCTATTTATTTGGCGTAACATCATCTTTCACATTATACAAAAAAATTGGGCTAACTTTACTGTTTTGCTATTTTTTAATTAATGAAACCGTTTTTTTTCCAAAAAAAAGGCGTTTGAAAAATTATTGCGCAAATACCGTGTGAGATAAGAAGTTGCAATGACCGCCATTTTATTCCCCATGGTGTCTGCTAAAAAAACATATATAATGTTTGGGGGCTCAGAAGTAATTTTCTAGCAAAAAAATTATGCTTTTTACATGTAGGAGAGAAGTGCCAGAATAGGCCCAGTATGGGAGTGGTTAAGTTTTAATTATGTTTTATGAACACTAATTATTTGAGATATACAGTGCCTTGAAGTATTCATACCCCTTGAAATTTTCCACATTTTGGCATGTTACAACCAAAAACGTATATGTATTTTATTGGGATTTTATGTGAAAACCAACGCAAAGTAGCACATAATTGTGAAGTGGAAGGAAAATGACAAATGGTTTTCAAAACGTTTTACAAAAAAATTGCTGAAAAATGTGGCGTACATTTGTATTCAGCCCCCTTTACTCTAATACCCCTACCCAAAGTCTAGTGGAACCAATTGCCATCAGAAGTAACCTAATTAGTAAATAGAGTCCACCTGTGTGTAATTTAATCTCAGTATGAATACAGCTGTTCTGTGAAGCCTTCGGAGGTTTGTTGGAGAACCTTAGTGAACAAATAGCATCATGAAGGCCAAGTAACACACCTGACAGGTCAGGGATACATTTATGAAGAAGTTTAAAGCAGGGTTAGGGCATAAAAAAAATATCCCAAGCTTTGAACATCTCACGGAGCACTGTTCAATCCCTCAGCCGAAAATGGAAAGAGTATGGCACAGCTGCAAACCTACCAAGACATGGCCGTCCACCTAAACTGACAGGCCGGGCAAGGAGAGCATTAATCAGAGAAGCAGCCAAGAGACCCATGGTAACTCTGGAGGAGCCACAGAGATCCACAGTTCATGTGGTAGTGGTGGTCGTGCACTCCACAAATCTGGCCTTTATGGAAGAGTGGCAAGAAGAAAGTCATTACTGAAAGAAAGCCAGAAGAAGTCCCTTTTGCAGTTTGCGAGAAGCCATGTGGGGGACACAGCAAACACGTGAAAGAAGGTGCTTTGGTCAGATTAGAACGATATTGAAGTTTTTGGCCTTAAAGAAAAAAAAATTTGTGGCGGAAAACTAACACTGCACATCACCCTGAACACACCATCTCCACCGTGAAACATGGTGGTGGCAGCATCATGTTGTGGGGATGCTTTTCTTCAGCACGATCAGGGAATTTGGTCAGAGTTGATGGGAAGATGGATGGAGCCAAATACAGGGCAATCTTAGAAGAAAACCTGTTATGCCGCGTACACACGCGCGGAATGCCTGACAGAAAAAGTCCGACGGGAGCTTTTCATCGTATATTCTGATCGTGTGTATGCCCCATCGGACTTTTTACGTCGAAAATTCTGACGGACCTAGAAAGAGAACATGTTCTAAATTTTTCCGACGGAACCAATTCCTATCAGGAAAACCGCTCATCTGTATGCTGTCCGACGTACCAAAAACAACACATGCCCTGAAGCAAATACGAGACGGAAGCTATTGGCTACTGGCTATTGAACTTCCGTTTTCTAGTCCTGTCGTACGTGTTGTACGTCACCGCGTTCTGGACGGTCGGAATTTGGTGTGACCGTGTGTATGCAAGACAGCTTGAGTGGAATTCCGTCGGAACTCCGTTGGAAAAACCTTCAGTGTTTATTCCGACGGGAAAACTGGTCGTGTGTACAGGGCATTAGAGTCTGCAAAAGATTTAAGACTGGGGCGGAGGTTCACCTTCCAGCAGGACAACGACCCTAAACATACAGCCAGAGCTACAATGGAATGGTTTAGATCAAAGCATATTCATGTGTTAGAATGGACCAGCCAAAGTCCAGACCTAAATCCAATTGAGAACCTATAGCAATACTTGAAAATTGCTCTCTCCATCCAATCTGACAGAGCTTGAGCTATTTTGCAGAGAAGAATGGGCAAAAATGTCACTCTCTATATGTGCAAAGCTGGTAGAGACATCCCCAAAAAGACTTGTAGCTGTAATTGCAGTGAAAAGTGGTTCTACAAAGTATTGATTCAGAGGGGCTGAATACAAATCCAAGCCACACTTTTCACATATTTATTTGTAAAAAACAAATTTAAAAACATTTATCATTTTCCTTCCACTTCACAATTATGTGCCACTTTGTGTCGGTCTATCACATAAAATCCCAATAAAATACATTTACCTTTTTGGTTGTAACATGAAAAAATGTGGAAAATTTCAAGGGGTATGAATACTTTTTCAAGGCACTGTAACCTATATTATATGTTTTTAAGATTGTCTTAAAGGGACAGAAGCACTGATTTTGGATCACATAGGAATATTTAGAATTGCACCACTTAACACATTTTGCTACTCCTCTTGAGTACGTGGATACCACTTGTGTGGGACTTTTTTTCAGCCTTTTTTAGCCATAAAAGTGTATAGTGCATAGAGGGGCCCAAAATCCAAACAGAACCTTCAGACTTTGCCTCAGCAAAGGAAAATGCTTGTGTCCTAGTGAGAAAAAGTCCTTTTCGGGCCATCCTTCTGGCATGTCCTGTTGATTCCTTGTTTATACATAGGGCTGATACAGTTTATGACCCATGTTGCTGACTGGTGGTATTCCATATAAAGCTTTGACCACGATCCCCTCTCATCACATTTCTTCTATGGACTAATAAATATTGTTTTTAACCACTTCAATACCAGGGACTTAGACACCTTCCCGCCCAGGCCAGTTTTCAGCTTTCAGCGCTGTCGCAATTTGAATGACAATTGCGCGGTCATGCTACATTGTACTCAAACAATTTTTTTATCATTTTGTTCCCACAAATAGAGCTTTCTTTTGGTGGTATTTGATCACCTCTGCAGTTTTTATTTTTTGTGCAACAAATAAAAAAAGACCAAAAATTTTGAAAAAAAACAAGTTTTTCTTTGTTTCTGTAAAATTTTTTTGTAAATAAGTATGTTTTCTTCTTCAATGACGGGCACTGATACGGTGGCACTGATGGGCACCGATGAGGTGGCACCAATGAGGTGGCACTGAGGGGCACTGATAGGCGGCACTGATAGGTGGTACTGATGGACACTGATAGGTGGCACTGGTATGCGGCACTGATGGGCACTTATAGGTGGCACCGATGGGCACTCATAGGCGGAACTGATGGGCACTCGTAGGTGGCATTGATGGGTACTTATGGGTGGCACTGATGGGTACTTATGGGTGGCACTGATAGGTGGCACGGATGGGCACTGATAGGTGGCCACTGATGGGCAAGGATGGGCACTGACAGGTGGCACCAATGGACACTGATGACACTGATTGGTGGCACTGATGCCACTAAGGGTGGCATTGCTGGGCATCACTGCAATATAATGGTGCCAATCAGTGCCCATCTGTGGGCACTGATTGGCACTGACTGGGCACATGTGGATGGCCATGGAGTACATACCTGGCCATCGACATGTTGCCCCCTTCCCTGGTGGTCCTAGTGGCGATCCCTGGTGGTCCAGTGTGGTCATCCGAGGGGGGCTGCACTGATAAACAATCAGCACAGACCCCTCCCTGTCAGGAGAGCCACCGATCGGCTCTCCTCTACTCGCATCTGTCAGATGCGAGTGAGGAAAAGCCGATCACCAGCTCTTCCTTTTTACATCGTGATCAGCCGTGATTGGACACGGCTGATCACGTGGTAAAGAGCCTCCCCTGGAGGCTCTTTACCAAGATCGGTGGAGCGGTGTGTCACACCGCTCCAGCAATCGCCGCAATGCGCGCCCCCGTGGGTGCCCTGCTGCATGTTATCCTGCTGGACGTCATATGACGCCCAGTCAGGATAACTGAACCACTGCCCGGCCGTCATCTGCTATGAGCCGGGCGGGAAGTGGTTAAACATATCTTTATCTTGTCTACTATTGGTTGTTGCACGTTAAAAAATCCCCATATTCCCGTGTCTCCTCTTGTGGGAAACTCAGGGATAACCTATGCTCTATAAATATTGATTTTTGGGGATTGTGTCGCCATTTTCTATTTGCACAAGATCTCCGACTCAACTTTCTCACTTACTACTGCTTTAAGGCCTTGACACACGGAAGTTAAAAGTTGTTGTAAACCTCAGACATGAAATATGAACAAAGAGTATCCCTCTATAGTGTATACTTGTCTCAGTTCAGAGCACTAAGGCTAGGTTCACACTGGAACACGCAGCGGCTCCCAGCAGGAGTCTGGTGCGTCTCCATTCACCATTTCAGGTCCGATTTCAGCCTGAACTTTGGGCTGAATTCAGACCTGAAACAGACCAAAAGACGCACAGGGCTCCTGGGCAATTCGCACCAGAGCAGCTGCGGAGATGTGTGAACCGGCTCCATAGAGAGCCTGCATCCAAACCCGCATCCAATTCGCATAGGTGTGAACCCATCCTAAGTGTCATTTCTGTCTGCTGCTTCATTCCTCTGCTATCAGCATTAATCACTTCTGACAAGTTTTCCTGACACCAAGAGAAAAAGGAGACAGGGAGGGATCTCCAGCTGATTGACAGCCTCAGCTCAGTTCCTGCGTGATGTGTAAAGGGGGTGTGTCACTTCCCTTCAATCAGCCTGCAAATCTCTCCTCGCTGAGCTCTGCAGAGAGTAACTTCAGCCCTCCACCTCCTTTTTTCTGAATGCTTAGACAAGCTTGATACATTAGGCACTTTGAATGGACGTAGAGAAGGGAAGACTGTACATAAACAGGTACAGTTTACATAGGAGGATTTGTTTCACCTCTGTGTATCACCTGAGGCCACAAATGTAAGGGTTTACAACCACTTTAACACCTCCTCTCCTGGCCTATAGCAAAATTACGGCTGGACAGCGGTTTAATTGTTGTGATTGGGCATTATATGACGTCCTTTCACAACATGTGGCTCATGTGCGCCCCTGGGGGCGAGCACCACGGCGATTGGTGGTGCAGTGTGTTGCTCTCCGATCATGACAAAGAGCCCATGATGTAGGCTCTTAACCATGTGAATAGCTGTGTCCAAGCTGATCACGGTGTAAATAGGAAGTGACGGCTATTGGTATTCCTCTATTCACGCTGACAGCACGATAATCAGAGCATAGATTACTAGTGCAGTCCCATCAGCAATGCCTGCCAGTGCCCACCAGTGATACCCACCTGTACTTATAAGTGATGCCAATCAGTGCTGCCTTTCAGTGCCCATCAGTGATGCCTGTCAGTACCTCCTTATCAGTGATGTCTATCAGTCCCCATCAGTGCCCATAAAGGCTGCCCATCGGTGCTGCCTTTCAGTGCCCATCAGTGATGCCTGTCAGTTACTCCCCATCAGTGCCATCTATCAGTCCCCATTGGTGCCACCTATCAGTGCCCATCAGTGCAGCCTATCAGTGCCCATCAGTACCGCCTCATCATTCCAGCCTATTAGTGCCCATCAGTGCCGCCTCATCAGTGCAGCCTATCAGTGCCCATCAGTACCGCCTCATCAGTGCAGCCTATCAGTGCCCATCAGTACCGCCTCATCAGTGCAGCCTATCAGTTCCCATCAGTGCCGCCTCATCAGTGCAGCCTATCAGTGCCCATCAGTGCCGCCTCATCAGTGCAGCCTATCAGTGCCCATCAGTACTGCCTCATCAGTGCAGCCTATCAGTGCCCATCAGTGCCGCCTCATCAGTGCAGCCTATCAGTGCCCATCAGTGCAGCCTCTTTAGTCGGGCCTCATCAGTGCAGTCTTAAAAAAATAATACAAATTTAATTTGGGTCAACATTGCATGGCCTGGGCAGGAAGGAGGTGAAGGTGCCCAGTATTGAAGGGGTAAAGAAAGTGCTTCCACTTGGAGAAACCTCATTCCTCGAGACAAATATGAAAGTTCTATAGAATATGAACATTCGCCCTGTAAGTAGTAAAGAAGAAAAGGTGCAGTTCTCATCCCGCGTACAAAAATATACCGCAAAAAATGTGCTTCTACAGGATTAAACTTTCCCATGTTTCCCACAACTTTGAACAGAAGTTTGTGAATACTTTGGAAAGTTAAATGAGCAAGAACTGTGACCTTTTCACACATCTGGTGTGAAACTTTCTGCTACCTTCTGTAGTGTATATTCTATCTCCCCATGATAGACCAGATCTGTAAATACGGGTTCAGATAGCGGATCATTTAGTTGATCTGAGGGAAAAAAAAAAAAATGAAACTGGAAACGACAAACCAGCTTTTCAGTAAAACCGAACCGCTAAGTTACTTGAGAAAACAGTCTTTTTCTTGAACTGGAACACTTCAAAGAACATCCGAGATGTTTTTATTTCAGGAGTTATAAATGACCATTAGTCACGAGTGGCAGATGTATGGGAGAGGAATTTATCTTCTTTCAGCATAAGGTGCATGCAACTGGTACATTTTTTCGTATGTATTTAGTGGAAAATCCGTATATTTATCTTAGAAATTTCCACCTGCTTTGTAGAAAGGTTTTTCCCTCTGCAGATACAGGAATGTGTAATAGCTGATGGAAATACTGTGTATATAACAAATAAAATAGACATTTATTCCATGGAGAGCTTTCTAGTGCTTACGTCTAAAAAAAAAAAAAAAAAAAAAAAAAAAAAAAAGGTAGCCGTTGCTTTTTTAGTTGCATTTTTTTCTTTAGGCAACTTGTCGTGAGACCAACATGAATGCTGCTATTACTGACCTCCTCGTGGAAAGCATATCCTTTATTGGCTAAAGTTTTTTTATGAAAGCCGGATTTGAGGAAAACAGCTATATACATAGATGAAATATATGACTGTATATATTCGAGTATAAGCCGAGTTTTTCAGCACTTTTTTTGTGCTGAAAATGCCCCCCTCGGCTTATACTCAAGACACTTTTCTGCAGCAGAGAATGACATTTTCTGAACCGAATTTGGGGCCCCGTATCTCTGGGCCACTTGGTGCTAGGAACCCCAAATTTGGTGTGCAAACCCAGTGGAACTAGCACTACAACCTATAGCTGGGGGTCCTAGCACCAAGTGGCCCCACAAAGTCGGTTCGGAAAATGTCATTCAATGCTGCAGAAAAGTGCTTGACATTTTCCATACCGAATTTGGGGCCCTTGATGCTAGGAAGCCCAGCTTTGGATATGTTGTAGTGCAAACTCCATTGAGTTTGCACACCAAATTTGGAGTTCCTAGCACCAAGTGGCCCCGAGATACGGGGCCCCAAATTCGGTCAACTGTGTCCATCTGCAGCAATGTCATTTCGGGACCATTTGGGTTCAGAGACCCCAAATTTTGGCTGCAGCTAGGGGGCATCTAGGAACCCTTAACTACCGAGTTTGAAGTTCGGGGGACCTATGGCTGCAAATGGCCACAGCGAGGCATGAAAATGGGCACAGTGAGGCTGCAAATGGGCATTGTTGACCCTCTCTTCCACTTACAGTAGCTGCGCTTTTCTCACCCTCGGCTTATACTCGAGTCATTAAGTTCTCCCAGTTTTTTGTGGTAAAATTAGGTGTCTTAGCTTATATTCGGTTCGGCTTATACTCAAGTATATACGGTACATACCTGGGATTAATATTTCTGCCCACCCTGTCCCTAAATTTACATAGCTTTGTCACACAGCATAGCCATACCAAGCAGTGGCAGGTACACTTCAAGTGTTACTAAATCTACAACAGTAAAATCAGTCTGCATTTGCAGTAAAGCATGCTTGTTATACTCACTGTGGGACCTAAGGGGTTAATTCTCCGCATTGTGTAAAAAAAGCTGTTTGATCCAGTCTTCTCTGATCCTCCCCTTTTTCCACTGTCCCCAATCCATCTCCTGATAAGAAAGAACCTTTGCAATCACTCTGCACATGCTCAGTTTGATGTGTATTGCTAGGGAGTTTTTTCCTTCTTGTGATCGTGCATGTGATCAGCACAGGGCTAATCAACACTGCCCAGACAGAGGGTCAGGGGTTCTGCAGCATCAGAGGAGAGTCAGAAGTGAATGAAAACTGCTCCTACAAACTTTAACCAGACACTCATAGAAGTCACAAGACTGCTATATACTGCTGATGAGAAAAGGTATTTAGCAGTTTATATTTATTAAAATAATTGCATGTCCAGGTTCTGTGTACTGTGGGAGACCAGAAATAGTGAATGCAGGGTCCTGGGTTTAGTAACACTTTAAGAGGATGGTTCCCCTTTACAAAAAAAAAAAACTGCCCATGCAGGTAAAGGATGTTTATAGGTAAAAACAAACTGTGCAGCTCTGACTAAAGTTGAATAAAGCCCTTGCTATAGGTGTAGGCCATTTACATACCTCATGAAGCCCGACTGGAATACTCCTAGGACATTGCTAAGTACTCCTAGGACATTACTAAATGAGGCCTAGTCATCACTGCTCACCTCCACCATCACAGGAGTGAGCTCTCTTTCTGATTCAAACCCCCTCACATACTCTTTCTCATTCCTGATGCCGTAGCTCTGAGCTCAGCATTTGAGATCTCACTCCTGTGATGGTGGAGGTGAGCAGTGATGACTAGGCCTTACTTAGCAATGTTCTGGGAGTACTTAGCAACGTCCTGGCAGTATTCCAGTCAGGCTTCATGAGGTATGTAAATGGCCTACACCTTATTCAGCTTTATTCAGCTTTAGTCAGAGCTGCACAGTTTCTTTTTATCTACAGATGCCCCTTATCTGCACAGGCAGTTTTGTGGTAAAGGTGAACAAACACTTTAAGCTTACCGAACGTGATTGTACATTCCCCTTTAGATTTACCAACAAGTATTGTAGTAAAATGGTCTGCCTGATTGGATAAAAATTGATTGGATAGATTAGGTAGATCCTCATATTGCATTTAGTAGATTTAGGGCCAGTTCGCACTAGGTGCGGCACAAATTCACAGCGAATTCGATGCAAATTCACACCGCATCTAAATCGCAAAACCTGTTCATGTGAACTGAGTGTATGTAAGTTAATGACACATCACAATCAGTTTGCAAAACGTTCACACCCATGCAATCCGATTCTGGTGCACACCAAAAATGGTCCTGCGCGAGTTTGGACTGAATGTGATGCAAATTCAGTCATAAAACTGTTTCCATCGCACAGACATTGCATATGATCTGCACAGCAATACATCGCACTGGGGTGAACCAGCCCATAGGGTTGATTGTACAAAGATTGTATGATCAGATTGTAACGTGAATGGTTATCCTTACAGGTCCCTTCCGCATCCCCAACCTGTGACTGGACAGTAAAAGGAGAAGCAGGACATTGATGAGCTCCCCTCTCTGTGAACCTGTACTCTCCTTCTATCAGCATGCTCCTTTTGCTGCACTGCACCTGACTGGCTCCTTGTGCTGCTTCTCCCTCCTCCTCTCCACTGGTACTAAGTCATTTCGGTAATTACAGAGCTTGCATGTACAAAATACATTTATGATATACTAATGATTACGGACCTGCACTAAATTGTGTCTTTATATCTGCCTGGACTTTTAAAGATTCAAGCTTTAGGGACCCATGATTAGGGTCCTTTCTTGAGCATTAGGAACCTAGAGGTTCCCAAAGCTTGCATTTTTAATAGCTTATAGTGTATTTAAAGTGCTCGATTTTATGTTTTGTTTTGGATAAAGTAGGGAAGGGTAAGCAACCCAAAGCAAACTGAAAGTGAAGGGAAAATCCCAAATTTTGAGTTGTCACCATAACAGAAATAGATGGGAATCATCCAATGAAGGCACTTGTGGCTGTGACAACTAATGGGGCGTACACACGGTCGGACTTTTCGGCTACAAAAGTCCGACAGACGCCGACGGACCAAATCCGGCGGACAATCCAATCGTGTGTGGGCTTCCCCGGACTTTCAGCGGACTTTTCCAGTCGCAAATCTGACGGACTTTAGATGTAGAACATGCTTCAAATCTTTACGTCGTAACTCCGCCGGACCCAGAAATCCACTCGTCTGTATGCTAGTCCGACGGACAAAAACCGACGCTAGGGCAGCTATTGGCTACTGGCTATCAACTTCCTTATTTTAGTCCAGTGTACGTCATCACGTACGAATCCGTCTGACTTTTGTGTGATCGTATGTAGGCAAGTCCGTTCGTTAGAATGTCCGCCGCAAGTCCCCAAAAGTCCGTCGAAAGTTTGTCGGACGAGCTGTCGGACTTTTGTAGCCGAAAAGTCTGACCGTGTGTACACGGCATAAGTGAGAATTTTCCTAATTTGGAGAGATTTTACACACTTTCTGTTGATGAGTTATTATATTTAAAGTGGACCTCTCGGTAACTACATTTAGGCTCGGTTCACACTGCCACAACCTGAATATAGAATAAAAATCAGGTAGAAGTCACCTTGAAGTCATAGAGGAACCTTTTCTAAATTTGGAGTGACATCAGTAGTGCTAATTAGGACAACTCTCATTCACTTACATTGGATTTCACATGTCACGCGACTTGGGGTATCATAAGTCGGATCCCAAGTCGTGGCAGTGTGAACCAAGCCTTATGCCGCGTACACGCGATCGGAATTTTGGTCGGAAAAAGATATCATGGCTTTTCCAACAGGATTCCGCTCAAACATGCCTTGCATAAACATGGTCACACAAAAGTTTGCAGAACTTTCAACCATCAAGAACGCGGTGACGTACAACACTACGACGAGCCGAGAAAATGAAGTTCAATGCTTCTGAGCATGTGTCGAATTGTTTCCGAGCATGCGTAGGAATTTTGCGCGTAGGAATTTTGCGCGTCGGAATTGTTACAGACGATCGCATTTTCGGATAGGAACTTTTTCCGTCCGAAAAATTGAGAACATGCTCTCAATCTTTTGCTGGCTGGGATTCGGCCAGCAAAAGTCCGATGGAGCATACACAGGGTCACATTTTGCGACCAAAAGCTCTCATCGGTCTTTTGCTGGCCGAATTTCCGATCGTGTACGCGGCATTAGAGTGTATCTTAAGTCAAAATGTAATATCATATATTAATTTCCACATTGTATTTTCATTATTTCTAGCCTACTCCTAATATTCTGAACAATCTTGAAGTTTGTAAACTTACTCTGTGAAGATCCCCACAAATGTACTTCCTTGAATTCTGTGACACGTAGTCACTATACCCTGCGAGTAGGCACTGCTGTGTCACAGATTTCACAGTGTCTGCCTTTTGAATTACAGAGGAGCTGAAGGGAGGAGTTTCAGGAGGCTGAGTCAGTACAGGAATAATTTCTTACAAGCAGAAAGGTACCATGGGATATGTAGTCCTTAAAAAAAATTAAAGTAAACAGCAGAGGAGAAACTGCAAAGCATGCAGGGAGTACAGGAAGTTATGGAAAGAAATGGCCAGCAGTCAGGCAGAACTCGCAACGTGAAAATTTAATGTCTCAAAAAGCTCCACCCTTTATTGTTAAAGCAGAACTTCACCCTAAAGTGGAGAATCTTCTTTATGCCACCCCCCCTTCGCTCTATTATTTTGGCCCTTTTTTAAAGGTAGGGGATTGGGTAGCTGGCTTTTTCGGGTACCCACTCCCACTTGGATCATTGCGGCGGATCCACCTGAAGTTCTCCTCCCCCCTCCCTGCCCGCAACCTTCTGAGACACTTCACCGGTTCCAAAATGCTGTCGGGCTATTCACAATGCGCAGCGCAAATCCTGCATGCTCAGTGGGCAGCCGGCTGTGAAGCTGCAGGGTATCACAGCCGACTTCCTGCAGTAAACAAGCTGGCACCGGAGACACAAAGACCGGCAAAGAATTGGTTTGGGTGGGGACAGCACTGGACCTCTGGACTGGTGCGTGTCCTTTTATTAAAAGTCAGCAGCTATTGTATTTGTAGCTGCTGACTTTTATTTATTTTTTTCAAACAGGGTGAAGAACTTCTTTAAGAAAGCAGCTCTTGAAATCCAGTCAGTGTTTTTGTCTAGGATGAGATGATGTCATCAATCTGCTGCAGGTAGGAGGAAGCATTTCCTTAGTCTCTTTTTCACAAGTTATCAGACCTCAACATTATAATTACATACTTGCCAACAGTCCCAATTTTCCCGGGACAATCGCGATTTTGGGACCCTCGTTCCAATTAATTTCCCAGGATTTTGCCTTTGTCCCTGGGAAAATCGGGAATGTTTTAGGAAAAAAACGGCCAGGGGGCTACAAAAAGATGGTCGCCGCCGCCATCACGAGGATTATTTCCCCTTGTGTTCAGTGGAGAGGGGAGGGGCAGCCAATCAGCTTCTCCCCTCTCCACTGAACCACATACAAGAAAGCTGGGAACTGCCGGGAACTGTAGCTGCCGCACTGCTGGGGGACACAGATTGCTCTGTAAGGAGGACTCCGCTGTTGCTGCGAGGGACACTGAAGTAAGGCAGGCTCTGTTGCTTGGGGACACAGATCGCTCTGTAAGGAGGGCTCAGCTGCTGCTGCCAGGGACACTGAAGTAAGGAGAGCTCTGTTGCTGGGAGACACACAGATGGCTCTGTAAGGAGGGAGCAGCTGCTGCTGCCAGGGACACTGAAGTAAGGCGGGCTCTGTTGCTTGGGGACACAGAACGCTCTGTAAGGAGGGCTCCACTGCTGCTGCCAGGGACACTGAAGTAAGGAGGGCTCTGTTGCTTGGTGACACAGATCGCTCTGTAAGGAGGGTTCCGCTGCTGCCAGCTGCTTGGGGAAACTGAAGTAAGGAGGGCTCTGTTGCTGGGGGACACAGATCTGTAAGGAGGGCTCCGCTGCTGGAGAACACCAGATGTAAAGGAGGGCTCTGCTGCTGGGGGACACCAGATGTAAAGGAGGGCTCTGCTGCTGGGGACACCAGTTGTAAAGGAGGGCTCCGCTGCCAGGAAACCAAATGTAAAGGAGTGCCCACTGCCGGGGACACCAAATTTAAAGGATGGCTCCACTACCGGGGACACCAGATGTAAAGGAGGGCTCCGCTACCGGGGACACCAGATGTAAAGGAGGGCTCCGCTGCTGGGGACACCAGATGTAAGGAGGGGCTCCTTACCTAGCGGTGCTAGGTCAACCGCAAGAAATGTAGCTAAGACGCCAGGTCCTGAGCCTCAAACGCGTCCCTATATCCACGCTTGCCGGTGTTGAGTAATCCTAATGGCAGCTGGTTACAAGTGGATATGGTCCTAGCTGGGGTCCTGGACATTTATTTATACCATTTATTATTCATACTGCTTTGGATTGATTTGTTTGAATAGCGATATCTAGATCACCAAAAAGCACTGGCACTTTGTACGTTTTGCACCATTTATAAGGATATGTTTTTTGCTTTTTTGGTTTTATGTATTTAAGGAGGGGCTCCGCTGCCAGGGACACAGACCTGTAAGGAGGGCCTTTGCTTCTGGGGGCACCTGATGTAAGGACAGACTCTGTTGGGGACACCTGATGTAAGGACAGACTCTGCTGGGGGCACCTGATGTAAGGACAGACTCTGCTGGGGGCACCTGATGTAAGGACGGACTCTGCTGGGGGCACCTGATGTAAGGACAGACTCTGCTGGGGGCACCTGATGCAAGGACGGACTCTGCTGGGGGCACCTGATGGCATTTGGTGGCAGGCGACGTGGCAGGTGACACGCTCAGGGGTCCCACTGATTCTGGATTATGGTGAGTTGAATGATTTCATTCTATATTACAATGTAGTAATAGTAATAATGCGCTTCATTCATCCTGAGACCACAACAACCATGGTGCTGGGATGATTGAAGCACTAACACCAGGTGTTTGGGTATCTTTATCTGCTGATTTGTTAACTCTGGAATACAAATTTCTATTGTGGTGTAGGATCTGGGCCTGCTGTCCCTCCATACCTCTTTCCTTCCTTCTCTCTCCTTCCTTCCTTCTTTCCTTCTTTCTCTCTCCCTCCCTCTTTTCCCCTTACTTTCTCCATCTCTCATTCATCTCAGACTCTAACCACACCCCCATTTGAACCATGCCTACACATGCCCCGTCCCCTAATTATAATAAGACTCCTCCTACAGCCAAAAAAGTGTCCCTATAAATTTTTTTACAATGTTGGCAACTATGTAATTATGTATCCTACTGACTGTACTATACATAGCTGAACTTTTGCATAGAAACTATTTAGTAATGGACAATTTCCTGCAAGTAGAAGTTAAATCAGTCGATCACATAGGACGTAATGCTTAATGTTTTTTAAATTGTTAATTTCCTCTTTGCTTTAAATGGTTTCCTATGTGTAATTAAAAGGACAGGAAGTCATTCTGTACTACAGCAGATACGTATCATTTCCTATTAACAGGAAGAGTATCCTGTTTCGGCTCAAAGTCTTTGGTGGGGCATCAGAAACTGTTTCCTTTTGTGACATGTTTTTTTTCCTTGGCTTTACATACTTACCATTGTTGAATGGTGGAAGTAATGAGTAAAACATGGAAATGTGATTAAAATATTTCTATATTCAGGGCAAAGCAACGTAATCTCTTGCAAGGAACTATTTCCACATTTCTGATTATCAACTTTGAATAGTTGCCAACATTTCCAAAACATTTTTAGGGACACTTTTTTCTAGAAAGCCAGTGTAGGAAGAGTAGTATGGTAATTAGGGGCGGGGCAATTGTTTTGTGGGTGTGGCAGAAGAGACTTTTTTTTTGTTGCACGTTCCACTCACCGTGGCAAAAAATGGGCGTAATTAAAACTACGCTAATTATTGGGCGTGGCTTAAATGGGCTGGGGTTAAATAGAATCTGAGATTTTCTTGGGCCCCCACCATACAATTTTGTTCTCCACCCCAACATCCCAAAAAACAAACACACATATAGACCTATCTCAAAAAACTTTAATAATGTAAACTTGAAGAACTGGTCCACACTCACTGATTAGTTGCTAGAGATTACTGCAGTTAGTACAAGAGACGGTCAGAGACTGCAGACATAGTACAGAGACTGCAGGCTGCGGCGTACTACAGGAGAGGGTCAGAGACTGCAGGCGTACTATAGGACTGGGTCAGAGACTGCAGGGCATAGTACAAGAAATGGATCAGCGACTGCGGTTGTACTACAGGAGATGGTCAGAGACTGCGGGCGTATTACAGGAGAGGGTCAGAGACTATGAGCGTAATACAGGAGAGGATCGGAGACTGCAGGCATACTATAAGACTGGGTGAGAGACTGCAAGGTGTAGTACAAGAGAGGGTCAGAGACTGCGGGTTTACTAAAGGAGATGGTCCAAGACTGTGGGCGTACTACAGGAGAGAGTCAGAGACTGCAGGCGTACTACAAGACTGGGTCAGAGACTGCAGGGCGTAGTACAAGAGAGGGTCAGAGACTGCAGGCGTACTACAGGAGAGGGTCAGAGACTGCAAGAGTAGTACAGGAGAGGGTCAGAGACTGCAGGCGTTGTACAGGAGAGGGTCAGAGACTGCTGGCGTACTACAGGAGATGGTCAGAGACTTCAGGTGTAGTACAGAAGAGGGTCAGAGACTACAGGCGTAGTACAGGAGAGGGTCAGAGACTGCAGGCGTAGTACAGGAGAGGGTCAGAGACTGCAGGCGTAGTACAGGAGAGGGTCAGAGACTGCAGGCGTAGAACAGGAGAGGGTCAGAGACTGCAGACGTAGTACAGGAGAGGGTCAGAGACTGCAGGCGTAGTACAGGAGAGGGTCAGAGACTGCTAGCGTGCTATGGGAGAGGGTTAGAGACTGTTGGCATACTACAGGAGATGGTCAGAGACTGCGGGCATACTACAGGCGTATAAGGTGGTGGGTGGTATATGCAGGATAGGGGTGCCGAGTGTATGGCAGTGAGTGGTATGTACGGACCTGAACACTCATGTGAAAAGGGCCTTAATGTAACAATCATAAATCATTACAATAAAGTATTTCTAAGGCCCTTTTCACATGGGGCAGACTCTGTCAAGAGGATGACAGGTCCATGTCTGCTCCGCTATGCAGAGCTGATACAGACACAACCTGCTGCTCTCTATTTGGTTTGAATCTGCGTCCGTCTTTTTTTGGCGGCCCGGATTGGATGCAGATTGGAAACTGACAGGCGGACTCAATCGATCCACTGGTGTGAAAGGGGCCTATGTCACAGCTCTACCCCCCAGATAAGAGCCACTAATCAGTGTTTCCATCAGATCACGTACCAATTAACAAAAAGTAATTGAAGGGTCTCACCTGGCTGACATTTCCCAGATTGGCGGCCCCCCCACAAAACCACATTGATGTAGCAGTAGTAGTGCAGCCAAACTCACCATCCTCTTGATTTAGTGTCCGGTCACTGGTGCTGGCTGTGCCCCCGCTTTTCGAGTCCAGGGGCCCCAACCAGGTGCAGTAGCTGAAGGAGCCACTGTGGGACAGGAAGCAACAAAGTTGCAAGAGAGGTGGGGTGCCCGAGTCTCCCTGAGCAGGGTCAGCAGCAGGCAGGAATTTTCTTTAGCAGTGAGAACATGGGCTGCTCCAGAAATCCCCTAAAATTACCTTCCCCTACTTCTTTCCATGTGCAGTACCAAGTCCACCAACTGGGGGGGGGGGGTGCTGTGCTGGCACTGGATCTACCAATATTGAAGAGAGCCAGGGAGCTCCAGCCTGTATCTTTCCCAGAGCTGTGATCTCCTCCTCGCTGTGTACATTGCTAGAGTGAGAGGCAGGGGCGGCCATCCATTCAGTCCACCCCTGCCAAACTCCTGCCTTTATTATGCTTAACCACCACTGCTGTGCTCCATCAGAGCCCTTGGGAAATACCCAGTACGGAGGAACATGTGACTTCTCCAGGGATGCAGTGCTTGGAACTGAAAGTCCAATGCCAGGCCTGTCATCTATTGGGTCAGAGGAAGACATTTAAGTGGACCTTAACTGTACCTGAACACCACAAACTGAAATTGCTATTTAATTAATTTTTAATATTCAAAGCAAACTCCTCTATCAATCCATCCATGTCTCCAGGCTTTATTTTGTTGGAAAATCACTTTGAAAAACACCCCCTAGCATATTTAGTTACAGCCATCTTGAGTAAGGGCAAATTATTCATGTAGCACCTTCTTCCTGGAATCCATCTGCCCTTAGCTCAGGCATGCAGGCATGCTTAGCTGAGAAAACTCCTCCTCCCCTTCTCTAGATGAAAGAAAAAAAAATAACCATGAAGACTCCTGGGATGTATGGCATAGTTTTGGCTAAAACCAGTAAGTAGCCAAAGAAATGTAAAAAAAAGTTTTAATATATTATACTTCCCTGAGTATTTTGTAAAGTTAGCAACATAAGGATTACAAATAGCTCATTTTGATTGAGAGAGTAAAGTTCCACTTTAACCCTGTGTAGGCGCCAACAGTATAGGATGTGAATATCACACATAGAACTCCCGGCTCTGGAGGAGGAACTGAGTGGAGGAGGGGGGCTTGAGGAAGGTAGGTATCAGTTGGTGGGTTTGGGGCAGGGGAAGACTGGGCTAAGGAGCAGGGGGAATTTTCCCCCTGGGCCAGTACTAGGAAGATATATTGGGATGATATAAGCTAAGCATTCTGTTTCAGACCTGTGATCACAGCTTCTGACCTCTCAATTATGTCATCGCACCATGCACACATCTGGAGCTTAAGAGGGTCCTTGAAAATGTCCTTGTCATCCAGGACATCTAAAGAAAGACCCTCCTTCTCTAAAATGCAGAAGATAGAAAACTTGGAACCCGCCACACCACATGACCAAGGGCGTACTTAGGAGTGTTGGCCCTCCCTGGGTGCCAACACTCAGGGGTTACTGGGTGTCAGTATCTGGAGCGTAAGGGGCTCCCAGCTACCGGACAGCCAATAGGAAGTGCCCACATCATCCAAGCAGCAACATGGACATCTAAAGAAATGCAGACGATAGAAAACTTAGGACATGGCATGCCACATGAGTACTGGGTATCAGAATCTGGGGCATAAAAGGGCCCCTGCTACTGGACAGCCAATAGGAAGTGTCAGTATCATCCAGACAGCTACAGTGCCTGGAAAAAGTATTCATACCTCTTGCCATTTTCCACATTTGGTCATGTTACAACCAAAAATATAAATGTATTTTATTGGGATTTTATGTGATAGACCAACACAAAGAGGCACATAATTGTGAAGTGGAAGGAAAATGATAAATAATTTTCTAAATTGTTTATGGGGCTGCTGCACAAAGAAGGTTTTTTATCTTAATGCATTGATGGCATTAAAGTAAAAAAACCTTCTGTCTTCAGAACCACTTTAAAGCTGAATTCCAGGTATATACAGTGTGCGATTGCTGCACCCACTCTTGCCCACATGTTAACTAGTGGATGTGTATGAATTATCTTTGAAAAATAACGATATGATTTAGCAGGTTCACGCTGCCGCGGTTTAAAAGCCGAATCCCAGCACGACTTGCACGTAACTTACCGAAGTCAAGCCAAAAATCTCAATTCAAGTTGCACCGATTACAACAGTTCCATTGCACTGAATGGGGGGTGTGACTTCTGATGTGGCAAGTCGGAGTGCTTGTTGTATCAGTGTGAGCTAGGCTAAGTGTTAAAAAAAAAAAAGTCCGGTCTCCTCCTCCCCTTATTGCCGGCCAATCACGCTCCTTTTTCTGTTTTGCAGGATGTTAAAAAAAATCCAGCCTCCTCCTCCCCTTATAGCCGGTCAATCACGCTCCTTTTTTTGTAAGATGTTAAAGTGACACTAAAATCTGGTATAAAAAAAATCTATATTCTATTCTGTTTCAATCATTTTCTTATTGTGCGGTGAGAAGAACAGGCACACATACCTCCCAACTTTTCACCCCAAAAAATACTTATTACTCTCAGCCTCCTCCAAGTCTCCCAATTCTTCTTTATTTCTATGCTGCTGTGATGTGACTTCCTGTTGGAGGGTGGCTATATTAGTTCTCCATGGCCCCCTGTATGTAACAACATAGACTCCCTTTCTTTCTCTCTCCTGAGATGTGCTGGGAATTGTGGGCTATGGGGTGTGTAGTGGGCATAGAGCAGTGCATATGGCCGCAACTAACAGTCACTGCTCTTTTCAGACTAATAGAAGTGAGGGGAAAAGGAGAGGTTCAGGAGCTAATGGAGAATGTCAGGAACACACACATTCTATATAATATCTTTCTTATCTAATTTTTTTTTTTGGTGAAGGGTAGGGGAGTGAGAGCAATAGGAGAGGTTTGGGAGATGTGAGGAACACACACATATTCTATATAATATCTATCTTATCTATATAGCTATCTTATCTTATCTCATTTTTTTTTGAGGGGGGGCAGGGGAGTGAGGGGAAAAGGAGAGATTCGGGAGACGTGATCAACACACACACATTCTATATAATATCTATCTTATCTATATAATATTTATCTTATCTATATAATACCTATGTTATCTTATTTATATATCTATCTTATCTCGTTTTTTTTTTTTTGGGGGGGGGGGGGGTAGGGGAGTGAGGGGAATAGTAGAGGTTCAGGAGATGTGAGGAACACACACATTCTATATAATATTTATCTTATCTTATCCATATAATATCTATCTTATCCTAATTTTTATTTTATTTTTTGGGGGGGGGGGGGCAAAGGAGAGGTTTGTGAGATGCCAGGAACACACATAAGCAGCCCCGCCCTCACTTCTTCCTTACTAGCTGTGATTGGTGGCAGCAGGAGCCACTAGCTCCCGCTGCTGTATCTATGCCCATGAGGTATTGGAAAGCGGAGAGAGCCTCGGCTCTCATGCACATTGCTGGATCAAGATTGGCTCAGGTAAGAATTAGAGGGGGGAAGCTGCAGGCAGAAGGTTTTTTTACAGCCACTTTAAAGCCGGTAGTAGAGATTTGAAGCTTGTAGTTATAGCAGATGACCAAATGGCTAAATACAATAGTCTTTTATCTTTCTTATGGTTATAATTCTAAATAGTCTTTTGATTAACAAACATTTGCCACACCGTACAGATATGCCAGAAACAAAAATATTAGCACCCCTGCATTTCTCTTAGATAATGCACCACTTCGGCCCAAAAATTGTTGCAATTACAAATGTTTAGGCATTCTCTTGTTTATCTCTTTTGCTTGTATTGGTATGACACAAAAAAAAAAAGCATAAAAGAGGGAAGAGAAAGGAAGAGAATCTCCTTCTCCAAAACAAATGGGATTTTAACAGGAAATACTCTGTCCATTAGTAGTAGGTAAAGATCAATCAAGTTGATAAAAATATACAAATTTTATTACAGTATAAAAAGAAAAAATGTGACAAAATACATTTAAGAAAATATGACCATACAGTAGTACATTTCAGAATTCATACGTGACTATCAGCCAACATGTTTCGCAAAGAACTTTTCGCTTTATCAGGGCTAGACACGATATCATTGATTTATATAAACTGTATAAAAACAGACAATCTATAATTATATAATGGTCATACAAGCAAACAAATCATAATATACCAATTACATAGTGAAATATTTATTGCAAGAATTCTCACCTACTAATACAGGTCAAAAGAATAGAGCAATCACCACCATTCGCCAGGCGTCATCTGTTGAACCAACTGGTGCAGATTATCCCTGGGTGCCAGATCCCAAAGGGACAATACCAATAAGAGAACTGGACCACACAATTAAGGGCAGAAAACTGATAAGGCCCGTACTGAAAGAAGACAGGAAACCAATAAAATCCTATATACCAATAAGTAATACTGCTAAATAGTAGTGATAATAAATCACTTATATCAATAAATACTGCCCAATCACATATGTGGGTCTATTAGGTATGGAATTTAGTTCTTAAGTTTATATATAGAGACATATTTATGGCTAAAGGAGCTAACAAGCTAAGAAAGCCCCTCCCAATAAGAGGGAGAACCTCACAAATGGCAGATATAGAGTGTATAAAACAAACAACAAGACATCAGTGCACTTATCCAAGTACATATAGTCTAATGGGGTGCTGGGACCCTCAAAAACCAATCTCCCCCCCACAAAAAAAAAAAACGCAACAGAGGACAGATAACCAATGACTTACCCCTATTGAAGGAGAAGGGGGAGGAAGCCTAAGCGTAGCTCCTAGCCGGAAGGGTCTGTTTCTGCCCGTCACGATGGATGGCAGCAGGATGCATCTGACAGACAGCACCGGCGCCTCCATCTTTTCAATTGTGTAGTCCCACCGGAAGCAATAAGGTCAGAGTTGACCTTCGGCATTGCTTCTGGTCCAGGCGTCCCTGCTAAGGATGCGCACGCGCATCCAGGAAGCGAAAACTCACGCATTCACATCCAAAGGTGCGCGCGCATTGCCCATACTGCGCTCGTAGGCGTGAAGAGCAAGTAGGGGCGGAAAGGAAAAGCTCCGCCCCCTGAGCAGGGACGTCCGAGTCCCCCCATCTAAGGCCCCTGCCACCAGTAGAACACAAAATAACAGTCCAGGAACCGGGGGAGCCCATATACTAGTCCAGCAAGGACTATATATATTTAAACCATTAATGACTTTTATATACATATATATTTACATACGAACGCCTATACAGGGATCTTTCCCTACAAGCAATACATGCATGCATAGGCTCAGCATAATTTGAAAAATATACGTTGCAACTCATTTGATCACTTATATGGTGGAACAATTGGGGTAGAGAGACCCAGGGCACGATATTAGTGCCCTGCATCTTTCCTATCCACCTAAAGGATTGCCCCACCAACTAAATACTTGGACAAACAGTATATGAGACTGGAGAACGGAAAATAGATAGAGACCCAACAGAAAAGTCCCGTATATATGATAAATATATCCTGTCCCTGTTAAAGTCCATGTGGATGAAACGCGTCGGTGAGCCTTACTCTTTCCTACACTTGATTTTATTGTTTTACACGTGATCACGTTTTTATATCGTTTGTTGATTATTGGTTATATCCAATAAAATACGTCATTTGATCTGCACTATTGGCGTCCTATCTATCTTTTTGGGAACCATCCATGCTCTTGAGACTTGTTTGTGGAGGAGAATTCCCCCTCGGGCTTCTGAACGGACAGTTGTGACGTGGACCATAGAGGATAGATCCCCCTCGAGATCCAGGATTTGCAGGACCAACCATCATCCAACCATCGTCCATTAAGGATCTCAGAGCCTGTTTGATTCGGTGTCACCGGCATCCGAATCCACTCCTGCTGGTAAGTGTATTCCATCTATTCACTTCCCATGATCATACAACTCATGATATACAAGAGAAGATTTCTACATCAGTCCAACATTCGTATTTAGCCTAAGTTTGGGACTCTCTTGTATCAGATTCATAGCCATACATTGGGACTGTACTATATCCCGTCTAATATTCAATTTTTTGGTATTATGCTTCATGTGTTTCAGCTATGTATATATTGGTAATGGTCACCATGTCTGATGTGCCTTTTACCATTGGTTATCATTTTTAGCGCTGCATTTCACTTTTACTTCTCAATACAAACAAAAGAAATAAAAATGAGAATGCCTAAACATTTGTAATTGCAATAGTTTTCTGGACAAAATGGTGCATTATCTGACCGAAATGCAGCGATGCCAATATATTTGGCCATGACTGTATATGTGCTAAGCTTTTTTTATTGTGCAAAAGAATAAACATTCTCACATGTCTGGTTAGCAGACTGGTGATAAAGGAATCTGTAAAGCTGGATCAGGAAGAAGATGATTGTGCAGAGTTGTGTAAATCACATGTAAATAGATTTATCTCCCAAAGGATGGCAATTCTGTAGAGCTGGCCCTTCATGAGTATAAACTTTAAGTCTAAAAGTTTGCTTGGAGTTCTTAAACAATGGTGGCTTTAGATTGCAGTAGTATATATTCTTTTTAATTAGAAAATTACAAAATGGTTGGTATAGCAGAAAGTGTTATCGGTTAAGCTAAATGGGCTCAAATCGCACTGCAAAGAATCACATGTGATTTGAACAGGAATGCGGTGCAATTGATTGATTTTTACCTATAGGTAAGCCTATAATAAGGCTTACCAATAGGCACAGTAAATATCTTCTAAACACACAACGTTCAGGAGATATTTACTTGCCACCGGCGCATGCGCTCTAAAGGAACGGCTTACCTGTAACTTACCTTCAGAGCTCCGTGCCTAAACCGTAAGTCCTACATGTGGGAGTGACATCATCGCGGGTTGGCCATTCATACCACCGAAGCCCGCAAATCCAGGAGGAGGACTGGGTAAACATGGAAGCACCTACAGCGGTGACAGTGCGTCACTGGAGGGCTTCATTTTCAGGTAAGTCTGTCATAATGTGCTAGTATGCGGTGCAAACTGCTCGGGGCCCAATTTTTTTAAGTGTGGTTTACTACCACTTTAAAGCGGAACTATAATGCATATGAGCATCACAAACCAAAAATGATATTTAATTCATTTTTAAAGAGGAGTTCCCATTTTTTTTTTTAAATTAAAAGTCAGCAGCTACAAATACTGCAGCTGACTTTTAATAATCGGACATTTACCTGTCCCCCGGTCCAGCGATGTGGGGGATCGAAGCCCCGCATGTCTTCCCCTCCGTTCGGTGGCACCGGCATTGCAACTGTGGGCGCCGGGCTGTGGCTTCACAGCCGGGCACCCACTACGCATGCGCAAGCAGCGCCTTGCGCCGTGATTGGCCGCTCAGTCATCTGGGACCTGTAATGGGTCCCAGATGATTGACAAGAGGGGGGGGGGGCAGAGCTGAGACCTTCCTGCACCAAGGGGAAGTGATGTCACCAGCCCAGGCACTGAAAGAGGCAGACTACGAGGGACCCCCTAGCAACAGGCATTTAGAGGTAAGTAAAAAAAAAAAAAAATTCCAAATGTTTTTTTTATTTGTTTTTAGGCACATTCATGCATTTTTTTTTTTTTTTGGGTGGAACACCACTTTAATATTCAAAGCAAACTCCCCCATCCATCCATGTCTCCATTATTTATTTTGCTTAGAAATCACTTTAACCCCACCCCCCACCCCCCTCCAAGCATTTCTGGCTGTGGCCATCTTGAGTAAGGGCAGATAATTCATGTAGCATTTACTTCCTAGAATCCATCTGCCCATAGCTCAGGCATGCAGGCAGGAGGGTGTGCTTAGCTGAGAAAACCCCTTCTCCTCTCCTGAAGTTTCCTGGGATGTATAACATCATTTGCCTAGGCATGGAAAGCAGAAAGTAACTGAAGAAATATAAAGAAAAGGTTTAAAACAAGCAACATTAAATACTTTCCTATCTATTTACTAATGCTAGCAGCATAAGGATTAAAAATAGTCAGTCAGCCAAAAAGCAGTCGATTACATAGGACATAATTCTTAATGTTTTTTTAAATAGCTATTTTCCTCTTTGCTTAAAATGGTTTCCTATGTGTAATTAAAAGGACAGGAAGCCGTTCTGTACTACAGTAGATACTTATAATTTCCTATTAACGGGAAGAGTATCCTGTTTCGGTTCAAAGTCTTTGGTGGGGCATCAGAAACTGTTTTCTTTTGTGACATGTCATTTTTTTTTTCCTTGACTTTACAAACTTACTATTGTTGAATAGGGGGAAGCAATGAGTAAAAAATGGAAATGTGATTAAAATATTTCTATATTCAGGGCAAGGAAACATGTTCTCTTGTAGGGAACTTTCTGCACATTTCTGATTATAACCTTTATTGTGCTTAACCACCACTGCTGTGCTCCATCAGAGCCCTTGGGAAATACCCAGTATGGAGGAACATGTGACTTCTCCCAGAATGCAGTCCTTGGAACTGAAAGGCCAATGCCAGGCCTGAACATTGTCATCTATTGGGTCAGAAGAAGATATTTAACCTTAACTGTACCTGAACACCACAAACTAAAATTGCTATTTAATTAATTTTTAATATTCAAAGCAAACTCCTCTATTAATCCATCCAGGCCTTATTTTGTTGGGAAATCACTTTGAAAAACACCCCCTAGCATTTCTAGTTACAGCCATCTTGAGTAAGGGCAAATGATTCATGTAGCACTTACTTCCAGGAATCCAACTGCCCTTAGCTCTGGCATGCGGGTGTGCTTAGCTGAGATAACTCCTCCTCCCCTTCTCTAGATGAAAGAAAAGAAAATGACTATGAAGACTCCTGGGATGTATGACATAATTTTGGCCAAAACCAGAAAGCAGCCGAAGAAATGTAAAAAAAAGTTTAAAACAGGTAAATATATTATACTTCCCTATGTATTTAGTAAGGTTAGCAGCATAACGATTACAAATATCTCATTTAGATTGAGAGAGTAAAGTTCCACTTTAACCCTGTGTAATTGCCAACAGTATAGGATGTGCATATCACACATAAAACTTCTGGCTCTGGAGGAGGAACTGAGTGGAAGAGGGGGGCTTGGGGAAGGTAGGTATCAGTGAGTGGGTTTGGGTCAGGGGAGCACTGGGTTAAGGAGAAGGGGGGCTTTTCCCCCTGGGCCAGTACTAGGAAGATATATTGGGATGGTAGAAGCTAAGTGTTACATTTTAGACCTATTGTCATCACACCATGAACACATCTGGAGCTTAAAAAGGCCCTACTACTGGACAGCCAGGAGAAAATGTTCTTGTCATACAGGCAGCAACGTGGACATCTAAAGAAAGACCCACCTTCTCTAAAATGCCAAAGATAGACAACTTGGGACCCGCCACACCACATGACCAAGGGCATACTTAAGAATATGCCCTCCCTGGTAGCCAACAATTAGGAGGGACTGGGGGTCAGCATCTGGAGCGTAAGAGGCCCCCTGCTACCAGACAGCCAATAGGAAGTGTCCATATCATCCAAGCAGCAACATGGACATCTAAAGAAAGACCGACCTTCTCTAAAATGCAGACGATAGAAAACTTAGGACATGGCATGCCACATGATCACATGACCAGTGGCGTACCTAGGGGAGTACTGGGTGTCAGAATCTGGAGCAAAAAAGGGCCCCTGCTACTGGACAGCCAATAGGAAGTGTCAATATCATCCAGACAGCTACAGTGCCTTGAAAAGGTATTCATTCCCCTTGGAATTTTCCACATTTGGTCATGTTACAACCAAAAACGTAAATGTATTTTATTGGGATTTTATGTGATAGACCAACACAAAGTGACACATAATTGTGAAGTGGAAGGAAAATGATTTTCTAAATTGTTTACAAATAAATATTTGAAGTGTGGCATGCATTTGTATTCAGTCCCCATTACTCTAATACCCCTAACTAAAACATAGTGGAATCAATTGCCTTCAGAAGTCACCTAATAAGTAAATAGAGTCCACCTGTGTGTAATTTAATCACAGTATAAATACAGCTGTTCCGTGAAGCCCTCAGAGGTTTGTTAGAGAACCTTAGTGAACAAACAGTATCATGAAGGCCAAGGAACACACCAGACAGGTCAAGGATAAAGTTGTGGAGAAATTTAAAGCAGGGTTAGGTTATATAAACATATCCCAAGCTTCAAACATCTCACGGAGAACCGTTCAATCCATCATCCCAAAATGGAAAGAGTATGGCACAGCTGCAAACCTACCAAGACATGGCTGTCCACCTAAACTGACAGGCCGGGCAAGGAGAGCATTAATCAGAGAAGCAGCCATGGTAACTCTGGAGGACAGGCAGAGATCCACAGCTCAAGTGGGAGAATCTGTCCACAGGACAACTATTAGTCGTGGAATCCACAAATCTGGCCTTTATGGAAGAGTGGCAAGAAGAAAGACATTGTTGAAAGAAAGCCATAAGAAGTCCCATTTGCAGTTTGCGAGAAGCCATGTGGAGGACACAGCAAACATGTGGAAGAAGGTGCTCTGGTCAGATGAGACCAAAATTGAACTTTTTGGCCTAAAAGCAAAATGCTATGTGTGGCGGAAAACTAACATTGCACATCACCCTGAACACACCATCCCCACCATGAAACGTGGCAGCATCATGTTGTGGGGATACTTTTCTTCAGCAGGGACGGGTAAGCTGGTCAGAGTTGATGGGAAGATAAATGGAGCCAAATACAGGGCAATATTAGAAGAAAACCTGCTTGTCTGCAAAGACTTGAGACTGGGTCAGAAGTTCACCTTCCAGCAGGACAACAACCCTAAACATACAGCCAGAGCTACAATGGAATGGTTTAGATCAAAGCATATACATGTGTTAGAATGGCCCAGTCAAAGTTCAGACCTAAATCCAATTGAGAATCAGTGGCAAGGCTTGAAAATTGCTGTTCACAGACGCTCTCCATCCAATCTGACAGAGCTTGAGCTATTTTGCAAAGAAGAATGGGCAAAAATGTCACTCTCTAGAATGTGCAAAGCTGGTAGGGACATCCCCAAAAAGACTTGCAGCTATAATTGCAGCGAGGGGTGGTTCTACAAAGTATTGACTCAGGGGGGCTGAATACAGATGTACCCACACTTTTCACATATTTATTTGTAAAGAAATTTGAAAACCATTTATCATTTTCCTTCCACTTCACAATTCTGTGCCACTTTGTGTTGGGCTATCACATAAAATCCCAATAAAATACATTTACATTGTTGGTTGTAGTGTAGCGGTACCCCGTAGGGGCTGCTAAGAATTGTGGTATGTCTGTCACCCTGCCCAGTCCTGAATTCACTCTCAGGCACTCCAAGACATAAAGCAGTCCGTGAACTTTGTGTTTTTGTTTTTCTATTGAGGTGTATAACTTGGATGGGGATGGGAGCTACAGGATGCCCACTTGCCCAGCATAGGTCAATATAACAGAAATTGGTTTTGGGACAACACTGTACATACTCCTTCAGCTTCCTTTTGCACAAACTTGCTTGAAGCTCACCACTCCTCACCAGAGGCGGCCCGTCCATAGGGGGCGCCCGGGCGCCGCTCCCACTCCTGTAGACACCAAAAAAAAAAAAAGGCCCCTTTGAGAAAAAAACATTTGTAAAAAAATGTCCTTTAAGTGCACTGTGTTTGGGCGCCGGACATAGTGCACTATGGGAAGTGCCACATCAATGCAATCATGAGATTGCAGACGCGGCGCTTCATTGGCGGGGTTTGGAGCTGCTTTGCGGCGCAAATCATTGCGCCGAGCAGCATCCTCCCGGCGCCCGGCCAGGTGCTTTGTTCTCAGTTTGAGAACAAAGTCACTTCTGGCGAGCTACAAAAAGATGTCTGCCGTGAGGACTAATCCCCTAGGCCCCTCCCCTCTCCAATGAACACACGGAGAAAGTCAGGAACTAGCTGGGGAGAGTCACAGACGCAGCTTGAAGGAGGACAGATGTGAGATGGACCCTGCTGCTCCGCTGGGGACACAAATGTGAGGAGGGGCTCCGCTGGAGACACAGATGTAAGGAGGGGCTCTGCTGGGGACACAGATATAAGGAGGGGCTCCGCTGAGGACACAGATGTAAGGAGGGGCTCCGCTGGGCACACAGATGTAAGGAGGGGCTCCGCTGGGAACACAGACGTATGGAGGGGCTCCGCTGGGGACACAGAATTATGGAGGGACTCCGCTGGGGACACAGATGTAAGGAGGGGTTCTGCTGGGGACACAGATGTAAGGAGGGACTCTGCTGGGGACACATATGTAAGGAGGGGCTCTGCTGATGGGGACACAAATGTAAGGAGAGACTCCGCTGGGGACACAGATGTAAGGAGGGACTCTGCTGGGGGCACCTGATGTAAGGTGAGAATCTGCTGCGGCACCTGATGTAAGGAGGGACTCCGCTGGGGGCACCTGATGTAAGGACAGACTCCGCTGGGGGCACCTGATGTAAGGACAGACTCCGCTGGGGGCACCTGATGTAAGGATAGACTCCGCTGGGGGCACCTGATGTAAGGACGGACTCCGCTGGGGGCACCTGATGTAAGGACGGACTCCGCTGGGGGCACCTGATGTAAGGACGGACTCCGCTGGGGGCACCTGATGTAAGGAGGGACTCTGCTGGGGCACCTGATGTAAGGAGGGACTCTGCTGGGGGCACCTGATGTAAGGAGGGACTCCGCTGGGGGCACCTGATGTAAGGAGGGACTCCGCTGGGGGCACCTGATGTAAGGAGGGACTCTGCTGGGGACACCTGATGTAAGGAGGGACTCTGCTGGGGACACCTGATGACCTGATGTAAGGAGGGACTCTGCTGGGGGCACCTGATGTAAGGATGGACTCCGCTGGGGGCACCTGATGTAAGAACGGTCTCCGCTGGGGGCACCTGATGTAAGGACGGTCTCCGCTGGGGGCACCTGATGTAAGGACGAACTCCGCTGGGGGCACCTGATGTAAGGATGGACACCGCTGGGGGCACCTGATGTAAGGACGGACTCCGCTGGGGGCACCTGATGGCATCTGGTGGCAGGCGACTTGGCAAATGACACGCTCAGGGCTTGCACTGGTTCTGCATTATGGTGAGTTCATTTTCAATGATTTCATTTTATATTACAATGTAATAATAGAAATAATGCGCTTCAATCATCCTGACACCATAACAACCATGGTGACGGGATGATTGAAGTGCTAACACCAGGTGTTTGGACTATCTTTATCTGCTAATTGTTAAACTTTCTAGAATACACATATTTCTATTGTTGTGTAGGATCTGGGCCTCCCCCTCTCCCTCCCTCTCCCTCCATCCCTCGTTCATCTCAGATGCTAACCACACCACCTTAGAGCCATGCTCACTATTTCTTGGAGCCAAGCCCACTATTTTGCTGAAACCACGCCCATTTTTACCAAGTGGGAGGGGTCAAAAAGGAAGGGATAGGTCTGGTGCCCCTCCATCCTAAAACTTCACCAGCCGCCACTGCTCCTCACTGCATCAGCACATCACTTGCTGCAAACTGTTACTCCTAGTCACTTCCATCGCTTCACTTGCTGCAGAGTGTTACTCCTAGTCACCTCCAGCACTTCACTTGGTTCTCCAGGAACAGCTAGCACTATTTAGTGGTTAGGCCTGACATTAACTCAGTCACGCCTCAGCAAATGCCCTTTGTAGCAGAAAAGTCCTTGTGCTAGCTGCCCTATTAATGGCTACTGATCCTAGTTAGCCCTCTTCAGTCCTCACTTCTGGTCTTGCACCCATCTCCGACTGCAAGCTCCCAGTCCTCTCAAGCGTGCCTCCTTAGTCCTCCTGACTGCCTCACTCACCAGCTCTCCTGGCTGTGACCAGTTGTCCTCCCTGGAGTCTCTTTTCAGTGCTCTCCCCAACTGTGCTCTCCTTGCTCTTTCTTGTGCCTCGGTCCAGGACCTCTTCATGCGTTCCCGAAAGTGGTCCCGCCCAGGCCCAAGGTCAAACCCCCAGACTGGGGAGCTCCCGCAGACAGCCTCTGCACCCTCTCACTCCAGCTCTTCCACCCAACAACTCCTCACCAGCTGGGCTGACTCTGGGTATTTAAGGAGGCCTGCCCCCTGCCAATGCAGGTTGGGGATTGGTCAGGGCTCCCTAAAACACTCCAGAACTTTCTAGCAAACTCTAGAAAGAAGAGGGATGCTGCCTGTGAGTCACCAGCTGCTACCCTGAGCCACTTCTATCCCAGATCAGATCAAAACAAACAGGCCTGGCTACCAGCCAGGCCTGTCTAAATTTGCCTGTCCTACAAAAATCCTACCTCTAGCACCTACCTACCTAGAGGGTGCTACAGTAACATAACAAAACGTGGAAAATGTCAAGGGGTATGAATAATTTTTCAAGACAATGTATGTGGACATCTAAAGAAAGACCCTCCTTCTCTAAAATGAAAATGATAGAAAAACTGGGACCTGGCACACCACATAACCATGACCAGTGGCATACCGGTACTTAAGGTGCAGCCTTCAATGGATGCCAGCACTCAGGGTGCATCGGGTGTACTTAGGATGGTACTGGGTGTCAGCATGTGGAGCAGAAGAGGGCCCCCGCTACTGGATAGCCAGTAGGAAATGTTCATATCATCTAGAGAGCTATGAGGACATTTAAAGAATGATCCTCCTTCTCTAAAATGCAAAAGATAGAAAACTTGGGACAAGGCACACAACATGACCATATGACCAGTGGTATACTTAGGAGGGTACCAACACTCAGGTGGTACCAGGTGTATACCACCAGAACTTTCTTTTTGTTCTGTACAGCGCTCCAGTGCTTATGCTATTATCACTGAAGTATCACTTTTGCCCTAGCCTCGAAGACATTAGAGAACCCTGGAAACAAGTTGACTGTTTATAATATACTAATTTTTGACCAATAAAACTATGGTTTCTTCCCAATGGAGAAGCCTTTTGGACTATTTATTACTGCACTCCTCAGCCACCAATAGAAGTGTTAACCTTTAACCAGAGACTAGAGGCTTTAACCCTTCCCCACTTAATCCAAAATTAAAAAGAGAAAGTTTTGGCTACACTTCTATTTAAATTCAGATTTTTTTTAGCCTTTCACTTATCAAAAAGCTTGGAAAGTGACACTAACCTCCCCGTGTCTGCAAAACATTTGTTTTTCTTTCATCAGCAACCAGAATATGTAATCAAGTTTAGGCTTCAAAGGAAAAAATAAAATAATATAAAATAATATTTTCTTGGGAAAGTTCTTGATTAAACTGTTAGTGTTCCTTTTTTTTCTGGTGCCATGGATTATAGCTCTCCCGTGGTTTTTAAATGTAAAATCGCACTCAGCAGAGGCATGTCATTGCCGATGGTTGAACTTTGTTCTTCACTTGGTCTTTGCAGGGGGTTATAAACTAATTAGGCGCAGTATGGGTAATTGGCCACAGAGATTTTTTTTTTTTTAAGAAGGTGAATTGAGTAACATGTTCATTATACTCTGGGTTATTTGCAAGATTACAGATTGTGCCAAGAATGTAGCTGGGTGACTCACCTTCTCTGATGATTCCCCCCATGGAGGCAAACTGGACTGTGGGGAATTGATTCGTTTTCTGGAGTGCACAGTAGAACTAAGACTGATGAAGAACATAGGGCAATGCATAAAACCTCTACATTTCACTAATGCATTCCTTCACCAGGCATGAGGTCACTTTCAAGGGTCTATTCACATTGCAGTGTGTGCATTGAGCACCCATAAATGCACGTTGCGTTTAAAGACATACTTTAACTTTTTTTGTAAAGGAAACTTCATCTGACTGTTTTGACTCTTGCAGTGTGCTTACACGCGTTGCGCTGAAAAAAAGTAGGACACGTTCTACTTTTTTTTCAGAGCAGTGCACATTAGGGCGATGCACTGGCTTGAATTGTTCCTAATGAAATATATTGTCATAATTGGCATGTGGTGATTAACACATGCTAGCAGTGGTGGCTGGTGCTAAATTTGCTTCGGGGCCGCATCACTCACCCGTCGCCTGCCAGGCCCCCCGCCAGCCCTGCACTTACCCCAACCAGGTTGAGGATTCGATGTCTTCCCCCTGCATCTCCTCCTGAGTCCCAACAGTCGCTTCTCCTCCCATCCAATTAGGACTTAGGACACATGGCCAATCGGGTCTTAGGACTCCCAGCCGATCGGGTCTCAGGACCTGCTTCCTGATTGGCCGGAAGGAGAAACAGGACGACATTAGCGAATATTAATTCGCCAATGCCACAGAACTGGGTGGGCTTAGGGAGCAGTGCTCTTCGCCCCGAGCCCACCCTTTTTGAAGCCAATTAGAGCCTCAGGCTCTAATCATGTGCTTCTAAAAAAAAAAAAAAAAAAAAAAAAAAACCATTGCAATCCATGCGTCCAGCGCCCTGCATGTAGATTAGGCATTGGGTGCATGGATTGGGGGGGGGGGGGGGGGTGTGAATATAGAGGAATACAAAATTGTTGAGATTTTACATGTACCTCCTTGGGTATAATAAACAATAACCGCTTAATTTAAAAACAGTTTCACATATCTTTATTCAAAATAGTTACACAAAAGTTTGTTTTAAAAACAAGTTACCACATTCATTATCCAGGATGATATTGTCCTGGTTTTGAGATCCGATTTTTTTTGTAACTAATGTGTTTCGCAGGCTGACCCGCTTCGTCAGGGCCTCAGATCTTGCTCAAATACTGTATCTTAATGCATGGTAGTTGGTGATAGATAGCGTGGTTGCCCGTAGGGAGGAGTTTTTCCAAACCCTCCAAAAGGACTTGCCCACATCCGATGAAAGACAAACAGTGACACAGATCTAGAAATTTTAGTTTGTGTGTATTATCACACCTGACAGTTCAAAAAAAAAAAAAGGTTTTTTTTGGGCGACAGCGTCACCCATTGCAATTTGCTTCAATTGCAGAGTGATTTACCATGCAACAATCGTGGCAAAATCGCAGTTTGATTGGGGTGCCATTAGAAGTAATGGCATCGCAAATGCGTCCTGCGTTTTGCAGCGATTTGAAATTGCTCAGGTTCACACCAAGGCGATTTTCTGCTTGAAGCTTGTAGCTCTAAAAGCTCAACAAGCCAAATCCCATTCATTTCAATGGCCCCTGTTCACATTTGAGCGTTCTGTCGCCTGAAGCAAAATGCCTGTCGCTGCAAAAAAAGAATTTGCTTCTTTTTGGCAGATTATAAGCATTTTTAGCCCCATAGACTTCAATGGAAATGCCTGACTGGAGCTTTTTACAAGCGTTTTCTACGCAAATAGCAGCTCTCCACCCCTAATTTCTCTCCCTCTCCTCCCTCTACTGCTTTCTCTTGGCTAAACAAAAACGCCTGAAGCTGTAAAACGGTTGTAGTACACTTCTAAAACACTTTAGAAAAACTTGTAAAAAGCTGCTAAAACGCTTTAACGATTTCCAGCCCAAAGCCGTCATATGATGTCCTGGAATTTGAGTGGGGATATCTAGATGATGGGTGCAGCTACATTGTGCCACTTGATTGTGGTGCTTCTACTGGCTTTTTTTGTTTTGATCTCTGGCTTTCCAGCCTAGAGGAGAGATGTCGGGACTTATAGACCACAGATCTCGCTGTAAAGAGGACCTGTCATGTCCTATTCCTATTACAAGTGATGTTTACACTCCTTAAAAGGAATAAAACTAGCCAAAAAAATTTTAAGGGAAAGTGTCAAAATAAAAAATAAAAGTAAAATAAACAATAAAAATGTAAAGTGCCCCCGTCCCCGCGTGCTCACGCACAGAAGTGAACGTATATGTACGTCGCGCCTGCATCTGTAAACAGCATTAAAACCACACATGTGAGGTATCGCTACAAACATTAGAGTGAGAACAATAATTCTAGCCCAAGCTTCTCTGTAACGCTAAACAGGTAACCTGTAAAAAAAATTTATTAAAAAGTCACCTATGGAGATTTTAAAGTACAGAAGTTTGGCGCCATTCCACTAGTGTGCGCAATTTTAAAGCGTGACATGTTAGGTATTTATTTACTCGGCTAACATCATCTTTCACATTATACAAAAAAATAAGCTAACTTCAGTTTTTTTTTTTTTTTTTTTAAATTGCTGCGCAAATACCGTGTGACATAAAAAGTTGCAACGACCTGCATTTTATTCCTTAGGGTCTCTGCTAAAAAAATATATATAATGTTTGGGAGTTCTGAGTGATTTTCTAGCAAAAAAATTAAGATTTTTACATGTAGGAGAGGAATGCCAGAAAAGACCCGGTATGAAAGTGTTTAAAAAAAAATGCCCAAAAAACGCCAATAATTCGCTACGCTCAGGTGTGAATGAAACCTTACACAGAGCAGGTAAGTATAACGTCTTTTATTTAAAAAAAAACAAAAACAAACAAAAAACAAGACTTTAGTCTCATTTTAATCTTTTGAGTGTCCGATACATTTAAAAAAAAAGGAGAGCACTATAGTTTTGCCTTTTTTGTTTTATGGAATCCGTACCTTGTGGCATATGAATATACTTGATATTGGAGAGTATACAAACCCTGAATCCAAAGTAGAACAATGAAGTGGGCGTATAGTTGTCCTTGGGATATTAATGAGTGTTATTTTATTTTTTATGAGGTGAGGTTTATTGAGTGGAGGCACGCATGACACTAGATGAAGATTGAAGATAGAGGGTCACAGCGATGCTTTGAAGTTTTTTTTTACTATTTTATAGACTTTATCTATATAATTCTTTTATTCACATTATATTGTGCTACACTAATTTTGGATTATTTGATTCATAGAGAGTTGATTGAATCAGTGAAAATGCTGCATTATGACCACGAAACAAAAGTTGTTTCTCTTATAGTATACTTTACTTCATGTGACACATCCAAAAATCTCCTGAGGAAGCTCATCTGAGCAAAACATGTCAAGTAAGAAGTGGTTGTACATGTAAAAAATTCATACGGCAGCCTTGTAAATGTTCATTGTGATTTTAAAGAGTTGTTTCAAATAAGATTAAAATTTTTCTAAATTTATTGTTTATTTTAAACCTTTCGTAACTTAAAAGTTCCACTCGCCCCTTCTCCCTTTTCACTGTAATATAATTACATGACACCAGAGCAGGAGCTTGTACGGAAGGGTATAATGAATGGCTCGCTGTGCCCGGGTCAGTGTGGTCTAAATACGGCCCCACAGAGAGCTTGATTACTTTGTCAGTTGGTGGGCTGTAGGTCATCAAAGCCTGCTCTAACTTTTTTGTCTTTCTATGTTTTTACTCCAAAAACCAAAAAAAAAGAAAAGAAGTTTCCAGAAGGTAAAAAGCTTAAGTGTACGTCTTCCACAAGAAAACTTAAAGTATTGCATTGGCAGAGCTGCTCTACTAACCCAAACCTCTCGGAAATTTGGAGAGCGATTTCTTCTACGGACATGACGGAACACCCAGTGAGCTGCACAGTTTTGCAGATATATGAAATTGGCCGGAAAAGAGATTTTCATTTCAAAAATATTTTCACATGGCACAGAACTTCAGTTCTGGAGCGTATAGCTATAATTTCTGTTTTGCAAAACAATTTTTTAACTCAATCAGAGAAAATGGGATCTGAATTGCTAAAGAAAGCAAAAAGCACAGAACTCCAAATAGCTAAGAGTCCTCAAGAGTTTTCATTACAACGTAATACATTGCTGGGTTGTAATATGTCAGAATGTAATAAAGAAAGGTAGGGGCGTACTTATAAAAAATGCACTTTGTGAATGTCATCGCACCACACTCTCCACCTCATGCAATCAGAGAAAGCTATGCATTCCTTGAGAAAGTTCAAAGCATTCTCTAAATGGTGCCCATGCTAAGCGGCCCACCTCCTGTATTCACAAGGCATCAGGCTGATCTCTGACTACTTTCAGGGGAGTCTACTTTCAGCTTCCAGTAGCATTGGCCAGGCATGTCCTACACATAGTTACATTGATGCAAGCTTAACCAATGTCCTGTAACTATGTATAACATGCCGATTCCTGAAATTATTCTTCACGCTGCCACAACTTGTCATGCAACTTGAGAGTTCAAAGTCGCATGACAATTCGCGCCCCATTAACTGCAATGGAACAGTTCTAATCGGTGAGACTCAAGTCACTCCGACTTAGAAAAAGGTTCCTGTACTACTTTTGGTGCGACTTTATTACGACTTGCATTGTCTTCTGTTAAAGAAGTTGTATGCAAGCCGCGATGAAGTCAATCAGGGATGTCGGATTCAAAGACTTGGAAGTCGCGGCAGTGTGAACCCAGGCTTAAAGTGATTGTGAAGGTTTTTTTCTTTCTTTTTTTTTAAATAACAAACATGTCCTACTTATCTCCTCTGGGCAAGGGTTTTGCACAGAGCGGCCCCGATCATCCTCTTCTGGGTTGCCCCGGCGGCGCGCTCCTGGCTCCTCCTCTTCATTGGGTGCCCCCACAGAGAGCCGCCTTCCCTGGTGGCACCCGTCCTGCTGCTGCGTCCATTGACAGACAGCAAGACTCAGTCCCTGGATCCCGTGTCATTGGATTTGGTTGACAGCAGTGGGAGCCAATGGTATCAGTCTATCCAATGAGGACCCGAGACAGGGGCTGGAGTCGCTGGGCTCATGCACATCGCTGGAACTAGCGGGTTAAGGTAAGAAAAAGGGGGGCTGGGGGGGGGGGGGGGGCAGCTGCAGCACAGAAGGTTTTTAACCTTAATGCATAGTATGCATTAAGGTGAAAAAACATGAGACTTTACAACCCCTTTAATCACCAGAGGATTTTGGCTTCATAGCCAGGGCATTTTTTGCTATTCAACACTGTGCTAATTTAACTGGCAATTGCCGGTCATACAACACTGTACACAAAATAAATTTATATAATTTTTTTCACATAAATAGAGCTTTCTTTAGTGGTATTTGATCACCACTGGGTTTTTTAAATTTTTTTTATATAAACAAAAAAAAAATTAACATTTTGCAATAAAACAATATTTTATATTTTCTGTTATAAAACATATCCTAAAAAATCAATAAATTAAATTTCTTCCTAAATTTTGGACAAAATATATTCTGCTACACGTCTTTGGTAAAAAATAAAAAAAATCCCAATAAGTGTATATTAAGTGGTTTGTATGAACGTTATAGTGTCTACAAACTATGGTATATATACTAGAATATGCGCAGCTATAGACGCTATACTAGTTATGGCGGTGATTAGCAACTTATAGTTTGACTGTGATTGTGAGGCAGGCAATGGAGCACTAACTGACGTAGGCTGGGAGGGTCACTAACTGACACTGACGTCGCTAGTGACATTAGAATGATCAGTGATATAACTGTACATTGACACTGCACTAAAGACACTGAATGGGAAGGGGTTAACATCAAGGGGAAATCAAGGGGTTATCTGTGTGCCCAACAAGTGTAATGTGTGTAATATATGCTGCTTTTACTAACAGATCTGGCTGTTTGTAAACTCACAGAACTCTGGCTGTGATTGGACACAGTCGATCAGCAGGTTGGCTAAAACCTGCTGCCAAACTCATGCTGTGTCCAATTACAGCATGGGTCAGCAGGGGGTGTGCAACAGCATGCCCATAGTTGCCAACATTGTAAAAAAAAATTTAGGGACACTGTTTTGGCTGTAGGCGGAGTCGCATTATAATTAGGGGGCTGGGCATGCATTTGTAGGCAGGACATAGGGAAAAAATATGGTGCACCGATAAATGGGCATGGTTTATCCACAATAGTGGGCGTGGCTTAAATGGGGTGCCTCAAAGGAGGTGTGGTTAGGTTCTGAGATGAATGAGGGATGGAGAGGGAAAGGGGGAGAGGGGGTAAAGGGGGAAAGGGGGGGAAAGGGGGGGAGAGGGGGAGGGATGGAGGGACAGCAGCCCCAGATCCTACACCACAATAGAAATATGTGTATTCCAGAGTTTAACAATCAGCAGATAAAGATACTCCAAACACCTAGTGTTAGCGCTTCAATCATCCCGGCACCATGGTTGTTATGGTGTCAGGATGATTGAAGTGCATTATTTCTATTATTACATTGTAATATAAAATTAAATCATTCAACTCACCATAATACAGAATCAGTGGGACCCCTGAGCGTATCACCTGCCACGTCGCCTGCCACCAGCAGAGTCCGTCCTTGCATCAGGTGTCCCCAGCAGAGTCCGTCCTTGCATCAGATGTCCCCAACAGAGTCCATCCTTACATCAGGTGCCCCCAGCAGAATCCGTCCTTGCATCAGGTGCTCCCAGCAGAGTCCGTCTTGCATCAGGTGCCCCCAGCAGAGTCCGTACTTGCATCAGGTGCCCCCAGCAGAGTCCCTCCTTGCATCAGGTGCCCCCAGCAGAGTCAGTCCTTACACCAGTGTCCCCAGCCTCAGTCCTTACATCAGTGTCCCAGGCAGAGCCATAGTTACCCCCCTGTACATAGTTACCCCCCTCCCCCTGTACATAGTTACCCCTCTCCCCCTAGTTACCCCCCTGTACATAGTTACCCCCCTGTACATAGTTACCCGCTTGTGCATAGTAACCCCCCCGTACATAGTAACCCCCTTGTGCATAGTTACCCCCCTGTGCATAGTTACCCCCCATACATAGTAACCCCCCCGTACATAGTAACCCCCCTGTACATAGTTACTGCCCCTGTACATAGTTACCCCCCTCTGTACATAGTAACCCCCCCTGTACATAGTTACTACCCTCCCCCCTGTACATTACAGTTACATCCCTGCTGGCCTGGGCTTTACACCCGAGAGGGACAAGAGCAGAGCAAACTCCACGAGTGGCGCCGTGTGTTCAGTGGAGAGGGGAGGGGCCGATCCGTGCAGCTAACCCCGGCTTCAGAATTGTGAAGAGAGAAGCCGATTCATTGGCTGCACGGATCGAGCCCCCTCCCCTCTCCACTGAACACAAGGGGAACTCTCTAGCAGCAGCGCCAGCAGCCATTTTGTTGGAGCCAGCTGCTGCAAAGCCAAACATTCCCGATTTCCCTGGACAAAAAAGGCAAAATCCCGAATCGGGATGGCCTCTGATCAAGATGAGGGTCCCAAAATCGGGATTGTCCCGGGAAAATCTGGACTGTTGGCAACTGTGCATGCCACGAAACCAGGAAGTACACCACAACGTCCGAGTACATTGCAGTGCCTGGCTGTGCCTCCTGCTCACAATACATTTACAGTTAGGGGTAGGCAAGTGGTTAAAGCTGTATTAAACCCCCAAAATGTTAATATATTGCAGCTTACCAATCCTTAGATGTGATGGCTGCATTTGTTTATATTTTTTTAGGCCTTTTTTCCCTTTATTTTCGAAAACCTGGTGCTCTGGCCAGTAACACACTTCCTGTCAAAGGCCTCATGTACACTGCTGCTGGTAAACGGACGTTTAGGAGCAGTTGTGTGTTTTTTTTCAGCTGCCCCTGAACTCTCCTCTATATTACCTTATCAGTACATGTACACAGGGTTGTTTATAGTCGTTTCTAGGCAGTTGAGTTTAGAAGCATTTTTTGGAAAGCAAAAAAATGCGTTCAGGACGGATGTTCAGAGGCATTTGAAATGCCCAATGCCTGTAACAGCTTGTAAACGCGTGTAAACGTAGTAACTCGCATTTAGACATGTTTTATTTACAGGCATTTTTAACCACTTTCATAGGCGTGCGCACAGGGTGCGCCAGGTGTGCCTGGGCACACCCTATTCGCCTTGTGTGGTGCATATTCCCCCCTGTTTAGACCACTTTCATCCACCAAAAAATTGTTACAAAATACAATAATTTATTTAAAAATAAAATAAAAATAATGACACTGTCCACTGCCCTACTGACACCATCAGTACATATACACATGCATATGTATTTGAGCTTTGGGGTGCACACCCTAATGCAAGAGGCTGCGCACACCTATGACCACTTCAATACCAGGCACTTTCGCCCCTTCCTGCCCAGGACAATTTTGAGCTTTTAGTGCTGTTGCACTTTGAATGACAATTGCACGGTCATACAACACTGTACCCAAACTAAATTTTTATCATTTTCTTCCCACAAATAGAGCTTTCTTTTGGTGGTATTTGACCTCTGCGGTTTTTATTCTTTGCTAAACAAACTAAAAAATACTGACATTTTTGAAAAAAAAAAAGTTTTTCTTCGTTTCTGTTATAAAGTTTTGTTTTCTCCTTCACTGACGGGCACTGGTGAGCCGGCAACGATGGGCACTGGTGAGTTGGTACTGATAGGGTGGCAATGATGGGCACTGATGAGGAGGCACTGATATGAAAAATTGATGGGCACTGTTATGCAGCACTGATGGGCACCAATAGGTGGCACTGATATGCAGCACTGATGGGCACTGACAGGCGGCACTGATGGGCACTGACAGGTGGCATTGATGGGCACTGACAGGCGGTACTGATGGGCACTGACAGGCAGCACTGATGGGCACTGACAGGCAGCACTGATGGGCACTGATTAACACTGACAGGTGGCATTGATGGACACTAATAGATAGCACTGATGGGCAGCACTGATTGGGCAGGTACTGACAGGTGTTAATGCTGGGCACTGATTGGCGCTGTGATGGACACTGATTGGCACTATGGTGAGCACTGATTTGCACTGTGGTGGGCACTGATAGGCACTTTATTGGGCACTGGCAGGGGGTTATAATGGGGCATTGACTTGGCACCAATTGGCAGCTTATTGGTACATCTGATGGGGGCTGTGCTGATAATCAGTGTGCTGATTATCAGCACAGACCCCCCCTTTGACAGGGAGAGCCGCTCCCCCTGTCAGCGCGAACCGAGGAATGCCGTTTACCGGCACTTCCTGGTTCACGCAATGATCAGCTGTGATTGATCACAGCTGATCACGTGGTAAGAAGCCTCTGTCAGAGGCTTCTTATCACGATCGGAGATGCGGTGTGTCAGACTGACACGCCACACTCGCAATCGCCACACTGCGTCGGCATGTTATTCTGCTGGACGTCATATGACGCCCAGTCAGGATAACAGAACCACTTCCTGGCCGTCAGTCTGTTATAGGCCGGGCGGGAAGTGGTTAATGGAGAAACATTTTTGACTAATTTCAATGTAAAAAAACGATTTTAAACGCAAACTCGGCATGTAAACACGGCACAACGGACGTTTTTAAACGTCGGTTACTATCTGTCAAGTTAAATCTTTCAGGAGAGGTTTTAAAACGTCCTGTGTACATTAAGCCTTCAGCCTCGTACACACGATCAGATTGTTGGCCAACAAAGCGTCAGACTTTTGTCCGAAGGGCGTGTGCCAGGAACTTGTCTTGCATACAAACGATACACAATTGTCGGCCAACAAACACGTACGTAGTGATGTACTACGTGGAATTTCATCTCTTGAGTGCCACCCTTTGGGCACCTTCTGCTAATGTGTTTGGTGAACATTGATCCTGAGCATGCGTGTTTGTACTTTCAACTTTTGTGTGACGGACTTGTGTACAGACGATAAGAAAAATCTGACAATAGACCGTTGTCTGCTGAAAATTTACTAGCCTGCCATCCAACATTTGTTGGCGGAAAGTTGGACAACAATTGTCTGATGGAGCGTACTAACAGTCGATTTTAGGCCAACAGTCTATCATCACTCAATTCCCTGCCGATCGTGTGTACGAGGCTTTAGAGCAGGGATATGCAATTAGCGGACCTCTAGCTGTTGCAAAACTACAAGTCCCATCATGCCTCTGCCTCTGGGTGTCATGCTTGTGGCTGTCAGAGTCTTGCTATGCCTCATATCCCTGCTTTAGAGTGTTCCTACTCTGGACAGAGGAGCAACGGAAACAACTTTAGACAATCAGCATTGTCAGTCTGAAGGGAGGGGAATGTTAGATTTGTGTTACAGATTTTCATGGATGTGACTAACAAATGAAAGCTGATCTCTAGCTACTACTTTTTTAAGCAGTTACAGCAACAGTTTCTTTTTTCCTTTTGGTATAAAGTTTTTACACAAATTAATAAAAGCTGGCTATTATATGCACCCCTGTCAGTGTTAAATTTTTTGTCCCAACCATCTAACTACTATTTTTGCTGGACAGCTTGGTCTGTTAAAGTAAAAAAATAAATAACAAACTTATTGGCCTAATCATCAGATTAAAATAAAGGGGAAAAAAAGCCAAAAAGAAAATGCAGCCACTACATTAAAAGATTGGTAAACTGCAATATAATGATTTTTTGGTTTTGGGTTTAATACCACTTTAAAGTGGTTGTAAAGGCAAAAGTTTTTTTTTTTTTTTTTACCTTAACCACTTCTGCTCCGGAAAGGTTTACCCCCCTTCATGACCAGGCCATTTTTTTGTGATACGGCACTGTGTCACTTTAACTCACATTTGGGCGGTCGTGTGATACTGTACCCAAATAAAATTTATGTCCCTTTTACCCACAAATACAGCTTTCTTTTGGTGGTATTTGATCACCTCTCCTTTTTTTTTTTTCTTTTGCTTTAAAAAAACAAAAAAGGCAGACAATAAAAACAAATTTTTTTACTTTCTGCTATAAAACACTTCAAACATATAAAAAAAAATCCCAATAAGTGTATATTAATTGGTTTGCGCAAAATGTATAGCGTCTACAAACTAAGGGATATAGATTTTATATATATATATATATATATATATATATATATGTGTAATTTCTTTTTTACTAGTAATGGCGGTGATCAGCGACTTATAGTGGTACTGCAATATTGTGGCGTTACACTAAATGAAACTAAATTACACTTTTTTTGGGGACCAGTGACACTAATACAGTGATCAGTGCTAAAAATATACACTGTCACTGTAATAATGACACTGGCAGGGAAAGGGTTAACCTCAGGGGCGATCAAAGTGTTAAATGTGTTCCTAGGGAGTGCTTGCTAAATGTGGGGGAGGTGTTTGTACTGTGGAAAAGCAGAGATCCGTGTTCCTGCTTACCAGAAACACAGGATCACTACCTTCCCTTCTCACAAAGCGGCGTTCTGCCTTGTTTGCATAGGAAGACTGCCGTTCTGCGTCTCTCGGAAACGATCGGTGGGTCCCAGTGAAGACTGAGTCCGCTGGACCCACTGATTGGCTCCTGCTGTGTTCACTTACAGCGGGAGCAGGTCGATCGGCAAGCAGTAATGCATTCTCTGCATTAGGGCAAAAAAAACCTTTTCAATACTAGTGCCCTTCATCCCCCTGTATCAATCCAGTGCAGTGCCCAGCTTAAGCTCTTCTCTGCCCTCTCCGTGCTCTCACAAGCTTGGCTGAGAGCTGCGGGAGCCATTGGTCAGTCAAACCATAGGAAGAGGGAGCAGGGGACAGGACCGAGCATGCGCTGTGTATGTTTATGGATGTACATAGACCGGCTCAGGATCAAGCCTGCACATCTGCCAGACACAGAAGAGGAGGAGCCAAATTCACTGATGGGGTACCACAGAAGAGGAGGTTTGGGGCCACTTGCAAAGAAGAGGTAAGTATAACAGGTTAGTTAATTAAAAAAAAAAAAAAAAATAGCCTTTACAACTGCTTTAATTATGAATCAGCGACTGCAAAGTGAACTGCTATGCAGATCGATGTTGTGATGAAACACGTTGTTTGACAATAATGGACTAAAACCCTTTGCAGATTACCTAAGGTAAACAATGGAGCTCTGTCTTTGCAACATTGTATCAATTCTACTGTATATAACAATTTACTCTCTACTTGGTTTGGCTCCATCTTAGCACAGCAATCGCCATACACTTAAAGGGGTTGTAAAGGTAAAAATTTTTTCACCTTAATGCATTCTATGCATTAAGGTGAAAAAACTTTTGACAGTACCGCCGCCCCCAGCCCCCCCGTTTTACTTACCTGACGCCTCGAATCTTCGCTCCTCGTCCTCGTCAGCTTCATTGCAGCTCAGCCTGGTCGCTGATTGGCTGCAGTGGATGGATTGAAAGCAGCGCAGCCATTGGCTCGCGCTGCTGTCAATCACATCCGATGACGCGGCGCGCCGGGGGGCGGGGCCGAGTGATACAGCGAGCGGCTATAGCCGCCGGCTGTATCACGGGAGCGCGCCCGCAAGCACTCACCACCGTGCGAGGGAGCTCGCATGAAGGTGGTAAATGCTTGCGGGGAGGAGCTGAAACAGCCGCCGAGGGACCCCAGAAGACCAGGTTCGGGGCCACTCTGTGCAGAACGAGCTGCACAGTGAAGGTAAGTATAACATGTTTGTTATTTAAAAAAAAAAAAAAAAACATCTTTACAACCCCTTTAATGTGGTTGTTAAGCCACTCTAACCTGTATACACCATCAGCACTGCCTCCTATTGTATTATCCCCCTCTGTGTGTGATTTATAAAAATAAATACTATAAATACCTAATTTCACTGCCGTGATTGCGATCACATGACTGGTGAGCTTTCTTCTTTCCTCCTCTGAGAGATACAGCAGGAGGGGCTGAGATTCCTCTGCTGATGTCAGTCTGGAGGAGGAGAGAGCTGGCTGGTCATGTGATCGCAATCTTGGCTCTTAAATCGGAGTTTTGCTTAATAAAAAACTAAAAGTCAGCAGCTACAAATACTGCAGCTGCTGACTTTTATTAATAGGACAGTTACCTGATCCAGGGTCCAGCTATGTGGGGAATGAAGCTCCGCTCATCTCCCCCTCCTCTCTGCGGCACCGGCATTGTAACTGTGGGCGCCTGGCTGTGGCTTCACAGCTGGGCACCCACTGCGCATGCGTGAGCCACACCGCGCGCCGTGACTGGCCGGGCAATCATCTGGGACCTGTGACGTATCCCAGATGGTTGCAGAGAGGGAGGGGGGAGAGGTGATCTCCCTTCCGGTGCCGTGGTGCGCCGGGAGGAAGTGGAAGCTGGGACCCTCTAAAAAGAGGGTACCGGCCCCCCCCCCAAAAAAAAAATGACATGCCAAATGTGGCAAGTCAGAGGGTCACCTCCCTTAAAGCGGAAGTTCCATTCTTGGGTGGAACACCACTTTAAATGAGGTATTTACAGTATTTATATTTATAAATCATTCACAGAGGGGGACACTGCAATAGGAGGCAGTGCTGATGGTGTATTCAGGGTAGTGTTATGAGAGCAGCAGGAGGGGGGAGGGGCAGCTCACACACAGACAGAGAGGGAAGGGGGCAGGAGGGCACAGGTACAGAGAGGAGAGCAGATAGCAGGCTGCTGATGACAGAGGCACGTAAACTGACCATGGTGTCTGTTCTTAGCAGCCATGATACACTGTGGTCAGTTTACAGAGGGGTGGGGAGAAACTGGAAGAATCAGCCAGGTTTTTTAGGTGTTACAGGGGGCCAAATGACACAGGACAAGCACTGTATCTTATAACATGCTTTAACGGAGCAGGATCCGTTTTTTGGGGGGTTAACAAATGCTTTAACAGAGAGCTCATAGCCAGCTATAGCCTAGTATCCAATTTTTTTCCCAAGTAGTGACACGTTATATTGAAACTTAACATGTGATGAGTGACATAGTATAGTATGAGTGACTGTATACTATTGTAAACAAAAAGGAAATTTTTTGAAATTGCGAATTCCAAATTATCAGGTACTCTTCTCCAACTCAACTAAGCTATTAGCATTCCTTCCATCCTGTAGAGAGGACCACACAAGGATTCAGTGGCAGTGATAGGACTGTATCAAAAATGTCTTGTTTAATAAAACATAAAACGACACTTCCCGCTTTCTTCCAAATGTGTGTGGGGGTCTCCTATCTACCAAAAAAGCATTGAGTATCTTCCAACTCTTGATTACATTCTCCACTACTTGCAGGAAAGCATTTGGCACGTAGCACACAATTATGATCTGTTAGATTTGTGATGTGGAAACACTGTAAGAAGATGGAGCCAAAACCAAGGCAAAACAAATTTGGTACAAAGTAAATACAACTACTAGCAAAGGGACTGCATGTGTGTGGGTCCTCCTTGTGAGGCTTTCCAAGAAACTTGACACATATCTCCTCTCTGGAGTTCACTCCACTGCAAAATACGCCTTGATTTATCTGTTTATAATGTCATTTTCAAGTGTTTTGCACTTACTACTTTGATTCATGGCGTCATACAGCTGCTAAAAATATTGTATAATTTCATAAAATTGTTTCCTCTAACTCCCAGTGAAATGGCTATTCAGTGGTGGTTTAGTAACAGGGATCAGTTGATTTGCAACCACACCCATGTCCCCAGGACTGGCATTACACCCATTCTGGCTTTTTTAAAATGCACCAGGGCAACTTCAGCTTTACCTGTGATAAACTTTTCTGCTCTTCTATGTGAGTTGATTTTAGATAACGTTATAAACTAGCCAGTCTTTGATTTTACAAGTGCAATGTTCTAAAAACTGCCCAGGGCTACCTCGGACAGACATTATCAGTGAGAATCTTAATGCTTATTGGTCGCTAGCAACTATATTACGAATATTGCTTATTGCTTTATTGTCTAAGGTTTATCTATGGCAGGAACTATATTTAATTTACTGTCTTGGAATGTTAGAGGCCTAAATGACAAATTTCGGCGCTCCCTAATGTTCCAATACTTGAAACCACTTAAGCCGCATATCATTTTCTTACAGGAAACACATTTAGATGGTAATAGGATTCTTACTGTGCGGCGCTCCTGGATCCAACGTGCCATACACGCTACGTATTCTATGTACGCCAGAGGGGTGGCTATTTTGATTAGCAAAACAGTCCCATGTAGTGTTCACCAGGTTATCATGGATCCAGGAGGCTGGTATGCCATTGTTGTAGCTGACATTTATGGGCACCAGATGGTGTTGGTTAATGTGTATGTTCCCCCACCATTTCAAATTCAGGTACTGTATGACATACTGGGTAAATTGGCTCCCTTCATGCACCTGCCTCTTATTGTAGTGGGTGATTTCAATGCCATTTTAAGTACGGCTCTGGACTCCTCTAACTCCAGGAGAGTAGCGTCGGTTGAGTTATCAGCTTGGGCGGAGACAGCAGCTCTCACATAGTTATGGAGATGGAAAAATCCTGCTACAAGAAGCTTCTCATACTTATCCAAAACACACCAATCCTCATCCAGGATTTATCTGACATTTGCCAATGCCCCTATGATGCAGCTGGTGAGGGGAGCCAAGTATATTGCGGGGCCAGTCCTATCATACCCCCTTAAAGATCCATATTGGTATACCCTCACAGATCAGGGGGGGGTGCATGGCAATTTAATCCAGGATGGTTGGAGGTAGAATCGGTTTCTTCCCAGGTGGCACCAACTTTTTCTGGCTACTGGGAGGATAACTTGCAGTCAGCCCCCCTCCCAATAGTTTGGGACGCCTTTAAGGCGTGTATGCGTGAACAGTACATCTTGGCAATCAAGCAAGCACGCAAACAATTCAACATTAAATCACAGGAACTACAAGACAAGGAGACAATGTGTGAGACGGCCCATGCAGCTAGCCAGTCAGATGCTTCTTACACTGAACTGCTTGAGGCGCACCGTTTGCTGGCATTACATTTTACTGAGTTGACACACATTTCCTGGGCGAGGAGGGCTGAGTCCCTCTTTGAACGGGGAGACAAAAATGGGAAACTTTTAGCCATTCTAGTTGCAGAGCAGAGAGTCCAAACTAGTATTCCCTGCATCACCAATCCTCAAGGAACACTATTGTCTGACCCAAGTGACATTTTAGATACTTTTGTAGACTACTACAGCGCATTCTACAAGCCTATTCAGTCATATGACAGACAGGACTTAGATTCCCTGCTTACTTCTATATGCATACCAAGATTATCTGAGTCAGACCAAACTAGCCTAGAAACAGAAATCACCGAAAAGGAAATTGAAACGGCCATTAGATCTTTCCCGCCGCACAAATCGCCCAGGCCAGATGGGTTTTGTATTGAATGGTATAGGTCACATTTGGAGACTCTTGTACCAAGACTTAAGTCACTGTTTCACTTTTGCTTGGAACACAAGACGCTACCGGACTCTCTTATGGAGGCTCATGTGGTCCTATTGCCCAAACCGGGGAAGGACCCCCTGAGCTGCTCCTCTTATAGACCCATAGCTCTCCTCAACCAAGATCTCAAGATTCTTACAAAAATACTTGCCACTAGACTATCAAAAGTAATCACTACACTGGTAGATATAGACCAAACTGGCTTCATACCCTAGAAATCCACTGATACAAATCTCCGCAGGCTGTTTGTGCACCTACAGATCAATCATACTATTCCCGGGGCCAGGTTGATCGTGTCCTTGGACATGGCTAAAACCTTTGATTCTGTGGACTGGCACTATATGTCCACGGTTCTGCGGCATATGGGTTTTGGAGAGGTATTCCTTACATGGATATTGCTGTTATATAGGTCACCCAAGGCAACAATTAAGATAGGCATGTCAGTCTCTGAACAATTCTCGGTGGGTAGAGGTACGCGCCATGGATGCCCTCTCTCCCTGGCCATGTTTGCCTTGGCCATCGAACCCATAGCTATTGCTCTACGAGCGTCCACAGAAGTTAAGGCCCTTGAGGTAGGCGGCATTCGTGAATGCATGTCCTTATATGCAGATCACATGCTCCTCTTTTTAGAGGATCCGGGACCATCATTAGAGGCAGTATTTGAGATCCTGTGCACATTTGCAAAATTCTCGGGCTTAAGGGTTAATTGGGAAAAGTCCAACATCATGGCCATCCATGACGGAGCTCAGGCACAGACGTCACCCTTGGTTCCTATAGCTTGGGTCTCTGAAGTTAAATATCTAGGTGTACGCGTAACCCCTAAAGTTACGGACTACTTGCAACTTAATTTAATGCCAATACTCACAAAGGTTAAAATACAGCTAGACGCTTGGAAACATCTCCCATTCTCCCTAATTGATAGGGTAGATCTCATTAAAATTAAGATTTTACCAGTTTTCCTATATTTTCTGCGCAACACTCCAATTTGGGTCCCCTGCTCTTTCTTTGGGCGTGCAAATAGCCTGTTTAGGTCTTTTCTTTGGGGCTTGGGCCACCCCAAAGTGGGCCTACGTACATTACAAGAACCCTATGGACAGGGAGGATTGGCACTGCCTGATTTATTCAAATAATTTATTGCAGGGCAGATAGTGTTTGCCAGGCACTGGTTAGCAAAAGATGATGGTGATGCAGCAACAGTACTTGAAGCTGCTTTGATTGGATCATATGAAGGCCTTTACTATTTGGTGCACAGGAGACCACAGGTGGCGGCACCTTTGACCAGCTTCATGCGTGCTACTATGCGCATGTGGGGCAGAGCAAAGGTGCTAATGCACTCTGATGTGGAGGTATGGTCGCCAAAGACTCCACTATGGTTCAATCCCAGACTATCCCACTTCAGTGCAATTCCAGATCCAATAATATGGGCCAGAGTTGATATTAAGCAATTGAAAGACATAGTGGGAGGGGGAAACTGCTTTCGTTTGAAAAAATAAAGGAAAAACGCGACCTCCCGAATTGGTACTTTTTCCGTTATTTGCAATTGCGGCACGCATTTGTCATGCAATTTGGTACAGGCACGGTGAAACTTCAGACTTCACCCCTGGAACAGTTGCCCTGTGACAAGTCCGTACGAAAGACGCTTTCAGAAACATATAAGGAACTATTCACCGAAAGACCCCCAGCACTTAGCAAATGTAGAGAAAAATGGAGTTCATTAGTTCCCACTTTTCAAGGGGATGACTGGGACGATATGTGGGACCACCCATTTCAGGTCCTGGTATCCGCTCGGGATAGGTATATTCAATTCAAAATACTTCACAGGGTATACTATACTCCAGCAAGATTAGCCAGTATATATGGCTTGGATGATGCAACTTGCTGGCGTTGTACCACCACAAGGGCAGACTTCGATCATATATTCTGACATTGCCAGCCAATACAGGAATTCTGGACAGGGGTTACCAAAACCATCCAGGGACTGACGTCTTTGCCAGTTCCCATGAAGATATCGGTACGTTTGCTGGGTCTGGTGGAGGAAGTGGCTCCGCTGAGAGCACAGAGAACCTTGCTCTCCCTTACTCTGTTTTATGCACGTAAAGCCATCCTCTTATGTTGGAAAAAAACCTGAGGCTCCATCCTTGGCCTACTGGAAAGGCATAGTGAATAAAATATTGCCTCTATATAAAGCCACATACTTGAGCAGAGGTTGCCCCAAAAAATTTGAGAAGGTGTGGCAGTGCTGGCTCTCCTCGGAGGATACAGTGTGAGATGCATTAAGTTTGAAGGGCTAAATGGTTTCATGAGGGGAATATGCGCTGACTGAAGGGGCTGGACAGCCTTAGCAGCGACAGGATGATTGTGGTTACTGCTCTATATCTCACTTGAGTCCAAGCTGTAAACTGAATCAAGTATGCCGGAAGGGCAATTAATTGTATTTGACTGCCTGCAATTTTGGGACATTGCACAACAGGGATGAGGGAGGGGGAGGGGAAATGTTGGGTTATTTTGTGTACTGCTATTGTTTGAAAAAACAAAAATGTGAATAAAAAGAATTTTCCAAAAAATAAACTACCCAGTCTTTAAGAGACCTTAGTCAGGAATTGGTATTTGTAAAAACCTGAAATTTTCACACTAAACCATTTTTTATCAATAGGTCTCCTTCCTCCAACTGCTAACTTTCCCTGTGTTAGTCTGTTTTCCCACTCGAGAGTTGAGTCTGAGCATTTTTTATCCCTAAGTTGACCTATTTCTGACTCTACACAGGGCCCACATGACAATGTTCAGTGTGACGAACCGCCTGGCACCCAACCTGGGTGCCTTTGCCAAGATACAGCTTCCTCCACTCTGGAACCAGGAACCAGGTGTTATATCTGATCATTGCATCCAAGAACTAGACAACACTAGCTTAGGTGCAAACTGGAACTCTTTTGTAAATTCACACAGAATATATACCACACAAAATCAGGTAAGAGCTTGATCACATTATCCTAAACAATGCAATAAACAGTAATCACCAGAACTTTTAAGGAATAGTCAACAGCTAACTGTGATCTAATTAAGTAGGCTAATCAGCAGCTAGCCACCCAGATAGTCCGGTGCCTACATAGGAGTACATGGAACAGAGACCAATGTGACCAGCTCTTTCACTGAAAGTGAAAGAAAGAAAAAATCCCAAATTTTGGGTTGGCATCAAAACAGTAATAGAGGGGAAATCTTCCAATGGTGACACCAGTTCTGGTGACCCTGATGACATCCCTGAATGCCATCAGTTTGGAGGGATTTTCTCTCACTTTCTGTTTTGGCTATGGGACAGGAAATAAAGGGAAATCTCTCCTATGGGGACAGGGGTTATACCTTTTCCTTACTCTATCAACAACAAAAAAAAAGTTTTGCCTTTAGTGACACTTTAACCCTTGCATTGAAAAAGGCACCAACATGTGCTGTGTTTTACCCCCCACTTGTCAGAATATTTCTGCATGATGACCTTGGGGTCACTGAGCCTCAAGCATCTGTAGTATTCAGAAAAAGGTATGAAGAATGGAGGTTGCATTCCAAAAGCAATCCCACAACAATATTTTATTGAGCTATGTGTTAAAAACATAATACACCTCCCTCTGGGGCATTTCACTCAAAGGCCCCTTTCACACATGCAGATCCGTATTCAGCCATCCACTTGCTCAGCAGGGATCCCCGCTGAGCTGGCGGATGACAAGTCCATCTATGCACACTGTGCAGGGAAGGACCTGTCAGATCTCCGCTCTCCTGGGGGGATCGGACGATTACGGACCGCCTGTCCGTTTTCATCCGATCCGCCAGACGGATGGAAAATAGGATTTCCATCTGTCTGGATTTTGCGGAGTGGATCGGATCGGGGGGGATTGGATGTCAGCGGGCATGTCACCACTGACATCCGTTGCTCCATAGAGATGTATGGATTGACCGTTCAGGTCCGCTGAAAAAAGTGACAGGAGGATCTGAACGGTCCGCACGTGTGAAAGGGCCCAAATAGAACATATTTTTTTTTAAACTCAGAGTTCAATAACGTTGTGTTGTAGGATTGCTTTCAGGGCGTGTGCCTCCATGCCTTAAAGAATATGTAAAGCCAATATTTCATATTTCTGATATATGCCTGCTGGACCATGCACTTGTATGAAAAAGTAACCAGTTCTCTTTGTATTGCTTCCTTTGTGTGAAATCCCTGTTGTTCCTGACAGTCCCTCTGCTTTCCTATTAAAAAATTACTATACTAAGCAGGAGAACACACCCCGGTCAATTCTCTAGCTGTGCTGGGAACTCAGCCTGCTCTCCTCCAATGATCAGATCTGTCCTGACACGCCCCCTGGACTGCCTTTCACTGGGAAGATCAGTGTTCTGCTGTTTCTCCTCCCTCAGCTCTAATGCAGCTGAGAACAGAGGTAATGTGGAAAAAAGGGTATTTATAATGTTATAATGATATATAGAGTTGTGCTTATAAGTTTACATACCCTGGCAGAATTTATGATTTCTTAGCCATTTTTCAGAGAATATGAACACAAAAACATTCCTTTCACTCATGGTTAGTGTTTGGCTGAAGCAATTTATTATCAGTCAACTGTGTTTACTCTTTTTAAATCATAATGGCAAAGGAAACTACCCAAATGTCCCTGATCAAAAGTTTACATACCCTAGTGATTTTGACCGGATAACATGCACACAAGTTGACACAAAGGGGTTTGAATAGCTATTAAAGGTAACCAACCTCACCTGTGATCTGTTTGCTTGTAATTAGTGTGTGTGTATAAACGGTCAGTGCGTTTCTGGACTCCAGACAGACCCTTGCATCTATCATCCAGTGCTGCACTGACGTTTCTGGATTAAAATAATTGTCAAAGGATCTGCGGGAAAAGGTAGTTGAACTGTATAAAACAGGAAAGGGATATAAAAAGATATCCAAGGAATTGAGAATGCCAATCAGCAGTGTTCAAACGCTAATCAAGAAGTGGAAAATTAGGGGTTCTGTTGAAACCAAACCACGGTCAGGTAGACCAACTAAAATTTCAGCCACAACTGCCAGGAAAATTGTTCAGGATGCAAAGAAAAACTCACAAAAACTTCAGGTGAAATACAGGACTCTCTTAAAACATGTGGTGTGACTGTTTCAAGATGCACAACACTTGAAGAAAGATGGGCTGCATGGTCGAGTCACCAGAAGAAAGCAATTACTACACAAATGCCACAAATCTGGCACAAAGTCATTTGGAGTGATGACACCAAAATTGAGCCTTTTGGCCACAACCATAAACGCTTAATTTGGAGAGGAGTCAACAAGGCCTATGATGAAAGGTAAAGAGGTGGATAACTGATGTTTTGGGGATGTGAGCTACAAAGGCACAGGAAATTTGGTCAAAATCGTTGGCAAGAGGAATGCAGTATGTTATCAAAAAATACTGGAGGAACATTTGCATTCATCAGCCGGGAAGCTGAGCATGGGATGTATTTGGACATTCCAACATGACAATGATCCAAAACACAAAACCAAGTTGACCTGTCATTGGCTACAGCAGAATAAAGTGAAGGTTCTGGAGTGGCCATCTCAGTCTCCTGACCTCAATATCATTGAGTCACTCTGGGGAGATCTCAAACATGCAGTTCATGCAAGACAGCCCAAGAATTTACAGGAACTGGAGGCTTTTTGCCAAGAGGAATGGGCAGCTTTACCATCTGACAAGATAAAGAGCCTCATCCACAAATACCACAAGAGACTTCAAGCTGTCATTGATGTTAAAGGGGGCAATACACAGTATTAAGAACTGGGGTATGTAAACTTTTGATCAGGGTCATTTGGGTAGTTTCTGTTGCCATTATGATTTGAAAAGAGTAAACACAGTTGATTGATGATAATAAATGCTAGTTAGGCAGCTAAACACTAACCATGAGTGAAAGAAAAGTTTTTGTGTTATTATTATTATTATTATTATAATACAGGTTTTATATAGCGCCAACAGTTTGCTCAGCGCTTTACAACAATGAGGGCAGACATCACAGTTACATTACAATTTAGTACAAAAGGAATCAATCTAAAAAGGAAGGGTCAATTGATGCAAAAGGTAATAGCTGTGGGGGATGAGCTGATGGAGAAAGTAAAACAGTGTTAGTTAGAAGCAGGATAAGCTTCTTTGAAGAGAAGGGTTTTCAGGGATCGCCTAAAGATGGATAGATTTGGGGACAGTCGGACAGATTGGGGTAGGGAGTTCCAAAGGATGGGAGAAGCTCTGGAGAAATCCTGGAGGTGAGCATGGGAGGAGGTGACAAGGGAGCTAGAGAGCAGGAGGTCTTGGGATGACCAAAGAGAGCGGCTTGGTTGGTATTTTGGGACTAGGTTAGTGATGTAGCTGGGGGCAGAGTTATGGATGGCTTTGTAAATTATTGTTAGTACTTTGAATTTTATTCGTTGGGTGAGTGGAAGCCAGTGGAGGGATTGGCAGAGAGGGGTGGAGGACACTGAATGGTTGGAAAGGTGGATGAGTCTTGCAGCGGCATTCATTATGGACTGAAGGGGGGATAGTCTGTGTAAAGGTAATCCAATGAGGAGGGAGTTGCAGTAGACGAGGCGAGAGATAACCAGGGAGTGAATTAGAAGCCTGGTGGTGTCATTAGTTAAAAAGGGGCGTATTCTGGAAATATTGCGGAGGCTAAGGTGGCATGATTTGGACAGGGATTGTATGTGGGTCTGAAAGGACAGTTCAGAGTCTAAGGTTACCCCTAGCACCCTGGCATGTGGGGACGGACTGATAGATGTGCCATTGATCTTGACAGAGAAGTCAGGGGAGGGGGCACAGGAAATATTAAGAGCTCAGTTTTAGATAGATTCAAATGGAGGAAGTGGTTTGACATCCAGGTTGATATGTCTGTTAGTAGATTAGTGATGTGTGAGGAGATTGATGGGGTGAGCTGAGGGGCAGAGAGATAGATTTTGGTGTCATCAGCATATAAATGGTAGTGAAAGCCATGGGAGGCTATCAGCTGACCCAGGGAGGACGTGTAGATCGAGAATAGTAGAGGTCCAAGGATAGAACCCTGGGGGACCCCAACGGTAAGAGGAGATGGGGAAGTGGAGTTGTAAGTGACACTGAAGGTGCGATGTGATTCAAACCAAAGGATAGTGCAGCCATGGAGACCAAGCAAATTGAGCTTTTTGAGGAGAAGGGGGTGGTCAACTGTATCAAAGGCACCGGAAAGATCCAGGAGTGATGCAGCGTACACACGAGCTGACTTTTCTATGGGACTGGTCCGACAGACCGAGTCCAGCGGACAATCCAATCGTGTGTGGGCTTCATCGGACCTTCAGCTGACTTTTCCAGTCGAAAATCTGACGGACTTTAGATTTCGAACATGCTTCAGATCTTTACGTTGTAACTCCGCCGGACCCAGAAATCCGCTCTTCTGTATGCTAGTCCGACTGACAAAATACGACGCTAGGGCAGCTATTAGCTATTGGCTATCAACTTCCTTATTTTAGTCCGGTATACGTCACGTACAAATCCGTCAGTCTTTGGTGGGATCGTGTGTAGGCAAGTCCGTTCGTTAAAAAGTCAGTCGGAAGTCCATCAAAAGTCCATCGAAAGTCCGCCGGAAAGTCCGTCGGACCAGTCCGGTCGAAAAGTCAGCCCGTGTGTACGCGGCCTAAGAGTACAGAATAATGACCATTGGTTTTGGCTGTTAGTAAGTTGTTTGTGTTATCATTCATATTCTCTGAAAAATGGCCAAGAAATCATAAATTCTGCCAGGGTATGTAAACTTATGAGCACAGCTGTATATATACACACAAATGTGTTGCCTTTCATTTCTATTTTAAAATGGAATTGAATAGAATAAAACCGAATGGGTTCTTTTACAGGGTGATGGTTTACAATCACTTTAAATAACAATTACAGTGTTGGGGTCTGGACAAGCCAAAGAGAAGGACCTGAACTGGAGGAGCTGCATTGATTGGTGACTTTAAGTGGATCTTTTAATGGAGATTCAGTTAATGAAATTCATAAAAGTTTTCACTGAAGAATATCCTTTGTCATAATGTAGTATGGCAACCTTGGTTCTTTTTGGGTTCTATACCAGTTCAAATAAAATTAAACCTCTTGACTGTCATTTTGAGCAGCCTGGTCCCTGGTGAAATTAGCAAGTCATCACTGTAAATAGACATGGCCAGTGGCCTCAATGGTGCTCTGTGTCAGTAATAAAATAGATACTCAGGCTCATTCTGACTACACCCTGTACTGCAGCATCGCATTCCTTTACAGTAAATAACATCCCTCTCACACAAATCTAGTATTCATTTTATATGAATTTAATGAGTCCATCGAAACTGAACCACCAGCTGGTGGATGAGTCAAGCAGAGAGATCTCCCCATCTGAGTTCCCCGACTCTCTGTGACAACCATTTTAAAGCCATAAGGATGTCCTAGGTCCCTGCCCTTGGTCTGAAATATACCAATTAATAAATAAAGGGGGAATTAAATTGAAACTATAGTCATCACAATGCGACTACAGCAGACAGATGCAGAATTGAACTCACAAGACAGTGAGGTATAAGGAGAAAACATTTTATGTAAATCTTGGCTTTTCCTTTAAATGTTAAGACTGGTATATCCATGCTCACCTCTCAAACCTTTACAGTGAACAACAAAGCATCCTATCACACAAAAAGACAAATAGGGGTTTATTTACAAAAACTGGAGAGTGCAAAATCTGGTGCAACTGTGCGTGGTAGGCAATCAGCATCTAAGTTCATCTTGTTCAATTAAACTTTTAGAAAAAAAAAAATTGGACGCTGATTGGATTCTATGCAGAGCTGCACCAGATTTTGCACTCCCCAATTTTAGTAAATCAACCCCATAGAGAGCATGAGGAGGTGGAAAGGATAGGCCTAGGTTTGCTTTTATACAACAAATTGAGATTTGGGTTTAACTTCAGCTGCCTGTATTGTATTTTTGTATCTGCAGATTGGTTTGATATGCAATTTTTATTTATGAATTTTGATATCATATGCGTTTTTTTTTTTAAATGCCCAGATTGTTTGGGATACAATATCTTTAGGGGCACTATAAAACCTTTTCTGTCCAGGCTCCATTTTTTGTTTTCAGTCTTTACTTGGAAGCAGATTACAGTATGTGGATCTTGTAAATTAAAACATAACTTTGCTTTTAGCATAATTATAACATTTCTAAGGAAAACTGTAGGTTGCCTTGGCTATGTATCCCTCTCTTGTCTCCCACTTGGATGACTTCACACAGTAATAATATCAGCCTACTCCATGCTAATACATTATCTTCTGCTTGGTCTTCTCCCAAAAACAAGTTTCCCAAAGGAAATCTAACCCATAAATTAGTAACTTAGATCTGGAGATGATTCCATAAATGATATACCGTTCTGTTCAAACCTCAGGATGCTGGAAACCAGTGACCGGATTGTTCATGCAGAACATATTTCACAAGATTATTACAATTCCAAAAGTGAGAGAGAGAGAGAAAAATACAGTATTTGAAACATTATTTACACTTTTCTTCATCATCAGGAAAATACAACTTTATACGACATTTATATTTTATTTAAGTTTTTATTTGTTTCAAACTATATACGCAAATTGACAGGGCAATATAACTACCTAAAATAAATAAATAAATATGTGCATTTTAACATGAAAATGCAACTTTCGGGTTCATTCCAAAATCTTCTCAGCAGCACAAGGTAACATCAGTGCAGAAGCAATGACTTGTGGTAAGAGAAGTGAGAAGGCAGTAGTAGGCAGAGCGACACGCCAAGGCCATATCAATGGCCAAGCAGAGCCAGTGGACTAACTGGGACAGCCTTAAAAAAAAAAGGAAACCCAGTTGGTGTCACATCTGATACATGTAAGGATCTTGGCAAAGTTTTGTAATTTGAGGCACTTCTGACCTCCTACACACACCCCAGAACCTGAAGCAGTGGTAGCTAAGAAGATTCTATTGCACTTTCTGGCAAGCACCTGCATCACTAGGCATTCTAAAGCTGGCCATACACCTAAAGATTATCTGCAGATTTTCTATGGTTAGATGGAAAAAGTGCAACAGATTTCTCCATGTTCGCTAAACTGTGTGGATGGAGGAAACTCTTACTTTCTAACCATAAAAAATCTGCAAATAATCTATAGGTGTATGGCCAGCTTTAGCCTTACCCAAGGGCATAACCATTGACCATGTAATCAGGTTCTCAGACAACCGGCATTAACCGCTTGCCGACCAGCTGCCGTCATTTTACTGCCGCAGGTCGGCACAATCCCACGAACCGTCGTAGCTATACGTCAACTCGCGGGATCAGGATAGCAGGCACGTGCCGCCAGAGGCATGCGCCCGCTGCACAGCGGGGGTGCCGATGCTCGTGGCCGTCAGTCGCGATGACCGCCGGCCACAAGCAATCGCAAGCACGAGGGACAGAACACGGAAGTGTGTGTGTAAACACACAAATCCCTGTTCTGTTCTGAGAGGAGTGACAGATCGTCTGTTCCTATTAGCTAGGAACCACTTCCTCTAGTTAGTCCATTCCCCCTTCAGTTAGAATCACCTCCCAGGGAACACAGTTAACCCCTTGATCGCCCCCTAGTGTTAACCCCTTCACTGTCAGTGATATTTTTACAGTAATCAATGCATTTTTATAGCACTGATCGCTGTATAAATGCCAATGGCCCCAAAAATGTGTCAAAATTGTCCGATGTGTCCACCATAATGTCGTAGTCATAATAAAAAAATCGCAGATCGCTGCCATTACTAGTAAAAAAAAAAAATAATAATAAAAATGCTATAAATCTATCCCCTATTTTGTAGACGCTATAACTTTTGCGCAAACCAATCAATATACGCTTATTGCAATTTTTTTACCAAAAATATGCAGAAGAATACATATAGGCCTAAACTGAGAAAAAAAATTGCTTTTTAAAAAAAAAAAATGGAGATATTTATTATAGTAAAAAGTACAAAATATTGTGTTTTTTTCAAAATTGACGCTCTTTCTTTGTTTATAATGCAAAAACAAAACAAAACGCAGAGGCGATCAAATACCACCAAAAGAAAGCTCTATTTGTGGGAAAAAAGGGGGGTCAATTATGTTTGGGTACAGCGTCGTACGACCGCGCAATTGTCAGTTAAAGCGACGCAGTGCCGAATCACAAAAAAATGGCCCGGTCATTCAGCAGCCAAATCTTCCGGGGAGTGGTTAATCTTGGAATAGAGGTGATCCGCCATAAATGCTTTCCCAGAAGAATTGATGTCAGGAATGCCTTTATTACACAATTTGTACCAGCAGGCAAACCTCCAGAGCAATAAGGTCAAATGATGGTTCCATGGACCACAACAATCAAGCTGACAGACATTGTGCTATTGACAGTACTATGGGAAGATGGTGTTTAAAAAGCTAACAAGTGAAAAAAAAAAAAGTATTCGGAAATTGAAAACTTAAGCCACGTACACACGAGCGGAATATCCGACAGAAAAAGTCTGTCGGAAGCTTTTCATCGTCTATTCCGATCCTGTGTGTGCCTCATCGGACTTATTTTTTTTTAAAAACTGACAGATGTAGAAATTGAACATGTTCTAAATATTTCTGACGGAACCAATTCCTATCGGGAAAACTGCTCGTCTGTATGCTGCTCCGACGGACCAAAAACAACGCTTACTCTGAAGTACAATACGGAAGCTATTGGCTACTGGCTATTGAACTTCCTTTTTCTAATCCCGTCGTAAGTGTTGTACGTCACCGCGTTCTGGACGGTCGGACTTTGGGTTGACCGTGTGTAGGCAAGACCGCTTGAATGGAATTCCATCGGAGTTCCGTCAGAGAAACCTTCGGAGTTTATTCCGATGGCAAAACCGGTCGTTTGTACGCGGCATTAGGCTGCTCAGAATGGTTGGAAAATTAACATTTTCTTTGGTACATCTACAACCTGCCTAAAAAAGATGGGAGTGAGGGGTTGCTCCCTCCAACAGGCAATAAAATCCTTATTGTATGTGGCAGAAAAAAAAGCAGCAATAGAATCTGGATTAAAAAAAATATAACTTGGCTACAAGCTGAGTTAGGAAGGTATGAAACTGAGGGGGGTGATGGCAGGTATCACTGTTAGGACCTAAGAAAACACAGTGGGCTCATAAACAAAATTTCAAAAAGGCGAGTACCCATGTGATGATGAACTTGTCTGCCCCATTTCACCATGCTAATCCTAAAATCAAGAGTACCAATTTAAAATATTTAGTGAAACATCAAGACCTATTAGCACTACTAATTCCATAGGTCATGTTCAATATTTTTAAATAATGGTCAGGTCTATTAGACAGGCAGGCCAATGGCCAACTGAAGGAGTGAACATGGCTGCAATGTTTGGTGCTAATCACAAGGCTTTGGTGCTAAGCAAAGTGGCTTATCATTGTCAGTCTGCAACAGGAAGTGGTTTTCCCGGTAGGATTTCCAGCAAAAAATTTAAGAGAATTGTATACAGTGAATCATGATGCCAAACATATACATTAAGTGAAAAGACCTTACGGCCAAACTCCAGCTAACATTTTTAATGAAGTTACAGCAACACTTTTTTTCATCTTGTGGAAAAAAATGTAAGCCATATCAATCAAATCTTACTGTTATAAGCACCCTGTCAGTGTTACATGGTTAGTCCTAACCCCAGCACATGTCAATTTTGCTGGACAGCTTGGCCTGGTTCTGGAAATGGAAAAATATGCCGACAAGATAAACCGGTAATAAATCCCGCATTTCAGCAGGAGTATATAAATCAGAAAACCATATGAACAGAACCACTAGCAGATCACATGTATTGTATGTGTTTTCCTCTGCTATGCATGACAGTCTACTTTATTTATAGGCTAATTACTTTTATGCTGCTTCTTTCCCCTCACCTAATTTGTTGCAAAGTAGCTTTTGACTTTCCCTCGAAAGCAATTAAACAAGCAAGTGCCTGTCTCTGTAGCTGAGCTGGTGAGAACCAGCTCAACCGAAGAGGCATCAAAAGCACATCTCAACTGGTCTGCAAGTGGATTAAAAGAAGGACATTGAGAAACCTTGGTCTGCCTCAGTTATAGTATTGAATCATCAAGCCATGTGCAAGCTTCAGAGCAGTGCCAGGTTGAGAAGATAAATAAAAGTACATATCATTCTTTTCTAATTCTAAATATAACACATTGATATGTCATCTGTGTGAGTTCACCACTAGCATTATAAGTCCATTTAAAGGATCAGCCCTTTCCCAGCTTTTCCAAAAAATGTGCTTTGAAGTATTATCTTGTATGCTGAGCACCACGGTGGAGCAGGAGAAATAAGAAAAAAAAGTAGAGTATATCTGCTTTGTCTGTATAGGTCAGTCCACCCAACAGTGATATTGTAATTATAGTCACAGCTTAGGGGGGCTAAGTCAACCCCTGTCTGGATAACAGTGAGATCTCCCTGCCAACTGGGTTTTTGACCCCCTCAGGGAGGTGTGGGTGTTCATGCCCATGCTTAAGTGTTAAGGTGACAACTGTTAAAAGTGGTTTGTTCCATCAATTGTGAGGATTTTCACTCACTTCCTGCTATGTACAATACACAGATGTTCTAAGCCTTTCCAAACCAAAAAAAAAAAAAAAAAATTGGCCGGAGTTCTACTAAAACGGATGTACTTAATTTACTTTGTGTCTGACCCTTCAGTTTGTGTTGGGAGGTAAAACTTGTGTCAAGAGTCAACTGCCCTATAAATTGCCTGGCCTCATGCCCTGTTTTCCAGCACCTGAGTGTGCATAAGAGTATCAAATAACAGAGCACTGTAGATGTTTTGGGAGGCACCCTAGACTCTGAGCCTCAGCCTTTTTAGGTCCTACACTTGCCTGTTGTCATGGAAGGTCCATAGTAAGTGTGATAGGCTCTGATATGGAGTAGGTGGACAAAATAGGAGTTTTAATTTCACTTTGACTTTGCAATCTGAATGATTGCTCTGTATCAGCAACGGAGTAGGTATTAGAGAAGAATTCTAGGTATGAATATTTTTACAGTCACATTAGTCCAGCTTGCATATACCATACCTGTAGGATCCCTCTTGAACAGTGGTCTCCAAACTATGGCCCGGGGGCCAGATGTGGCACTTTTCTTGCTGTTATCTGGCCCTTGGGGCATATTCCTCCCATTGATATAAGACACTATTCTGACAACTGACATCAACAATGGGGCACCATTCCTCCCAATAATACCAACAATGGGGCACTATTCCTCCCAATGATACCCACAATGGAGCACTATTCCTCCCACTGATACCAAATGTGGTGATGTTTACTGCCATTGATGCCAGGAAAATTTCCACTTCCCCTGGCCACAGTCCGCCCCCCCTAAAGTCTGAAGGACAATAAACTGGCCCTTTGTTTAGAAAGTTTGGAGACCCCTGCTTTAGAAGGTGGAAATCACTGTAGTAGATATTGCTACTGCGGTGATCTCCACCAGCTTCTAGGTCCCGTGCTGAGTGGCCATCCTTATATTGTATTGTGTAAACACAGGAGGTCAGCTGGTTGGCATGGGTGTCATTGGATTGGAGGGAAAAGTAGGAGAGATCCCTAATGCCGCACATCCATGGAATCCTGTGATAGTGAGAGTGGCAACCTCAGAGTGCCACACTCACTATCACAGGATTCTGTGGATGTGCAGCATTAGGGATCTCTCCTTCCTTTCCTATCAGTGATTACAGGAACTGGGACAAGCTCCATCCCTTGCCGGCACTCCCGCAACGACTGCAGAGTTACTTGTGCTATTCCCATGTTGACTGAGCCTGAGCAGCACACCAATCTCTCGTAGGTCACATTCAGAGATTGGACAAGGTGGAAAATGTGACATCACTGCCAGCCTCTTCACCTTGTCCAATCACAGAACACTTTTCATTCATTCAGAAAATGCAAAGCATTCTCTAAATGCCGCCCATGCCAACCAGAAATGGTACAGTATATGCATAGCTGCATTGGTGCAAGCTGGACTAAAATATTAATACCTGGAAACCAGTAATGGAAACCCCTCTATGTCAAAAAGTGTCAGTTCTTACCTACATTATTACAGGTACACATAGAACTTACTCAGCTCACCTAAAAGAGTTTCCCTTTGACAAAAAGTACACAAAGGTTTTTATATACGGTAGTTTCTGTTGTATCATCCATTATAGGTTTAATCTGAGTCACTGAATATTATCTAATTTAGCGCTGTGTTTTTTTTAATAACTCATTCCTCTCTCTGCCCTCCTGAGGCTTCTGTAATCGTGTTATGTGCCATGAAAACCCCACACAAGAAGTTTTCTCAGAAGATAGATGAGAGAAGACAGCATTGTGTTATAAATAAAGGTACCTAGCAACGCCATCAAGAAGAGAAATGGTTTAAATAAATTCTCCACTCTGGATACGCGTGATGCAATTGACATCTGTAGTTTGCTAAACCAATTATCCTGTATCCCATGCAGAAAAGCTCACATGTGTTAACAAGTAAAACATTTTATACCTGGGTAATAATTACAAACCTTTTACAAGTTCACAGTTCTCAACTATAATCTTGCTAAGCCCTAAAGGAGGCGGAGCATCTAGACTGGTGTTTTAAGTAGGAAGCTACGCAAGCCTTATCTTTTATCCAATTCTATCCTTCATTGCTGCCCAATCAGTGTGTTTGTCTGAAGTATGTCAAAACTTTGGGACCGCTAAAGGGTCTGCTGACTAATGGAACCTAGATACAAGGAAAGCATGTCCTCATCAGCTCTTTGTAGTTGAAACATGATTGTTCTTGCTATCCCATCTAATAATACCTGACAGTCCTGTACATACAGCCTGTGAGCTTTTTATTGTTCCCTATCATCTGCCACAGTTCTTTAGCAATTCTGCTCTGAAAACTGTGTAAAAAAATGATTTTATCTTCAAAAGTCCATCTATGTTTTATCTGCTGGATACAATATTTTTTTTTTATTACAGGTGCTTATATAGTGCCCATAGGCGTGCCAGCTGTGGCAGATGATAGGGAACAATAAAAAGCTCACAGGATGTATGTACAGGACTGTCAGGTATTATTAGATGGGTTAGCAAGAACAATAATCACCTTGTGTGCATTAAAGTGCATTAGCATTATCACTCTGTGTGCCAATGGGGAGATGGGAAAGATCTCCCTTTGACCGGCTCTGCCAAAAGAGAAGTACTTCTGCACTTCTCATTCACTGTGCTAGCGGGGAGATCAATGTGCCAGTGTGTGTGTGTGTATATATATATATATATATATATGTGTATATATATATATGTGTATATATATGTGTATATATATATATATATATATATATATATATATGTATATATATATATATATATATATATATATATATATGTAAATGTATACACACACACATATGTGTGTTAGAGCTATGGGGTGCACACCCTAATGCAAATAGGCTGTGCACAGCTATGATGGCACCATCAATACACACAGCGCTTTACACACATATATATTGTATATTCATATCAGTCCCTGCCCTCAAAGAGCTTAGAAATCTAAGGTCCCTAACTCATATTCATACATACACATGCCAGGGCCAATTAACCTACTGGCATGTCTTTGGAGTATGGGAGGAAACCAGAGTACCTGGAGGAAACCCACGCAGGGACAGGGAGAACATGCAAACTCCAGGCAGGTAGTGTTGTGGTTGTGATTCAAACTGTTGGCTCTAGTGCTGCTAGGCGGAAATGCTAACCACTTAGCCACAGTGCCATGTTTTATCCCTTCCTGATCGGCAAGAGTTAATATACTTTTCCATTGGCTGGAGTCATTCAACAGAGAAAATGAATAAATCCAACTGGGGAAAGGAGGAAAGGAAGGTGAAAGTGCTACTTGCCATTATCCTCATTGAAAGCGTCCTTCTCAGTGAATTCTAGAATAGCTCTGGCAACACAGGCAAACAACTGGAGGGATCCGAGGCCCACGGACAAAGGGTACTCCAATGAAACTGGAGCTCTCTAGTAGAAGTCATAGAGGTGCTACTCACAGTAGCTGTGTCTTTCAGAGAGACTGCATCCTATTAGGTTCCTGCCCAGGCCAAATGGGAAGACGAAAGGGTCTTTACAGACGCACCTACCGAGCTCGTCAGCTTCAAACGATACATCGATGATATATTTATTTTGTCGAAAGAAGAAGAAACACAATTGGTACAATTTCTGGAAAATCTAAACGTGAATAACAGGAACATCACTTTAACATGGGATATAAGTAAACACAATGTGACATTTTTAGATTTAGAAATAATGCAGGAAGAAAACAAACTTAGCACCAAATCCGATTGTAAAAATGTTGACAAGAATAGTTACAGTATTAACCGATGGAGAGCTGCCACCATAAGAACTGGCTCTGCAATATCCCCAAAGGACAATTAATGCGGCTACAAAGGAACTGCACGAATGATGATTTCCTTATCCAGGCAGAAAAGATAGGCCACAGATTCATCAAATAAGGCTATAACCACGATCACATCAAAGAAAAAATACAAGAAGTAGAGAGGATGGATAGAATTACACTAATTAAAGATAAACAGAAACAAGACTGCAGAAGCAATGTAGCACCAATCATCTTGGATTACAACGCCCAACATAAATATGTTGAGAAAATAAACGCCATTGGCACATTTTACTAACAGACACACATTTGAAATCACTCCTGCCGCAGATACCGAAATTTGTGTATAAGAGAGCTCCAACACTTAGAGACGGGGCTGTTTATGCCCTCGAATGCAGCTGTGGGTTACAGTATATTGGACACACAAAGAGACCCCTAAAAGTGCAAATTAAGGAACACATACAAAATATTATCAAAGGATTTGATAAAAACAGTGTTTCTAAACATTTTGCCACACATCACAAACAAGACCCCACACATCTTAGATTTTGGGGCATTGAACCCTACAAGAAACATTGGAGAGGCGGGCATAAAGTCAGAACCCTTAGCCAGCTAGAGTCAAAATGGATTTTTATTTTAGATACTTTTACGCCTCAGGGTCTTAATATAGAATTTGATCTTAACTGTTTTATTAGTGATTTTTAAGATTTTTTAATTTTACATGAGTAGGTTTTAGAGGTGATCTTATTCCCCCTACTGTTAACCTATTTATTGTAATTTTAATTTTAATTTTATATGATTTTTATCATGATTTTATTTATTGCATACCTTCTCCTTGCTCTACATCATTTCCGGAGTCCTGCGTTACCTTAATTTACTATACTCCGTCCTCTCTATTATTATCATATATATATTTTTATATATTTTGTTCTCAGGTTTTTTATATATCCCCTTTGGTCTATATTCAGCTTGTCCATCTGTTTTTACGTTTTTTTATTATCTATTAAAACTTTTTTACCCTGTGCCACTATGTATGAGCTATTCTAGCCGCTTTATTACAGTTTTGGCACTCATAAAGTTTGCCCATTATTGTATTTACTCTGCCCAGATATCAATTACGTTTCTATATATATTTGCTTTTCCATAATCATCCTTCCATGGGAGCCGTGACATTACACTCCTATGTCTTCATTGAACCATAACAAAATGGCCACGATCGTAGTCCCATGTAATTATCTCATGGAAAATGGCTGCTCCTATGTTTTAAATGGACGGTCTCCAAGAAAATGGCTAACCGGCAATAACACAATACCTATTTAAAGACACTTCCGTTGCCCATAATCTATCCCCGATAGATGTCACGTGACAGTGATGACACGCGTTGGATACAACACCAAAAGTGGCGCTCTTGCTGCGAGCTTGTCGCTCGTTTGATACAATGCACCATTGTTTTTACTACATGTAGTACCTGACTTTTTTGGGATTTAACAAACGTACCTAGTGTTTAAGAACATACTACACTATAGAGGTTCTTTTATATTTCCCCACCTTACCTGGTTTGGCATATCCTGAGCGGTGCCTGGCTATTCATTTGGTCCTGGAGAAAGGCATCACCCGCTAGGCTCTTCACTTACTGGAAACCCCCCCTGGTGGAACCGATGAGAGATTCCCCTCTCTCCCCAGAGTGATCATCCATCCCCGTGTGTTTCTTTGAATGCTGCTTACCTTACAGCAATAAGGTAAGAAGTTAGTACACCTGTGGGTGTCATCTTGCACTGAAGATCCACAACACCAAAGTCACAACGCCACTTTTTGATGCTAGTCAGCACCTTATGGTTTGCACCTTGCACCTTCTTATGGTTGGAAGATTTAATTACTTCCGGATTGTGATCATTTACACTATCTGCACTTTTTTTATATATGGACTTTTGTTGATTCATTATAATATCTTTTATGCATTGTGATTTTTTGATTATTTATACACTACAGTCACTTTACTATTTCTTGCTACTATTGCACTGACCACTATTATATTGTTTTTTGTATTATTTCCTGGATTTTTATCAGTATATGTCAGCTTTATATTGGACATAACATACTGTCATTTTATCTCAGCACTTTATATTTATTTACTTTGGAGCGCAACACCATCCTTTGATTCTTTCCACAGAGAATTACTTTAAAAACATGTGTACTGTGTTTTATTTTTAACACTTTTTTTTAGGTGAATGGGTAGGGGTACAATGTACACCATACTCATTCACATAGGGTGAGGGGCCGGAATCTGGGGGCCCCCTTGTTAAAGGGGGCTTCCAGATTCCGATAAGCTCCCCGCCCACAGACCCCGACAACCAACAGCCAGGGTTGTTGGGAACAGGCCCTTGCCCTCATTAACATGGGGACAAGGTGCTTTGGGGGGGGACCCTAAAGCACCCTCCCCATGTTGAGGGGAGTGGCCTTGTGTGGTTTGGGGGGGCGCTCGCTCGCCCCCCACCTTTCCCAGCCTGCAATGGCTGCTTGCTCGGATAAGGGTCCTGCCCCAAAGCACCCACCCCCCCATGTTGAGGGCATGTGGCGGTTCAGGGGGCGCTCACTCGTCCATCCCCCTTTCCTGACCTGCATGCTCGGATAAGTGCCTGGTATGGATTTTGGGGTTTCACTTAAAATCCATACCAGACCGAAGGGCCTGGTATGCTCTTGGAGGGGAACCATGCCGTGTTTTTTTACAAATTTGTGGTTGGGTTTCGCCCTAAAGATTCATACCAGACACAAAGTGCCTGCAATGTCAGGATCAAAGTCAGATCCTCATTCATTGAAGTCGGACAGATGTCGGACTTCAAGTCACAGGGCAAAGTCGGATCCACAGTCGTACGACTGTCGTGTTGTACCAGTGTGAACCTGGCCTTCTGGTGAATGGCTGTACCTTCCTTGTTTTTGAGTATTCAAAAACTTACAATGGGATTACAATGGGATTAACCCTTCCAGTTGTATTATGGACATTGGCACAATTCCCACTAGTGCAGACTGATGTTTTGCCACACTGTAAAACGGCAGTCACCGCTATGACACACAGAAAACAGTTGTTTTCTGTGTGTCCTATTCACACCTAAATGCAGCCTTGGAGCTGCACTGTAATGATCTACGATAAAACGTGGACATGCTGCATGTTTTTGCGCGCATTGGACAGGATCGCATGTCAATGTATAAATGACATGAATGGAGTGTCATTGTTCTATACTTCAAATAAATTTAGTAAAAAAAAAAGGTTGGGAACTGTGCGATTCACTGAATCGTGCACCACATCACCACCTACTGCCGGCTCACTGCAGCCGGAACAGACAGCTGACAAATAGAAAATTACTGCAGTTTAAAGTGGTTGTAAACCCACTAAAAAACAAACAAACTGCAAGACAAAGGCATAATGAGCTAGTATGCATAACATACTAGCTCATTATGAAATACTCACATTAGATCAAAGCCCCCACTGCGGTCCCCGCTCACTGCTCTGACCGGCAACATCGCTCCTGGAGTTAACTCCGGGTATCGCACTATGATTGGCCTAAGCTGCGATGACGTCAGGACAGTAATTGCACGGCTGCTGAAGCAACAGCATGTACTGCCATTGCTTCAGTGCGCATGTGCCGATGACGTCGGCACATGCCGATACAGGGGATATCTCCTAAACCGTGCAGGTTTAGGAGATATCTAGGCAGGGCAGCCATCAGAAAGCATGGGGCCCCTTACGCAGCTTTAGGCTTGGGACCCCTGGGGCCTGATCACTAACATTTCCCAGGGCCCGTCCACTGGCTGTCCCACCAAATCCGCCCCATGGCTATCCCAGTCCTTCGGTGCACCCACTTTTATTTTAACACTCTTACACCTTAATACATGAGACTAGGAGACTGGAGGGATGGATAGTGCTAGGAGTGGATGGGGATGCATTGTGGAGACTGGAGGGATGGATGGTGCTGGGCGTGGATGGGGATGCATTGTGGAGACTGGAGAGATGGATGGTGCTGGGTGGGGATGAAAATGATTGAGTTGCATTGTGAAAATGGATGAGGAAGACTCTGTGTGGGGTGAGAGTTACATAGTGAAGAGGCTCTCCACAATGTAACTCTCATCTGCACCCAGAGTCATCATCATCCATTTTTACAATGCAACTCAATTATTCCATATTGTCAGCCTCTAATGCCCCATCCAAGAAGAAGGAGATTAAATAAAGTCTAAATCAAATCTACAAGCAGCACAGGGGACACAGGAGCACACATTACATTTTTGTGACTTACCCTCCACGCTACTCGTATCTATCTGCGTGCACCTGTTAGGACTGGGACCATGTTCACCATCGTCAAGGCCACTCCCCCTGCCCCTGTCATGGCCAATCACATTGCAAGCAAACCCAGCAGGCTCCGCCTCAGCAGGGAATTGTAAGAGGAGCTAGCGCTGGCCATAATCACCTGCGGGGGGTGAGACAGCGGCGGCTCGGGCTTGTTAAATTACATAATGCTAATGCTTCTTCCTCTTAGCAACTGCTGGCGGGGGGCAGTGCTGGTGAAAGTGAAAGTAGACGGAGGCTTGTTTCTGCTTCTTTGTATCGGCCAGGCGCCGCACAGGTTAGCAGCGGAGCTTTTAAAAGATTAATTTCATGTGCTGCTGTAGGGGGAGCGGGCCCTGGCCAGCCGGGTCCCTAGGGACGCTCGGGCCCCTTACATGAGTACTGCCTGTACCCCCTCTTATGGCAGCCCTGTATCTAGGGTAGCTACAGGTAAGCCTTATTATAGGCTTACCTGTAGTAAAAAGTGTTTGTGTTTGGTATCTGTTTTGTGTGAACTGGCCTTTTAGGTGGGCAGTAAAAAATTGCAGCTTAGCCACCTGTTTGTACCACACCTTGCCCATGTGAGAAAAAAAAAGGTCTTAAAATGTATTTCCAGTTTTGCAGTCAAATTGGGAAAACACCTACTTTATAGTTGTTACATGTCCCCATTCACATAGCATAACTAAAAAAAAAAGAATATTTATAAATTGCAGTTTATCTTTTTTAGGTTCTCGATCCTGGACCCTCCAGCAAGGAAAAACCCTTGGTTGCTTTCTTTGTTTATGAGGGGGCTGGACAGCTGATCCTAATGATCAATTATAACTAGATTGCAACAGTGTCTATCCTAACAAGGGGTTTAAGGTATAGAGGTTGGGCTTCTTGCATTGTATGTTAAAGGGGACAGACTTGGGGCAGGCTCTTTGTAACATTATTCAAAAAACTTTGCAGTCAACCATGATACCTTCTCCTTAGAAACATCTAAATGGTAAGGATGCTGCTAAGAACAATGTCCTGGGAGTTTTCTAGTCAGGCTTCGTGAGGTGCGTAAATCACCTACACTTAGCAAGGGCATTATTCAACTTTAGTCAGAGCTGCACAGTTTGTTTTTTTCTACAGATGCTCCTTATCGGCATAGACAGTTTTAGGTAAAGGTGAACTAACTTGTTAAAGCATATTTCCACTTTTGCAGTCAAATTTGAGAAAACCCCACCATATATTTGTTATGTGCTCCCATTCACACAACATACCTAAAATTTTCCACCTTTAGCTCACAGGAGTGAGCTCTCAAACACTAAGATCAGAGCTACTGCACCAAGGGAGTGAACGCACATGTGAGAGGGTTTGAATCAGAGAAAGAGCTTTCTCCTGTGTTGGTGAAGGTGAACAGTAATAGCTGGGCCTCTCTTAGCAATGTTCTTAGCAACGTCCTGGGAGTTTTGCAGTCAGGCTTCAGGTTGTACCTAAATGGCCTACACTTTTATCAAGGGCATTATTTAATTTTGGTCGAAGCTGTACAGCTTGTTTTTATCTACAGCTGTCCCTTATCTGCATAGGCAGTTTTTTGGTAACGGTAAACTACACTATATTACCAAAGATATTGGGACGCCTGCCTTTACACCCACATGAACTTTAATGGCATCCCAGTCTTAGTCTAATGCCCCGTACACACGGTCGGATTTTCCGATGGAAAATGTCCGATCGGAGCGTGTTGTCGGAAATTCCGACCGTGTGTGGGCTCCATCGGACATTTTCCATCGGATTTTCCGACACACAAAGTTGGAGAGCAGGAGATAAAATTTTCCGACAACAAAATCCGTTGTCGGAAATTCCGATCGTGTGTACACAAATCCGACGGACAAAGTGCCACGCATGCTCAGAATAAATAAAGAGATGAACCCTATTGGCCACTGCCCCGTTTATAGTCCCGACGTACGTGTTTTACGTCACCGCGTTTAGAACGATCGGATTTTCCGACAACTTTGTGTGACCGTGTGTATGCAAGACAAGTTTGAGCCAACATCCGTCGGAAAAAATCCTAGGATTTTGTTGTCGGAATGTCCGAACAAAGTCCGACCGTGTGTACAGGGCATTAGTCCGTAGGGTTCAATATTGAGTTGGCCCACCCTTTGCAGCAATAACAGCTTCAAATCTTCTGGGAAGGCTGTCCACAAGGTTTAGGAGTGTGTCTATGGGAATGTTTGACCATTCTTCCAGAAGCGCATTTGTGAGGTCAGGTGCTGATGTGGACGAGAAGCCCTGGCTTGCAGTCTCCGCTCTAATTTATCCCAAAAGTGTTCTATCAGGTTGAGATCAGGACTCTTTGCAGGCTAGTTAGGTTCCTCCACCCCAAACTCGCTCATCCATGTCTTTATGGACCTTTGTGCAAGTTTGGGGTGGAGGAACTTGACTGGCCTGACCTCAACCCAATAGAACGCCTTTGGGATGAATTAGAGTGGAGACTGCGAGATAGACCTTCTCGTCCATCATCAGTGCCTGACCTCACCAATGTGCTTCTGGAAGAATGGTCAAACATTCCCATAGACACACTCCTAAGCCTTCCCAGAAGAGTTGAAGCTGTTCTAGCTGCAAAGGGTGGGCCAACTCAATATTGAACCCTACGAACTAAGACTGGGATGCCATTAAAGTTCATGTGTGTGTAAAGGCATGCGTCCCAATACTTTTGGTAATATAGTGTATGCCTTTAAAGAGAAAGCATGCAGAACACCATTAAGATAATGTAATAAGTAAACATCGTAGGTGGGGGAAGGATGACAATACAGCTACCCAGGTCCAAAAAATGTCATGCATATATTTGCTGGGCTTTTTACCTAGCATTTTCCACACTTAAAACAGTTCTTTTTCCCTCTCTAGATGGCGTTCCCCTTTAAAATAAGTCACCATCTGAACAAACAGCCACATATGTGGAGAATTATGAGCTAACAGCGGGGTCATATACGACAGATGTTCATTAACCACATCTGCGATTCTTCCTTACAGCGTATGAAAACACAGGCACTTCAAAATACATAAATATTCGCCTCCGCGAAATCAAATGAAAATCTCAGAGTGTCCCCCGTGGAAATGTCAGGAGCCCTGCGGACAACCACACCCCTCTGGCTGGGAATCCTGGAACCTCCTGTCCTGCGATGGATCAGCCACCCTGCTTGCTCCAAATGGCGCATGAGCGTTAATTGCCATAGGAACCGTTCCCTGATGTGCCGAACACATCCCCTCCCAGTATGTGACCCAACTGCTTTATTTTGTGTCAAATACAAACATTTCAGCCCGCTTCGAGGAGTCTGCCAAAACATGTGCACTTCAGTGTCAAAGTTCTCCTCATTCAGTAAACAGGACACGGCACCCGGCACATTGTCTGTTTTCATAGATGTTGTCTCCGTGTTTACTCTTGCTTCCTGCAAAATAATATTTAGACGATCGCTAATAATGGCACGCTGAACGCTTTTCATTTAAAGGAGGCATCCTACCTAGCACTGATTCCATGCATTTTAGTTGTGGGCTGACAATCATAAGCAGGCCAAATTGCCAGCTAGAATCTTATATCGCTTGCAAAACAGAACAGCCTTCCTTTTAGTCTTGCACAGTTGTACAGGCTTCTCTTCTGTACTGAAACTTCGATTCCACTGTACACTGTGAGCTTCTCACTGTGTGCATTAGACTTGATTTACACTAATGCATTTTTTGATGCATTTTTCATTTTGAAGAAATGCAGGGAATTTTTTTAACATGGGTTCCTATGGAACACGTTCACATCAATACATTTTTGTGCCTCTGCGTTTTTGGAAAGGATCAGGGACTTTCTTTCCCGCAAAATGCAGCATTTTGCATGTAATAGACTTCAATAGACTTCAATGAACTCGCATTCAAAACGCAAGTACCGCATTTTTACTGCTATTTTGCAGTGATTTGCGTTTTTTTAACACTGTATATAGCTGATTGCTAAGGAGGGAGCCGGGAAGCCGTCCGCCGCGTCCTTAACAACCAGCACACAAAAGTTGGTAACTATGTAACAACCAATAAGTCATCAGCTGCCAGGGGGCTTCCCTGCTGACAGCTGAATGTAAAAAAAAAAGAATTGCCGGCTAAAAAAAATTGTGAAAAAAACAGCGTGGGGTCCCCCCCACCCCAGGTCCATACTAGGCCCTTGGGTATAGTATGGATTCAGAGGGGACACCTCCACGCAAAAATTGTTTTAAAAAATGGAGTGGGGTCCCCCCAAAATCCATACCAGACCCTTATCTGAGCATGCAGCCCGGCAGGTCAGGAAAGGGAGGGGACGAGCGAGCGCCCCCCTCATGAACCATACTAGACCGCATGACCTCAACATGGGGGGGTGGGTGCTTTGGGGCAGGGGGGCTCTACCCCAGAGCACCTTGCCCCCATGTTGATGGGGACAAGGGCCTCTTCCCAACAACTCTTGCCCTGGGGTTGTCGGGCCTTCGGGCAGGGGGCTTATCGGAATCTACCTGCGCCGATGAGAAGCATTTCTTAGATAATGATAGGGGCCTGGCCATCAGATGATATCATCCAGAGGCCCTGCCTCCTCGTTACGTCACCGTCCAGGGCATGATGGGTCCGTGATCCCACGAGGGGGCGGGGCTTCAGATGATGTAATTCGATGGCCACGCCCCTATGGTTATCTAAGAAACTCTTGACATCGGCGCGGACAGATCAGCAGGACGCAGCATCAGAGAAGGGTCGTCGGCGGGAGCAGTGGCGGAGGAAGAAGAACACCGGACAAAGAAGACAGGAGAAAGAAGACCGAAGGGTGAATGGGTAGGGGTACAATGTACCCGATACCAATTCACATAGGGGGGGCTGGGATCAACCACTGGGCAAGGGTTGTCAGGAAGAGGCGCTTGCCCCCATCAACATGGGGGGCAATGTGCTTTGGGGTGGGGGTGAAGAGCCTTCTCCAAAGCACCCCCCATGTTGAGGGCATGCGGGCTGGTATGGTTCAGGAGGGGGGGCGTTTGCTCGTCTTCTCCCTTTCCTGACCTCTGGGGCTGTGTGCTGGGATAAGGGTAAGGGTCTGCTATGGATTTTGAGGGGGACCCCACGCCATTTAAAAAAACATTGGGTGTGGGGGGGGGGGTGTCCTCCGAATCCATACTAGACCCAAGGGCCCGATATGGATCTGGGGGGGGGGGAACCCACGCTATTTTTTTTTTAAATTTATTTTTTTATCCGGCAATTCTTCTATTTTTTTACATTCAGCTGTCAGCTGATGAATAATCGGCTGTTAAGGATGCGTGGCCGGCTGCCCGGCCCCCTTCTTAGCAACCAGCTATATATAGTGTAAAAAAAACACGTAAAATCGCGTGTCCAAAAATGCGGCAAGCACCGCAAAAAGCACTGCAGAAACACTCAAAAGCAACATGCATAGATGTGAATTGAGCCTTAGAAGCTGCAGCAAGTCAGATAGAATACGCCTCATTTCCTGGCTGGAGGATGTCCAACATTACTTAGCACTACGCACCCCAACTTTACTGTCCCCTGCCCACTAATTTCATTCATTGGATTTCAGCTTATTTAAACATGGAGGCTCGGTATCACCTGTGGGTTAGGGTGACCAGAAATACCCGGTTTCTGGGAACAGTCCCTGATTTTAAATGACTTTCCACTTGGCAGAAGCATCCCCAAATTTGTTCCTGCTTCTCTAATTGTGTCCCTTGCCCTCGGCTACAGAGTAAAAGTTAGCATTAGAAAAAATATTGCCAGGTAAATTACAGTAATCTACCTGGCAACATTTTTCTTATTGTCTGCCTCTGAACCCTGAACTCTGCATCACTTACTACTGACCTCTGAGCGCTACATCACTTACTACTGACTTCTGAGCTCTACCTCACTTAATACTGACCTCTGAGCTCTACATCATTTACTACTAACCTCTGAGCTCTACATCATTTACTACTGACCCCTGAGCTCTACATCACTTACAACTGACCCTTGAGCTCTACATCACTTACTACTGACCCTTGAACTCTACATTATTTACTACTGACCTCTGAATTCTATATTACTTACTACTGAGATCTGAACGCTACATCACTTATTACTGTCCTCTGAACTCTACATTACTTACTACTGATCTCATAACTCTGCATCACTTACCACTGACCTCTGAACTCTACATCACTTACTAATGACCTTTAAGCTCTACATCACTTACTACTGACCCTTGAACTCTACATCACTTACTACTGACCTCTGAATTCTATATTACTTACTACTGACCTCTGCATCACTTACTACTGTCCTCTAAACTCTACATTACTTACTACTGATGTCATAACTCTGCATCACTTACCAGTGACCTTTACATTCTACATCACTTACTACTGACCTCTGAACTCCACATCACCTACTACTGACCCTTGAACTCTGCATTACTTACTACTGAACTCTGCATCACTTACTACTGTCCTCTGAACGCTACATTACTTACTACTGACCTTTGAACTCTGCATCACTTACCAATGACCTCTGAATTCTACATCACTTACTACTGACCTCTGAATGCTACATCACTTACTACTGAGCTATGAACTCTGTGTCACTTAATAATGACCTCTGAACTCTGCGTCACTTACTAGCGACCTCAGAACAATAATCTACCTGGCAACTTTTATTCTTTTTGGCTACCTGTAATCCCTGAACTCTACATCACTTACTACTGAACTCTGAATCGCTTGCTACTGATCTTTGAACTCTGAATTACTAAAGACACTGTGCATTACGTACTAGTGGCTTCTGAATTCTGCATTACTTATTACTGGCTCCTGCACTGTGCTTTATATACTACTGACCTCTAACCACTGTATTACTTATTTCTGACCCCTGCACTCACCCCCCACTCCTCAGAAGGTAATGATGACGCTCAATCTTGTGGCTGGGTATTGTCATGACTGTCTGTTGGTTGCTCATGTTTTCAAACAGTTGCAGCTTTCGTGGTATATGCAAGAAAATAAATGTAGGGAGTCGAGGCATTAGGACCTAGGGTACTCACCATGAGATGCAACTCAATGCCTAAGTCTGATGAGTATAATTTAGGGACAGAAGCTGGAATTTTTGAGAATTGGAAAGTGGTAATTTTGTGAGGAGGTTGTATTGGGGGGAGAATATTTACTTGGGAAGCACTTTTGGGTTTATTTATTTTGACCTCTGCATTACTTACTCCTGGCCCCTTTAATCATTGCCCAATTGTAGCACAGTTTGACCACACCCAGCATTTGGCGCAGTGTGCTATGCATGCCGCTGCTAGCCCCTACTTCTTCCCTATCCCACCCCCAAAAAAAGTGGGTGTGGTCTGTAGGATGTCCCCAGATTTCATTTTGAAATCTGGTCACCTTACTGTGGGTGTTACCTAGGACAGTCTGCACGTAAATACAACCTGCCTATAAATCCCCATTCCTCCAGACCAGGGGTCTCCAGACTTTCTAAATAAGGGACCAGTTTACTTTCCTTCAGAACTATAGGGGGGCAGTAGAAAATGTCCTGGTGTCAGTGGGAGCAAAGAATGCCACATCTTTAGTGGGAGGAATAGCATTCCATCATTGGTGTCAGTGGGAGGAATAGTGCCCCATCAACGGTGTTAGTGGGAGGAATAGTACCCCGTCACTGGTGTCAGTGGGAGAAATATCGTTGGTATTAATGGGAGGAATAGTGCCCCATTGTTGGTTTCAGTGGCAGGAATTATGCCCCTATTGGTGGTATCAGTGAGAGGAAGAGTGCCCTATCACTGGCGTCAGTGAAAAGAAGAGTGCCCCATTGTTGGTGTCAGTGGCCAAAAATGATGCCCCCCATTGTTGGTGTCAGTAGGAGAAATATTGCCCCCCCCCCCCCCCCCCGGGCCACAGTTTGGAGACCTCTGCTCTAGACCAGAGGTTCTCATCCTTATTGGGACCTGGGCCGGGTAATTTCTTCCATAACCTTTTATGCCCCAACAATAAAAAAATGTATACTCACACAATAAAATGATGGGAACTATGAAAATACAAAATACAGTATCTCACAAAAGTGAGTACACCCCTCACATTTTTGTAAATATTTTATTATATCTTTTCATGTGACCACACTGAAGAAATGACACTTTACTACAATGTAAAGTAGTGAGTGTACAGCTTGTATATCAGTGTAAATTTGCTGTCTCCTCAAAATAACTCAACACAAAGCCATTAATGTCTAAACCGCTGGCAACAAAAGTGAGTACACCCCTAACTGAAAATGTCCAAATTGGGCCCAAAGTGTTAATATTTTGTGTGGCCGCCATTATTTTCCAGCACTGCCTTAACCCTCTTGGGCATGGAATTCACTAGAGCTTCACAGGTTGCCACTGGAGTCCTCTTCCACTCGTCCATGACAAAATAATGGAGTTGGTAGATGTTAGAGACCTTTCGCTCCTCCACCTTCTGTTTGAGGATGCCCCACAGATGCTCAATAGGGTTTAGGTCTGGAGACATGCTTGGCTAGTCCATTCCTTTTACCCTCAGCTTCTTTAGCAAGGCAGTGGTCATCTTGGAGGTGTGTTTGGGGTCGTTATCATGTTGGAATACTGCCCTTCGGCCCAGTCTCTGAAGAGAGGGGATCATGCTCTGCTTCAGTATGTCACAGTACATGTTGGCATTCATGGTTCCTTCAATGAATTGTAGCTCCCCAGTGCCGGCATGCAGCCCCAGACCGTGACACTCCCACCACCATGCTTGACTGTAGTCAGGACACACTTGTCTTTGTACTCCTCACCTGGTTGCCACCACCCCAGCTTGACACCATCTGAACCAAATAAGTTTATATGTGTCTCATCAGACCACGGGACATGGTTCCAGTAATCCATGTCTTTAGTCTGCTTATCTTCAGCAAACTGTTTGCGGGCTTTGTTGTGCATCATCTTTAACCACCTCAATACAGGGCACTTAAACCCCCTTCCTGCCCAAACCAATTTTCAGCTTTCGGTGCTCTCACACTTTGAATGACAGTTACTCAGTCATGCAACACTGTACCCAAATTAAATTTGTGTCCTTTTTTCACACAAATAGAGCTTTCTTTTGGTGGTATTTAATCACTAATGGGTTTTTTATTTTTTGTGCTATAAATAAAAAAAGACCACAAACTTTGTGAAAAATTGCCTTTTTCTTTGTTTTTGTCAAAAATTTAGCAAATTAGTAATTTTTCTTCATAAATTTTGGCCAAAATTTATACTGCTATATATCTTTGGTAAAAATAACCCAAATTAGTGTATATTATTTGGTCTTTGTGAAAGTTAAAAAGTCTACAAACTATGGTGCCAATCACTGAAAATTTAAAACATCTGATCAGGCCTTCAGTACATCAGGTGAATCTAATTTCTTGAGGTACTAACAAGTCAGAAAAGTACAAATACCCCCCAAATGACCCCTTTTTATAAAGTAGACATTCCAAGGTATTAAGAAAGTAGCATGGTGAGTTTTTTTAAGTTATAATTTTTTCCCACAATTCTTTGCAAAAGGAAGATTTTTTTTTTGTCAACATTGTCATATTAACTGGTTATTTCTCCCGCAGAGCATATGCATACAACAAATTACACCCCAAAATACATTCTGCTACTCCTCCTGAGTATGGGGATACCACATGTGTGGGACTTTTACACAGCCTGGCCACATACAAAGGCCCGACATTGAAGTAGCATCATCAGGCGATCTACAAGCATAAATTGCACATCTCATTTCTCAACCACCTATTACATTTTGAAGGCCCTGGAGCACCAGGACAAAGGAATTGCCCACAAAATGACCCCATTTTGGAAAGCAAACACCCCAATGTATAATCTATGAGGCATAATGAGTCTTTTGAACGGTTATTTTTTTCCAGAAGTTTTTGGAACATGTGGAGAAAAAATAAAAACGCATTTTTTTTTTTTTACACAATGTTGTCCATTTATAAGATATTTCCAACACATAGCAAATACATAGCAAAAATGACACCCCAAAATACATTCTGCTACTCCTCCTGAGCATGGCAATACCACATGTGTGAGACTTTTACACAGCCTACTAGTGTAGGACCCACTAATTCGGAGTACTTTGTCGCAGTAAGTGGGCTTAGCACTATATAACCATATAGTGTGACCAAACCCCCGTATTTTTTTAATATGTTCAGGTGTTTTTAACTAGCCCTGCAGGAAATGTAATTCTTGTATGTGTGCGCTGTAAAATATTTTGTACTGTTTGTAGGTCTTATAGCAGCACCATCTTGAATTTAAATGCATTGTATGGTGTGCCCCCCAAATATGTTCTTGTATGTTGTAATAGGCCCTGACCAGGTTTTTGGGCTGGAGTACCCCTCCCCCTCTTCATTACCTCCTATTTAGTGGCCACCAGTGTTTAGGATGTATCCCTTTCAGTTCTCCCACATAGAGGAGTTCAGCTCCCATGGTTGAGACAAAGGATCATCCATTCTATTACTAGTGTAGGACCCACTAATTTGGGGTACTTTGTCGCAGTAAGTGGGCTTAGCACTATATGACCATATAGTGTGACCAAACCCCCGTATTTTTTGAATATGTTCAGGTGTTCAGGTGTTTTTAACTAGCCCTGCAGGAAATGTCATTCTTGTATGTGTGCGCTGTAAAATATTTTGTACTGTTTGTAGGTCTTATAGCAGCACCATCTTGAATTTAAATGCATTGTATGGTGTGCCCCCCAAATATGTTCTTGTATTTTACACAGCCTGGCCACATACAAAGGCCCAACATTGAAGTAGCACCATCAGGCGATCTACGAGCATAAATTGCACATCTCATTTCTCAACCACCTATTACACTTTTGAAGGCCCTGGAGCACCAGGACAATGGAATTGCCCACAAAATTACCCCATTTTGGAAAGCAAGCACCCCAACGTATAATCTATGAGGCATAATGAGTCTTTTGAACGGTTATTTTTTTCCAGAAGTTTTTGGAAAATGTGGAAAAAAAATAAAAACGCATTTTTTTTTACACAAAGTTGTCCATTTATAAGATATTTCCAACGCATAGCAAAAATGACACCCCAAAATACATTCTGCTACTCCTCCTGAGTATGGGGATGCCACATGTGTGAGACTTTTACACAGCTTGGCCGCATACAGAGGCCCAACATCCAAGTAGCACCATCAGGCGTTCTAGGAGCATACATTACATAGATAATTTCCTGGCAACCTATCATTTTTGAAGGCCCTTCATATTTCTAACAAATAGCATGTACATACAAAGAATTACAATCCAAAATAAATTCTATTGCGGAAAGGGTAAAAAAAAGTATTACCTGTGCTTTTAGTAGTGTCCTCAGAAGAGAGCACTGGTCCAGGCAGCAGTCAGGGATGTGCTTAGCGACAGCAATAGTAATTATCCAGGCAGCATTATTGTCTATAATCAGCACAAGGATATTGTCAGCACAGCCAAAGCATTTGTCCATCGAAATTGTCCAGGCAGAGACAGCCAGCACAGCCATAATATTGGTCCTGGTACGCTGTTACCTGCAGACACTCATTATTGTACCGCTCTCCAGCCCTTCATAAACATACTGCCTCTTGCTAAAGCTAATTATTTGCATAGTCCAGGTAGCAGGCAGAGGTGTGGTCCGTTCATGTGGCAGGCAAAGGCATGATGGCAGTAAGTCAGCAGCAGGCTGAGGGCCGCAATTGGGTAAGACCTGTGCACAGGGGCACAGGGGTAGAGGCTTCGACCCACCCAAATTTCTATGAAGCCTCCGGACTCCAGACCCTAATCCGAAAATTACAAAACCTGGAGAAAACAAAAACAATTGTTTTCTCCATCCGGAAAAACTATTCTGGAGCCCCTCACATATGTGAGACCCCTGTGTACAATAGTAGCAGGGCAACAGATCAGTCCAAGCGGTAGGCAAAAGCATAGTCCGTAAAACAGGCTAGGGTCAGTTCACCTGCAAGCAGTCCAAGTGGTAGGCAGAAGCATAGTCACAAAACAGGCCAGGGTCAGTTCACATGCAAGCAGTCCAAATGGTGGGCAGAGGCATAGTCAACACAGGCCAGGGTCAGTTCATGTGGAAGCAGTCCAAACGGTAGGCAGAGGCATAGTCAAAAAGCAGGCCAGGGTCAGTTCACATGGAAGACAGTGGCATGGTTATTTGGGGAAGCATGGAAAATGATCAGCGAAAATGGGGAAAATATGGGCTAATAATTTAGGGATGTATGATACAGTTCGAAGCATTCACCAAAGCAAAGGCCAGGTTGGGAGGGACACTGGGGACAATGGAAGCTGGTATCTTTTCGAAAACCTCTTCTGCTGCACACACGACATCTTTTTTGCCGTCTTCGGCCTGCTTCCGATGGTGGAATGTTGAACGGGAAGTGGCATTCATGAAGTCGGCTAACAGCATCAGAGCGAAGGACTTCTGGGGGGGTCTTTGTTGATAGATGAGGGACGTGACTACTACTTCTATGAATTTTAGGAAGGGGGCGGGGCTTTCTGTGGAATTTGTGTAGACTATGTAGGAATTGTAAACGGCCAAATGGATTGGATAAATTGCTACCTTCTTGTACCAGAATCGGGACCTCCTTATTGACAAATAGGGCTGAATCATTTGGTCATTGAAATCCACCCCCCCCCATGTAGAGATTATAGTCTTGGACACATGTCGGTCTTTCAATGGGACCTCGTCTTCGCTAAACTACAACTGTAGTGTCATCGTGAATGGTGGACATCATGTGCACGTTCCTGTTATCCTTCCACCTCAAGGCCAGCACTTCATTGCATCTCAGTGTTGCTCTTTCCCCCTTTGCAGCTTTTTGTTCACTATGGATTGTGGGAAGCCCTTCCTATTTTTTCTTGAGGTTCCGCAGGCCAGGGTTTTTTCGATATATAGGTGTCTGAAAAGGGGCAGGCTGGTATAAAAGTTGTCCAGGTATATATGATATCCTTTTTTCAGAAGTGGGTAAGCCAGGTCCCATACGATTTTTCCAGTTGTGCCCATGTAGGCCAGGCACTCAGGGGGCTGGAGCTGGGAATCTCTTCCTTCATATATGCGGAACGCATACAGATATCACGTGGCTCTCTCACAGAGTTTGTAAAATTTTACTCCGTATTTGGCCTTTTTGCTAGGAATATATTGTTTTATTCCTAGCCGGCCTGAAAATGGTACCAGGGACTCATCCACACATATATGCTTCTCAGGGACATAGAGTTCTGCAAATCGTTGGGAAAATAAATTTATCAGTGGGCGAATCTTGTATAACTTATCAGAATTTGGATGATTGCGGGGAGGGCACTGGGAGTTGTCGTTAAAATGAAAGAATCTCATAAACCTCTCATATCGGGACCTGGGCATTGCGGCAGAATACATGGGCATATGGTGGATGGGGTTGGTGGACCAATAGGTATGTCCTTAATTTTTTTTTGTAAGCCCCATGTTTAGGGTGAGGCCCAAAAACAATTTGAACTCCTCCAAATTCAAATCTCTCCACTCAAACGGACGGGCATAAGATGATTGGGGGTTGCTGGCAATATACTGCTGGACATACAAATTTGTCTGGTCCACAATGAATTGCAGCAAAGTGTCGGGCAAAAACAGGTGAAAAAAATTGTTCTCTGTGAAATTTTGGGTGTTGGCCTGCACACCTGGCTGTGCTGTGAAAGGGGGAATAATTGGTGCCCCCGAGTTGGAAGGCAGCCATGTTGGGTTGGCAAGACCATCTGGCATGTATGTAGCGGCCCTGGCTCTTGGGGGACGTGACACTCCAGTAGTTGGGGGAGTTGAATTTCCTGTGCTGGTACTCAGGTGTGATGTGGCAGCACTGGTACTGGGCCTGGGCATTTGTGCGCGGGGCCTATCGCTGGCGGCAGCACTGGTCCTGGGCCTTTGTTCCTGGGGCCTATTTCTGTGCGGCAGCGCTGGTACTGGGCCTGGGAATATAATCCTGGTTGCTGGCGGCTTCCTGGTTTCCAGAGTGTCGTGCCCTTTTAGGAGGGACCCATTCTTCATCCGAATCATTACTACTCTCGATTGGTTCAAATGCCGAATTTGATTCAGAATCAGAATTGGAATCTGATGAGAACTCCCCGGTGCTCTCATCAGTCATGGAGAGGATCTGGAACGCCTCCTCACTAGTATAAACTCTTTTGGACATGGCTGTGTGGCGGGTAGCTGTGCGACGGGTGACAGATGGGTGGCAGGTGACGGTCACTGATGGGCTGTGCGATGGGTGGCAGGAAACGTTCACTGAGAGGTGATGATGGTGTGATGGGCGATGGTCACTGATGGATGACAGGCAATGGTCACTGATGGGTGACAGGCCACAGACGGTGACGGGTAATGGTCACAGATGGTTGACAGGCAATGGTCACTGATGGGTGACAGGGCACGGTCACTGATGGGTGACAGGTGCACCGCTGATGGTCACTGATGGGTGACGGGCGACAGGGCACAGTCACTGATGGGTGACGGGTGACAGGGCACGGTCACTGATGGGTGATGGGTGATAGGCGATGGTCACTGATGGGTGACAGGCCACGGACGGTGACAGGTGATGGTCACAGATGGTTGACAGGCGACGGTCACTGACAGGCGACGGTCACTGATGGGTGATGGGTGACAGGCCACAGTCACTGATGGGTGACGGGTGCACCGCTGATGTCACTGATGGGTGACAGGGCACGGTCACTGATGGGTGACTGGTGACAGGGCACGGTCAATGGTGGGTGACAGGTGACAGGGCACAGTCACTGGTGGGTGACGGTTGCACCGCTGATGGTCACTGATGGCAGTCTCTTATGTGACAGGTGCACTTTTATGGGGTGACTGTTGGGTGACAGATGACAATGGGGGGGGCGATGGGACAGGTGTGGTCTTGGTGCAGACACTACTAAACATAGATCTGTAACTCACTGCTCCTGGCTCTTCTCTCCTCACACTGGAAACGGTGTGAGGAGAGCAGAGCTAGTAACAGCTAGTGACAGCTCTTTGTTTACATTTAGTGATCGGCTGTGAATGGATCACAGCCGATCACGTGGTACACAGCCCTGGCCAATGGCTGTGTACTATCGTCGGTGACGAGCAGTGTTCCCGGGAACACGCTGCCACCGACGTTCACACGCAGCGCGCTCACGATCGCGCGCATGCACCGTGCACTGCGGGGAGTTACCATTCGTGATCGGTCGTGTCTTCATCACGGCCGATCACGTAATAAACAGCCAAGCCCAGTGGCTGTTCTCCCCTGTCGGTGACGAGCAGTGTCTCGGTGACACGCCGCCACTGACAGTACAGGGCTGCGCGCACACGATCGCGCGCATGCCCTGTTTAAACGGGCTCACGTCATATGACTATACACACAGTGTTATAAAATAATCAACATATGGACTAAGTTATAAAATAATCGACATATGGACTAATTTATCCCACTAGACAGCGCTAGTGTTGAGCAAAAACTTGTGGCCAACAACACATATATGGACAGTCTTAAATCAGAAAAAAGTCCTCTAAAAGAAAACCCTTATAAAGGGAAGTGATGACAAGTTCAGGGTGCGATTCAGATAATCAGCAGGTGATCTTGAATAAACCTCAATCCTCCACCGATCACTGTAAGATCCACCCAGGTGACACACACTCTCCCCCTAGGGGGTTAAACTCACCAGATAAGGGGAGTAATAAAGCCTTCAGAGTCAACGCTCTTTAAAGATAGTGGGTTGCCATCATCACTCTAGATAGGGTCACAGGTTTGCAGGGCTCATAATGAATCAAAAAAACAGAAAGAAAGGTGCACATAGCGTAATCCTGTTTATTGATTCAAACCCGTTGCACACAGACAGACTAAAAAACCCCCCTTCAATAAAATACGTACATCAAATAAAACGAATAGTGAGCAATCAATCAAACAGGCAGGTAATGTCAGTATGTGCACTTCACCCAAAAATCGTCAGCGCCGCTACACAGGAAAGGCACGATACTTCCTGGTTGTGTAGATGACTCAGGTGGAGCGCACACCTCACTTCCGGCGTCGTGTTGGCCAAGCCCTGACGCGTTTCGTCATATCCTTTGACTTCAACAGAGGGCGTGGTCACACGACGTACTGGCCAGCTTATATATCCCTCCACAGGCCGCTCAGCCAATCACAGCAAGACTAGGCGGCGGCTAAAACACGCCTACAATTCCAGCCTCACTGACGGCTTATTGTAAACAGCGTGGAGGCATACAAAGGCACTGCACTAATCCAATATGGTAAAATTCATTAAACAGTGGGTACAAGCTACCGTAACTACATACATTTAATCAAGAAGCATCGCCTCATGTATCTTAGCATTATGGATTCCCATTAATAGGCAGCCAGTGCTAATTACACCCACGTCATGAATGAAGAAAATAATAACATTGATACATCTTATGCCGCGTACACACGGTCGGACTTTTCGTCTACAAAAGTCCGACAGCCTGTCCGACAGACTTCCGACGTACCTTCGGCGGACTTGCGGCAGACTTTCTTACGAACGGACTTGCACACACACGACCACACAAAAGTACGACAGCCTAGTACGCGGTGACGTACACCAAGTCCGACGAGACTATAAAACGGAAGTTCAATAGCCCGTACGACACCCTTTGGGCTCCTTCTGCTAATCTCGTGTTTATCTCGTGTTAGTAGAAGTTTGGTGAGAGACGATTCGCGCTTGTGAGACTCGTATTTTTCAGTTCGTTTTAACTGTTGTTCAGTCTGTGCTTGTGAGGTTTGTATCTGCTTTTCAGTGCGTTTGGTCAGTTGGCATTGAGAAATCTTTGTTTTATTGGCCGCTCGTTCCTGATTTTCAGGTCGTTCTTCACAGGCCTTGCTGTTCTTCAGTGCGTTCTGTTTAGTGCGTTCTGACCAGCCGACCGTTTTGAAGCCATGTTACCTGTACGTACTCGTCGTAGAGCTCGTGCATTGTATGTGCTTGGTGCTGTAGTTTATTCTTCAGCCCAAGACCAGTCCATGAACAGGGCGAGGAGGAGTTCATGGACCAAGAATTGGTTGCTTCAGCGTGACCAGTTCTGTCACATGCCTTTGCTCCGTGAGATCCGTGAGAATAATCCTGAGGATTTCAGGAACTTTCTCCGGATGACGGACCCCGTTTTTGACCGTTTGTTGGCTTTGCTGACCCCCTATATCAGCAGGCAGGATACCTGCATGAGGCAAGCCATCACTCCGGAGCAGAGGCTGGTCGCTACCTTGCGGTATTTGGCCACAGGGAGAAGCCTGCAGGACCTTAAGTTCTCGACAGGCATCTCCCCCCAGGCTCTGGGGATCATTATCCCAGAGACCTGTTCTGCCATCATACAGGTCCTGCAGAAGGACTATATTAAGGTAAGATATTTTTCTTTTATTAGTATCACATGTTCTTTTATGTAATCTTTGATAATGTGATGTATTTCTTGCTTCAAACACTACTTACCATCATTGCAATATAGTGTGAATGTCCCCTTTTTATCCTCACACATGCTGGAATTTTTTACTGTTATTTTTTGTCATGCATGTATATTTTCCTTCTATAACCTTCCCAGCATGAAGTGATGGGAACATATCCACCTAGTCTACTCATTTGGAATGTATTTTGTTTGAGTGTATTTAGTGTGCTGCTAATGAGCAATTATCTAGATTTCACAACCCCCCCCCCCCACCACCACCACCTAAACTCACTCCAAATAGTGTGCTGCTAATGAGCAATTATCTAGATTTCACAACCCCCCCCCCCCACCTAAACTCACTCCAAATAGTGTGCTGCTAATGAGCAATTATCTAGATTTCACAACCCCCCCCCCCACCTAAACTCACTCCAAATAGTGTGCTGCTAATGAGCAATTATCTAGATTTCACAACCCCCCCCCCCCCCCACCTAAACTCACTCCAAATAGTGTGCTGCTAATGAGCAATTATCTAGATTTCACAACCCCCCACCCCCACCCTCGTTAAAATTTGCTGGAATGTTCTGTGGTGTTGATTTGTCTAAAGCAAATATATGTTGCACTTTGCAAAATGCATGTGCACTCTACAAGTGCATTTGTTCCAGTGCTTTAGTAAATGAGCAGAAGCTCTGCTGATTTCCATCATCAAATCATATGCAAGCCTCAAAGTGTTTTCATTAATTGCCCTTGCATGTGATTGTGTACTCCTTGCAACATGAATGCCTTTTTACATTACCTCATTTACTGTAAGCTGGTTAGCAACTGCACCTGCAGAGTGCGACAACTGCAGTCTTGTAGCCTTTTTAGTCCCTAAATTCCTGCGTGTCCTAAAAGTAATTTTTTTTAGGGATTTCACAACCCCCTAAAATGTAATCAATGTTCCATCAGAGGGGGTGACCAATCTGATAAGTGTGCCTTTCCATATTAGTTATTCCAGAACAATTAAATTATTGAATGTTATACTGATGCTGGGGAATAATGTTTTTAATTGTCTAATTTTCTTGCAATGTTAGCTTCCAAATTAATTGATTTTGGTTTTCTTGTTTGATTTCCCAGTTTCCTTCAACGCCACAGGAATGGCAGACTGTGGCATCCCATTTTGCCAGCCGTTGGGACTTTCCCAATTGTGGAGGGGCTATAGATGGGAAACATGTCCACATTGTGCCACCACCCCATTCGGGGTCATATTATTTTAATTATAAGGGGTTCCACAGTATTGTTTTAATGGCGGTGGTGTCGGCACACTATGATTTTTTATATGTGGACGTGGGGAAGAATGGCCGGATGTCGGATGGAGGAGTATTTGCCCAGACGGAGTTCTGCCAGCGTCTCCAGAGTGGTGGCCTGGGATTGCCACCTGATGAGGATAACGTGGAAGGACTCCCCTTTGTCTTCATTGCCGATGAAGCCTTCGCTCTCAGCAAGCACCTCATGAGGCCATTCCCCCAAAGAACCCTCACCCCGGAGAGGAGGGTTTTTAATTACCGGCTGGCCAGAGCTAGAAGAGTGGTTGAGAATGCGTTTGGAATTCTGGCCAGCCGGTTCCGCCTGTTTCAAACAGCCATTAATTTGGCGGAATACAAACTTAATTTTATCGTTTTATCGTGCTGCATTCTGCACAACTTTTTAAATAAGCATTCGCCAAATTATATAGGCACAGTTGGGCCTGAGGCCGGACAAATAGAAGCCAACCTTACAGGCCTGGATACTGTCCGTACTGGCTTGGCCCCCCAAAGTGCCCGTCAAGTTAGACAGCAATATGTTAATTATTTTATGGGTAGGGGGGCCATTGCAATGGGCCAGGATATATAATTTTTGACAATAAAAAAATTATTGATGAAATCTTGCATTATATTTATTGCTTGCCTTTCTTTTGGGCTGTCTCCTAGGTTATGGTCGAGCAGTTGTAGTGCCAACTGTATTGTAATTTTAAATGTCTAAATAAGCTCCATTGCCACTGTAAACAACTTTTTTACAATTATAACTAAAATGATACTGAGCCTTGAAATAACAAACCACACATTTATTTAATTCCTATAAGGAGATGTTTTTATTAATGGTTGTTATGCATTCCGTTCTGCATTTAGTATAAAATGTTCATAGACAAAAATAGAATGATATCTTAATAATGTAGCAAAATATAATTATATCTAAATATTTATACCTAATCCACAAAAAAATATTTTTGGCTTTTTGATTTTCACAAACAGGCTTTTTTTTTTGTTTTGGGAAAATCAAGTTTTGTTTTTTTTTTTTTTTTTTTTAAAGCAATTTTTTGGTTTATGTTTTTTTTTTTTATCAAGTTATTTTTGTTTTTATTATTTTTTTTTAATAAAGTTTGTATATTAATTTTTTTTGGTTTTTTAAAATCAAGTTTTTTATTTTTTTTGTTTTTTTAAAATCAAGTTTTTTATTTTTTTTGGTTTTTTAAAATCAAGTTTTTTATTTTTTTTGGTTTTTTAAAATCAAGTTTTTTATTTTTTTTGTTTTTTTAAAATCAAGTTTTTTATTTTTTTTGTTTTTTTAAAATCAAGTTTTTTATTTTTTTTGTTTTTTTAAAATCAAGTTTTTTATTTTTTTTGGTTTTTTAAAATCAAGTTTTTTTTTTTTTTTGGTTTTTTAAAATCAAGTTTTTTATTTTTTTTGGTTTTTTAAAATCAAGTTTTTTATTTTTTTTGTTTTGTGTTTTTTTGAAAATCAATTATTTTTTTGTGGATTTTTGAGGTATTTACGAGAAACAGCCCTCCTTTTTTACATTAGGTTAAACAGCCATTTATGTTCTGCCAAAAAAAAAAAAGAGAAGGCCCAGAATGGGGTCAGCAAAACAGGAAATGAAGGACATGATTGATTTTTTGGGGTTTAAAAAAGGGCATTTAGATTCGACCCAAAACATCAATCATGTCCTTCATTTCCTGCTGCATACGATCCAGCCGATTCCGCATTTGATCGATCTCCCCATTCCAGGCCATGATTTGAGCAATTAGCCGTTGGGCACTGTCTGTGGTGAAATAGTCACTTGGACCTAAAGTGGAATGAAAAAAAAAATATGTTTAGAAATATGCACACATAAGTTTACCTTACCATAAAGCTGGTGTCTCAAACACTGACCTGGTGGGGTGCCCATGTCGCATACTTCATGAACATCCTCGGGGGTGGCGCTGTTGCTTGACTCAAGCACAACCAGATCACCTAAAATAGAGTAGAAAAATTACATAAAATAAAAGGCAGCCATGCATAGATTACCGTAAGCTGGTGTGTCAGACACTCACCTGGTGGGGTGCCCATGTCGCCCACCTCTCCTTCCTCCACATCCTCAATGGGACTTGGGCTTATTTCCCAATCATGTTTTGCTTGGGGTGGACTGTCTTCTGGTTGTTGGCTGAGTGATTTTTCCCCTATGTGAAACAAAAAATTAATAATCTAATTAGCACACAGATATTTTAGTACATAGTAATTTTCCAACATTTGTAATGAAGTGGTTTGTGTAGAGTTCCTATTTTACCTCAATATTTAAAATTAGAAAGACATATCGGATAGATAGATATCAATATCTCAAAATATAGTTAATAATCTTTTGATCTCTCTCTATATCTGGAACAAAATCTCTAAATATCTAACTAAATGTAAAGCCAAAAAATTAAGATAACTTCAAATCTTCAAAAAGAATGTTTTACATTTCTATATCTATCTATCTACCTATCTCTATATTTCTCTCTCTCTCTATATATTTCTCTCTCTCTCTCTCTCTCTCTCTCTCTATATCTCTATATCTATCTCTCAACATATATATATATATATATATATATATATATATCTCTATAGTTATATATATATATATAGTTATATATATATCTAGTTATATATATATATATACATATATATATAACTATATATATATATAACTATATATATATATATATAACTAGATATATATATAACTAGATATATATATATATGTGTATATATATATATGTGTATATATGTGTATATATATATATATGTATATATATGTATATGTATATATATATATATGTATATATATATATGTATATGTATATATATATGTATATATGTATATATAGATATATATCTATAGATATGTAACGAGGTTTCTTAAAAGATCGTTTAAAACGATGAACAAAAAATCGGATAGGAAGGAAAAGCACATGGAGCAGTATACAAGGTAATAAACACAAGAGAAAAACACGACAAGTACTTACTTTTTTTAAGAACTTTCCGGATACGTCGGTATTGATCCGGCTCCCTGAGTTTCAGGTCAGACCATCTTTTTCGCAGTTGATCTTTGGAGCGCTGGACCCCAAAAGATGCCTGCAAAGTCTCCACGACCTTCGCCATTATTTTGGCCTTGCGCAAATTTGGCCGTGCGTACGGCCCATATTTGCCATCATAGTCGTCTTTGTGAAGAATGGCCACCATCTCCACCATCTCTTTAAAACTCATATTAGAGGCCTTAAATCTAGGCCTCATAGATTTCGCTGACGTTCCAGCCTCCGGGCTGTCTCCACTACCTGAGGTCGTCAACATTTCAGGTGTCTCCGCCATTCTTTAACTCCACTACGCGCCGTAACAAAAAATGGGCGGAGAACATGAGTTAAAATCGAACGTCAGGGGCGGGCGACGCAGGCGGAGTTTCACACATGCGTAGTGTATAAAGAGGGGCCTTGCGCACGTGTCGTACGTACGTTCTGTGCGTCGAATTAGGGGGCGGAGAACATGAGTTAATTTCGAACGTCAGGGGCGGGCGACGCAGGCGGAGTTTCACACATGCGTAGTGTATAAAGAGGGGCCTTGCGCACGTGTCGTACGTACGTTCTGTGCGTCGAATTAGGGGGCGGAGAACATGAGTTAATTTCGAACGTCAGGGGCGGGCGACGCAGGCGGAGTTTCACACATGCGTAGTGTATAAAGAGGGGCCTTGCGCACGTGTCGTACGTACGTTCTGTGCGTAGGTGATAGTGGACCAGGACGTTACAAAACGAAGGTAATTTTAAATATATTTTTTATGGGTTTTATGGTCATGACTTTGTAGCAAGCGGCCTATATGGCTTGATAGATTGATGAGGCCTACATAGGGAGAAGATGATGAGGGGTTAGCCGAAACCTATAATAAAAGTGTTTTTTGTCTTGTGACTTCATCTTTTCCAGATATAATGAATCCCCTATTTAAGGATCCAGAGTTCCTTACATCTTTTATTTCCAAATATCGAGAGATGAGGAATTTGTGGGAGGTGAAACACCCTCAGTATTATGCTAAGCATGTGAGGAAGTCAACGCTGGAGAGACTTCTGGCCTTTGTCCAGGCGACCATCCCGGAAGCAACAATGGAGACATTGCTCAAGAAAATTGGGGTCTTGAGGAACATGTATAAGAGGGAGCATAAGAAGATCCAGGAATCAAGGAGATCAGGAGCATCAGCAGATGATGTTTATGTACCCAGGCTGTGGTACTATAATCAACTCCGTTTTCTGGATGACCAGAATGAAGCCAGGCCATCACTTTCAACCCTTCCCTCCACCCTTCCCTCCACCCCAGCAGAGGCTGATGAGGAGCAAGCTGGGTCTTCCATCCTGGATGAACCAGATATGACCATCTGGAGTCAGGTAAATTATTTGAACAAATATTTACTGTACTAATATTAATGATGTTAACTGGATGTTATAATTGTCTAAAATAATTTGGCACTCAAAATTGTGTATACATATCAATTGACAGTAGTGGCTAAATATGTTTGGCACCTGCTTGAAATAATTAGGGTGTCTGATTAGACTCTTTTATTAAAGAGAAGTATTCACATTGAATTTGCTATTCATGAGAAGCAAACTGTGTGTCATTGATGAACCCAAAAAAATATACTCAAACTATTGTCCTTTTTTTATACACAGGATGAGTCCATCCAGGAGGAATGTGGGGAAAGTGGCAGGCAGGAGGAGACCAGGCCCATGGACAGCCTGGAGGAGGCCGGATTCACCATCATCCTGGAGGAGGCTGGGCCCAGTGTCAGGCAGGAGGTGGCTGCTCCCAGTGAGGTGGCTGCTCCCAGTGAGGTGGCTGGGCCAAGTGAGGTGGCTGGGCCAAGTGAGGTGGCTGGGCCAAGTGAGGTGGCTGGGCCCAGTAGGAGCCTGACCGAATCCCAAGTGCCTCCCCTCCACCTTCCCAAAAAAAGGGCCAGGAAGGGGATGGTCACACAGGACGCATCCCTGCGCCTCATGCAAGAGGCCACCCGTTTTTTAAGGAGCCCCCCCGAAGCGGAAGAATCCTATGGCTGCTACTTAGCCAGCAGGCTTCTTCAGATGAATAGGGAGCAGCGCCTCATTTGTGAGCGCCTATTTGGGGAAACAATCCATAAGGGGCTGCAGGGCACGCTAACACAAAACACCCAACTACATGAGGCAGCCCCCCCTCCTCCTCCTCCTCCTCCTCCTCCTCCTCCTGCCACAACTGAAACACCAGAGCCACAGCCTCAAAAGAAGGCTACAGGGAAGGCTGCAGGGCAGCGTGGAGGAAAGGCTGCAGGGAAGAGAAGAAAATGATGACCTGGGTTCAGTCTGGTCTGACAGAAGACGCAGGCTGTTGTAGGACCACAGTCTGGGGACATCTAGATCATCTGCTGGTGCTGTTGATCTCTGGGATTCTTGGACCAGATTGTGCTCCCTCTTATATGGACTCCGCAAGATCCCAATTTTCTGGTACACCGACTTTTTCCAGCGTTGACTTCCTCTTTATTTTATTTTGACCATGAATAAATGGATCATTTTTTGAGTTTAGCAAAAGACTTTTTATGTTTTTTCTTTGAAATCATTGATTTTACACACAATGTTAAATTAACAAGGGACAACAATCTCATTGAGTTAGAAAAAAAACACACCAAAAATACATTACTAATGTTAATAATGTTCAAGTGGTAAGTCTTGAAAATCCAAAAATTTACGTAACCAAAAACGGTGCTTTGGGTTAACTTTATCTAAAAACTAAAAAATAATCACTATAAAAAAAAAAAAACAGAATAATGGGTTCTTTGTGGTAACTTTACAAACCTAAAAAAAAAAAAGGGGAAAAAGTATTATTAGTATGGAAACATTGTTTTTAAAATGCATACTATATCATTCATGAGATCAAAGAGAAAAAGAATCCAGAAATCAGTTTGGGAGAACTCTGATTATGAACAGCAAAACACCTTCGTTCTTTATAGAGCCTTCGTAAAGAAGAAATAAAATGCGCTGCATTCAACGATCACAGATTTTGCAGCGTGATGAATGTGCTACCTACAATACGAACACTAGTTTTACTAGACCGAGTGCTTCCGTTTAGTTTTTGCTTATGAGCATGCGTCGTTTTTTTGTCCGTCGGACTAGCATACAGACGAGCGGACTTCGGGGTCCGTCGTACTTACGACGTAAAGATTTGAAGCATGCTTCAAATCTAAAGTCCGTCGGATTTGAGGCTAAAAAAGTCCGTTGAAAGTCCGGAGAAGCCCACACACGATCGGATTACCGGCCAGCTTTAGTCCGTCAGCGTCCGTTGGACTTTTGTAGACGAAAAGTCCGACCGTGTGTACGCGGCATTAGAATCATCTGTCATAATCTAAAATCACATACAATGGTAAATATGCATATAACGAATAGGCATATAAAAAGGAAACTCTAATACCATTACATACTAAAGACATTCCTGTACTGATATGCACATATATTTAGTGTAAACATTGTTTTATCATATAGGTATGAAAAAGCTCCGTGAGCGCAATAATACTGCAAGATACAGTACCCAACCTACAGAGCTATTGTTAGTTTTAATAATTACAGCAAAACCAGCAAATATTCAAAGAAAAAATATTCAAAGAAAAAATAAATCATTAAAGTAAAAATAGGGAGGCAACACCGTCGCATAAAGCAAAACTACATTGAAAATCGCACAAATATTAAAAATCGCACAGATATTGAAAAGATAAATTAATCTATATCATATTAATTAGGAGCTAATGCCATATCACATGCACTCCTATCAATGAGAGCATGTTACAAACACATAGAGGCAGGATAATCGCATAACAATAAGACCAAAGTTACTCTCAATCTCCCTATACAGCTCATATAATTGTAGCAAACTGTGCTACTAAAAGTAGGCCAGACCCATGCCACAAGAAAGAAGGAAGAAAGAGATCAGGGATATAACATATACAAAAAGATTGAAAAATCGCATAATGTAAAAAACCTACAAAACCAAAATTAATCTCAATCTCTATATAGGAGTCAAGTACTCGTACACACTATACTACTGTGGGGAGACCAAACAGACGTCACAGAGAGATAGGTCACTTTAACCCCATAAGAGCCAATTCTAACTGCCTGCACAGATACTCTCAACGGATCCGATCAACTGTTAGTAACAGATATTAGTAATTGCTTATAAAGCAGTTGATGTCCAAATCCACATTGAGTCCCCTTGGCGACAAAGTGTCAGCCAAGAAGATCCACTGGGTCTCTCTTCTTGACAGGTCACGCACCAGATTAGACCCTCTCCACTTTGGTCTCAAATGGTCTACACCCCAAAATTTGAGGCCCGAGGGATCTTGGTTGTGTTTAAGCTTGAAGTGGAGCGATACATTATGGTCTTTGAAACCAATCTTTATATTCGCTATATGCTCTGCAATCCTGACCCTTAAAAGCCTTTTGGTGCGCCCTATGTACATAAGGCCACATGGGCATTGCATAGCGTACACCACGTAAGCCGTATTGCACGTAATAAATTCATTAATCCTGAATTCTCTACCATTAGAAGAGGATGTAAAACTTTCAAGAGCCCTCATTGGTCTGCCAACTTCCCTGCACGTCATATGACGTCTGCCCAGAACAAGAGGCTTACCGTCCCGCCGTCATATGATGGTGGGCGGTAGGCTAGTGGTTAAAAGAGGTTTCCTTCTGGGACGACAGTCATGCAGACCAATTTGATGCAGTGTGTGGCGTATGGTCTGAGCACTGACAGGCTGACTTGCCACCCCTTAAACCTTCAAAAAAAAAAACCACAAAAACTTTTTAGTGATGACTTTTCTTTTTTTTACATTTTGCTGTCAGCGGGTGATATTTTTTACTGACCTTGCATTTTAGGACCTCAAGAAATGCGATAGACTGTCAGAACATCAGGACTGATCAATTTTCATATATACATGTAGCCATGGTGTTAGCATTACTGACAACAATCCGCCAAATCTCCCAGCTGCCAGACCCCCATATATTACATCTGAGACAATGAGCAGTCATTTGCGTAGTTTTGTTGCGTTTATTGCGGGATACAACTTGGCTGTGATAAAGGAAGATATGGGATGCCCATAGCACTTATTGAATTGTCATCACATTTGTAGAACATTGATTAGCAGCTTTAGCCCTGAAAATGATGCACTTCTAACATTCACAGTCTGTTCTTCTGCATATCTCCACTGCAGACTATTGCTCCTCTTCCTCCTCTGCACTGACTCCTGCAGAGTATTACTACCTCGATCTCCTCTTGTACAAATCCTTTGCTGCAAAACTGTTAGATTCCTGTCTCATCACTTCCAGTAAGACAAAAAGGGATCACTCTGAATAACCTGGCTGTTTGCTGGCTGTACTTTGTTACTGTAATAAAGTCTCTTGAATGGTGTTGCTTCAGCAAATCAATAAGCCAGAGGCATACAATACCTCTCCCTGGTGGCTCAGTGAATTTGGTAGCTACACAGTCTTTTGGATGGTATTACCAGAGTGCTTTACCAGGCCAGAGATACTCGGTACCTCTCCCCAATGGCCTAGCACACGGCAATAAGCGGACTACTGCTCTCAGCCAGTCCATAACTGCAAAGGCTGCGTTCCCCGGCCACAGCATTCTGCACTACTCTCAACAATTTTCCTTTTGCTTCTTCCTCACTGACCTTCTCCAAAGTGTAAGTCCTGTGTTCCCCGGTCACAGGACTCTGTTCTATTCTCAGTCCTCCTTTTCTTCTTCACTGACCTTCTCCAAAGTGCAAGTCCTGTGTTCCCCGGTCACAGCAGCTTGACACTAACTCCATGGTGAAGATCTTTATCCAGGAATACATCCTAGCAGCTCCTCCAGCCCTCCTTCGCGCTCGGTGCGCCCCCCATGTGGGGACACCCTGCTGCAGCTACCTAAAACTCCATTCTCCTTTTTCCTGCACCGTCAGAATCCCTTAACAACATGTGAACCCAGCTTATATGGGAGGTCTGCCCCCTGCCAATACCGAATGGGAATTGGTCAGAGCTCCTCACATGAGCTGCCTGCCACTAAAACTTCAGGTCCAACCCCTGTTTCAGAACAATCTTTCTGAAAGCATGGGAGGCGTCTCTGAGTCAGAGCACAGGTGATCACACCCACTACTATACTAAACACTCCCAGCCTCAAATCAAAACAAACAGGCCTAACCCAGAGTACAGGCATGTCTAAATTTGCCTACATTGATATCTTAAACCCAGAAAATCCTATTCTAGCACCTACCTAAAGGTAGAGGGTGCTACATACAGTATATATACCATAGTTTGTAGACTCTATAACTTTCACACAGACTAAATAATATACACAAATATGTTTGTTCCTTTCACCAAATAAATGTAAAAGAATACATTTTGGCCTAAATGTATTTATTTGCAAAGTTGTATAACAAAAACTAAGAAAAAAAAATATTTTTTCAACATTTTTCCTTTATATAGCAAAAACTAAAAAAAAAAAAACCCAGTGGTGATATATATATATATATATATATATATATATATATATATATATATATATATATATATATATATATATATATATATATATATATATATATATGTACATCTATCTATCTATCTATCTATCTATCTATCTATCTATCTATCTATCTATCTATCTATCTATCTATCTATCTATATAGATATACACTGTATCCAGTTTAGCTATATCTGACTGCAGGCCGTTCCTGGTGTTTCTAATATACGTCAGGCGGTATACACAGATTACAGTGCTGTGCACCCATAGTGCAGTTGCTCATACTTTTCTGGTGGTCAATACCATACACGCATAGTTGTTATTAAACTTATGTTGGTGTACACAGTACCGTGCACCCATAGTGCAGTTGCTACTACTTTCCTGGTGGTGTACACAATACATACAGTGCACCAATAGTTGTTATTAAACTTCTGTTGGTGTACACCGTACCGTGCACCCCTAGTGCAGTTGCTACTACTTTCCTGGTGGTGTACACAATACATACAGTGCACCCATAGCTGTTATTACACTTCTGTTGGTGTCCACAGTACCGTGTACCCCTAGTGCAGTTGCCACTACTTTCCTGGTGGTGTACACAGTACACAATACAGTGTGGTGTTTTTTTGCTAAACAAAATTTACAGCATATCCGCAAGGCCACCAAGGAGAGGCAGATGCTCACAGGTCACTAAAAGAGGGCAAGCAGGCTCTGTGTCTACAGTGGACAGTGCTGGTTGTGGACATGGTACTTCCTCAGCACGTGGCCGTGGGGCACGCTTGTCCTTTTTTCCTGCAGCTGGCCGTGTTATTGAGCCACAACATGCAGAAGAGTTGGTGGAATGGATAACAAAGCTGTCCTCATCCTCTGTCACCCAGGCTCAGAGTAGTTTGCCTGCCAATGTAGCTGCCAAAGTGGCCTATTCAATCAGCTTCATGTCAACAGTCACTCCTTCCCTAGCCCCACCATCATGCATGGAGGATGCGCAGCTATTTGAAGGCTCCGATGATGGTACCCAGGTTGAGGAAGGGAGTAACATTAGCCTAGAGAGAGCGGGTGCCCAAGAAGGTCAAGAAACTGGCAGTCATGTTCCCCCAGCTGCAGCATACTGCCAAGTTTGCTCCAGTGACGAGGAGGGAGGGGATGATGATGTCACTGACTCAACTTGGGTGCCTGATAGAAGAGAGGAGGGGGAGGCACATCTCCAACGAGGTAGGATGCCCTCGAGGGGACAGCTTAAGGGCAGCCACACCGCAGAGCTATGCAGGTGTAGGGCGCTGCTGACTCCCCGCATATTTTGAAAAGTTCTTTGGTGTGGGCCTTTTTTGACACGTGTGCAGCAGATCGCATTGTTGCTGTTTGCAACATATGTCTGAAGAGTATCAAGCGTGGCCAAAACAGCAGCCGCTTGGGCACCATATGCTTGACCAGACATATGACGACCTCCCATGCAGTCCGTTGGCAACAGCACTTAAAAGACCCACATCAAAGAACAAGGCGGACCTCTCCTTGCTCCTCATCAGCTGGGATCTCCAACCCCACTATACCTCCAGTCCTCTCAGAAACCTGCACTGAGAGGAATGAAGGTATAGAAATAGATGCCAGTGTTCGGCTGGCTGACATTCAAAGAATGAGAATGCAACCTGCCCAAGAACCGCCTCATTTGTCACATGCCCACCAGGTGGAACTCAACATTGGCAATGCTGCAGTGGCTGCACACACAGCAGAGGGACATCAATGAGTACCTGGGGAGCTTGGCTTTTTTTCGCCACGCCAGTGGCTACTGATCAAGGATGCATGCACTGTCCTGTCACCATTTGAGGTGGCCACGAGGATGGTGAGCAGTAACAGTGCATGCACCAGAGATACTGTCCCTCTTGTCTTCCTGTTGGAGAACACGCCTCGTGGAATAATGGACAGGGCACTTGAGGCAGAACAGCAGGAGGAAGAGGAGGACTTCCTTTACCTCTCAAGGCCCCCTTTATCCAGATACTAGTATTCCTGCAGACCCGTTGATCACACAGGAAGAAGAAGAGGAGGAGGAGGAGGATTGTGTCAGCATGGAGGTGGAGGATAATACTCAGCATCAGCAGCAGTGTTCAAGGGATCGTTTGCAGTCCCCAGAAACCCATGGAGTTGTACGTGGCTGGGAGGAGGTGGTTGAGGATCATGTGATCCTTAGTGACCCAGAGGACTCAGGATCGAATGCCTCTGCAAACCTACGCTGCATGGCCTCCCTGATCCTGCAAAGCCTGCGAAAGGACCCTGGGATTCGTGGTATCAAGGAGAGGGATCATTACTGGCTGGCAACCCTTCTTGATCCACGTTACAAGGGTAAGGTTGCAGAACTTATCCAGCCTTCGCAGAGGGAGCAGAGGATGAAACATCTTCGGGAGGCCTTGCAGAAAGGTTTGTGCAATGCGTTTCCAGAGCCTGGGAAGTTACAATTTCCTGGTGCTGGACAACGTGTTGCTGAGGTTTCGTTCAGTCACAGCGCCCAGGTCTGATTGGTTCCAGCAACCATCGCCAGCGTCTGAATTACATAGTGCGGGAATATCTAGGGGCAAGATCAGACTTGGAAACCTTTCCACCGGAACATCCACTGGGTTACTGGGTCTTGAGGATGGACCACTGGCCAGAGCTTGCTCAATATGCAATTGAGCTACTGGATTCTGAATGCACATTCAGTGCTGATGGAGGCTTTGTAACCGATCACAGAGTGTGCCTGTCCACAGACTCTGTTGATCGGCTCACATTCAAAAAAATGAATCAGTCTTGGATCACCAGCTACCAAGCACCTGATGCTGATGTAACCGAATGATTTTTCCATGAATGTGGCATCCCTTGAAGACTGCATATGCTGAGTGACTATCCTATTATGCTGAGTGACTATCCTATTCCTCCTCAATTTTCATGATGATAGCTTCTAAGAATATTTTCGGTTCAGGGCACCACCACCACTACCTAAGGCCCAATTTTACTTTTTTTTTTTTTTTTTTTTAACAGGGGCGCTATATTACAATTTTTGATCAAATATTTAACAGCAGGGCTTGTTCCTGCGCTCAACAAGAGTATCTATGAGAGGTTGCAGTGTTGTGGCACCACCACCACTGCCTAAGGCCCAATTTTTCTGCCCCTGTTTAACAGTGGCGTGTAATTACAATTTTTGATCAACTATTTAACAGCAGGGCTCGTTTCTGCACTCAACAAGAGTATCTGTGAGGCTTTACAGTGTTGTGCCACCACCACCACCGCCTAAGACCCGGGTCCCCCAAATACTTTTTATGACAATAACTTGCATATTAGCCTTTAAAATTAGCACTTTTGATTTTTCACGTTCGAGTCCCATAGACATTAACGGGGTTTGCGTGTTCGCACAAATTTTTGGTCTGTTCGCATGTTCTGCCGCGAACTGAACCGGGGGATGTTCGGCTCATCCCTAGTCCCTATACATTGGTGGTCAGTAGAGACGTGTCCTTTAACATTAGTGGACAGTTGAGACATGTCCTTTTACATTGGTGGAAAGGTAGAGAAGGGCCCCCTTACATTGGTGGTCAAAGGAAAGAATGATCCTTACATCAGTGGCCAATGAGAAGTATCCCCCACTTACAGATAACCAAAAAGATCATTGGTGTCAGTGGCTACTTATCTGAGATACAGAAATTGATATTTTCTTAAGGAACCCCTATAAGGCTCTGGAGAAACCAATGTTGAAAAAGGCTAGACTAGGTGGAGACTGACATCACGCCCTGCCACTTCACCGCATCCAGTTAGAGAATACCTTTTATTAATTGAGATAAATGCAAGGTTTTCGGCAAATGGTACCTCTACTGACCAATTGGCCCCCTGTGTTCTCAATTTAACAGGGCAGCTGTACGGTATGGGACCTGGAGGACAGCGGTGATCACTGTAGTAGCAGAAACTACTACAGTGATGTCCAGCTTCCACAGGGATCCCCTCAGGTATGGCATATGCATACTTGCTTTGGTCCCCGCTGGATTAGTATAACTATGCAATATCCATTCCATATCTGGAATTCAATCTAAGCTATTATCAAACAAACACTAGCAGACTCCATTATCAACAACCTTGGGGTTTGGGCCAATTGCTTCTTAAGCCCATTTATCATATGTCATACCCTTTACATCTGTGCTGAATGTTTATTGTGGTCCTCAATGCTTTTATAATCACATGTAAAAAAATAAAAATAATTAGAATCTGTTTTTGGCTACTTCTCAGCATGATCATTCTGGGATCGCCTGTGGTAGCTGCTCACTTTTGCATTGTCTCTCTGTAATTAATACCCCATACAAAACACTTTAAACTAGAACCACAGAGGAGGAGGAAGGGCCCCCATCTGCCTTTCCAGCTATGAGTGTATTCTGAACAGGATACAAGTACACTATCTATAATACACAGAAGTAAAGAACTTCACTGAGCTCTCTACAGCTCCACCAGCTGACAAAGTGGTAAATATGAAATACTGACATATTTTATATTTACTGTACTTAGTAGAAGTTAGTAGGACGTACGACTCCATCTGACTTTGGTGTGATCGTGTGTAGGCAAGTCCGTTCGTTAAAAAGTCAGTCGGAAGTCCGTCAAAAGTCTGTTGAAAGTCCATCGGAAAGTCCGTTGGACCAGTCCGGACGAAAAGTCTGCCTGTGTGTACGCGGCCTGAGAGATTTTCTTTCACTTGCTGTCTAATGAAATCTTTGTTACCAGGACATGCAATAAGAGTAAATCCCTCTAAACAAGACCTTGATAGCAATAAAAATCCAACAGGGGTTCTAACTTTTGCTCGCCCTACCCAGAATGAATTAAAGTTCAATTTTTTTTGTGTTAGAAAAATATTTGCATATCAGCCGATTCAGAATCGTAGACAGACTTTTAAATTGGTTATAGTTAGAAAACAAATCAGCCATAAGAACTAAGGAAAATGTTTATTCAAACAGTTTTTTTTGTCTTTAAAATGACCTTTCTCTGGAGTCCTTGAGAAATAATAGGAGTTGGTTTGTGACTCAGCCTGCTGGCACCCACCCAAAGCACAATGACACTTTTTAAAGGGCTTTTCCGTGTAAAGTTACCAAACAGGGACTCATTCCTGTTTTCTGTTATGGAATGTGCTGTGACATCATCATAGGGTGTAGCATAATCACTTCATCACTCCAAACCCCAGAATAATTTACTTTTCTCATGAAGGAAATGGCACCCCACTGTAAGGGTTAATGTTTACCTGTTGTGCATTGGAAATAAATGAGCAGATTTCCATTTACCTTAATGGTACAGTGTAGATGACTGTACTTAGGCTGCAACTGACCTGCTTTGTTTGGTGTTGCTCTTCTCTGGTAGCAGCATATCCAATTGAAATTGCATAGCAGGCATAGCAAGTCCAATTCAACCTTTTGCCTTTAAAGGCATGTATTTGAGCAGGGCTGAGTTTGAATGTAAAAGTCATGGTCTATCCTATTTATTTTCATGAATGTGTAGCAATAACTCACGGTGGAGCTGCTGATTTAAAGCGGGCTGTTACCGTCACCTTTTTACCTGTAGTCCACGTTGAGCTTATTATCTGACAATGTAGGCGCCACTTTAGTACTTTTCCAATGCTTTAATGGGAGATAACTCGAAGAAGTAGCAGGAAAGAGGTAGAAGAAGAGTTGCAGGGAAGTTCAAATACCTTTTCTTGGTGTAGCACTAAGGAATTGAAATCTCAGGGATGAATGTATCTTCAGTTCAGGATTAAATCTTTGCCCGCCCGGATAGGTTTCTCTCACTAACCTAGCAGCCGGAGCGCAGCACGAACAGAAAGTCTCTGCCACAGACTTGGGTAGAACAAAACTGTACGATCCTCTGCCACAGGACGTAGTAGTTTTAGATGAACAGCAACACAGTACCAGAACCTTTAAGCCGACCCGGCAGTACTATGTGGTAGGTTAACTTAAGATGCGTCCTCCAATTGAGTCACCAGGCCCCTCTCCAGACCAGCGCTCCGCATGATCCTTCCAAGACGGGTCCACCCTGGATTCTTCCCGCGGGGACAGACAGCGCAGGATCATCTCTGCAGTAGTTGTAGTAGGCCCCAGACAGACTTCTGGGCCAACCCGCAAGCTGCAGCAATGCAGTCCTCCGACACGGAGGACCACGAGGTAGGACTCCTAGCACATACCTGTCGGCCAGGAGGGCCAGCAGGTGGAAAGAAAGAGACCAAGAAATATGGCGTCTGTCCCTTAACCGGTTCCCGACCGGCGCACGCCGATGTACGTCGGCAGAATGGCACGGCTGGGCAAATGGGCGTACCTGTATGTCTATTCGAATTCCCCGCCGTGCCATTGCGTGCGTGCCGGCCAGGAACTCCGTGAGTCGGGTGGCGGGTCCCGCGAACTCGATTGCCGCGGGGATACCCGCGATCGCCTCACAGAGAGGACGAACAGGGAGATACTGATGTAAACAGCATCTCCCCGTTCTGCCTAGTGACAAGTGTCACTGATCACAGCTCCCTGTCATCGGGAGCTGTGATCAGAGTAATGACACTGCTAGCCCATCCCCCCTACAGTTAGAAATCACTCCCCTAGGACACACTTAACCCCTCCCCGCTCCCTAGTGGTTAACCCCTTCACTGCCAGTGTCATTTACACAGTAATCAGTGCATTTTTAATCGCACTGATCGCTGTATAAATGACAATGGTCCCAAAAATGTGTCAAAAATGTCCGACATGTCTGCCATAACGTCGCAGTCACAATAAAAATCGTTGATTGCCGCCATTACTAGTAAAAAAAAAGGATTAATAAAAATGCCACAAAACTATCCCCTATTTAGTAAAAGCTATAACTTTTGCGCAAACCAATCAATAAACGCGATTTTTTTTTACCAAAAATATGTAGAAGAATATGATCGGCCTAAACTGAGGAAAAAAAATGTTTTTTTATATATTTTTGGGGGATATTTATTATAGCAAAATGTAAAAAATAATGCGTTTTTTTCAAAATTGTCACTTTTATTTTGTTTATAGCGCAAAAAATAAAAATCGCAGAGGCAATCAAATACCACCAAAAGAAAGCTCTATTTGTGGGAGAAAAAGGACATCAATTTTGTGTGGGAGCCACGTCGCAGGACCGTGCAATTGTCAGTTAAATCGACGCAGTGCCGAATCGCAAAAAACGCTCTGGTCAGGAAGGGGGTAAAATCTTCCGGGGCTGAAGCGGTTAAATAGCCCTTCCCAGAATGCACCGCAGGGGACAACCTCTGCCAAGTTACTTCTGAGAAAGAAGAGCACTCATATACTTGTTGCTTTCCAACACCGACCTACGGTGACGAAATCCGCAGTACATTAATGTCTGATGATTGGCCAAAGCATGCACCTGAACTGCATGCTTTGGCCAATCACAGCCCGCTCTGCTGCCAGAGCCATAATTGGCCAAAGGCAGGGTGCCTTTGGCCAATCATGGCTCAGGGGGACTAAGTCCACGCCCCACACTATATAAGGCTGCATACATAGCGGCCGTGTATAGTGTGTGACTGTAGACAGAGATAGATTGAGCTAGATTAGGCAGGCTGCATTTAGTGTAGACTAGATATTTAGTGTAGACTCTATATTCAGTCAGTGCAGGCAGTGTAGTATATATAACACATTGTATTGAAGTGGTTAAGGAGAACCCTGTGCCAAAATTAAAAAAAAGAATTGGTTTGGGGGTCCCCCCAAAATCTATACCAGACCCTTATCCGAGCAAGCAGCCATGGCAGGCCAGAAAAGGGGGAGGGGGGAGCGAGCCCCCCTCCTCCTGAACCATACCAGGGCGCTTGCCCTGAACATGGGGAGGGTGCTTTGGGGTCCCCCCCAAAGCACCTTGTCCCCATGTTGATGGGGACAAGGGCCTCATCCCCACAACTCTTGCCGGTGGTTGTGGGCGTCTGCAGACAGACCAGGCCATTTTTTGCGATATGGCACTGCATCCCTTTAACTGACAATTGCGTGGTCATGCGACTTTGTAACCAAACAAAATTGACGTCCTTCTTTTCCCACTTTTGGTGGTATTTGATCACCTCTGCGGTTTTTATTGTTTGCGCTATAAACAAAAAAGAGGGACAATTTTGAAAAAAAAAAATATTTTTTTTACTATAATACATATCCAAAATAAAATAAAAAAAAAAACAAATTCTTTCATCCGTTTAGGCCAACATGTATTCTTCTACATATTTTTGGTAAAAAAAATCTCAAAAAGTATATAGTATATATATTAATTGGTTTGCGCAAAAGTTATAATGTCTACAAAATGGGGGATATATTTATGGCATTTTTATTATTATTATTTTTTGTTACTACTAATGGCGGCATTCAGCGTTTTTTTAAGCGGGACTGCGACATTGCGGCGAACAGATCGGACACTTTTGACACTTTTTTGGAACCACTGACATTTATACAGCGATCAGAGCTAAAAATAGCCACTGATTACTGTATAAATGTCACTGGCAGGGAAGGGGTTAACATTAAGGGGTGATCAAGGAGTTAAGTGTTCCCTAGGGAGGTGTTTCTAACTGTATGAGGGATGGGCTGCCTGGGAGTAGAGAGAGACCTCTGTTCCTAATCATTAGGAACAGCAAGCAGATCACTCTCACCTCCCCTGACAGAACGGAGATCTGTCTGTTTACACCCATTCTGGCTCTCTGTGGAGCGATCGCGGGTGGCTGGCCGACATCGCGGCCGCCAGCCACACGCATTGGCTCCGGCATTGTGTCGAGGGCGCGCCTTCTATTTTATTTAAAGTGCCCGATGTACAATGATGCCAATTCGCGCAGGGGAGCCAACCTGCTGCAGTACAACTGCGGCGTCTGGTCCTTAAGCGGTTAATATCAATCCTAAAGTGAAATATAATATGTTCTCCTCTCCTGCAGATTGATTCAATTTACCAACACAGGTGCACATTTTTACAATCTCAGATGCACTCTTGATTTTTATGCATGGACTGGGCTTCACACTAATAAACTGTGTCACTTTGCTATGCTCAAAAACTACACTGCGTTTTTAAGCAGGCCCCGGAGATTAACTCTCTGCTGAGCACATTTTACTTTCAACTTGTTGACACGAAAGTTGCTCATTGCCATTGACATCCCTGTGATCCAGGAGTTATTCAAGGGTAAAGGGCAGTGCAAAAGCATGGGCTGTGATCTGAAGGCTACAGGTCAGATGTTAAAAAGAGGCCTCGTTATTATTACAGGGAGTATTCCTCAAAAGGTCTTATTCATGTCTAGAAGTATTAGATTCACACTGGGCATTTGTTAGTCCTGCTAATTTGCAGGTGCTTGTTAATATGAAAAGTCTACATTGATTAGATTTCAAGCAGCGGTCTTATGAAACAGAGAGAAAATGAAAGGCAATAGATTGTACTTTATGCTAAAGGTACTTACTTTGTAATGTGCTTAATTATATATTAAGGCAGACTCATGACATGTAAAAGGACTTAACCCCCAGTCTTCTACGCCACCCCTTAAACATAAACTCTACTCCCTCCAAATCCTCCCCACAAATGACGTGACAAGGTGTTGGAGTAAATGGCCTTGACGGCCTTTTATTAACAAAATAACATAAAATTAAATAAATAACATTTTTAAATAACTTTTAATAAACTTTTCAGTACTTTTTGGGGTCTTGGAGGGGAACACACACCACTGGTCATTGCGACAAACTTTTTTCGTTTAAATCCTTTTTATTGAAAAGAAAAAAATTTCACATTAAAAAACAGATCAGGTCACATTCTGGGGACTGACATAACCAGCATTTGCGCAGTCCTCAACTTTTACCACATTTATACAACAGTCCACATAAAAAGCAAAGAGCATGAACATCAATAAGATACCCTCCTCTACCGAAGAGACATGCAAAAATGTTCCCCCCTTCTTTATCCCCAATTCCCTCCCCCTCCCCCCACCATCACACCCCCCCCCCCCATCCCCCCAACCCCTCTAAACCTTATTCTCCCCCACCATTCATTCTGTGCTCCTCCCACATCACCCAATCCTTCCATATTTTCTCAAATTTTTTGTGATTACTTCTTTTCTTATATATGAGTTTCTCTCTACTAACTTCCTCCTTTACTTCTTTCACCCATTCTTCGACCGTCAGGGGTTCTTTTCTCTGCCAATTCTTGGCTGTAAGCTTTTTCCCTTGAAACAGGCACCTGACTATTGCGGTCTATGTATCTCTCGCGGGCTGTTGCTCCTCCATTAGGCCTAGTAGGCAGGTCTTAGCACCCATGCTCAGTGATGTCTTAAAAATACAATTTATCCTGTCCACAATACTTTTCCAATATCTATACAGTTTGGGGCAGCGCCAGAACATGTGTAATAGATCTCCCCTCTCTCCTCCACACCTCTGGCACCCCGAGTCTTCCCTCCTCCCCATCCTAAACATCTTTAATGGTGTAAAATACACCCTATATATCAGATATAAAATGAGACACTACCTGTGATGGAGAGAGGGAAACTCTGGGTCCAGATGACAATACATACTCCCATTGACTGTCCGACATTATCCCAACCTCATCCTCCCATTTCTTCCTATTTTTATCTTCCACTCTGTCCCCCTGGATCGAGATTCTTAAACTACTGTACATATCGGAGATTAGACCTTTCATGGAATCTGAGTCGACCAGTTTTCTCACAGAAATCATTTCGCTCCATAATGGCTCCTTGCCGTTAAATTGTGCGTCTAGGGCGTGCCTTACCTGCAAGTATCTGTAGAATGAACGGTTGGGGATCGCAAATTCAATCACTAGCTCTTGGAATGTTTTTAAACTCCCAGCCTTATAAAGCTGTGAGAGATAATGGATGCCCTGCCGATCCCACTCCTCAATCTTCCCCATTATTTTTACCTCATTGAGCTTGCTATTTTCCCACAATGGGGAAAACTCAGAGAAATCTACATAGCCCATTATTTTTTTAACCTTAGTCCAGCTCTTGACCATCAACTGGGTGGTGGGACATCTAGTGATAAAGGAGTCCGCCTCCAGCGCTTCTACTATAGTGTCATGGTTAGTGTCATTTAGTAGTACGTTATTCCCTGTTGCCCATTTCCCGGGCCTATTGCACCCTCCCATCTGCTGGACCTGTGATGCCAAAAAATAGCATCCCGGATCCGGCACTCCCAGTCCCCCCTTCTCTGCCAGTCGCCGGAGCGTCTGCAAGCCGATCCTTGCTGCCCCGCCCTTCCAAATCAGCTCTCTGAATAAGCTGTCCATTTTGTTGAACCAACGTTTAGTGATCCAAACAGATGAATTATGTATAATATATAGGATTTGCGGTATCCAAACCATTTTTATCAGGTTACAGCGCCCGGCGACCGACAGAGGCAACCGTCCCCACACCCGACATTTCTGTTTAAGTTTTTTCATTAATGGAACTAGGTTTTCTGTGATATATTGCTCCGGATCCCTTGAGATATTAATCCCCAGGTATTTCAACTGATTTACTACCTTAATTTGTGGGGTTTGATACGGAAGGGGCTCCGTCAGAGGGTCTATAGGTAATATTGCTGACTTTTCCCAATTAATTTTTAACCCGGAGAAATGGCCAAAGTCCTCAATCATCCCCATGGCCGTCCTTAATGAATCCTGTGTGTCCCCCAGGAACAACAAAATGTCGTCCGCATACATTGCTATTTTCTCCTCTCCCCTCCTTCTTTTAAACCCCTGAACCCCCTGGGATGCCCTTATGGCCGCAGCCAGCGGCTCCATTGCCAGGGCAAACAGGAGGGGTGACAAAGGGCACCCCTGCCTGGTGCCCCTTCTTAATTGGAACCATTCTGAACATTCTCCGTTGACTCTGATCTTTGCCTTTGGCTTGTCATACAAAAGGCTCAGCCAATGAACAAAGCTGGGGCCAAATTGGAGTTCCGCCAACACCTTCCAGATATAATGCCACTCCAGGCAATCAAATGCCTTGGTGGCGTCTAACGAGAGGAGCGCTCTCTTACCGCTATTCACCGTGGGGATCTGCATATTTAAATATACTCGTCTTATGTTCGTACTTGTAGCTCTGTCCGGGATAAACCCGGTTTGATCTGTATGGATTACTTTTGAGATTATTTTCTTTAGCCTTGTTGCCAGGGCCTTTGCCAGAATCTTCACGTCCGAACATAACAATGATATCGGTCTATATGATGCCACCTCTAACGGGTTTTTCCCCTCCTTCAGCAACATTATTATGATGGCTTCTGTCATAGACGCAGGCAAATTACCGTCCTTCCCAGTGCCGTTTAGTACTTCCAAAAGCATGGGGAGCAAAAACTCCCCATACTTTTTGAAAATTTCTATGGGTAAACCATCGGGACCAGGGGCCTTCTGGTTCGCCATGTCTGCCACAGCCCTTTGTAATTCCACAAGTGTCAGAGGGGCCTCCAACATTTCCCTATCCTCTTTCGTGAGCGGGGTTAACTTAAGCTGACCAAAGAAAGCCCTCATTTCCCCCGCCACGTCTTCCTGTGCCGAGCTATATAGATTTTTAAAGTACTCCCTAAACTCTTCTAATATTTCTGGGTTAGTGTTTTTTATTGTTCCCTCTCTTCCTTCAATCGCTGGTATAGAATTTGGAGGGCCATTGGCCCTTATAATCAGGGCCAAGGTCCTCCCGACACACTCCTCCTCACAGGCAAACCTCCGTTTTTGAAATAGCCTTTTCCTCTCCGTCTTTTCCAAGACCATTCTACTATACTCATTTTGTCTCTCTACCCACGCCTCGTATCTGGATGGGGTTGGAGCCTCAACATACCGTTCTTCCGCCCTTCTAACCCTCTCTTTAACTTTTAGTTCTTCTATCTGTGATTTTTTTCTTAGTGTGGGATATTTTTTGAATTAGGATCCTCCGGAGGAAAGCTTTCAGGGCGTCCCAAACTATCCCTAATGGAGCCGTGCCTATATTCAACTCTGCAAATTCCACCAACCTCTCCATCACAGTACCCGCGTCCTCAATAATCTCGAGCCAAAAGGGGTTTACTTTCCAGTCACCCTTATTAAGGCCTCTCTCACCCTTTAAATCAATTATCACTGGTGAGTGGTCCGAAATCCCCCTTGGCTCATAAACTATTTCTCCCACTATATCCAGCGATTCCTCATTGCCCAACACTAGGTCTATCCTGGACAGGGTGGCATGTGTCCTGGAGTGGCAGGAATATTGTCTCACCCCAGGGTGCCTCTCTCTCCAGATGTCCACCAATCCCACTTCATCACAATACTGTAGAAGCGGACTCTTAGGTTTTCCCCTACCCAGCTTTTTTAAAGGAAACCTGTCTACTTCATTATTCATGGTCATGTTGAAATCCCCGACCGCTACTACCGGGACCCCTGGGAAGCCCGCCATAAATTCAGTTAGGTCATCCAAAACCTCCCTCCCAAAAGGGGGAGGGATATAGATGTTAGCTAATACACATTTCCTATTCTCAATTGTGCAGTAGAGAAAAATATACCGTCCTGCTACATCCACCTTACTATGGCTGCAGGAGAAGGCTAACCCTGATTTTATCAAAACACTCACACCCCTTGAATACGGGGTGTGAGTGGAATGAAACTGTGTCTGAAATTTTTTATGATCCATTATCTTAATTGAATCCTTATCCAGGTGCGTCTCCTGCAGGCATAGTATCTGAACCTTCCCCTTATCTACCGTAGAAAGGATCATCTGCCTTTTCAAATTATCTTTAACTCCCCGAACGTTCCAGGAACATATAGTGAGCTTCTTTTTTAATTTCCAAGTGCTATTTAAGCCACCACTACCATGCATCAGTGAGTCCTATCTCCTTGTGTCCCTTAGCAAAGTTAAACCACCTCTTTATGTGACTCCTGTAATATTTGTGAAATGAACTTCCCCTTACTTCAGAATCAACCTTCCCCCCTCCCCACCAGACACCCATACACATATTCCTCCCCTCCCTCCCCACGCCTAACCTGCCCCCTCCCCCTAACCCCCCCCCCCCACTATTTTTGTCCCCATTGCCCAATTTTGGGCCTACCCCTGAGGCTTCTATAGTGACCGGACACATTTATTCAAGGTGAGAAAAACAGACCTACCACCCCCGGACCCAGTAAGAGGGGAGCTATCCCCATTATTTCCATTGTGCTTGTAAACCAACAAATTTTACGTGCTCCCCCCCCCCCCCACTCCCCCTTCATAAATAAAAAAAAAAAAGGAAGAAAAAAGGGGGGAAAAAAAAAAAAAGTCCAAAAAAGAGTCCAAAAAAAGTCCTCTCTTGATTTCCAGATCTCTTGCCTTTTCTACATTTCCTCTTCTCGCTGTACTCTTCCTATATTTTTTTCTAACCAAGTTGTGACTTCGGTGGGAGTATCAAAAAATTGAGTTTCCCCCAGTGCCACAATGCGCAAGCGTGCTGGATACAATAAAGCATAATTAATTTTTAGCTGCTGCAGCTTGCGCTTGCATTCCATAAATTTGGCTCTCTGCCTTTGAAGCTCAGGAGAAAAGTCCGGATATATTGAGACCCTTGCACCTCTATATTGAATATTCTTCATCTCCCTTGCCTTCCGGAGAATGGTGGTTTTGTCCCTGAAGCATAATAGCTTAAAAATCAGTGGTCTTGGGTAACCCCCTGGAGCCCGTGTCCTAGTGGCCACTCTATGCGCATGCTCAATGGAAAAAAATTCTGAGAGTGACTCCCTCCCGAATCTCTCCTTTAACCAATCTTCCATAAATTTAACAGGATTATTGCCTTCACAGCCTTCAGGAAGGCCCAGCACCCTTAAATTCTCTCTACGTAATCTATTTTCCATACTGTTCATTTTTTGCATGCATTCATTAAGTTGTTTTTTCATAAGTGAGACTTCCTGTCTTAAAGGGGAAACATCATCCTCCATCTGGCTGATCCTGTCTTCCAAAACTGCTGTCCGAGTGCAGACCACCTGCATATCATTTTTTACCGACAGTAATTCACCTTTAAAACTTTCCATTTGTGCTGATAGAACAGTGATAGATACCTTACAGCTATTTACTGCTAGGAAGATGTCTCTCAGTGATGGTTCCTTCTCAGCCATTGATGCTATTCCACCATATCCCACTTCCGTGGTTGAGCCAGGACCCCCCTCCACCATACCGTTCACCCCCGGATCCAATGGGGCGTTCACCGCTGCACCCCCCGTAGGGGCAAGGCTTCTCCTTCCAGGCTGGCTAGTTTGATGCTGGGTCCCCCCTATGTGGCTGTTCTTTTTAGGTGTCGTGCTTGCATGTTGGTTTGGAGTATGAGCAAATCGCTCCAATTTGGTGGCTACCTGGCTTCCTTTTTCTTTGGGATTACGCTGTGCTAGGGCCCCTGCACCCTCCTGTGCTGATGTCTCCTCCAGCCCCTTTTTTCTGGTCATGGTGAGCCCGTTATGTGCGGTGTGTACCTGTGAATATATATCCCTCAGCAAGGGCTACTGCAGCCTCTCTCCTCCAATGGCTGTGTAATACTAAGTGTCCCGTACCAATACAGGGGTTCCAGTTGCTATTTAGATTGTTTCACAGGCTTGCATCAGTCCTCCCACTATATCCTTCAACACTTGCTGCTGCGAGTCACTCACCCCTCCGGTTCAAGGTTGCTGCAGCACGAGTCGGGTCGGCTCCACACACAGGACTACCCCCGCTGCTCCCGCTCAATCCCGGGTAGGCGCGCTCCCCTCTCTCTCACACAGGCGGCGCGTCGCTGTCAATCCTCCCGGGAGAGCTCCAAGCGCGGGGTTTCTTTTGCTGCTGACACCGATCCTCCTTCGCTCCTTGCGCAGCATCTGTCGCTCAAAAACTAGCAGGGACCACGAGGACAAGCCAGCCGCATCTCCCATTCCGCTTTACCGCGAAGCTCACAGCATGAGAGCGGGGATAGAGCAGGGACTGGGTCCGGCTGCGTCTCTCTCCCTCACCTCAACATCCGGTCACGCCCCACTTCCATACTCATTGCGACAAACTTAGTATAAACTTTAGGCCTCCAGTCGCAACCCCCGGACTGTGAGACAGTACACAACCTTTGCAGTGACCAACCTTTTTACCCCTTCCTGGTTAATCTCTTGTAACCGGAAGGTACCTGACAAACCCCATACTACAGATGGGTACCAACCATGTTATATCTCCATATAACATACATCTCCTCCTCCTCACAGACCCAAACCACTGCCCAGGCTGTTTTAGTAGTCCCCCTTCTAATTAATCCTACCAGGGAGGGTGGGTGGGAATCTTTCTCCCCGCCGCTCTCCATTGACGTCACTTCTCCCCCTTCCTTCCTATTCCCTTCGCAATGTGTACCTCCCCGGCCACTCCCCCTTTCTTAAAGGGGAAAAAACGTTATTACTAACAGCGTGACTGTGCAGTCCGCACTTGTCATGCTGTCCCTGCGCTGATCCCATTCTCTCCTCTGCTCCGGCACTTTCTTTAGAATTAATGCTCAACTATGGTAATCTAGTATAAATATTGTGTCCTCCCCCTTCCCCCTACACATATGGAATCTGTAGGTCTTTGTTAAATTAAACAAGCCTTTGTCAACCTTTTTACACCAGAGGAACCCTTAAAATAATTTTAGGTCCTGGGGAATCTCTGCTAAAAATTTCATTGGGCGTCAGAATGTTCCTTATATTGGTAGTCAGTGGGAAATATACCCCCCTTCAGCCAGCCAAACATGGATTAACATTCAGCTGGTTCAGCAGGGACCAGCTGAATTTCGATCTATGTATGGCCACCCTGGAAGCCTTTGATGCACAAGTCGATCTATCGATTGACTTACGTACAAGCAGCCTGTTGGGTTTTCTCCAAACACTTTGTGCTGAAGGCTATAACATTAATGCCCTGTACACACGGTCGGATTTTCCGACTGAATTTGTGCGATCGGAGCTGGTTGTCGGAAATTCCGACCGTGTGTGGGCTATTGCCCCGTTTATAGTCCCAACGTACGTGTTTTACGTCACCGTGTTCAGAACGATCGGATTTTCCGACAACTTTGTGCAACTGTGTGTATGCAAAATAAGTTTGAGCCAACATCCGTCGGAAAAAATCCATTGATTTTGTTGTTGGAATGTCCGATCAATGTCCGATCGTGTGTACATAATCATTGTGTTCTGATGACAGGAAAGGTTTCCCTGCTCCCTGCTGGCAAAACACAATAGCACTGTGGGAGGGACTCCCCCATCAACATTGAGTATGTTGATGGGGAAATCAAGCAATTTTCTTTGGTGGAAGGAAAGAAAATTGCATAAATTATGGATTGCCTTACAGTGGTGGTTAGAATGCACCCCTTACAAATGGCTAAAAAGATCATGGGTGTCATGCTCTGCCAAGTGGCGTGGAACTTTAAACTATGCAGGTATCCGATGGGAGGTAAATCATCCACTGGAACCCCTAGCAATATCTGGGGAAACCTTAGGGTTCCATGAAGCCCTTGTTGACAATGGCTGATTTAAAGTATATGTACAGTGACTTGAAAAAGTTTTCACACCCCTTTAAATTTTCCACATTTTGTCATGTTACAACCAAAAACGTAAATATATTTTATTGGTATTTTATGTGCTAGACCACAAACTGGCACATAATTGTGAAGTGAAAGAAAAATGAGAAATGGTTTTCAATTTTTTTTACAAATAAATATATGAAAAGTGTGGCGTGCATTTACTCTGATACCCCTAACTAAAATCTAGTGCAATCAACTGCCTTCAGAAGTCACCTAAATAGTAAATAGAGTCCACCTGTGTGTAATTTAATCTCTGTATAAATACAGCTGTTCTGTGAAGCCCTCTGAGGTTTGTTAGAGAACCTTAGTGAACAAACAGCATCATGAAGGCCAAGGAACACACCAGACAGGTCAGGGATAAAGTTGTGGAGAATTTTAAAGCAGGGTTAGGTTATAAAAAAATATCCCAAGCTTTGAACATCTCAAGGAGCACTTTTCAATCCATCAGCCAAAAATAGAAAGAGTATAGCACAACTGCAAACCTACCAAGACATGGCCGTCCACCTAAACTGACAGGCCAGGAAAGGAGAGAATTTATCAGGGAAGCAGCCAAGAGGCCCATGGTAACTCTGAAGGAGCTGCAGAGATCCACAACTCAGGTGGGAGAATCTGTCCACAGGACAACTATTAGTCGAGCACTCCACAAATCTGGCCTTTATGGAAGAGTGGCAAGAAGAAAGCCATTGTTAAAAAAAGCCATTAAATGTCCTGTTTACATTTTGGGAGAAGCCATGTGGGGGACACAGCAAACATGTGGAAGATAGTGCTCTGGTCAGATGAGACCAAAATTGAATTTTTTGCTTAAAAGCGAAGCGCTATGTGTGGTGTAAAACTAACACTGCACATCACGCTGACCACACCATCCCCACCGTGAAACATGGTGGTGGCAGTATCATGTTGTGGGGATTCTATTCTTCAGCAGGGACAGGGAAGCTGGTTAGAGCTGATGAGAAGATTGATGGAGAGAAATAAAGGGCAGTCTCAGAAGAGAACCTGTTACAGTCTGCAAAAGACTGGAGACTGGGGCGGAGGTTCACCTTCCAGCAGGACAACTACCCTAAACATATAGCCAGAGCTACAATGGAAGGGTTTAGATCAAAGCATATTCATGTGTTAGAATGGCCCAGTCAAAGTCCAGACCTAAATCCAATTGAGAATCTGTGGCGAGACTTGAAAATTGCTGTTCACAAACGCTCTCCATCCAATCTGACAGAGCTTGAGCTATTTTGCAAAGAAGAATGGGCAAAATTGTCACTCTCTAGATGTGTATTGACTAAGGGAGACTAAATACAAATGCACGCCACACTTTTCAGATATTTATTTGTAAAAAAATTTGAAAACCATTTATCATTTTCCTTCCACTTCACAATTATGTGCCACTTTGTGTTGGTCACATAAAATACCAATAAAATACATTTACATTTTTGGTTGTAACATGACAAAATGTGGAAACTTTCAAGGGGTATGGATACTTTTTCAAGGCACTGTATAGCCAAACCTTTAGCTACATGTGCCAGAATATCTGCCAAGCCATACCAGCCAAACCATTTCTTGCAGCTACTCCCCTTATTTGAAGTTTGCCATCCAAACAGGGAAGCCTCCACTTATTCATATGGTTATTCACTACTAATTTAATGTAGCCCCTATGGCCAGCTTTGCTCTTTTTGATTCCAATTTGACATTTAGATTAAAATTCAAGCTCCTGGTTGTGTACATTCGCAAACATAGTGTACTGTTGCTTTAAATTTTGTTTTTGCTGACTTTTTTGTGAATCAACTCAAATAGCAATAAAATACAATACATGGTTAAATTCATTCTCAAAGTTCACAATAGAATCAATAAATCAGGTCTCAGCACTTTCCCCTTGTATGCAAATATCAACATCAGTCAAAAAAGTTTAAGGCTGGCCCTCCTCCCCTGGCAATTGCCTATTCGCCATTATGGCTGCCCACCATTTTAACAACCAACAAGATTTGCCCAGCCCTTGACTTTCTTAACAAAAGCTGAGATTTGCATATCAGAGGATCCCAGCACTACAAGGATTATGTCATGATGAAGGCAGCTTTCCAGTGGGTGGTACCAGGGGCGGCCCTTCTATTAGGGGCTCAAGGGCACTGCCCCCCTATTCATGCATCCGGCTCCCATGCAGGACGCTGGATGCATGGATTGCAATGGGGGGGGGGTTTGAAGCATGTGATTAGAGCCAGAGGCTCTAATAGGCTTCAAAATAGGGTGGGCTTGGGGAGCAGAGCACTGCGAACCAAGCCCACCCAGTTGTGTGATAATAGCGAATGGATATTTGCTATTTTCACACTGATTCTCCTCCTGGACAATCAGGAAGCGGGTCTGAGACCCATTTCCCAAATGGCCAAAAGGAGAACCGTTACGACTGGCCGCCGAGGAGGAGAGGGAAGCCGCCGTGATGCCCCCGGAGGAGAGCAGGGGCAGGGGAAGACGCTGGTGATGCCCGCAGCCTGATGCCCGGGTGAAGTGCTGCCCGCCATATATGGGGTAAGTGCTCCAGATGATCCGACCGACCGAGTGGACCACTGGGAGGTTGGCTGTGGGTGCTGTTAGAAGAACTATAATATTGGAGACAGTGTTGTCACAAGGCCACAACCTGACAGGATTTTTTTTACTATAAATCTGATATTTTGAAAAATTATAAAGGATACAAAAAGCAAGGCACACAAATAATTTCTTCAAACACTGCATTCATAACAATAAAACCAGCATAGTAATCTAGTCATGCTATGGGTTGGCAACTTCCGCAAGAATGACCAAAACTTCTAGGCTGAAAGGATTTTTAAAGGTGTTATAGAGAAAATATAAATTAAATGTGCAGCGGTTACAATATATAAATGTAATTCATAGACAGTGCCTTAAAAAATTATTCATACCTCTTGAATTTTTCCACATTTTGTAATGTTACAACCAAAAACATAAATATATTTTATTGGGATTTTATGTAGACCAACACAAAGTGGCACATAATTGTGAAGTGGAAGGAAAATGATAAATGGTTTTCGATTTTTTTTACAAATAAATATGTGAAAAGTGTGGCGTGCATTTGTATTCAGCCCCCCGAGTCAATACTTTGTAGAACCGTCTTTCACTGCAATTACAGCTGCAAGTCTTTTTGGGGATGTCTCTACCAGCTTTGCACATCTAGAGAGTGAAATTTTTGCCCATTCTTCTTTGCAAAATAGCTCAAGCTCTGTCAGATTGGATGGAGAAGGTGTGTAAACAGCTATTTTCAAGTCTTGCCATAGATTCTCAATTGGATTCAGATCTGGACTTTGACTGGGCCATTCTAATACATGAATATGCTTTGATATAAACCATTCCATTATAGCTCTGGCTGTATGTTTAGGGTAGTTGTCCCGCTGTTAGGTGAACCTCCACCCCAGTCTCAAGTCTTTTGCAGACTGTAACAGGTTTTATTCTAAGATTGCCCTGTATTTGGCTCCATCCATCTTCCCATAAACTCTGACCAGCTTTCCTATCCCTGCTGAACAAAAGCATCCCCACAACATGATGATGCCACCACCATGTTTCACGGTGGGGATGGTGTGTTCCGGGTGATGTGCAGTGTTCGTTTTATGCCACGCATAGCGTTTTGCTTTTAAGCCAAAAAGTTAAATTTTGGTCTCATCTGACCAAAGAATACCTTCTTCCACATTTGCTGTGTACCCCACATGGCTTCTCCCAAACTGTAAACGGGACTTTTTATGGCTTTCTTTTAACAATGCCTTTCTTCTTGCCACTCTTCCATAAAGGCCAGATTTATGAAGTGCACGACTAATGCCCCGTACACACGGTCGGATTTTCCGACAGAAAATGTGTGATAGGACCCTGTTGTCGGAAATTCCGACCGTGTGTGGGCTCCATCACACATTTTCCATCGGATTTTCCGACACACAAAGTTTGAGAGCAGGATATAAAATTTTCCGACAACAAAATCCGTTGTCGGAAATTCCGATCGTGTGTACACAAATCCGATGGACAAAGTGCCACGCATGCTCAGAATAAATAAAGAGATGAAAGCTATTGGCCACTGCCCCATTTATAGTCCTGACGTACGTGTTTTACGTCACCGCGTTTAGAACGATCGGATTTTCCGACAACTTTGTGTGACCGTGTGTATGCAAGACAAGTTTGAGCCAACATCCTAGGATTTTGTTGTTGGAATGTCCGAACAAAGTCCGACCGTGTGTACGGGGCATAATAGTTGTCCTGTGGACAGATTCTACCACCTGAGTTGTGGATCTCTGCAGCTCCTTCAGAGTTACCATGGGCCTCTTGGCTGCTTCTCTGATTAATGCTCTCCTTGCCCGGCCTGTCAGTTTAGGTGGATGGCTATGTCTTGGTAGGTTTGCAATTGTGTCATACTCTTTCTATTTTCGGCTGATGGATTGAACAGAACTCCGTGAGATGTTCAAAGCTTGGGATATTTTTTATAACCTAACCCTGCTTTATATTTCTCTACAACTTTATCCCAGACCTGTCTGGAGTGTTCCTTGGCCTTCATGATGCTGATTGTTCACTAAGGTTCTCTAACTAACCTCTGAGGGTGTCACAGAACAGCTGTAGTTATATAGAGATTAAATTACACACAGGTGGACTCTATTTATTATTAAGGGGACTTCTGAAAGCAATGCGTTCCACTAGATTTTAGTTAGGGGTATCAGAGTAAAGGGGGCTGAATACAAATACAGGCCACACCTTTCACATATTTATTTGTAAAAAAAATTGAAAACCATTTATAATTTTTCTTTCATTTCACAATTATGTGCCACTTTGTGTTGGTCTAGCACATAAAATACCGATAAAATACATTATATTTTTGGTTGTAACATGACAAATGGTGGAAAATTTCAAGGGGTATGAATACTTTTTAACACACTGTAAGTGAAAACCATAACCATAAAATCAAGTGCTAAAACAACATAATCCCATGTGCAAAAATATTAAAAAGAGAATATCTGTATAGATATTAAATTATTGCATAAAAAACTATTATATAAATGCAATCTCTTTAAATTAATAATAGTATGCTCTCCATTCCAAATAAAAAGTCCATACAAAGTTCAGTGTTTTCATGCAACACACTACGCCTCGTGGGTACTTCCAATTGTATATCCTCTTATTATTATTGTCACTCTTGCTCCCCCATCAGGCGTGCTCTCCTCTGCTACTATGCAACCCCACAAGTAAGGTCAAACACTGCTTTTAGTCCTTCCAGGACTCAATCATGTCCTTATGCTCTCGTTCTTCCTCCTTAGTACAACCTTATGATATGACCGTAACGCTAAAGCCACATCTAAGTGGAAAAAGCCACTAATAGTGCTTATATTGTAAAATCACATAACTTTATTCACACTCCATATGTTACTCACATTTCCAAGGTGCTTACAGTGCACCACATTCTTGCCACATTTGTTTAAAATGTTATCCGCGACACCACAACAACTCAAGTATATATAGCAAACTATCTCCTTCAAACTGCAAGCTCTGTGCCGTCCAATTGCCCCTCCCCTACGTGTTACGCCACAGGGTCACGTGGCTTCCTCAGGCTTTTCTCTAAAAAGAGAAAATACACTGTGTATAAAAACAGTGTATTACATCTTTATTACAAAACATAAAACCATATCTCAGACTATAGGGGAACAAGACCCCATATACAACTTTCATAGGTTCAATTGTAACAGTCTTGATGTAGAAGCTTTCCAATGCATTTTGAGTATCTCAGTACATCAGGGGCATAAATACACCTGGCTTTACAAGAATAAATAGTTATGAAAATAACAAAACTGAACAATAGAAACATATTGCAAAATGCAACAACATGGTGCTCTAAATACTCATTAACTCATAGAGGTTAGTGGTTGCAAGCCTACAGATGAGAGTTAAAAACAATAAGCCTGGTGATGTGGTGATGTGATCCTAATGTGACAGCATCCCAAAAGGGATAAGGGACAACTTCAAATGAGATCCAGAGGGCAGCTAAGAGATCTGCAAAAAATATGTACTGTATACATATACTGCCCATAGGAAGCACCCAAAAGGAAGAAACCCTCCCCCCCAAAAAAAATAAATTAAAAAAAAATTAATATTGAAAAAGCAAACAAACTAACAACCAAATCCCAAAGTGGGTCCATCCAAGAGCATGGCTAGCTGCAATACTCCAGCACCAGGGAAGTTGCAGACAACCATGCCTCTAAGGATCTCCCTTAAATATAGCACACAACTGAAAATTGCTGAAGGCGGAACTAACTAAGGTTACCATGCATGTGTCTGCCTACACTGCTACCTTCTATTGGGCCCCCTCCACCCATGTGCATCATCAATATACATAGTAACAGCGCAGCACTTCTTGTGGATAATACTAGAGATTTGCTCATTAAAAAGCTCACATCATACATCAGTGAAATAAAGTAAAAAGATCAATATGCCTGTTCCCTTTAACGCAAACATAAAATATGAACATCCCCCTGACGAAGTCACGTGACCCAGGTGATGAAACGCATAGGGAGCGGGGCTTGCTGGATGACATCACGATGCTCAAAAGTAGCAGAGGGCCGGTAAAATACACTGGAGAACTGTAGTGTGTATTAAAGGGGCATGGTTATTATATATGCTGGATATTTGTGGCACGTTTTATTGGTTTCTAATGTGAGTGTTTTTCTGGAGGTGGAAGGGAATGAATAAATGGTTTTCAAGATAAAGCACATTGTAGAGTTTGTATTTTGCTGAGTGGAGGAGAAAGCTGGAGAGTGCCTTGAAGGGATGTTACTTGAGTAATCCAAAGAAGACAGGTTGCTTGGAAAAAGGGATTACCATCTTATAACACCACCAAAGGGACTGGAAGGATGTAAGGTCATGGAGTCTAGGTGAGGGGACAACTAGTGATGGTGGCACAGTGTCTGGAAATTCACAATGGAAAGAAATAACCACTGCACAAGTTTTTTCTTTTGGAGAGACTTTATTTATGTTTGATATATGGGAGACAATATTGATTTTTCATGATGATAGATATATATATATATATATATATGTATATATATATATATATATATATATATATATATATATATATATATATATATATAAACATCTTTGGGAGGCCTTGCAGAAAGGTTTGTGCAATGCCTTTCCAGAGCCTGGGAGGTTACAATTTCCTGGTGCTTGACAATGTGTTGCTGAGGCTTTGTTCAGTCACAGAAAAGCAGTGGAGAATGTGGCTGGCTGACCGATGCCTTCAGACAATTCTTCGGTCCTCAGCGCCAAGGTCTGATTGGTTCCAGCAACCATTGCCAGTGTCTGAATTACATGGTGCAGGAATATCTAGGGGCAAGATCAGACTTGGAGACATTTCCAACAGAACATCTACTGGGTCTTGAGGATGGACCACTGGCCAGAGCTTGCTCAATATGCAATTGAGCTACTGGCCTGTCCTGCATCCAGTATTCTTTCTGAACGCACATTCAGTGCTGCTGGAGGCTTTGTAACCGATCACAGAGTGCTCCTGTCCACAGACTCTGTTGATCATCTCACATTCATAAAAATGAATCAGTCTTGGATCACCAGCTACCAAGCACCTGATGCTGATGTAACTGATTGATTTTTCTATGGATGTGGGATCCCTTGAAGACTGCCTATGCTGAGTGACTATCCTATTATGTTGAGTGACTATCCTATTTCTCCTCAATCTTCATGTTGATAGCTTCTAAGAATATTTTTGGTTCAGGGCACCACCACCACTGCCTAAGGCCCAATTTTTCTGCCCCTGTTCAACAGGGGCGTGTAATTACAATTTTTGATCAAATATTTCACAGCAGGGCTTGTTCCTGCGCTCAACAAGAGTATATGTGAGGGGTTGCAGTGTTATGGAACCAACACTGTTTAACAGGGACGTGTAATTACAATTTTTGATCTAACATTTCACAGCAGGGGTTGTTCATGCACTCAACAATAGTATCTGTGAGGCTTTACAGTGTTGGCCCACCACCACCACCACCAATGCCGCCTAAGGCCCAATTTTTCTGCCCCTGTTTTACAGGGGCGTGTAATTACAATTTTTGATCTAATATTTCACAGCAGGGCTTTTTCCTGCGCCAACCAAGAGTAACTGTGAGGGCTTACAGTGTTGTGGCACCACTACCACCACCAAAGGCCCAATTTTTCTGCCCCTGTTTAACAGTGGCATGTAATTACAATTCTTGATATAATATTTCACAGCAGGGCCCGTTCCTGCGTCCACCAAGAGTAACTGTGAGGGCTTACAGTGTTCTGGTACCACCAACACCTAAGGCCCAATTTTCTGCAGAGTATATAGGGCAGGCCGTATAGTATATGCAGGCGGTCTCTCCACTAATGCTTTATCACCAATTCTTGTTTCCCTAACAACAAAAAATTTTCAAATCCAATTGTCATTGGGACAGAAAGTGAGGTGAAATCTTCTGAACAGGGGCACAGACAGCAAAACAAATGTTGCTGTTCAGAGTATATAGGGCCTGGGGGCCCCACACCTTTTTTAAAAAAATTCGGGTGTGGGGTTCCCCTTAATATCCAAACCAGACCCAAAGGGCCTGGTAATGGGCTGGGGGGGGGGCCCATGCCGTTTTTCTCAATAATTTTCATCTATATTGCCGAGACCGACAATACATTACAGCCGCAAGCAGTTTTAAATTACTTTTATTTAGAAATGTTATTTTGCTGCAGGGACTGTTCTAAACACGGGAAAAATACGCCACTTTACAGGCATACTATAGTTACCCCCAAGCACGATATTTAAAGGAATAGTTCACTTTTATTGTTTCACTTTAAGCATTATTAAAATCACTGCTCCTGAAAAAACGGCCCTTTTTAAAACTTTTTTGTGCTTTGATACATGTCCCCTGGGGCAGGACCCGGGTCCCCAAACACTTTTTATAACAATAACTTGCATATTAGCCTTTAAAATTAGAGCTTTTGATTTTTCATGCTCAGGTCCCATAGACTTTAAGGGTGTTCGCACAAACTTTTTGTCAGTTTGCATGTTCTGCCGCGAACCGAACTAGGGGGTGTTCGGCTCATCCCTAGTTATCACACAAAAAGATATAATAAACTATTTACAAAAATGTGAGGGGTGTACGCACTTTTGTAAGATACTGTACATGCACCTGAGGGTGTGTGATTTCATGCTAGTTATGACCTCTTGTTTTTAGCAATAGGGTCCCTCTGAGGAGGTGAGAGTACACCTGGAACACACAAGGGTGTTGGAGAGTGGTGCGCTGGCAGTATATTGTTTGTGATATGAAGAGTGGAAGTGTGGCACTTTCATGTTCTATTTTTGAAAATCATTAGGAACTGTTACAATATATATATATAGTATAAATAATAAATATATATATATATATATATATATATATATATATATATATATATATATATATTAGCATGTGCTGTATATTGTGACACGTTGGGGTTTCTTAGCTCAATGGTAGTGTCAAAACAGTGGGTTTAATCCACGCCAGATATAATTTTCAGAGCTTTCCTGCCCACTTTTCACAGTGTGTATGTCTTCCCACACAGGGGATTCTCACCATCAATGCAACAAACATAACATTCAGCCTCTTGGCTCTCTTGTGGCAGCTTTACTGCAAGTAGTACCGTGTTCATGCACAAATGCTGTCCCTTAGCTCTTCATCTTTCCTCGCAGCTCCCTAGCTGCTCTATACTTCCTGGATTCTCTCTCAGGCTCGGGCCTTAGTCTGTCCTGACCTGGACAATATGGTGCAAACCAGCACCTCTCACGGCTCCCTTCACACACTGACCTCCTTGGAAGGGTGAATTTGAATTTGCCGCCATGCCATTGTGTGCGCGCCGGTAGCGGCGCGCGCGCCGGCCGGGAGCTCCGTGAGTCGGGTCGTGGGTCCCGCGGACTTGATCGCCGCGGGGATACCCGCGATCGCCTCACGGAGAGGACGAATGGGAAGATGCTAATGTAAACAAGCATCTCCCTGTTCTGCCTAGTGACAGTGTCACTGATCTCTGCTCCCTGTGATCGGGAGCAGAGATCAGTGACGTGTCACACGTAGCCATGCCCCCCCACAGTTAGTAACACTCCCCAGGACATACTTAACCCCTCCCTAGCCCCCTAGTGGTTAATCCCTTCACTGCCAGTGTCATTTACACAGGAATCAGTGCATTTGTATAACACTGATTACTATATAAATGACAATGGTCCCAAAAATGTGTCAAAAATGTCCGATGTGTCCGCCATAATGTCGCAGTCATGATAAAAATCGCTGATCGCCGCCATTACTAGTAAAAAAAAAAAAAATAATAAAAATGCCATAAAACTATCCCCTATTTTGTAAACACTATAACATTTGCGCAAACCAATCAATAAACGCTTATTGCGATTTTTTTTAACCAAAAATATGTAGAAGAATCTGAGACACCATTTCTGCAAAACAGGGAGTTCAGAAGAACCTGTTCCTTCAACATGAGCTGGTATCTTTTGGAAGCAGAGGCCTATGCTATATCTTTTTGTTGGCTGGCTACTTAGTTTTGGGACACCACTTCTGCTAACTATGGAGTTGCAGAAGAACCCAGTTCCTTCAGCTTTAGATGGTGTTTTTGGAACTGGAGGTCAAGCCTGTATCTTTTTGTTGGTTGGCTGCTTTCGATTGAGATACTTCTTCCACTAAACATGAAGGACGTAGAGTATCAGCATAATGATGGCCAAGCAAGCATATGGTCCTCTTTCTAAGTGAAAATACTCTAGGACTAAGGAACCAAAATGTTATTTTTTTGGAGGGTGACTTTTCTAAATGTTAAATAAAGGAAATTTTACAAAAAAAAAATGGATGACTACATCCAACCTGCAGGTTCAGTAAAGAAGAAAGCTTTTTTAAGTGCTTTTTCATATAAACTAACTTGTAATTCAGTTTTACTGGCTCTTTACTTTTACTCACGTTACATCTTGTTTTACTTTAAGCCTCTTTCTTCCTATATAATTCCATAAAACAAATATGGACTACAACAAGCCATGAAATAAAGAATTAAAGTCTACGCAATCAACAGAGCTTCTGATATGCAAGCCATTTGTGTAAATATTTAAAGTGGTACTTGTTAAGTATAAGCAGGAACAGATGTCAGTGCGTAGACATGGTTTCGGTAATTTATTTAATGTTTATTGTTTCTCATTTTCCTCCCAATCTCCCTATTTTCCCCTTTATAAACTGTTCCTTAAAATAGTAATTTCAGGTGCCTTAATAGTTTTCATTTATCTAGGGACACGTAGGGGCTTATCCTGCCTCTTTCAAACGTAAAAATATAGTAATAAAAAATATATGTATATGGTGAAAGTTTGCAGCTCAAACAATTGTTTAAAGTAAAAAATATATATATATATATAAAAAAAAAAGTTTAATGCAGCTGTAAGCCTAAATACTTTCATATCCGCTGTTAACTCTGCCTTGCATTGTATGTCCCAGTGGACACAGATAATTTGGGTATAGAAATCCCTAATAACTTAGACTCCACCACTGCAATTTCATACAATAACTAAGCTTCTTTGTTTGTCATAAAAGGGGATGTATAGCTCACAACATATACAAGTAAAAAAACATCTGAAAATTAAGCTTTTGTAGAAGTTTAATGTATGTTGTTTGCTATATTATTTCTAACCTATTTTGCCACAAGACATATGTCATAAGACTACAGCATTTACAAAGCTCATCCAACAACCATAGCTTCCCATCTTTAGGAATCTTAAATTCAAGTTTCAATAAAGCTCACGTGCACTTTACACTGTATCTGACTGTACAATCTTTGTATAATCAACTTTAGATTCACCAAAACTTTCTGATATGTGAACCCACCTAAACTGTCTAAGAAATCTGCATCCGGTCAGGCAGACTCTTACACTACATAGTTATTTGTAGATACAAAAGAGGCAATAGATACAAAAGAGGCAATAGGTACAAGCCATCGCAATTAATTGATTTATTATTGAAAAAATATCAAACAATGCAACGCATATGGAATCGATTGAAAATACGATCAATCAGAAACAATCTTATGATTACAATCATTTCTTTGATTTGTTTTATGATCAAATGTCTAACACACTTTTCACTATTCATCTTTTCTGACTGTTTTTCACTAGTTTTGCATTTGGCTAGGGTCACTGTCACTAGTGGTAGCATGAGGCGAAGCCTGGACTCTATAGAGGTTGCACAGGCAGTCCAACACCTCCAGGCGCATCAATACGCCATTGCCAGAAGGTTTGCTGTGTCGTCTCCCAGCAAAGTCTCAAGAGCATGGAAGAGATTCCAGGAGACAGTCAGTTACTCTAGGAGAGCTGGACAGGGCTGCAGAAGGTCCATAACCCATCAGCAGGACTGGTATCTGCTTCTTTGTGCAAGGAGGAACAGGATGAGCACTGCCAGAGCCCTACAAAATGACCTCCAGCAGGCCACTGGTGTGAACGTCTCTGACCAAACAATCAGAAACAGACTTCATGAGGGTGGCCTGAGGGCTCAACATCCTCTAGTGGGCCCTGTGCTCACTGCCCAGCACCATGGAGCTCGAATGGCATTTGCCATTGAACACCAGAATTGGCAGTGGTGCTGTGGGTCCTGGGTTCCTCCAGGTGCACAACAATGCCCGGCCTCATGTGGCGAGAGTTTGCAGCCAGTTGCTGGAGGATAAAGGAATTGATACCATTGAATAGCCTTCACACTCTACCGACCTAAATCCAAATGAACACCTCTGGGACATTATGTTTCGGTCCATCCGACGCCACCAGGTTGCAACTCACCCTGCTCAGGAGCGCAGTGATGCCCTGGTCCAGATCTTGGAGGAAATACCCCAGAACACCATTAGGAGCATGCTCCGACATTGTCAGGCATGCATACAAGCATGTGGGGGCCATACAAACTACTGAGTACCATTCTGAGTTGCTGCAACTAAATTTCAGCAAAATGGACTAGCCTGCTGCATCATTTTTTCACGGATTTTCACCTTTGTCTTTGAATTTAGCTCTCTGTAGGTTGATAGTTTTCATTTCCATCAAACGATGTGGCATCCTTTCGTTCCTAACACAATACCCAATCCATATCAGTATAGCTATCCAGCATGATATTTTTCCCCATTGAGGTCTGATGTGTTTTCAAAGTGTTCATTTAATGTTTTGAGCAGTGTATATTCCTTTAATAGCCACAGCTGATAAAAATCCACTTTGTGTGCTGCAAATTTAGATATTACCTTGAAAAATTAGTGTTGACATCATCACTGTACTTTAGATAGTTAATGCAGAGAGCAGAGCTGTGGGAGGGACCCAGCAAGCTCCACCCACTACAAGCTGCCTATAGTAAAGTATAGGAGGGACAAATACAAGACCAGTCACCCTGCACAAGGTAACAGAGAAGAAGTGGCCGGACTTCATTACAGGAAGCTCCAAAGACAGAGGGAAAGTTTAATACTGGATTGCTGCAAAGATCTGGAAGAAATACACAAAGCACACCAAGATTTAAGTATGAAAAGTGCAGACCCCAACTCAAAACTATTTGAGTTCCCAACTTTGACACATATAGAGCAACACACTAGGAGCCCAACCTTGTTTAGGGCAGATAAAGACTGTATTTGATCCAAATACTTGTATAGACATGCTGGCAAGGGAGAACTGCATGTTATTGATTTTATTTAAGTTAACCAAGTGTTAGCATGGTGTTATTGCTTTCATGTGTGAGGTAGCACCCCTTATGGCAAGAGACAACAGCGCTATACTGGGCCCTCATACCAAAAGGATAACATCTTTTCCTTTGCCATTGACACCTGTCCTGGCACTGACTACAGAGGGATTTTGAGAGATACAGTACTGATTCTCTCCACCAGCTCTTTTACACCTGTTACACAATACACTTTCTGCAGCCCAAAGACATGGAGAGAAGCTGCTGTATACTTCACTACGCCTTGCACACAGTGCTCCAGGCCCAGTCCCTAGGTGGGTTCTGTTACGCAGCAGGCCCCAACTTAGGGACCCTGCTGCTTGGAAGGGCAACCCATACAGCCACCAGTTTACCCCTCCAACAGAACCTCTGTCACCCACCATCACAGCCTCTTCTCCCAAGCTGGTTGCTCCTTCTTCCTTTGACTTTTTTACTCTCCAGAAGGCTAACATGAAGGTCTACACTCCATTCCTACTCACTGTAGGAGCACACTTTTAGTCTATTCACAAATACAGGTGTAGCAATAACTCTCGGTGGAGCTGCTGGTTTAAGCGGGCTTGTTACCTTCACTCTCCTTTCTTCTGTTTCACAGGCACTGGGTCTAGGGTTCCGTTGAGTTTGCCTCTGGACTATACACACACCAACACTTGAGTACGTTTTCAATGCTTTATTAAACGATTTACTAAGGAAGTAGCAGGAAAGACACAGAAGGGAAACTGCAGAAGAAACTCAAATATCTTCTTGTAAGATTCTTGACAAATGTCCTGGTAGAATTTGGATATTACAATCGAATGTGCTCCCCTCGTGGGACACACTCTGCGCTCGCCTGGATAGGCCTCTCTCACATGCCTAGCAGCCAGTACGTAGCACGAACCAAAGTCACAGACTTGTTTGGGATAAACCTGTACGATCCTCTGCACCAGGATGTATTGGTCTTTCTGCAATGAACAGTGCTTGAACAGTGCTTGAACCTTTAAGCCAACCCGGCAACACTATGCTGTATAGTTACTTTTAGGATACGTCCTCCAACTGAGTCACCAGGCCCCTCTCCAGACCAGCACGCTGCGTGATCCTTCCATGACGGGTCCTCCCCTGGGATCTCTTCGGTTGTCCAGCTTCTTCACTCTGGATAGACAGCTCAGGACCATTCCTCGGCTGCTGTGGTAGGCCCCAGGTGGCTGTAAAATGAACCCCTAAACATGGCGTCTGTCCCAAAAAATACCCTCGCCCAGAATGCAACTCGGAGGACCACCTCCACCGAGTTGTCTCCGGGACAGAAGAGCATCCATACGCTTCGACATGTTGCCTTTCCAACACTGACCAGTGATAACAGCGACACCCATCGGTCAATATGGAAACACACACGTCAGCCAAGCTGGAACAGAGACAAATCCTAACCTTCTTAACGAACAAGTTACTAAATTTACCTAACATTTGGTAGGTCGCAAATCTACCAGCGCTACATACTCCCCCCACTACAGTAGACGTTGTCCCCAACGTCTGTCCAAAAACAGTAACAATAACTCCCAAGCCTGGGAGTAGGTATTTGAGTTTCTTATAACTTGGATAGACAAAGAGAGAGGAAAAGACAGTGGAAATATATTATAAGACTTACATCTATAAAACATTATGTTCACATCCGCAAACAAAACCATCCTATGACTGTACATAACCTCACTATCTATCTAGCTGAAAAGCCTCCCAGCCTGATAGGAGATCCAATAGTTCCTGAAAATTTTGAAACAATTCTATTCAGCCTAGCTGCCAAGACCGTAGCTAATATTTTGGCGTCCGAACATAGGAGGGAAATTGGTCTATGTGAAGCTGTATCCAGCGGGTCCTTCCCCTCCTTATGTATTACTATAATAGTTGCTTTAAGCATCAAGGCAGGCAGTCTTCCCTCCATAGCCACTCCCCTCAGTGCTTTTAGCAGCTACGGGAGTAATATTTCTTCAGCCATCTCTCCACTCCGGCCGGGGATTCAAAAATCTGGGTTCCTCCCAGTGCTACTACACATAGCCATGCTGGGTAGAGCAGAGCATATGTCAACCTACATTTTTGTAAAGTACGTTTAATCTGCATGAACTCAGCTCTACGCCTCTGCAGTTCCGGCGAGAAATCTGAGTATAGTGATATTTTAGTGCCATTGAAAAAGATATTCCCCACCTCCCTTGCTTTCCGTAGCAGAGTCACTTTATCTTTATAATTAAGGAATTTCACCAAAAGTGGCCTTCTCCTGGTGTGCAGCCCTAAAACGAACTCTATGTGCTCTTTCAATTGAAAACATTGCTGAGAATGTTACTCTTCCAAAGAGTTCAATGAACCATTTTTCCAGAAACTCTATGGGATTAGGCCCCTCATTCCTTTCAGGCAGCCTCACCAATCTCACATTATCCCTTCGGAGCCTGTTCTCCATCTCATCCATTTTTAACGCATATCTACTCGTCTGTTCTTTCATATTTTTAACTTCATTTTTTAATGGGTATAAATTATCTTCCATCTGGCTTGTCCTCCCTTCCAGGGCTGTTGTTCTTTCTGCTATTTTTTGTAAGTCTTGTCTGACCAGTATCAGGTCCTCATTCACTCCCTTCAGCTGGTCACTGAGTTCTTTTAATGAGCCCTTGCATGACATTCACAGCCAGAAATACTTTAATGTGGGTTCTTTCTCTAGAGATGAGCTAGGATCAGATGGTACTTCTATATCTTGTTCAATCTGCCCTGAACTCTTATTACTCAGAGTTTTTGTTGTTGAGACAGGTAGTGCTATTACTGAAGACTGACCGTGGCTTTTCCTATCTGACATAACACCCTGTTGTGCTTTGGTCTGCGAGCCCCCTTTTGTTGGAGTCAGACCCGGGGTATGAACAAAATGCTCCAATCAGTTGCCACAGACATCTGCTGAGAGTTCTTTTCCTTTGCAGAGCGTAATTGTTGCAACCCCGCGTTCTCTGGCTGCGTTTTGTCTGCTCCTCTTCTTCTTGTTGTTGCCATGCCCACAAATGGGCCTGTGGTTTTGGGTTTTTTTTGCAAATATTCAGCAATTGAAGGGGGAAGGGAGGGTCAGTTAAGCCCAACTGGTATATAATAGTGAAATGGCATATATTTAATCCTCTGTGGGTATTATAGTATTTGAAGAATTTTAAAACCAGGAGCTGAGAAAAAGGTACTGGAGCTGGATGTCCAAGATGCTACCCTCTATTATTACTAGGATCAGGACACCTTAACTATTCAGGTTTGTGACTTGCAGGAGTTGCTCAAGATTACCCTACCCGCTACTGCTTAAATGCTAAAATTTAAGCTGAGAGGGGGAAAAAAGAAAAGGACCAGATTCCCGAGAATTAGAATCGCCACAGTTAAAACTAAGGGAATAGTTTCCTCAGGAGTTATAAGTCAATGCTGTGGAGTGCGCATCTGCGGCACCGAACCCTGGATTGTTCATATAATATGATCTCAAAAAGCCAGGAGATAATAGTGCTGGAAATAAAATGCAGTATAAAAGTTATTTAGTACTCAGCACTAGAGTGCTTATGTCTCAAATGGCAGGAGCAGAGTGTATAGAATTGCTTGCAATTCATAAGGTTCAGTTCAAATTCAAACTTCCGTTCAGTTCAGTTCAATACAGCTTCAGAGTTTTTAAATTATGCACAAGTATCACTCTCTCACCATCTGGCTATTCCACTTGTGTCTCTTCACGGATTCCAGCCCAGGTAGGCTCTAGATACATTGGCCCATCTCCACAGTCTGCTCCGTGCGTTCCTCCATGCCCTCTATGCACTCAAAGTGCCCCTGACTATGCTCTGGGTGCACCACTTCTTCCCGGGCTCTCGATTACAACAGCCTCCTCCATTCTTGCGAGATTTTGCTTCGATATTGCGAGAGGTAAATGCTGTCCTTCAGGTTCACTCGTGGATGTCCGGAGGGTTTCCCCACCTCCTCTCGTACAGCACAGCGTGACAAGCAACCCAGGTAATTCAATCAGCTGGTGCTCAGCGCTCTCTCGATCCCACAACAATCAATAATTCACCACTTCAAGACGGAAGACAGAAGGGAGCTCACACACATCCCTTCACTCTCACTCACACTCCCGCATCACACATCCGGTCATGCCCCTGCTTTAATGGAACCCTAAGAAAAAAAAAAAAAAAACACTGGCTAGGCACACAGTTAATCCTTTCCCCATTATTGACTTATACATTTCCAAAAAAACACCAAATTGGGACTTTATTGGTACCACTATATCCTACCATATCAGACACTTTGTTACTAACCACTTCTGGATCGCCCTATAGCAGATTAACTGCTACAGGGTGGCCCTCCCATGCAGGATTTTATATATATATATGTATATATATATATATATATATATATATATATATATATATATATATATATATATATATATACACATACATATATGCAAGTCTGCACATCCTCACACAGGAGACGATTTGCAGGTGCTGGGCACTGGATGTCCGCCAGCACTTGCCAATCATCAGTAAAACACACAGATCAGAGATCTACCTATGTAAACATGGCAGATCTCCATTCTGACAGGAGGGAATGGATTGATTTTGTGTTCCTGCAAAGCAGGGACTTAAATCCATCTCTTCCACTAGTAAAAGCAGCACATATAGTACACAAAAACACTGACTAGGCACACAGTTAACTATTTGATCGTCCTAGATGTTTAACCTCTTCACTGCCAGTGTCATTAATTCAGTGACAGTGAATATTTTTAGGCTTCATCTTTTCAGTCCAGTTTAAGGGTCCCGTCCAGGGGTATCAGTGCAGAACTACATCTCCACGTGTATGGTCAACCCCAACTACTAGCAACCACATTGTCCCAAACACCTATCACTATATATATATATATATATATATATATATATATATATATATATATATATATATACAGTATATATATATTAGGGCTGTGGAAATTAACGATTAATTCCTCGATTAATCGTTAATTTTTTTGATTGATCAAAATTCTTTTGATCGGTACTCACCTCTCCGCCGGCTTCCGGGTCTTCAGGGAGTTCCGTCGAATATCTGGTGACGTCACGGACATCGACGTCACTGGACTCCTCCCCCCTTCCCCAAGTGCTTCCGTCTGCTAACGAAGGGAAGGGGGGAGGAGTCCGGTGACGTCGATGTCCGTGAACGAACAGCCTGGACAGTGATGGTAAATATGGATGTGGTTAACTGGGATCATTCAGTGAGATAAGTGTAGGCAAATTTGATAACCTTTTGACAAACTCTGGTATGTCTGCGTGACTGGCTAAAATGATGCCTACTTGCCTACTATAAAGTGACTGACAGTCAATATACTAGATAAGTTTTATAATTAAAGTTAAACTAACTTTCTACGTTTTTCTTAAAGTTTAATAAAAAAAATTACTTACGTCAGTGCTACAATTTGAATTTAAAACGTATTTGTGTGAACCGTGAAGTTAAGTCATGGACTGTGGAAACGAACTAGTGTCGGGTGATTGTATATAGTGTATACCACATTTACCACTAACTAATGCAGAGTTGCAATGCAAGGAGATCAGCTAAAAGTAGTTGGATCTGTATGTGCTTTATAATTAATCAAAATTAGTCGATTAATCAATTTAAAAAAAATCGATTAATCAACCACGAATCAGTAACAGCCCATATATATATATATATATATATATATATATATATATATATATATATATATATATATATATATATATATATATATATTTATTAGGGCTGTTACTGATTCGTGTTGGATTAATCGATTTTTTTTAAATTGATTAATCGACTAATTTTGATTAATATATATATATATATATATATATATATTAGGGATGAGCCAAACACCCCCCGCTTCGGTTCGCACCAGAACCTGCGAACGGACCGAAAATTCGAGCGAACGTTAGAACCCCATTGACGTCTATGGGACTCAAACGTTCAAAATCAAAAGTGCTCATTTTAAAGGCTAATTTGCATGGTATTGTCCTAAAAAGGGTTTGGGGACCCGGGTCCTGCCCCAGGGGACATGTATCAATGCAAAAAAAACTTTTAAAAATGTTTTTTCGGGAGCAGTGATTTTAATGATGCTTACAGTAAAAAAAAAAAAAGTGAAATATTCCTTTAAATATCGTACCTGGGTGGTGTCTATAGTATGCCTGTAAAGTGGTGTGTATTTCCCATGCTTAGAACAGTCCCAAAATGTCATTTTTAAAGGAAAAAAAGTCATTTAAAACTGCTTGCGGCTTTAATGTAATGTCGGGTCCTGGCAATATGGATGAAAATCAGTGAGACAAACGGCATGGGTACCCCCCAGTCCATTACCAGGCCCTTTGGGTCTTGTATGGATATTAAGGGGAACCCTGCACCCAAATTAAAAAAGGAAACAGCAGTATACAGGCTCTGTACTCTGAACAGCAGTATACAGGCGGTGCAAACAAAATAGGGACTGTGTAGGTTTGTTGTTAAGTAGAATCGGTTTGTAATTTTGAAATGGTACATTTTTAACGTGTTTAGCTCCAGCCAAAAAATCTATTTTAAGCTTTTTGGAAAACATAGGGAAGGGTTATCACCCCTGTGACATTTGTTTTGCTGCCTGTGCTCCTCTTCAGAAGATTTCACCTCACTTTTTGTCCCAATGACAAATGTTTTTTTAATTTGGGTTTTTTTGTGAAACAAGGATTGGTGATAAAGCATCAGTGGAAAGGAGAAATGTTTTTCCCATATTAACTCTTACAGGAGAGAATTTCCCTTCCTAGGGGTAGATTTTATCTCACTTCCTGTTGTCTCCTTCTGTTTGCAAGTAGGAGTCGTTTGTAAGTTGGATGTTTGAAAGTAGGGGCCTGCCCTATATACTCAGCAGAAATTTGGGCCTTAGGTGTTGTTGTGGCCACAACACTGTAAGCCCTCACAGGGCCCTGCTGTGAAATATTAGATCAAGAATTGTAATTACATGCCCAACAGGGGCAGAAAAATTGGGCCTTTGGTGGTGGTGGTGGTGCTGGTGCCACAACTCTGTAAGTCCTCACTCGCTCTTGGTGGGCGCAGAAACGGGCCCTGCTGTGAAATATTAGATCAAGAATAGTAATTACATGCCCCTGTTAGACAGGGGCTGAAAAATTGGGCCTTAGGCACTGGTGCTGGTGCCACAACACTGCAACCCCTCACAGATACTCTAGTTGGAACGCAGGAACGAGCCCTGCTGCAAAGTATTGCATCAAAAATTGTAATTACATGCCCCTGTTAATCAGGGGCTGAAAAATTGGGCCTTAGGCACTGGTGCTGGTGCCACAACACTGCAACCCCTCACAGATACTCTAGTTGGAACGCAGGAACGAGTACCGCTGCAAAGTATTGCATCAAAAATTGTAGTTACACGCCCCTGTTAGACAGGGGCTGAAAAATTGGGCCTTAGGCACTGGTGCTGGTGCCACAACATTGCAACCCCTCACAGATACTCTAGTTGGAACGCAGGAACGAGCCCTGCTGCAAAGTATTGCATCAAAAATTGTAATTACACGCCCCTGTTAGACAGGGGCTGAAAAATTGGGCCTTAGGCACTGGTGCCACAACACTGCAACCCCTCACAGATACTCTAGTTGGAACGCAGGAACGAGCCCTGCTGCAAAGTATTGCATCAAAAAGTGTAATTACACGCTCCTGTTAAACAGGGGCTGAAAAATTGGGCCTTAGGCACTGGTGGCGGCGCCCAGAACCAAAAATGTTCTTACAAGCTATCAGCATGATCATTGAGGAGGAAGAGGATAATTACTCAGGATAGTCACTCAGCATCAGCATAGGCAGTCTTTGAAGGGATCTGAGATTTCAAAAAAAATTATTCAGTTACATCAGCATCAGGTGCTTGGTAGCTGGTGGTGATCCAAGACTGATTCATTTTTATGAAGGTCAGTAGATCGACCGAGTTGGTGGACAGACGCACCCTGTGATCGGTTACAAAGCCTCCAGCAGCACTGAATGTGCATTCCGAAAGAACGCTGGACGCAGGACAGGCCAGTAGCTCAATTGCATACTGTGCAAGCTCTGGCCAGTGATCCATCCTCAAGACCCAGTAACCCAGAGGATTTTCGGAGGGAAAGGTGTCCAAGTCAGATCTTGCCCCTAGGTATTCCTGTACCATGTAAAACAGACGCTGGCGATGGTTGCTTGAACCGATCATACCTTGGGGCTGCGGACTAAAAAATTGTCTGAACGCATCGGTCAGACAGCCACCTTCTCCACCGCTCCTTCTTTGACCGACCGAAGCCTCAGCAACACGTTGTCCAGAAACAGGAGTTTGTAACCTCCCAGTCTCTGGGAATGTGTTGCACAGACCTTTCTGCAAGGCCTCCTGAAGATGTTTCATCCTCTGCTCCCTCTGCAATGGCAAGATAAGCTCCGCAACCTTACCCTTGTAACGTGGATCAAGGAGGGTTGCCAGCCAGTATTGGTCCTTCTCCTTGATACCACGAACACGAGGATCCTTACGCAGGCTTTGCAGGATCAGGGAGGCCATACAGCGTAGGTTTGCTGAGGCATTCGGTCCGGAGTCCTCTGGGTCACTAAGGACAACATGATCCGCAGCAACCTCCTCCCAGCCTCGTACAAGTCCATGTGTTTCTTGGGACTGATCCCTTAAAGACTGCTGCTGATGCTGAGTACCAGGCTCCACCTCCATACTGACACAATCCTCCTCCTCCTCTTCCTGTGTGATCGGCAGGCACACAGGAATACTGTCTGGATAAAGGGGACCTTGAGAGCTAAGGAAGTCCTACTCTTCCTGCCTCTGTTCTGCCTCAAGTGCCCTGTCCATTATTCCACACAGCGTGTGCTCCAACAGGTGGACAAGGGGGACAGTGTCACTGATGCATGCACTGTCACTGCTCACCATCCTCGTGGCCTGCTCAAATGGTGACAGGACAGTGCATGCATCCCTGATCATGGCCCACTGGCGTGGGGAAAAAAACCAAGCTCCCCTGACCCTGTCCTGGTGCCATAGTCGCACAGGTACTCATTGATGGCCCTCTGCTGCGTGTGCAGCCGCTGCAGCATGGCCAACGTTGAGTTTTACCTGGTGGGCATTTTACAGATTAGGCGGTTCTTGGGCAGGTTAAACTTCTTTTGGAGGTCTGCCAGCCTAGCACTGGCATTATATGACTGGCGGAAATGCACACAGACTTTCCTGGCCTGCCTCAGGACATCCTGTAAGCCCGGGTACCTGCCCAACAACCGCTGCACCACCAAATTAAGAACGTGAGCCAAACAGGGCACATGGGTCATTTGTCCTTGTCGGAGGGCAGCGAGGAGGTTGGTGCCATTGTCGCAAACCACCATTCCTGCCTTAAGTTGCGTGGCGTCAACCACCTCTGAACCTGCCCCTGCAGAGCTGACAGAACCTCTGCCCCAGTGTGGCTCCTGTCCCCCAAGCACACTAGCTCAAGCACCGCATGGCATCTTTTGGCTTGCATACTTGCGTAGCCCCTTGAACGGCTACGGAGCACCGCTGGTTCCGAGGACAAAGCACAGGAAGAGACCATGGAGGAAGAAGAAGAGGAGGGGGTGGAGGAGAGAGGTGTGTCACAATCATTAGTAGTGGCATTTTGGAGGCGTGGTGGTGGAACAACGTCCAACACTACTGCATCTTGTCCTGCATCCTTCCCAGCTGCCAGCAGAGTCACCCAATGCGCAGTGAAACTTAGATAATGTCCCTGTCCATAATATGCACCTTACCGCTGACCGCCCTGTCCAGCGAGGCATGGACATTGCCTTCCACATGCCGGTAGAGAGCCAGAATCGTCTTCCGTGAGAAAAAGTGGCGTTTGGGTACCTGCCACTGAGGAACCACACATTCCACAAACTCACGGAAGGGGGCAGAGTCTACCCTGAAAAGGCAGCAGTTGAAGTGCTAGCAATTTTGCCAAGCTAGCATTCAACCGCTGGGCATGTAGATGGCTGGGAGCGAACTTCCTGCTGCGGTGCAGCAGCTGGGGCAGGGAAATTTGCCTGGTACAATCTGACGTTGGTGTACCGAAAGCAGATTGCCCACAAGTACTTGGCTGTGACATACCTAATTCTACACCTTCATTCCTCTCAGTGCAGGTCTCAGAGAGGACTGAAGGTATAGTGCTGTTGGAGATCTCAGCTGATGAGGAGCAAGGAGAGGTCCTCTTTGTTCTTTGGTGTGGGTCTTTTAGATACGTTTGCCAACGAACTGCATGGCAGGTCAACATATGTCTGGTCAAGCATGTGGTGCCCAAGCGGGAGATGTTTTGGCCACGCAAGATACGCTTGAGACATATGTTGCAAATAGCAGTGGTGCGATCTGATGTACTCATCTCAAAAAAGGCCCACACCAAAGAACTTTTGGATTAATGTGCAGAGACAGCAGCGCCCTGCACATGCGGAGCTTTGGGGTGTGATGCAGTCAGTGTGCTGCCCTTAGGCTGGCCCCTGGAGGGCATCCTGCCTCGTTGGTGATGTGCCTCCTCCTCCTCTCTCCTATCAGGCACCCACGTTGAGTCAGTGACCTCATCATCCCCTCCCTCCTCATCACTGGAGCAAACCTGACAGTATGCTGCAGGAGGGGGAGCATGACTGTCAGATTGCTGTCCTTCTTGGGCATCCCTCCTGTCTGTGCTCACGTTACTGCCTTCATCTAGCTCAGTATCATCAGAGCCTTCTAAACGCTGGGCATCCTCCTGGAGCATGTACCCAACACTGTGGTCAAACAGTTCGAGGGACTCCTCAGGAGGACATGGTGGGGCTAGGGAAGGAGTCACTGATGCCATTGAGCCGAGGGAAGAGGCTGCATTGGCAGCTGCTTTGCCAGACAAAGTACCCTGAGCATGGGTGAGAGAGGATGAGGAGGATGAGGACGGCTTGGTCATCTACTCGACCAACTCTTCCACATGTTGTGGCTCAACACGGCCAGATGCCGAAAAAAAGGCCAAGCGTGTCCCACGGCCACGTGCTGATGAGAATGCACCTTCTCCACGACCAGCACTGTTGCCTCTAGACACAGAGCCTGCTTGCCCTCTTTTATTGGCTTGTGACTGTCTGCCTCTCCTTGTTGGCCTTTAGCTTTAGCTGAACACTGTGAGAAGGATGCACTACACTAACTTGTAGCTTTAGCTGAACACTGTGCAGAGGTCGCACTACACTAACTTGTAGTTTTAGCTGAACACTCTGAGAAGGACGCACTACACTAACTTGTAGCTTTAGCTGAACACTGTGCAGAGGTCACACTAAACTAACTTGTAGCTTTAGCTGAACACTGTGAGGAGGACGTACTACACTAACTTGTAGTTTTAGCTGAACACTGTGCAGAGGTCGCACTACACTAACTTGTAGTTTTAGCTGAACACTGTGGGGAGGATGCACTACACTAACTTGTAGCTTTAGCTGAACACTGTGCAGAGGTCGCACTACCCTAACTTGTAGATTTAGCTGAACACCGTGCAGAGGTCACACTAAATTAACTTGTAGCTTTAGCTGAACACTGTGAGGAGGACGCACTACACTAACTGTAAATAGTCTAGCTGCCTGACTGTGGTACTAATAGGATCAAAAGAACACCAGCAATTTTCTTCAGGTAGCTGTAAATACTATAACAAGACAAGCCTGCCTGTCAGTAGGAAGATAACAGGAACGGATCTAGCTAAACTGAATACAGTGTATGTATATATATATATATATACCCACCATAGGCCAAAAAGGTTAATGTATAATGCAGCAATAACAATAAGGCACCTGACTATAAGCATGACCTCTGATAACTAATATTAAATTAGATATAAACTTTAACATATACCTTGTACTTTTTGCTAGCTTTTAAATATCTATTAAATATACCATTAAAAGAATTTTGTTACATTGTTTGCACTTATTAAACAGATATATCTGTTGATCATATCTGAAGTGTCTTGTGTACAGTTCCTGTGTTATCTCAAGGAGCCTAATTAACACTCCTAGTTCTTTGACTACAAAATAATTAGGCCTCATTCACACTAGAAAGCTAAAAACTGCTGTAAAAACGCTGGGCAAAAAACACTAATGTTTTAGTGTTTTTTACCGACATTTAGCAGTGTTTAGCCTAGTGTCTAAGCTACGTTTAGTAGCTGCAGTGTTAGGGAGTGGGACCGCCGGCATCCTTAACAACAAGTAAATAGCTGTTTTTTAAGGAGTGGCCTGGGAAGCCAGCCACCGCGTCCTTAACAATGGATGAGTTATCAGCTGTCAGCTGGGTTCTCTGCTGACAACTGAATGTAAAAAAACCCATTGCCAGCAATACAAAAATGTGAATAAAAACAATGTGGGGGTCCCCCAATCCATATCAGGCCCTTTGGGGCCATAATAAATGTGGTCAGTTTACAAAGGGGAGGGTAGCAGCAGGCAGGATCAACCAGGTATTTAAGATTATAGAAAGGGACAAATTACACAACACCAGCACTATGCTATTATTCATGCTTTAAAAGAACAGGATCATTTTTAATTTTTTTTAGGGTTACAACTGCTTTAAGTTTCCTGGGCGCAGGAAGTAAAGGTTGAATATCAAAGTATTTTTCTTTAGTTGCAGAGCCTTTAAAGGGAAAAAAGGTTAGCCAGTCAGCTGTGGTAGAGGAGGGCAGAACAGGACAGTTAGCCTAGAGGAGCATACTTGTTGGCAAGTGTGGTGACCTTTAAGTGATACCCCTCCTTTAGTGATGTAATGGTTGGAGATAGTGTCCTTTATATGCCATCTGTGGGTGGGGCCCAAGGTTCTATGGGTATGGGACCTGGACATCTATGATCAAGTTGTAGTGCTTTCTACAGGATTGAGAGAGAGCCCTCTGGAGGGCTAACATGCCAGGGTGGTCAGCGAGGACATTGGGGAAAGAAAGTAAAACCTAGCCACCCCTGATCCTTGTCTAGCGGGTCCTGTGGCTTGGTTTGGAATGGCCCTGGGACCTAAGGAAAAGTTCCCTTTTGTGTGAGAGGAAGGTACACCCTGTATGTGGCACATCAGTAATAAGAGACTGTAACATCTGGGGAAGATGTCTGCTATAGTCCTGTGAAGTACTGGAGTGTTCTGCACTTGAGAGGTCACTGTAGAGGAAGTCTTGAGAAAGAGAGAAAGTGTTCTGCACCGTAGACTTCTGTTTAGTGAATTGAGTTAATGCCATTTCTACTGTAAAGTGAGAGAAGTTATGCAGTAAAGCATTTAAAATGAAACTGGACTGGACATTATTTATTCCAGGTAACGAGCCGGAAATATGGAGGAGGCGGGTCTGAGGCCAAAAGCTTGAGAACCAATATGACTGAGTATCTCCAAAACAACAGGTAAGTTACTATCCCATCAAGAATAAGTGGGGCAAGTCTGGAGCAAGCTTGGCAGGAACTGCCATCCAAATAGGAGACTCTTACATACTGGAAAAAGTAACAGCCTCTCTAATCCTTCTACAAACTCACCTCCCCTGTGAGAGGAACCTCTGTGCTGAATCATACCAACACAACAAGAAATTTCTGTCTTCAAAAATTAAGCATAGAATTGCAGGTTTTAAAGGTGAAGTTTGGGCTAATGAAAAAATATACCTGCATACTCACCTCCACTGTGATGCTGCAGCTGTCTCATGTTGGCTTTAACACTGAGACACTGAGTGATCACATGACTGCTGCTCACTCAGTCCTTGGTCTGCTCCAAAGGAAAGCAGTGAATGTGATTCACTGCTCTTCACTCAGCTCCTCCAGAGCTCACTGGAGCATCAGGCTGGTGAGGGTGTAGGCTCAGAAGCTCTGGCTCTCAGATGCTTACTGAGATTTGGCACTGGCTGTCAACCAGTCAGCCGGGTGGATCCTGACAATATTCCAAAAAAACGCCATCAGCTAGCTCTCAGTCACAGGAGAACGAAACTAAGTGTACTCCTGTGACCAGAAAAAGATTTATAACCAAGAAAGCTTATCTTTTAGGTAAATCTTTCCAAACATTCAGGTTATCATGGGTTGACAGATGCTGTACTATAGTAATCCTCTACTATTTTCTTAAATTTTGTATTAATATCATGTCACCTAAAAAAAATGTAATTTCTAAAACATTTGTTTTATTCTGTTTTATCATTAAAACAGGCAGCAAGATGTAAAAGGACTATTCTAGTGGTTAAATAATATCTTTTCAAAAGACACCTTTTAGTTAACGGCATAGACCATCTTGATAAGTCCATTCACAGTACTCTCTGAACTCAGGAGAGGTGCCAAGGAAAACATATGGTAAAATTTACAAGTTCTCGGACTGACTCAATGTTTTTCCTTCCATGCCATATGAAAATCCTGTATACCCTAGCAGTGCAAAGGATGACAAGCGTGGAATCAGTGTAGATAGGCGTTTGACAGCTCATCCTCACATCATGCTACACTAAGTTTTAGTTAAACTTACAGCAGAAAATATGCACTTAGGGTATACATATAGTTGAAACTCTTAAAAATGTCACTGACCAAAAAAAAAATTTTGAGGTTTGATTGTTTGCTTTGGAGATAGTTGTATGCCCGATAGTGAAACACAGACTCAGTTGATATATAATGTAATTTAAGGGAGGAATGACCACCTGGTTTCACAGGAAGTATAGCGGTTTATTCAGAAGAAAGGGCTTCAGCACTGACATGGTCTGCATTGAAAGTGCCACGTGGCCAGCTGTAAATCAACAACAGAACTTACAGTCAACTATACAGCTAACATTGCCTTTTTAAAATAGGCCAGCACAACTTAAATAAAAATATGCAGCTATCGCTGTAATACTCCCCCTCTACAATATACCCCGCAGATTTAATGCTGCCTAATCCAAAGCCGTTTCTCTTCTGGGCTTAATGACTCTGAACATCACCAAACCCACATCCAGTGAGCCCCAAACCACCATAGATATAGCCTCTTTTCACGTGGGCCTTGACTTACAGTATTCCCCCTAAAGCTGTCCAGGAGTAAACAGGTTGCTGCAGGGGAAGACTTCCCTGACTTCCAGTTCTATCTTTTGGCCATCTAATGGACTATAGGTGAGGAGAAATCACCCAGCTGGGAACACCAACTGCAATAAAAAAAAGCCAGAAATTTTAAACATATTATTAACATTTTAAACATTTTTGACTCAAAACTACCCAAAAAAAAGTTTTGGCTTGGTGTTAAATATCTTAATGAGCTCCAAAACATGATAGCCCTGACATTTGGGGTGCCTAATAATGCAAAGTTTGGCTTTATGTTAAAAAATCAAGTTCTTCCATGCCTCTGGCATCTCACCATTAATCAGTGAGGATTCTCAGTTGAACAACAGTGAAGTGCTTGTAGTGGGAAGGAGGACAAAATACGATGGGTGTACATTAAAACTGAAATCAAAGCACTCTAGATGGCCCTGTACGCTGGTTGTTAAAATATATATACAGTATATATTTTGTTCTGCTAACTTAAAGCCTAAATCTAGATTAATTTCCCCTCGCCTATTTAAAATGTACATCAGTATAAAATTTCCCTACAACTATTTCTTGAGAAAAAAAACAGACCTGCTCTGTGGTGACACATTAGTCCATTTTCATCTTTGTAGTGGGTCCAAAGACACATCTTTCTCATTAACTATCATTAAAATAGTTGTAAAGGCTGAAGGCTTTTTATCTTCATGCATTCTATGCATGAAGGTAAATAACCTTTTGTGTGCTGCTCCCCCCACAGCCCCCTAATACTCACCTGAGTCCCTCTTGATCCAGCAATGCGCACGAGAGCCTCGACTGTCCTGTCTCAGACAGCAGCAGGAGCGATTGGCTCCCACTGCTGTCAATCACAGTCAGTAAGCGAATGATGAGAGATTGGGTGCGAGGCCGAGCCAGGGCTCTATGTGTCTTATGTACACACAGAGCAGGGCTTGGGAGCAAGTATACACCAGTGCCCCCATAGCAAGTGGCTTGCTATGGGGGCGCTGGTCAAGGGGGAGGAGCCAGGAGTGCAGACACAAGAAGAAGAGGATCTGGCCTGCTCTGTGCCTGAATCTCATCTCTACTGCAAAACAGGAACTGGTTCGAAAATAGCAAACACAAATGAAGACAATTATTCTGTTTTGGTATGACACAACCTATTTTTAAGTGATTAAAAAGAAACCAGGTTGTTTTTGACATTAGATTGAGGCTAAGATTTGACTGAACAATGAATCTAAAAGAAAGAAACTAGAAGAAACACTGTGTAGTGTCCAGTTGGAGTACATATCTATATTAGGAATGAGCAAAGTGTAACATTTTAATTTCCCTTAAATGTTGGCAACAGTTTGGGGATTTTAGTGAATTTCACAATTTTGTTAATGTTACTGGGGTCACTAGGAAAGGCAAAAGTAAAGGGTAACCAAGCTAAAAAATAAATAAATACATATATGCTTCAGATTTCATTTCTCAATTGTTTCATTCTGCTTCTTTAAAAATCTGTATACATTTAGTCCCCATAAGTACCTTAGAATTAATCCAAGGATAAAAATCTGCATTCATTTTCTTTATGCCTGTGTCTACAATTCATTCTACTTTCTCAAGATCTCCCTTAGTAGGCACCCACTCAGATGCACTTAGAGCAGAGTCTTTCAAGTCTGAGTGATGCGGTGTGATGAGCTTGAATAAAGGAACACATTCCTGGCAACCCTTCTGGACATTGGATAGTGCTGATCACTTGCTTCATTATTGTTCCAGAGGGTGGTCTGATAGAATGTAATCAAGCAACTGATGATGAGCAGACCACAAAGCTAAAGTCACCACCATCCATTGGCCAGCACCCTGCCTAGAACCTGTACATCTAAATGGTACCTAGGTATGTGTTCAGTGACTGTGTACAGCAAGGAACCATGGGCAATGTAGTTTTGCAGTCTGATGTATGAAAATGAAAATGGAATGGGAATATGCACACCTTTTTCAAAATAATAAAACCTATTTCACCAATACTATTACAGTGTTTAGAACTAGTGGTTAAAGTTACTAATATTTAATATAGTGAATGTAACTATAGTACTACTTTAAGATATTTTTTAAATTATTTCCTAAAACTGTTTTTTAAACAGTTGTTCATTAGTATCATTGTTTTGCGTTTTTTTTTTCCCAGAAAAAAAAAAACAAAACACAGTAGATAGAGTAGGATTTCCCTGCACTTTATGGGAAGTGGTAATTTCCCCAAAATAATCTCTAATGGTTGTCCTTGTAGTTATGCATTCATCCCACAAAATATTTATACTTCTAGAACATTGAACCCTAGAGCATGCTGAAAATTCTCCATGTCATGCAAAAAAACCCAAAAAAACAAAAGAGCCTGTGGTCCAATTATGGGTGCAAGATATAAAGAGAAATCATGCCCACAAAAGATTTTTGATGGTTGTCAGGAAGAGAAATTTGATTATTTCAGGGGCAGTAATAGAAAATCATAGATGGCTGTAGGCTTAGGATGACTTAAGTCACCAAGGGGGCCCATATGCAAGACCAATTTTATGGGACCTCCCATTTAGCTACTGGCTGGTAAAAAGATGTAGTCAATATATTTCAGATTACAACTTAGTAAAAGTGAGCGGTGTCCATGTTTATGTGACAGTGGAAAGGGTCTTTACACCTATATGACCCACATCTAAGAAAAAAAATTACCCCTAAGTCCTAAAGGGCCCTTGTGTAGCTGCTTAGTCTGCACAAATGGGATGCCCAGGGAATCAAATCTGTAGGTTGAAATGGCAAGGTCCATTTCACTAAGTACAATAAAGTTAAAATGGTTATTGTAGCATATGAGGATGGAGCTACATCTAGGGTAAGCCTACTCCAAATGTATTTTATACTCTATATGTCTGTATGTTCCAGGCTGGGAAGTCAGAGTTTAGAGTTGGGACTGAAGTTTGTAGAGGTGTCTTCTCCCCCAACCCTTTAAAAAATCTTTGTATCAACCTTTTTTCCCAGATGGTTTCAGTCCAGTTATGTGACATCACAGGCTCTCTCTACCCTCTCTTTGCCCAGATAACTATCTGGAGTCAGGGCTGGGTATTGCTATAAATAATATATCTACAGTATATCTATAGTAGAGCAGTTTCTTTACATTAAAGGGGGGGGGGGGCTAGCAGATTATGTATATATTGTGAAATTTTGAAAGGCGAGGTGATTGATGAACAATATGTTTCACCTTGCATGCGTTCATTTGCTGGTTTTACCAGCCACCTTGGCAGGGTTGGTTTTCGGGCCAGATTTTGCGGTCCACTTGTGTCCACCAACAGGTGGTATAAATTAAGGAATTTCCTCCTATAAAGGAATTTATCCTTTATAAAGGATTGCTCTTGGCCTGGGACTCAGGAAGCCAAATCCTGAGAGAGCTGCTTTTGTAAAGTTGCTTTGTAAGACAAAATGTGTGCATTATTTCTGTTTTGTGGGTGACTGGGAGAAGCCCTTCACCTGTTGAGTTAGGAACCTGCAATGTTCAGTTAGTACCTGGATGGCAAGGATTTATTTTCTGTTTTGTTTGTGTTTTAAAAATAAAACTGACTACAAGTCAGATTTTAAGAAACCTGCCGTTTGGACTACTGTTTCCCAGGAAAGGTGACCTCTTTGAGCTAACCCCTGATATATGGTGGAGAATGCGGGCATCTTCCTGAACAAGTGGAAAGATGGAGGACATGTTAAAAGTCCTGCTGCAGGCCACTGCAACCCAGCAGGAAACCAATCGCCAGCAGCAGAAAGCCAACCACCAACAGCAAGAGGTGAATCGCCAGTTTGTGGAGACCCAGCAGGAAGCCAACCACCAGATCGTAGAGGCCACTGCAGCAGTAGGCGAATTGCCAGTTTGCGGAGGCCCTTGTGGAATTCAAGAAAAGGTCTGCAGGTCCTTTTCCAGTGGAACAGAAAATGCTGTGTGCCAGCTATTTCCTGTAGAAGATGACGCCTGCAGATAATGTGGAAGCTTATCTGGCAACATTTGAAAGAGTCGCTGTTCGGGAAGGATGGCAAAAAGACTGCTAGCGCCCTTTCTGATCGGAGAACTCCCACAAGGCCTATTTTCACCTGGAACCCGATGCCGCCCACGACTATGAGACACTGAAAGCTGAGATACTTACATGCCTCGGTGTCAGCATTGCAGTTCGGGCTCAGCGGGTGCATCGGTGGGCATACAGTAATGACAAGCCAATCCGCTCCCAGATGTATAATTTGGTACACCTCACCAAAAAGTGGCTTCAGCCAGAGACTTTGTCAGGCCCCAAGATTGTGGAGCATGTATTCACCAACCATTACTTGCGTGCGCTCCCTGCCACTTTGAGAAAGTGGGTCAGGTCATCCATGGGGACCATTAGTCTGCAAACCAGCTGGTGGACCGGGTGGAGAGATATACGGCTGTTGAGGACTTGTTGAACTCATCCCTGACCCAACTCAATGTCCCTAGGGGTGAAAAACTGCCTGAAGGATCCGGTAAGACTGTTCCAGGGTTCAAGGGCTCAGGGAAAAATTACAAGACTGTGGCTACAGATAATGAGACTATGGGCTCAGAACCTGCAGGCTGGCCAAATAGTTAAGGAGTAGGGATGAGCCGAACACCCCCCCGCACCAGAACATGCGAACAGGAAAAAAGTTTGTTCGAACACGCGAACACCGTTAAAGTCTATGGGACACGAACATGAATAATCAAAAGTGCTAATTTTAAAGGCTAATATGCAAGTTATTGTCATAAAAAGTGTTTGGGGACCTGGGTCCTGCCCCAGGGGACATGGATCAATGCAAAAAAAGTTTTAAAAACGGCCGTTTTTTCAGGAGCAGTGATTTTAATAATGCTTAAAGTCAAACAATAAAAGTGTAATATCCCTTTAAATTTCGTACCTGGGGGGTGTCTATAGTATGCCTGTAAAGGGGCGCATGTTTCCTGTGTTTAGAACAGTCTGACAGCAAAATTACATTTTGAAGGAAAAAACTCATTTAAAACTACCCGCGGCTATTGCATTGCCGACAATACACATAGAAGTTCATTGATAAAAACGGCATGGGAATTCCCCAAAGGGGAACCCCGAACCAAAATTAAAAAAAAAAAATGACGTGGGGGTCACCCTAAATTCCATATCAGGCCCTTCAGGTCTGGTATGGATATTAAGGGGAACCCCGGCCAAAATTTAAAAAAAAAATGACGTGGGGTTCCCCCTAAATTCCATACCAGACCCTTCAGGTCTGGTATGGATTTTAAGGGGAACCCCGCACCAAAAAAAAAAAAAAAAACGGCGTGGGGTCCCCCCAAAAATCCATACCAGACCCTTATCCGAGCACGCAACCTGGCAGGCCGCAGGAAAAGAGGGGGGGACGAGAGTGCGGCCCCCCCTCCCTCCTGAACCGTACCAGGCCACATGCCCTCAACATTGGGAGGGTGCTTTGGGGTAGCCCCCCAAAACACCTTGTCCCCATGTTGATGAGGACAAGGGCCTCATCCCCACAACCCTGGCCGGTGGTTGTGGGGGTCTGCGGGCGGGGGGCTTATCGGAATCTGGAAGCCCCCTTTAACAAGGTGACCCCCAGATCCCGGCCCCCCCCCTGTGTGAAATGGTAAGGGGGTACATAAGTACCCCTACCATTTCACGAAAAAAGTGTCAAAAATGTTAAAAATGACAAGAGACAGTTTTTGACAATTCCTTTATTTAAATGCTTCTTCTTTCTTCTATCTTCCTTCATCTTCTGGTTCTTCTGGCTCTTCTGGTTCTTCCTCCGGCGTTCTCGTCCAGCATCTCCTCCGTGGCGTCTTCTATCTTCTTCTCCTCGGGCCGCTCCGCACCCATGGCATGGGGGGGAGGCTCCCGCTCTTCTCTTCTTCTTTTCTTCTCCTCTTCTCTTCTTCATTTTCTTCTCCGGGCCGCTCCGCAATCCATGCTGGCATGGAGGGAGGCTCCCGCTGTGTGACGGTACTCCTCGTCTGACAGTTCTTAAATAACAGGGGGGCGGGGCCTCCCGGTGACCCCGCCCCCCTCTGACGCACGGTGACTTGACGGGACTTCCCTGTGACGTCACGGGGAATGCCACAGGGAAGTCCCGTCATGTCCCGTGCGTCAGAGGGGGGCGGGGTCACCGGGTGGCCCCGCCCCCTGTTATTTAAGAACTGTCAGATGAGGAGCGCCGTCACACAGCGGGAGCCTCCCTCCATGCCAGCATGGGTTGCGGAGCGGCCCGGAGAAGAAAATGAAGAAGAGAAGAAGATGAAGAAGATGAAGAGAAGAGCGGGAGCCTCCCCCCATGCCATGGGTGCGGAGCGGCCCGAGGAGAAGAAGATAGAAGACGCCGCGGAGGAGATGCTGGACGAGAACGCCGGAGGAAGAACCAGAAGAGCCAGAAGAACCAGAAGATGAAGGAAGATAGAAGAAAGAAGAAGCATTTAAATAAAGGAATTGTCAAAAACTGTCTCTTGTCATTTTTAACATTTTTGACAGTTTTTTAATGAAATGGTAGGGGTAAGAACCCCCTTACCATTTCACACAGGGGGGGGGGCCGGGATCTGGGGGACCCCTTGTTAAAGGGGGCTTCCAGATTCCGATAAGCCCCCCGCCCGCAGACCCCCACAACCACCGGCCAGGGTTGTGGGGATGAGGCCCTTGTCCTCATCAACATGGGGACAAGGTGTTTTGGGGGGCTACCCCAAAGCACCCTCCCAATGTTGAGGGCATGTGGCCTGGTACGGTTCAGGAGGGGGGGGGGCCGCACTCTCGTCCCCCCCTCTTTTCCTGCGGCCTGCCAGGTTTGCTTGCTCGGATAAGGGTCTGGTATGGATTTTTGGGGGGACCCCACACCGTTTTTTTTTTTTTTTTTTTTTGGCGCGGGGTTCCCCTTAAAATCCATACCAGACCCTTCGGTATGGAATTTAGGGGGAACCCCACGTCATTTTTTTTTTTTAAATTTTGGCCGGGGTTCCCCTTAATATCCATATCAGACCTGAAGGGCCTGGTATGGAATTTAAGGGGACTCCCACGTCATTTTTTTTTTTTAATTTTGGTTCGGGGTTCCCCTTTGGGGAATTCCCATGCCGTTTTTATCAATGAACTTCTATGTGTATTGTCGGCAATGCAATAGCCGCGGGTAGTTTTAAATGAGTTTTTTCCTTCAAAATGTCATTTTGCTGTCAGACTGTTCTAAACACAGGAAACATGCGCCCTTTTACAGGCATACTATAGACACCCCCCAGGTACGAAATTTAAAGGGATATTACACTTTTATTGATTGACTTTAAGCATTATTAAAATCACTGCTCCTGAAAAAACGGCCGTTTTTAAAACTTTTTTTTGCATTGATCCATGTCCCCTGGGGCAGGACCCAGGTCCCCAAACACTTTTTATGACAATAACTTGCATATTAGCCTTTAAAATTAGCACTTTTGATTTCTCCCATAGACTTTTAAAGGGTGTTCCGCGAACACCCCAAATTGTTCGCTGTTCAGCGAACTTGCGAACAGCCAATGTTCGAGTCGAACATGAGTTCGACTCGAACTCGAAGCTCATCCCTATTCAGGAGGTCTCTGGGGCTGTTTAGAGGACAGGGTACAGAACACATAAAATGTTACGAGTTAGGTCATATTACTGCTAACTGTTCCCTAACTGATGAGCCAATGCAATGTGATAATGCTTATTTGAAAAAACGCATGTCTCTTTTTGGACAGGTGACGTGTACTGCACCATGTCAGGGATGCATTGAAAAACAAATGTGTGTGATTTCAGTTGATGCTAGATTCTCGTAGTGTTGTGACATTAGTTAAAGGTGATTTTGTAAATCCTGCAAAGTTACACCCTAGCGCTATTGGGGTTATTTGCATACACGGTGACACACGTGACTACCAGACTGCTGTGTTTGAGGTTGATACCCCTTGGGGCACAGTGACACATTCAGTGGGGGTGATACCCTCACTGCTTCATGAAGCCCTAGTGGGAAAAGATTTTCCTCACTTTTGGAGTTTGTGAGATAACAAAAAGAGTCAGGAGGACAGAGCTCCCCCTGCTAAGGAAACACCGGAACTCACTCCAGACCCTTTCGATTGCAAAATTGAAAGGGAAACTGTTCCTGTGTCCAAGGAAGGGGTAGATCCTTTTCCTTTTTCTGTAATGGCTGAAGAGCAGGAGGAGCTGGAATCCATTCCCCAGCTTGAGGATAATGAACAAGAAATTATCTCTGACTCTAACAGTGAGAGTGGGCAGAATGTGGTGCCTGACTTAAAAGTCAGGAAAGATGATTTTTGTACAGAACAACTAAGAGACACCACACTCAATAGAGCCAGAGAAAACGTTAAAATTATGGATGGAGAACCTGTTGAACCTAATGTAGAGGTGTATTTTCTCTATATGGCTTTAAAAAAAAACTTGCTGTATCAAGTGGTAAAGCAAAGGGAGGAAGCTAGTGGTTCCCAAACCCTATCGCCAGATGGTAATAGATTTAGCAGATTTAGCCCATGGTCATGTAATGGGTGGACATCTGGTTATACAGAAAACCAAGGAGAGAATAGCCCAGAGATTCTTTTGGCCTGGGTTACATGCAGATGTCAAAGAATATTGTGAGTCATGCCCAAAGTGTCAGAATTCTGCAATATCGCCCCATTTTCGCAGTCCGCTGGTACCGTTACCAATGATTGAAGTACCTAGTAAAGTCTGCCTGGGGCCATTAGCGCATACTGGTAATACTGGACTATGTCACACAATATCCTGAAGCCATTCCCTTGCGTAATACCCCAGCTAAGACTATTGCCAAAGAGCTTGTCCAGGTATTTAGTCCTGTGGGCAGGGCTTTTTTTCAGCGGGAACACGGGGGAACGCAGTTCCGGCACCTCCAACACTGATTGTATGTAATGGCAAGTAGTTCCAGGTCTTATGTTGCTAGGGGGTCAGTTGTCACTGGAAGGGATCTACTGTTGAGGGAGCAGTCTATAATAGTTGCCTGCTAGAGGGTCTATTGTTGCTGGGGGGTATTTTGTTGTAGGTGGTCCATTGTTGCAGGGGGGGAATCAATTGTTGCTGGTGGGTCTATTGTTGTTGGCTGTGGGGGGGTCTATTTTACTGCTTTTCTTGTTATCAATAACAAATTCCATACAAATTACTTAGTACCACAAATGTTACTTGGTTCTGTATTCTCTAAAAGGGGCAGTGCTGGATGGTGGGTAGGGGGTAGAACCAAGGACTGGTGCTCAGAGGTAGGTAGGGGAAAAGACAAGGGGTAACTCCCAAAAGGGGGAGTTCCTGCACCTATTCTCTGAGGAAAAAAAGCCCTGCCTGTGGGTATTCCAAAAGAATTATTAAGGGATCAAGGCACACCATTTATGTCCAGTGTCACTAAAGAACTGTGTAAGTTGTTCAAAATCTCTCATCTCTGTACCAGTCTACCACCCCTAAACTGATGGTCTTGTGGAGAGATTTAACAAAACGCTCAAAAACATTTTTAAAAAGGTGGTGGACAAAGATTGGAGAAATTGGGATTTTTTGCTGCCATACCTCATGTTTGCCACACGAGAGGTACCTCAGGCATTTACGGGTATTCCCCTTTTTAACTACTGTATGGTAGGCATACCAGGGGATTGCTAGATGTCGCAAAAGAAACGTGGGAGGGAGAGACAACAGCTTATAGACGCATCATCGAGCATATCTCACTAATGCAAGATAGAATCGCGGCTGTCAAGCCGCTTGTACGGGAACATATGGAGCAAGCCCAGGAGGCCAAGAGAAAGGTTAATAATCGGGGGTGCCAAGACCAGAACCTTCAACCCTGGTGATAGAGTGCTGGTACTAGTCCCCACAGTTGAGAGTAAATTCCTAGCAAAGTGGCAAGGTCCCCTTGAAATTATGGAAAGAGTAGGGGAAGTAAACTACAAAGTTTACCAGCCAGGAAAAAGGAAACCAGAGCAAATATATCACGATAATGTCTTGAAACCTTGAAGGACAGAGAGACTTTACTGGCAGTCCCAACACCCCAAAAGGACATGTCCCCTGCAACACCTGAGGTACCCATAACTGAAACCTTGTGGCCAGTGGCCCAACAGAAGGATGTTGAAGAGTTTGTGAGTAAAAATAGAGACTTTTTCTCTCACTTGCCCGGACTGACCACAGTTATACAGCATGACATAATTACGGAACCAGGCATCCACGTAAATGTAAAGCCCTATAGAATACCCGAAGCGAGGCAAGAAGCAGTTGAAAATGAAGCAAAGAACATGTTAGAGTTGGACGTGATAGAGGAGTCCCACAGTGATTGGTCAAATCCCATAGTGTTGGTCCCAAAAACCAGATGGAACTATAAGGTTTTCTAATGATTTCAGGAAGTTGAACAGCATGTCCAAATTCAATGTGTATCCAATGCCTCGGGTCGACGAGATTGTTGGAAGATTGGGAATTGTCTGGTACATAACTACTTTAGATCTGACTAAAGGTTATTGGCAGATACCCCTAACTGAATCTGCAAAAGAGAAAATAGCGCTTTTTACCCCCCCCCCACCCCCCCCCCCCGAGGGATCTTTCCAGTTTAAGCGGATGCCTTTTGGTTTGCATAGTGCTCCTGCCTCATTCCAGAGAATGATGGATAAGACATTAAGACCACATGGCCAATACACAGCCACCTATTTGGATGATGTAGTCATCCACAGCCCAGATCGGGAATCTCATTAGCCCCGGGTGCAAGCAGTAGTAGATTCCTGTAGGAAAGTAGGACTTACTGCCAACCCAGAAAGTGTGCCATAGGTTTGGCAGTGGGGACTCTAGGAACAATATATAGGGGGGGCACATAAGATACCACAGTCAAAACTGGGGGGGGCACTCATAATTTTTACCAATAAATCATACCACGAAAATAAAACAAAATAAGTATATATACATAAGATGACAAAATACAAGAGTAATGTAGTATGCAATGATACCTTTATTGTACTAACCTAACACTTAAAAAACAATCTTTCTAGCGTTTTCCCTTCTTCCACGGGTATTGCTTCCGACCCACAAATGAGAGGAAAACTCTCAAAAGCTTTTCTTATAGTTTAAAGTAATTTCAGCAAACAGTTCATGCAGTAATAAAGCCTAGTATCGGTTCCAGTTTACGTAGTAATAAAGCCTATTATCGGTGCCAGTTTACACAGTAATAAAGCCTAGTATCCGTGCCAGTTTACGCAGTAATAAAGCCTAGTATCGGTGCCAGTTTATGCAGTAATAAAGCCTAGTATCGTGCCAGTTTACACAGTAATAACCCCTAGTATCTGTGCCAGTTTTAGCAGTAATAAAGCCTAGTATCGGTGCCAGTTTACGCAGTAATAACCCAAGTATCAGTTCCAGTTTGCGCAGTACTAACCCCTAGTATCGGTGCCAGTTAACACAGTAATAACCCCTAGTATCGGTGCCAGTTTATGCAGTAATAACCCCTAGCATCGGTGCCAGTTTATGCAGTAATAACCCCTAGCATCGGTGCCAGTTTATGCAGTAATAAAGCCTAGTATCTGTGCCAGTTTACGCAGTAATAACCCCTAGTATCAGTGCCAGTTTACGCAGTAATAAAGCCTAGTATCGTTGCCAGTTTATGCAGTAATAACCCCTAACACTTTGATTGGCCACTAATGTGGCTTTTGTACAAAATGTTAACCTCTTGGGGAAATGAGGAGGCCACTAGCTAGTAATGCAAGGGGTTAATGACAATGACAATTGCCACTATTGAAGCTTTGTACAAATATATGATTAACCTCTTGGGAGAGTGGGGAGGTTAAAGAAAATTTCCACTAGCTAGTAATGCAAGGGGTTAATAAACACTGCCACTGGCCACTACTACAGCAATGATCAGTGGCAGTGTTAATTAACCACTTGCATTACTGACAATGTTAATTAATCCCATCACTCCCCTCAAGGGTTAATCATTTCTTTCTATTTGGCCAATTTAAACCGAATGCACAACTTTATAATTTCAAAATATAAAATTGTAGTATACTTGTGATGGTATAGTATATTGCAATTTGATATCTAGAATCTTTTGAGGGGGTGTCACTATCACTAATATACTGCAATTTTATATTTTGAAATTATTTGTTTGAAAGATATAAAGTTGTATATTTGGTTTACAGGACACCACATATACAGTACAGGCGGTCCCTGGGTTACAAACATCCAACTTACATCGGCTCCTACTTACAAACAGAGAGAGACAACGGGAAGTGAGAGGAACTCTACCCCTAGGAAGAGAAATTCACTCCTGTAAGCGTTATCATGGGAAAAAAGGTGTTTCCACTGAGGCTTTATCACCAATCCTTGTTTCCACAACAACCCAAAATTTTCAAAATTGTAATTGGGACAGAAAGTGAGGTGAAATCTTCTGAACAGGGGCAAAGACAGCAAAAAAAGTTGCAGGGGTGTTAATCCTTTCTTATGCTATCCAAAAAGCTTACAAATTGTTTTTTTGGCTGGAGCTACACTTAAAAAATGTACCTGTTCCGACACATACAAATTCAACTTAAGAACAAACCTACAGACCCTATCTTGCTTGTAACCTGGGGACCGCCTGTATAAGGTATTCAGAGGGAGGGTTCCACCATCACTTAAATGATGCAATTACCTTTAAATTGAGATACTGTGGTGAAGAAGGGAGCACAGCATTGTATATTTTATTGTAATATTTACAAGAGGGGAAAAAAAGGGGGGAGAAGACAGAAGGGGGAGGGGGAAGAGCGAGTGGGGGAGGAGAGAAAAAGAGTGTGGAGATAGAGAGGAGAACAAGGGGAAACGAGAGAGAGAAGGTGAGGGGCTAGAGACAGGGGGAGAGAGGGGAAAAGAGGGGGGAGGAAAAAAAAGACACAACGAGAGGAGAGGTGGGAGAGACAGGGGGAAGAGGGGCGGGGGGGAAGAGGAGTGAGAGAGAGAGAGAGAGAGAGAGAAGAGGCATTAGAAAATACAGAGAGAATGTGGGAAAAATGGGAATAGGGGTTTCAAGGCCCCCCTTTTCCTCATGGGATCACAGTGGGAGTTTCAAGTCTCCCCCTCAGGCCAGGGGCTCGTGGCCTTGGGGGAGCCTTGTGACTGCCGAAAAGGAGAGCCTTGAAAATAAATGGAAGGTTCTGGAACCCCTGGAGGTCCCTATATAAAAGGGGTGTGGATAGGCTCAGATGCCAGTCAGTGGTGGATGGTATAGTTGCAGGAGCTCAGGCAAAAGCGCTCCCCTCTGAGCCTGCAGTATTATACCTCCTATGGTGGCATGAAGACCTTGCTTCGGCAGCTTCTGGAGTGGGCCAAGGCTGAAGGCGGCGAAGGCTGGATCCGAAGATGCCTCTCCTTACCTACAGGTGAAGAGGCTCCAGAGGACAGCAGTGGGGGGGTCCGGATGAAGTGGCGGCTGAAGAAGGCGAAGTAGATACGGGTAGCACGGTGGAGTTCCTCCAGGAAGAAGATGGAGAGACACCGGAGTTCCTGGTTCCGGGTCAACATGATGGAAATGCCGGAGGAGAATCCATCGGGTCGCGAGGCGGGACCGAAGAAGGAGGAGCCAGAAGAGGCCGTACAGTCCACCGGCTCACTCCAGAAGAAGGGGAGTGAGTGAAGACGCGGCTGTCTCCATCCGCAAGAAGAGAGTGGGAGATGTCAGCAGAGAAGGGGCGGGGCCTGATTGGAACCGGCCCCGCCCCGGCGACACGGTTGGCACGTTCGTCATCAAGGCAGCCTGAAACGCCAGCACAGCTGTCGGAAGCACACAGGGTAGCCATGGGTTCTAACCCAGGCTTGGGAACTGCAGCGAAGTCAACTGATCGGAGCAGGGTCCTACGGTATCCACTGTGCAGGTTGAAAGTGTTGCTGGTGAGTCTGATCAACTTAGTCATTTATCTTCCTGGTCTTCTACGCTTTTGCAGTTGGTCTCTAATTTATCTGCAGCTACACCTCACAAACCAATGGTGGCAGACAATGATGCTGCAGCTTCTATGTGGGCAGGTAACTTGGGGGGGTCGCTGGGCTTGGTCAGTTTACTAATGCAGCTATGTTAGTTTCTCCCCCTACTCAGGCTCCATCTTCGAGCAATTCTACATTGAACAAAGTGCCTGAGATCTATGGGAAAGAGTCTATGCCCTGTATATTGTACCCATTGGGTTTTCATCTGTCAACCAGCACAAAAGAAAAGATTTGGTGTGGAGAATTTGTAGACATTTTATTATTACTTCCTTCGCAAAAAGAATACTATTCTAGGTTGGATAAGGATAAAGGTGAATATAATGAAAAAAGGCCAGTTGCTAGGACATTTAATAATTGGCTCCAAGCATTCTCTACTTATGCAAGCATTATGTGTGAAAGATTTCGTAGCTTAGCTACATAGCGTAGCTCGGGCCTTTTTCAGCACATAGATGTAATTTTGTAGGCTTATAGAAATTTTGGAGGTTTATCGTGGTATTTCTATGATAAATCTTGTATCCAAAAGATGGCGGTGCATCCTAATATTCAGTGGGGTAATAAGGTAATAAGGATATAGGGCTCTGGTTAAATTTATTTGTCCCCTAGAAACCTCTGGTGCCTCGCCTAAACAACACGTTGCCTTCTACTTCGGTAGGTTCTTATAAGAAAGGCATTTGCTTTTCTTTTAATGACACACAGTGCAAATGGCCGAATTCTTGTGGATTCCGACGTGAATGCGCCTTTTGTTCGGGTCCTCATCCGGTCAGTAAATGTTTTAAAAAATCTTCAATAAATATAGCTGGGTAAGGATTCCTTTCTTAAAAGCCACCACCCCAGTGATTCTGGCAAACATGGATCCGTGGTTGCATCTGTATCCAGACCAAATGACTGCCCAATTAATCACTGAAGGTTTTCAACTGGGTTTTAAATTAGCTAAATTTAGGTGTTCCGGCTGTACATTCGTAAAAAATGTAAAATCGGTCAGTTGTCAGTCATTGTTAGGGACAAAATTGGTAAAGAGCTTCAGGATGGTAGGATATCTGGCCCTTTTGATGCCCCTCCATTTGTTAATTTTTGGTTATCTCTACTTGGCATTGTTCCTAAACAAGATTCTGGGAATTACAGACTTATTCACTATTTATCATACCCTTGTGATCATTCTCTTAATGATCAGATTGAAGATGATTTATGTTCTGTCTCTTATACATCATTTGAGGAATCCATTATTAAATTGCAGAAGCTTGGGCGTGCAGCTTTGATTGCAAAAGCTGATAAAAAGTCAGCCTTTAGACTCCTTCCCATTCACCTGGATAGCTTTAGCTCCCTAGGATTTCAGTTTGAGGGTCAATATTTTTTTTGACAGGTGTTTACCGATGGGATGATCTCTTTCCTGTTTTTATTTTGAGAGCTTTTCATTCTTTATTGAATGGGAGGTAGCTACAGTAGCACATACAGACAATATCTCACATTACCTGGATGATTTTTTATATTTAGGTCCAGCATATTTGGTGCATCATTATTAAATACTTTTTTGAAAAATGCCGCAATTTTGCCATCCCTTTGGCGCACAACAAGGCAGTTTATCTTACTACTACATGCCTAGAATTTTTAGTTATAACTATAGATACCAAAGGTAAGGAATTTCAGCTTCTTCCAGAAAAGATTAATAAGATCTGCATGTTAATATCTAGCATTCTTCACTCCAAAAAAGTGTATCTGAAAATGATGCAGAATTTATTAGGTCTCCTAACATTTGCAAGTAGGGTACTTCCAATGGGTTGTATATTTTCTAGAAGGCTTTTTATGGCTATTTTGGGTTTTTAAAATCCTTACTCACATATAAGGGTGTCACAAGACATGAAGGAAGATTTATTAGTCTGGCAAAATTTTTTGTTGGATTTTAATGGGAGATCGGTTTGGCAAGAGGATTTTATTTTAGAGCAGGATTTTCAGTTATTTATGGATTTTTCAGGATCTTTGGGTTTTGCCGCAATTTGGCAAACACACTGGTGTGCAGAACAATGGCCATTGGATTGGAATTTAAAAGGATTACCGTATTTATCGGCGTATAACACGCATCTTCAATTTAAGATTGAAGTTTCAGGGGAAAAACTTTTTTTTTTTTAAATAAACCACTTTGAAGCAAAATAATGGTCAGGGCAATCAATGCAGCCTGATTAGTGCCCATCTGCAGCCTCAATGCAGCCTGATTAGTGCCCATCTGCAGCCTCAATGCAGCCTGATTAGTGCCCATCTGCAGCCTCAATGCAGCCTGATCTGTGCCCATCTGCAGCCTCAATGCAGCCTGATCTGTGCCCATCTGCAGCTTCAATGCAGCCTGATCTGTGCCCATCTGCAGCCTGATCTGTGCCCATCTGCAGCTTCAATGCAGCCTGATCTGTGCCCATCTGCAGCTTCAATGCAGCCTGATCTGTGCCCATCTGCAGCTTCAATACAGCCTGATCTGTGCCCATCTGCAGCCTGATCTGTGCCCATCTGCAGCCTGATCTGTGCCCATCTGCAGCCCATCTCCCATCAATGCAGCTGCTTGATTAATGCCCATCTGCAGACTCTCATCAATGCAGTGCAGGAAATCACCTTGGAGGGGAAGGAGAGAGACGAGCGCCGCTGGAAATCACCGAGCCGTCATCTCCTGTTTAATTGGCTCTCAGTTGGCAGTCACATACACACTCCCACCTCCGCCATCGGCATTGGACTAGCTCCTGTGATATACAGAACACTGGTCCAGTGCTGGTGGCAGAGGAGGGACTGTATGTGTGACATGAGAGCCAAGTTAGAGCCGAGTGAGTGCCGAGTTACAGCCGAGTGAGAGCCGAGTAAACAGGAGATGATGGCTCGGTAAATTCCGGCGGCGCTTGTCCCCCTCCTTCCACTCCGAGGTACACTATCGGCGTATAACACGCACCCCTTATTTTCCCCCTATTTTCAGGGGGAAAAGGTGTGTGTTATACACCGATCAATACGGTACTTAAAAATATTGTTTTATTGGAATTATTTCCCAGAATTGTAGCTATTGAAATTTCGGAAATTTACTTTAGGAATAAAAGACATTTATGTAGTACAGATAATAAAGGTGTTCTATATGCCATTAATTGCCTTTCTTCAAAGTCTAGACCGGTCATAGTTTTATTACGTTATTTAGTTTATAAATGCATGACTTTAAATTTGTGGGTCAAAGCAAAATATGTTCCTGATAAAGAAAATCGGATAGCTGATGCTCTTTCTAGATTTCAAATGAATAATTTTTCCAGCTATTTCCGGAAGCAGACGTGAGAGGAACTTCATGCCCCCAGCAGCTTTGGAAAATAGTTTAGTCATGGACAACATTATCAATTCTTTGGCGCCTTCTACGTGATCTGGTTATACTACTGCATGGTGGCTATGGCTGTCTTTTCTTAATTCTCAAAACAAGAGTTTGATAGAATTTTCTGAACATTTAGTGTTATCTTTCTTAAATAATTTAATGTCTAAAAGATATTCTTGATCTTACACAAACAAAATCTTATTAGGAGTATAATTTTTTCTTAAAATGCATTCTTTACCATCCTGTTTTATCTTCTTCTCCATGCGTCAGGCACTGAAGGGTTATAAGAAATGGCATTATTCTTTATATAAAAGAAGACCCATTACTCCAGGAATTTTTATGGAGTTATGTAAAATCTCTGACATGGTCTATTTCTCCCCTTTTGAGGCATGCTTATTTAGAGCTGCATTTTTTATTTGTTTCTTTGCTGCTCTGAGGGTTTCTGAGCTAGTCCCAAATAATCCTAGAAGCAAGAAGGGCCTTAGAATTAATGACGTTATAGCTAACCCCAACATTGTTAAGAATTAACCCCAAAAATTAGTCAGTCTAAAACTGATAAGCTGGGCAAAGGCTCTTGGATCACTTTGGCAGCTCCGATAGGCTAATCTGTCCGGTTTTCTTATTGAATTCTTATCTCAATATTAGACCATCTGAAGGGGAATTTTTGCTATTATATCAGAATGGTTTTCCCCTGACTGTTTTTCAGTTACAGGCTGTTCTTCGTAAAGCTTTGTGCCACCTCAATTTAGGTGATGTAAATATATCATCCCATTCTTTTCGCATTGGAGCTGCCACAGAGGCAGCTAGAATAGATTTGGATTCTAGTATTAAGCAATTAGGAAGGTGGAAATCTGATGCTTTTAAGTCATATGTGAGACCTAACAATATTTTTTGAATTACTTAGGTGGACAGCGAATAGTATGGATAATTGGACATTCATTTGTCTCCTGGGCACACAGAAGAGCATTGTCCTGGATTTATACAAAATCTTTGGATCTAGATCCTAGCCTTTTTTCAGTGTGTTGGCATGGTAAAAGAGGTATGGTTTGGGGGGAACTTCTGACCGAGCTGGGTACTATGGTGTATGGTCATCCTCTCCTGGATATTTTGATTATAAAATTGGGGGGAAATGATATAGGTAACCTAAAAACTTTGAACTGAATGTTTCAAATCAAACATTACATTCGGTTTATCAGGTCAATGTATCCCGGTTTGGTCATTATTTTCTCCGAAATCATTCCTAGATACAAGTGACTGAGCTCTGTAGTTTTTCGCCCTTTTGAAAAAATAAGAAAACATATAAATAGAGTTTTTGAAAAGTTTATGGCGCTTCGTCATTTAGAATTGGAAGATGGTATCCAGGGCCTTTATCGGAAGGATGGAATTCACTTATTCATTATCGGTTTGGATATAATGAACAATAATCTCCAGACATGTATCGAGTTTGGGTGTAGCCAGGAGGGCTTGCAGCCCTCCTGTCTATGTGGGGACAGTTTAATAAACACTGATGTGGTTTTGTAATACAGCTTGAGCTGTAATAGCTGAGCTGGGTAAATGGTTATTGTATTTTTAAGTTGGTTTAACTATCTATGGTGATTTTATGTGAATTGTTTTACAATTATATTAAAACCAATAATAAAGGCCGCAGACAATTTTTGTTCCAAAAGATCATGAGTGGTCTATTTATTTAACATTTCTGGTGATTGTTTGATATATTTGCTGCTTGTGATCCCATGTGGGAAAAAGCGGAATAGGGGTTTCAAGGCCCCTTTTCCTTATGGGATCACAGCAGCAGGAGTTTCAAGTCTCCCCTCAGGTCAGGGTACCTGTGGCCTTGGGGGAGTCTTGTGACTACCGAAAAGGGGTGCCTTGAAAATAAATGGAAGGTTCTGGAAGTCCTGGAGGTCCCTATATTAAGGGGGTGCGGATAGGGTCAGATGCCAGTCGCCGGTGGATGGTATAGCTGCCTTGTAGTGGCCTTTATAATGTGGTGGGTCATCTTTCTTAGGAAAGGGGGACAGTTTAATAAATACTGATGTGGTTTTGTAATACAGCTTGAGCTTTAATAGCTGAGCTGAGTAAATGGTTATTGTATATTTAAGTTGGTTTAACTATCTATGGCGATTTTATGTGAATTGTTTTACAATTATATTAAAACCAATAATAAAGGTATGTCGCAAGTAATCAGTGCTAACCCCGACTTCTATCTTATTTATAAAGTGGTATGAGTTAGAAAATAAGCAACAAAGTATTTCCACATAATTCTACACCCCTAAAGTAAAATTTTTAATACAAAATAATAAATTATCCAGTGAATAAACTAAAAAAGAAATTGAGACAAATGACTGATAGTGCTGCAACCTTACAAAACCAGAATTTTCAGTTTTATCAACATGATAACAACACTCAGGTGTGCTACTATTGTCAAATTAATCAGACCGAGGGAACTCCCTTAGTCTGCATATGTGTATGTGTTATGCCTTAGAACAATAGTGATAATAAGTAACAAATAAATGTTAAATATTGTGCCTGTCAGTGAAATAATATGTGAATGGTTGTAATGTGGCAAAACGTCCCCTGAAGAAATAGATGGTTGGAGGAAGGTAAATAAAAAGTCCTGCAACAGAAATATATGCTTTCTGGGATAAGGTAATCCTTTTTCTGCGAACCGGGATCTTGTGATAAACTGAGAAAAGGCGGCCGCTTACCAGATCCATGGGACCCCTATTAAGGGGGTCTTTCGGGCTCAAATGTGTCAATTCCCGCAGGCAGGAACAGCTGATGAAATCCACTTATTCAATCATCCATCCGCCTAAGATCCTCCACTGGCATCGGGGTAGCGGTGTGATGAGGTCCCATAGACTGGAACAGCTGATCGGGTGGAACAGCTGATCTGGTGACTCAGACTCGCTCCTTCACAGGCACTGTTGGTCCTATGTAGCCAGACGGACTTCAGTTGTATCACTTGCCATATGTGGATTACAAAAGCAGGAGAATCTCCATAGCGTAATAAATAAAAACTTCTTTATTAAAACAAAACCATGGCAGGCATCAGGGTTTTAGCAGAAAATAAAAAAAGGGAAAAGTCTAGCGGTACTGGTGCATTGAAGCTAGTCAGCTGCTGTGTGGTGATGTCAGGTTTGTTAGCTCCGCCCTAGCCGATGCCTCCCAGCCGATGCCTCTTACGGAGAAACGCAGCGTTTTCTCAATTTATCACAAGATCCCGGTTCGCAGAAAAAGGATTACCTTATCCCAGAAAGCATATATTTCTGTTGCAGGACTTTTTATTTGCCTTCCTTAAACCATCTATTTCTTCAGGGGACGTTTTGCCACATAATAACCATTCACATATTATTTCACTGACAGGCACAATATTTAACATTTATTTGTTACTTATTATCACTATTGTTCTAAGGCATAACACATACACATATGCAGGCTAAGGGAGTTTCCTCGGTCTGATTAATTTGACAATAGTAGCGCACCTGAATGTAGTTACCAACCAATAATAAAGGCTGCGGCCAATTTTTGTTCCAAAAGATCGTGAGTGGTCTATTGATTTAACATGTCTGGTGATTGTTTGATATATTTGCTGCTTGTGATCCCATAAAGAGAGGCGCCCTTACAGTAAATCTTTCTTCCTGTACACATTCACCAGATTAAGCCTCAGATCAATAAAATTGAAGTGGTTCAAAAATGGCCCCAACCTATGAATAATAAGCAAGTTTATGCATTTCTTGGGATCACAGGATACTACAGGTGTTTTATACCCAATTTTGACACCATTGCAGCCCCACTGACAGATCTGACGAAGGGTAAAGGGTCGATCATGATTAAGTGAAATCCAGGGGCAGAGAAGGCATTCAATATGTTGAAGCAAGCTCTTTGTGTACAACCTGTGCTCATGACCCCAGAGTTTACAAAGGAGTTTGTGGTACAGACAGACGCCTTTGATGCTGTACTGTCCCAAATCAGAGCCGGTGAGGAGCACCCAGTGGTCTACCTGAGCAGAAAGCTGAACAGACATGAGAAAAACTATGCCATTGTTGAGAAGGAGGGTTTAGCTATAAAATGGGCCTTAGATGCCCTGAAATATTACCTGTTGGGGAGACTATTCAAAGTAGTCAAATGGATATGTGATAACAAGGAGAAAAACAGTCGGGTTACAACATGGTTCCTGGTCCTTTACGTTTTTAAGTTCACAGTGGAGCACAGAGCTGGGAAACTTCAGAATAATGCAGATGCCCTTTCCCGTATTCATTGTCTGGTTGGGACAGTTGCTCAGCCACAGGGGTATGAGCAGAGGAGGGGATATGTGACATGAAAGGCGAGGTGATTGAATGACAATATGTTTCACCTTGCATGCATTCATTTGCCGAGAACTAAGGTGGACTTTACCAGCCACCTTGGCAGGGTTGGATTCCGGAGCAGATTTTGTGATCCACTTGTGTCCACCAACAGGTGGTATAAATTAAGCAGGACTAGAGCAAAGGATTGCTCTTGGTCTGGGACTCAGAGAGCCAAATCCTGAGAGAGTTGCTTATGTGAAGTTGCTTTGTAGGAGAAAAGGTGTGCATTATCTTTGTTTTGTGGGTGACTGGGAGAAGCCCTTCACCTGTTGAGTTAGGAACCTGCAATGATCAGTTAGTGCCTGGATGGCAAGGATTTATTTTCTGTTTTGTTTGTGTTATTTTTATGCAGCCTTTAAAAATAAAACTGGCTACAAGTCAGATTTTAAGAAACCTGCCATTTAGACTATCTTTTTCCCAGGAAAGGTGACCCTTTTGAGCAAACCCCTGACAATGTGTATGTGTGTGTATATCTATATATATACCAAGGATGCGTCCTGGATGGTTGCTATGTGTCACCAATATTTGGGTATGTTCCCTTTAAGGCAAATGTTTTATGTACTCAGGGATCCCATCTGTGATAAGTGTGGAATTCCAGGATAGTTAACCAGATGTGGACCACCCCACTTTTACTGTGGCAGGGCGGCCGCTCTGTGTAGAATCACATACAGGTAAGTGATTCTGCACTTCTGGGTCTGGAGCACGATGTCTGCTGGGACCTGCTAAACATTCGAGGTACAGGCAGTAAACAAGACAGATCTCCGTTATGTGACAAGAGAAGGCAGTGATCTTGTGTTCCTGCTAAGCAGAAAAACAAATCTCTGTCCTCCCACAGTTAAAGCACCCCCCACACAGTTAGCAAGCACACCCTAGGAACAGTTAACCCTTTGATTGTCCCTGATGTTAACCCCTTCCCTGCCAGTGTCATTAGTACAGTGACAGTGCATGCTTTTTAGCACTGTGTCACTGGTGCCCAAAAAGTGTTAGTTAGGTGTCCAATTTGTCCGCTGCAATATAGCAGTTCCGCTATAAGTCGCTGATCACCACTATTACTAGTAAAAATAAATAAATATTTCAAAAATATATTCCATAGTTTGTAGACACTATAACTTTTGCACAAACCAATCAATATATGCTCATTTTTACACCAATTGTGCAAGTTCTCCCACTTAAAAAGATGGGAGGCCTGTAATTGTCATCATAGGTATACCTCAACTATGAGAGACAAAATGTGGAAACAAATCCAGATAATCACAGGCCACTCCAGGACCTTGAAATGCTTCTTAAGAAGCCACTCCTTCGTTGCCCAGGCACTGTGTTTGGGATCACTGTCATGCTGAAAGACCCAGCCACGTTTCATCTTCAATGCCCTTGCTGATGGTAGGAGGTTTGCACTAAAAATCTCACGATACATGGCCCCATTCATTCTTTCATGTACATGGATCAGTCGTCCTGTTCCCTTTGCAGAGAAACAGCCCCAAAGCATGATGTTGACACCCCCATGCTTCACAGTAGGTATGGTGTTCTTTGGTTGCAACTCAGCATTCTCTCTCCTCCAAACACGACGAGTTGTGTTTCTACCAAACAGTTCTGCTTTGGTTTCACCTGACAGTATGACATTCTCCCAATCCTCTTCTGGATCATCCAAATGCTCTCAGACGGGCCAGGACATGTACTGGCTTAAAGAGGAGGGCCCATTAAAAAAAAATAAATAAAAGTCAGCAGCTACAAATGCTGCAGCTGCTGACTTTTAATTGGACACTTACCTGTCCCAGGGTCCAGCGATGCAGGAGATCGAAGCCCCGATTGCCTCCCCCTCCGTTCGGCGGCGCCGGCATTGCAACTGTGGGTGGCGGGCTGTGGCTTCACAGTCGGGCACCCACTGCGCTTGCGCGAGCGGTGCCGCGCGCCATGATTGGCAGCTCAGTCAGATTGACAAGAGGGAGGGAGCAGAGCCGAGTCCTTCCTGTGCCGAGGGGGAAGTGATGTCACCAGCCCAGGCACTGAAAGAGGCAGACTATGAGGGACCCCCTAGCAACAGGCATTTAGAGGTGAGTTAAAAAAAAAATTCCAAAAGTTTTTTTTAATTTTTTTAGGAATTTTCATGTATTTTTTGGGTGGAACACCACTTTAAGCAGGGGGACACGTCTGGCACTGCAGGATCTGAGTCCCTGGCGGTGTAGTGTGGTACTGATGGTAGCCTTTGTTATGTTGGTCCCAGCTCTCTGCAGGTCATTCACTAGGTCCCCCCGTGTGGTTCTGGGATTTTTGCTCACTATTCTTGTGATCATTTTGACCCCATGGGGTGAGATCTTGCGCGGAGCCCCAGATCGAGGGAGATTATCAGTGGTCTTGTATGTCTTCCATTTTCTAATTTTTGCTCCCACAGTTGATTTCTTCACACCATCTGCTTGCCTATTGCAGAGTCAGTCTTCCCAGCCTTAAGTTTGAGAAAGAGATCTGTCTGAGTGCTGCACATGTGCTGAAAGCTGCCAAACAGCTAGAGTTGGTCTGTGCCAACCTTGGGGTAAATCCAGATTATGAACTTTACATTTTGTTATGTTTTCTGGAATTATGTCAACTCCATGTTGCTGCTGAAAGTACTGTTTGGTTTGCTTTGAAAGGAAAAAGAAACACCTTTATATTTAAGACAAACGGCTTTGCACGTGCCCGAGGAGCTATACCCCAGAACTTCACAATATATATGCTGTATAAATTCTGTGAATATTATTTAATATTGAATTGCATAATATTAATATACAATAAAATAATTCAGAAAGACAACCCGATGTAAACTACAACATAATGATTAAGCACATGTTCCTGGTGCAATGTCAGTTTTCAATATGACAAGTGTAGTGAAAGCAAAATCACTTTTGATATGGTAAAGCTTTACATAGACAGAAATCCTCTTAATCATCCCTAATAAGTAACCTTTTTTCTGCCTCCTCCATTTATCTATGCATCATCTTGCCATACCAGCCACACTTCAAAGACTCCTATAACTCACGTGCACTTTGATCTGTCAAGGTCTGTCAAACAAATTTGACTTTACTTACCAGCTGCTCTTTTACCAGAAAGAATGATAACATATTTATGGGCAAAAAAAGTTTCATTATTTTGTAATCCATGCTTTGATCTCATACATATATAGTATATCAAAATTTACATTTACATTTTTTTTAAAGTATGTATGAAAGAGTTTCACAAATTTTGCAGTTTTGGTACGGGATATGATTTGCTAACAATATCAATTTCTAAACTGGCTCATGTTCACATCAACTTTAAGATTGCATTATTGTTGTGATTTTTTAATGAAAAGCATAATGACATTTGGTAAATTTTATTTTCATTTGCTTCAAAGCTTACACATTTAAAAACTGATCTTTAATTAGCTGAGCTCCATGGGCCTAATAATTCAGCAATGATTTTACTATTACATTTTCTCTTAGTGGAACCATCTCCAATTTATTTATTAATTTTCTGTTTTTATTTAGTGTAAATAAATATAAGTTAAAAAAATAGAAAAAAAATATATACAGGTGGACAGAATTATGGAAACAAGTACGGTAAAAGAACAAAAACTGTTACCTAATATGATGTTGGACCGCCTTTGGTATCCAAGATGGCCTGAGTTCTCCTGCTCATTGACACATATAAGTTTTGGATTGTGGATAATGGAATTTGATACCTCTCTTCATTCGGGTCACAATCCTACAGGTAGCACTACCCTCGTGGGGGCCCCTGGTAGAAAGAATCAGTACCCCACTGGTTGCCTCAACCCTGCAAGTCCTCTGCCACCTCTGTTTTACTTCAATGATTGACAACAACAGAATAGGTACACCACACTCTGTTAAACCAATGAACTTGTTTACTTTGTTAGATAAATGCAACTGAAAGAAAACCACTTGGATTTATGCATTAGAATAGTATCTCCAATCTGAATATCACCAGATATAGAATGACACCCAGATGAGAAAAGGGCAAACAGGTAAATACAAGTAATATTTGAACATAAATGGTACTTATTCACAATTATGCGTATACATAATCAGGGGCATTTCTAGGATATACACAAGATCTTGGGCTAGAGCCCATAGCATCGAAGTAAAGAAAGTCATATGCTTGGGCGGGCATACACATGTATATAATATCTGTGTGTGTGTATATATATATATATATATATATATATATATATATATATATATATACACATCAGGGTCCCCATAAAGCCCCCTCTTACATCGGGGTCACCAGAGAGCTTGTCACGTTGCCTGCCACAAGATGCAGCTTGTCATTTGTCACGTCACCTGCCACCAGATGCAGATTGTTACATACAGAGAGGCTAGTGTATACAGAGAGGCTAGAGTATACAGAGAGGCTGCGTATACAGAGAGGCTAGGTATACAGAGAGGCTAGGTATATAGAGAGGCTAGTGTATACAGAGAGGATGCATATACAGAGAGGCTGGGTATACAGAGAGGCTGGGTATACAGAGAGTCTGGGTATACAGAGAGGAGAGAGGCTGGATATACAGAGAGAGGAGATGCTGGGTATACAGAGAGGGGAGAGGCTGAGTATACAGAGAGGAGAGATGCTGGGTATACAGAGAGGGGATATTCTGGGTATACAGAGAGGAGAGAGTCTGGGTATACAGAGAGGGGAGATGCTGGGTATACAGAGAGGGAAGAGGCTGAGTATACAGAGAGGGGAGAAGCTGGATATACTGAGAGGAGAGAGGCTGAGTATACAGAGAGGAGAGATGCTGGGTATACAGAGAGGGGAGAGGCTGGGTATACAGAGAGGGGAGAGGCTGGGTATACACAGAGGGGAGATTCTGGGTATACAGAGAGGAGAGATGCTGGGTAAACAGTAGACATGTGCACACTGAAATATTTTGTTTCGGAATTTCGTTTTCGTCCGAAAAATACATTTATTTAGTTACTCCCGAAATTCATTTTTATTTATTTCGTTTTTCGTTAAAAATTGCATTAGTCTGAAAATCCAAATTAAGGTCGAATCTGTCATTGAAGGCTCATGGTGTCTGTCAAATGTTCAAAGAGCTAAACTGTACGACGCCGTATAGTTTGCCTGCTCCGTCGAATCTTCTTAGAACTTTCAACAGACACCATAAGCCAAAGTACGTGTGTACTTAGTTCTAGCTATTTTACTGCTCCTCCTCTTTGGTTACAATCAGCCAATAACATTCATCATCATCATTATTTTTATCTATCTTTTCTCCCCTACGTCGAATCTTTTCTCCCCTACGTCGAATCTTTTCTCCCCTACGTCGAATCTTTTCTCTCTATGTAGAATAATCTTGGACTAATAGAGTTAAGGTTAGGCACATTCGACCACAGGTTTGATGGACACAGATTGTTATTGTCATCATCATGTCGAATCTCCTATCTATATCGAACTGTTGTAGCAACGAAAACGAAAATAAAGCATTTGTTTATGTCGGATCTTTCGTTTTTCGGATTCTGCACCTTCGTTATCGTTTGTTAAAACAATAACGAAAATACCTGAAATTCGGACGAAAATGCATTCGGACGAAAACGAATGCACATGTGTAGTAAACAGAGAGGGGAGAGTCTGGGTATACAGAGAGGGGAGAGTCTGGGTATACAGAGAGGGGAGAAGCTGGATATACTGAGAGGAGAGAGGCTGGGTATACAGAGAGGAGAGATGCTGGGTAAACAGAGAGGAGAGATGCTGGGTAAACAGAGAGGGGAGAGGCTGGGTATACAGAGAGGGGAGAGGCTGGGTATACAGAGAGGGGAGAGGCTGGGTATACAGAGAGGGGAGATGCTGGGTATACAGAGAGGAGAGAGGCTGGGTATACAGAGAGGGGGGATGCTGGGTATACAGAGAGGGGGGAGGCTGGGTATACAGAGAGGGGAGATGCTGGGTATACAGAGAGGGGAGATGCTGGGTATACAGAGAGGGAGAGGCTGGGTAGACAGAGGGGTAAGGCTGGGTTTAGAGAGAGGAAAGATGCTGGGTATACAGAGAGGGGAGATGCTGGGTATACAGAGAGGGGAGATGCTGAGTATACAGAGAGGAGAGATGCTGGGTATACAGAGAGGGGAGAGTCTGGGTATACAGAGAGGGGAGAGTCTGGGTATACAGAGAGGGGAGAGTCTGGGTATACAGAGAGGGGAGAGTCTGGGTATACAGAGAGGGGAGATGCTGGGTATACAGAGAGGGGAGAGGCTGGGTATACAGAGAGGGGAGAAGCTGGATATACTGAGAGGAGAGAGGCTGGGTATACATAGAGGAGAGAGGCTGGGTATACAGAGAGGAGAGAGGCTGGGTATACAGAGAGGGGGGATGCTGGGTATACAGAGAGGGAAGATGCTGGGTATACAGAGAGAGGAGATGCTGGGTATACAGAGAGGAGAGAGGCTGGGTATACAGATAGGGGAGATGCTGGGTATACAGAGAGGGGAGATGCTGGGTATACAGAGAGAAGAGAGGCTGAGTATACAGAAAGGAGAGATGCTGGGTATACAGAGAGAGGAGATGCTGGGTATACAGAGAGGAGAGAGGCTGAGTATACAGAGAGGAGAGATGCTGGGTATACAGAGAGGGGAGATGCTGGGTATACAGAGAGGGGAGATGCTGGGTATACAGAGAGAAGAGAGGCTGAGTATACAGAGAGGAGAGATGCTGGGTATACAGAGAGGAGAGATGCTGGGTATACAGAAAGGGGAGAGGCTGGGTATACAGAGAGGGGAGAGGATGGGTATACAGAGAGGAGAGAGGCTGAGTATGCAGAGAAGAGAGAGGCTGGGTATACAGAGAGGAGAGAGGCTAAGTATAAAGAGAGGAGAGATGCTTGGTATACAGAGAGGGGAGATGCTGGGTGTACAGAGAGGGGAGAGGCAGTCTGGAATTTGTACAATATTTTCGGGAGCACTACCTTTTTACCATGTTTATTTTTCACATCCATGACAATGGGCGTGTAGCTATTTTCCTAATCTCTAGTTTGATCTCATTAAGTAGTGGGATATAGTTAGCTCGATACATTTTGCCCAATGTAGTTGTTAATTTTATTCGGAGATATTTTAGTTCCTTTCCCCTCAGGTGAATGGGAATTCCCTCTGTAATGCAATTTCCTCCTTTTTACTTAAACTTATGTTTAAAATTTCCAATTTTATTGGGTTGATTTTTAGATTTGAGAGTTCCCAGTATCTCTTCAGTTCTTTCATTAGATTTGGGAGTGTTGTTCTGGGGTTGGAGATATAGAACAAAATATCGTCTGCATATGCCGCTACCTTATGTTCTCCCTCTCCCAGCTTCACCCCGCCCACATCTATGTTGTTCTGCATAGTTAACAATAAAGTTTCTAGCGATAAGACATATAGGAGGGGCAACAGTGGACATCCTTGTCTTGTTCCATTGAACATTTCAAAGGATAACGACAAGCTTCCGTTGACCTTTAACGACGCAGTAGGGTGGTTATATAAATTTTTGATCTATTTGGCCATTTTGGGTCCTATTCCCAGGTTTTCTATTGTATCCATCATAAATCCCCAGTCCACCCCGTCAAAAGCCTTTTCGCCATCTATTGACAGCAGTACACTTGGGAACTTTCCTCCTTTCCCTTTCTGTAACAGTAGTAGTGTTCTTATACAGTTATCTTTACCTTCTCTTCCTGGTATAAACCCTGTCTGGTCCGCGTGAATCCACTTCTGCATCAACTTTTTAAATTATGTCGCTAAAATTTTGCATATAGTTTTGTGTCTGCATTTAATAGTGCTATTGGTCTATAATTAGAGCATAATGTTGTGTCTTTTCCCTCCTTAGGTATAACTTACATATGCCAGTAATGACTCTCTCCTCATTGTCTCCTCCTCCCTTAGTTTATTTAGGTATACACTCAATTTTGGGATTAATTGTTCTTGAAATATTTTATAGTATCTGATTGTTAATGCGCCGGGTCCAGGGCTCTTTCCTGTTACTGCGCTATTTATTACTTTTCTGATCTCTTCTTGTGTTATTGGATCTTTCAGCTCATGTAGTTTGTATTCCGAGATTCTGGGCAATTTGGCTTCTTTTAAATATTCCTGTATTTGTTGTTTCCTTTTTTCCTCTACTGCTCTTTTCTCCTTCCCCCTTACTGAGTATAGTGTGCTATAATAACTTTAGAAGACCTTTGCTATTTCTTATGTTTTTTTATACACCATCTCTCCTTTCATATTTTTCATCTTTTCTATATAATTTGTCGACTTTTTAGGGTTTTTGCGAGGTATTTTCCTGGTTTGTTCCCCCATTTGTATCTATCTTTCACCACCTTATTAAATTATTTTCTTGTTTCTTTTTCTGGTCTCTTTTTATTAATAATGTCTGATGTACTTTAATGTCAGCTTTCGTTTTATGTATCTGTTCCAATTCATATATTCCTTTCCATTTATTGGCTTTTCCCTCTTCTTTCTTGCTCCTGCGGATATCAGCACGCCTCTGATATAGGCTTTATGTGCTTCCCACGCTGTGGCTTTTGACAGCTCTGGGGACTCATTCAACGGAGAGTATTGTTATATCTCATTTTTTATTTTCTCTCCTGTCTCTTTGTCTTGTATTAGTTCTTCGTTTAGCCCCCAAATATTTGCCCTGTTCTATGTTCCCGTGAATCTCAACTTCACTATTACTGGGGCGTGGTCAGATAGTGATGTTATTTCAATAGATGATTTTTCAACTGCTTCCAGGAGTCTATGTTCCACCAGGATATAATCCAACCTCGAGTACCTATCATGAACAGGTGAGTGGAAAGAGTAATCCGTCACTCTTGGGTGTCGAGCCCTCCAAACATCCACCAGTTGGCATTGGTGTATTTTTTTCTTAAGCCCTCTTAATTGGTAATGTCAAGTCCCCAGTGCATGTAACGTACTGTCCAATCTTGGATCCATACAAGAACTAAAGTCTCCTGCCAGAATTAACATGCCTTTTTTAAAGTCCATTAATTTACCCAGAATCTCTTTTAAGTAACCTTTTGGATTTTTATTGTGACAATATACATTAGCCAGTGTACATTCCACTCCTTGTAAGTTTCCTTTCAGGAATAGATACCGTCCCTCCAGGTCTACTTTCCTATCTTCCACTATAAATCTGAGATCTCTAGCCAAGCCTATTGCTACCCGTTTCGCTCTTCTAATTGGGGAGTCTTCATAGTACCATGTTGGATAAGGTTTTGAATATAATTTAACATTTGTATCTAATGCTATACAGTATGTGACTCTTGTAGGAATATTATCCCCGTGGAATATCTTTTGAGCTCCCTTAATACCTTATACCTTTTTTGTGGGGTATTCAACCCTCTTACAATATATGTTAAACAATTTATAGTTGTCATTTAAATTCTCTATCTACCAAGTCCCCTCTCTCCTATTTCCCCCCTCCTTGTAGCACCATCTCCCTATAAGGCTACTTTCACACTAAGGTGTTTTTCAGGCGCTAAAGGGCTAAAAATAGCGCCTGTAACTCGCCTGAAAAATGCCTCCCCTGCAGCCCCAGTGTGAGAGCCCGAGTGCTTTCACACTGGAGCGGTACACTTGCAGCATGTTAGAAAAAGTCCTGCAAGCAGCATCTTTCAGGCGGTGCAGGAGCGATGAATACACCGCTCCTCCACCGCCCCTGCCATTGGAATAAATGGGCACCGCTCTCAAAGCGCCCTCAAAGCGCTTCGGCAGCGGTGCTTTGGGGGCGATATGAACCCTTTATTCGGCCGCTAGTGGGGATTACAAGCGCCCTGCTAGCGGCTGAAAAGTGCAGTTATTACAGCGGTAAAGCAGCACTTTACCGCTAATGACCCCCACCGCAGTGTGAAAGTAGCCTAAGGGAGAGGGCCAGGGGGGTTCTTACAGCCGAGAGGAGGTTACCCCTTGGGGAAATTGGATAAACAGAATAATCAAGGATTCCTGACACCTAATCTCCCTCCCCGCCCCCCCCACCTTTTCCCCACCCCCACTCTCCCTCCCCCCATTTTCATGATCTTATTTGTTGTGTGTTGGACCTCTTCCAGGTCATGGAGCAAAAGCATATAGTCTCTGTTTTGGGCCTCCTTGCCCTATTTGCTGCTTCTGTTCTAGCGTGGTGTTCTAACTGGTGCTCCCACTGACCCGCCTCGCCATCAAGAAAGGCAGGTCTGAACCCCACCAGGTGTCCAGGTATCCATCCATTCCTCCTCTCTTTCTATTCCTATTGGTTCAGCCTCTTCTCTGCCCAAGAGTGTGTTAAATATTTTTTTCATCTTTTCCACCAAGTCTTCGCCATCTGTTGGTTCTTGTAGACCGCGTATTCTCAGGTTTTTTCTTCTGCTACGATTTTCTTGCTCTTCCATTTTGTATGCCAAATCCCTTTGTTCGAGTCTTAATTTTTTCACTTCTCCCTTTAGGTCTTTTATTATTTGTGTGTGCCAATCCACTCTCCTTTCTATATCTTCAACTCATGTCAATATATGACCCAAGTCATTACGTATTGTTGCCATTTCAGTTCTTAGGGAGCTTTCTAATGCTGCAAAGATTGCCGCCATCTCTACTTTTGTAGGTAGTTGGAAATTCAGTGACTGGTCTTCTTTATATCCCTTTTCAGACTCGCTTTCTGGATCTTGAGTTAATCTTGACTGATTAAGTATACTTATATCCGCTAATATTTTATTTTGGCCTCTTTGTTTTCTTTTACTTCCATCTGTTTTCCCTGCCTATTTATCTTGATACCAACATCACATTTCTTGTAAAAAGCATGTTGAGGGGTGAAGTAATATACAAATTAACATAAGGCTTTCTTCAGTTTGTATTTTTCTTGTAACAGGTACACCAACACAAGCATAATAATTGACAGAAAACACCAAAACAGTTATGTATGAACAGTAAACTTAGGAAAATAAAAAGCTAAAAATAGCTAGAAGAGTAATGAGTCAATTGGGGATAATAGGATATAACAAAGGGTTAAAACCTATGTTTAGTAAAAAAATTAAAAAATAAATCAGCACAAGCAATATGATGTGACCCTTGTGTTGCTGACTGGTGCTTAAAGCAGTATTAAACCCTAAAGCAAACATTTATTATATTGCAGCTTACAAAATCTTAGATGTGATGGCTGTATTAGTTTTCTTTTTTAGGCTTTCTTTCTTCTAGTTTCATCTGGTGATCCAGCCAGCAGGTATGTTTTTTTTCACAAGCTTCCCAGCAGAATGTATTAGTAAAAACATAAAACAAACAAAAAAAAAAAAAACAAGGAAAAAACAAGCAGAAGAGGGCACCCCCATCTTAATGCAGACTGTAAAAATTGACCCTTCTTATTGGTTTGACAAAGGGGTGGACCATGCCCCCTCTTTGCGTAATGATGTCATCCTCGTGGCAGCCGAGTCCTGCCGATTCAAGTCAAACGGGCTGTGAAGATCCAGAAGCTGCCACACAGCCTGACCAGCGTGCGTTCAAGCTCCTAGCACCCAGCAGTCCTCACGTTCTTCCATCCAGCTGCACTCTGCCTGAAGTCCAGGTGTTTCTTAGCGCCACTCTGCCAACACCAGCCACTTACCTGCTGTTCTCTGAAGTTCTCCTGATGGCCACACTTCCAAGAATGACATGCACACTGACCACCTACTGTATATACAGTTTATATAGTGAGTGTAATATATTATTTTATCCTCTTATGTCAATTTTTACACAGTCTGCATTTAGATGGAGGCACCCTCTTCTGCTTGTTTCTTCCTATGTGTTTTAGGCTCTCAGGACCTGGTTTAGGGGAGCTGCTACTGCTCTGCCTCAAGGAGCAGATAGCAAAACCTTCTTATCCCAATAACTGTAGATACCATATTTCTTTGATCTCAGTTTTATTAGAACAAGCAAGGTGAAACTACAAAATAACAGAAATAGACCTCAATAAGTATAATATTGCATACAATACAGCATACATTACATAAATAATGATATACAGTACAAGATGGGATATTAAAAACTTACTTTTTAAGTTCTCTAAGGGGTGATGGCTATAGATAGAGAAATACATGTGTTGTTTCCTGAATGTCTTCTCAAAGAATGGTGGCTGCTTCACTTCCTGCTAAAATTCTACCCAGAATTCCCTGCTTGCTGACAACTTCCTTAGTTACACATACAAATAAACAAAGAAACAGAACTGCAGCAATACCAAAAAGGAACGCTAGATGGAGCCTGCACACCACATATAATTGTCTTAAGTAAATTACACATTTTGCATGTAAATTTAACAACACAGGTACAAATAAGGTACAAATAACCAGTATAAAACATCTTGTGTACAGAACAGCTACCATCTAATTGGATTTAATACCTCTACCTTTTGTTATACTATACTGTCCCTCACTTCCTGCCCCTGCCCCTGGTATCCATCAGTACTTTGCAGTAGCGCTGTAGCTTTGCTTCCTTCTATTAGAATGTATCAGTTGACATGAATGAGACAAACCACTTAACACTGGAAGGGGTGTTTACAATGATCAGCTTTTATTTACTCATGTAAAACCTCAATCCCTAAAGGAAAAAAAACTGTTTGCTGTAACTGATTATAAAGTGTGAGCTGGAGCTCGGCTTCAATGTGTTAGTGTATCTAAATCTGTTAATACATTTAACACTCCCCGTCCCCCCAGACTGACAATGCTGCTGTCTCCTGTTCTCATTTCTCCAGAGTTGTGTCTCACTAATACAGGAGGTGTGTTACTAGCCAGATCACCAGGTGAAAACAGAGGGGAAAAAAGCCAAAGAAAACAAAACAAATGCAGCCACCACATTTTATGATTGGTAAGCTGCACTTTATTACATTTTTAGTTTTGTATTTAATACCACGTCAAAACATATTTTAACTGTTGCAGTCAAATTTGAGAAAACCCGATTATATGTTTGTTATGTGTTCCCATTCACGAAGCATGCCTAAATTTCTTTTTAAATATGTCTTGCCTTTTCAATGTTTCTCAGGAGATTGTGTAATTTCTAACTGCAAGGTTTTTTGAACAATGTCAGAGTGAGTCTGTCCTCATTAATATACCTGTACATAGCAAGAAGCCCAGCCTCTACACCCTAATGCCGTGTACACAAGAGCGGAATTTCCGTCGGAAAAATCTTGGATGGTTTTTCCAACGGAATTCTGCTCAAGCTTGGCTTGCATACACACGGTCACACAAAAGTTCTCTGAACTTTCGACCGTCAAGAACGCTGTGACGTACAACACTACGACGAGACGAGAAAATGAAGTTCAATGCTTCCGAGCATGCGTCGAATTGTTCCCGAGCATGCGTAGGAATTTTGCGCGTCGGAATTGATACAGACGATCGGAATTTCCAATCGGAACTTTTTCCGACCGAAAAATTGAGAACATGCTCTCAATCTTTTGCTGGCTGTAATTCAGCCAGCAAAAGTCCGATGGAGCATACACACAGTTGCATTTTTGGACCAAAAGCTCTCATCGGACTTTTGCTGGTGGAATTTCCACTCGTGAGTACGGGGAATAAGGCCTGACTCACACCTATGCATTTTTAGTGCTTTTTGCATTTTGAAAATTTTCTCTACAAAACGTGTTCCATAGAAAACCATGTTAAATGGGCTGTAGTAGAAATCTGCAAAATGCAAATCCTTTTGAGGCCTGGTTCACACCTTTCCAGGTTCAAGTTTGTATATTCCAGGTGCATTTTGCATTTTTCAATACACGTTTTTGATCCATTGAAGTCTATGGAACCAAAAACCAGTAAAAAGTCCCTGGCCCTTTCCATAAAATGCACAGATGTGAAGGTGACCCATAGGAAACCACTTTAAATGGACTGTAGTGTGTTTCTGCAAAACTGAAAACACACAAAAAAAAGTGAATAGGTGTGAACCAGGCCTTAGGATACACATTATAGTGTTCAAATCTAGCTACAAATGATCATGAAGATCTGCCTGCACAGCACAGACAGGGTAATTACAGCAAGCCCAGACCCTTCATAAGGCCTGATTCACACCTATGCATTTTTAGTGCTTTTTGCATTTTGCAGATTTGCACTACAGTCCATATTTAACATGGTTTCCTATGGAACACGTTCTGTAGTGCAAATCTGCAAAATGCAAAAAGCACTAAAAATGCATAAGTGTGAATAAGGCCTTAACAAAGAGAATCATGTGGGCTTTTTCCTTGCAGAAAGGTTTAGAATAGAGCATTTAAAAAGGTAAGCTGCAATTTTGTAATATTCTTAGATGTAAATTGAGACATATAACAAAAATAGAGTAGTTGTTATACTGTACCAGTTTGGCTGCAAAAGTGGAAATACCCTTTAGGCTCCATTCACATATATGCAAATTGGATGTGTTTTTAACCGCATCCGATTCGCATGACATATGAACCCAACCGAATTTCTATAAAGCCGGTTCACATATATGCGGTGCAACGGCAGTGTGAATTTTTTGCAAATTTAAAAAGCGTTCTGCATTTTCTGAGCACTGCAGTGCGGTTCAGATGCAAATTCTAAGGTTATTGCCCCTACATTGTACCCCTACTCATTCACCAAAAAAAGTGTCAAAAAGAAATAAAAAAACAAAGACAGTGTTTGACAATTCCTTTATGAAAAAAACAAAAAACAAAAACAATGTCCCCCGGTGTAGATCCAGCATCAATCCTGATGAACGCCACTAGGTTACGCTAGGTTCACACATGTCCAGTGTAAATTTCCCCTCTGTTTTCACTGCGAATTTGCAAAGCAGCTGTTCAGCGGTTCAGCTGCAATTTCAGATACGGTTTCCATGCAAATTTTTGGAGCCGCCAGCCACCAGCGTCTATAACAATAACTGGTTGTTAATGAGCGGGCCAGTAAGCCGGCCGCTATGTCCTTAACAACCAATGACTCATCAGCTTTCAGCAGATGAGTCATTAGATGCTCAGTCGCAGCTAGCTACAATTAAAATACCTGAGTTTAACTTTATATCAGTCATTTGAAATCTCTTATACAGCAGCGCTCAGACATGGAGAGGGAGGGGTAGGACTGGGAGAAAATTATGTAACTGTCCGCTTGTCACTTTAAACCTTTGTTCAGCACTGACTGAGGTGGAACCTTTATTGCCTTCCTCTTGTTTCTCTGGGGAATGTTTTAATCACCAGACACTTCCTCCTTCCTCTAGTCTTGGAGAAACGGGCTCTCATTAATTCAGCATTCACAGGCAAGCCAGCAGTACCTCGTGGGAAGGCGATTATTTATGGAAGTTTTCTAAAGTTTGCACCCCTTGGCAAGCGGAGCAAGGAATGCAGTAAAGGTGCATTGTCATTGTCAGTATATATGTTCTTAGGCATAAATTGAGTCCATGCTGTTAGTTAAAAGATATGCTGTAGACAATCAACATGTTTGAACATATAGTCATTCTTTCTTAAATGTTTAATGTTAATTTAGATATATGTGTGTAGATAATGGAACACCACTTTGTAACCCCTTTTTGGTGATCTCTGTAAACTAATGTATTGTATGTCATTTTACAGTTTTCATGGTGCTTATGGTGCTTAAGATGTTTAAGGAGTCAAAAAGATTAACCTCTGTGGTGTCCAACCTTAATGCACACCTTTGAGGCAAAAGAATAAAAGTACTGCACCTGTCAGAAGCTCTCCTCTTGTTATTTACTCAAGCCAATGGGGCCGCTACAAATTAGGTTTACTACATGTAAAGTTTTGAAAACAAACAGGGCAGGAACAGATGGGGGTGGGGCTAACCTTATCAGTTTGGTGCTGCTTCTTTAGGCTAGGTTCACATCTATGCATGTCTAGTTGATGTGTTTTTACACTGCTGCATTTTTTTTTTGTAGGAGGAGATTGGTTGTTAAAGACAAAACCCTACCAAAAACACATGTACATGCATTTTGTATGCGTTTTTTATGCGGTTCCTTTGAAGCCTATGGAGTCAAAAAACTCACTGTGCAGCGTTTAAAAAAGGCACTGCAGGAAACTGCATAGACGTGAACAGGACCCAAAGGAAATAATGTTAAATGGATTGCAGTGCGTTTCTGCAGATCTGCAAAAAAAAAACCACACAGATGTGAACCTAGCCTTAGTGTCCATTCCACAGGCTGGAGATAAAGAGAGGACACTGCATTCCTTCTATGTCCATTAACGCTGTAACGCCTGACTGTGCTATGATACAGGGTAATCCGGAATTTTATCTCAGATCTGTTGGCTGATAAAACAGCTACCATATATGCATACCTCCCAACTTTTGAACTTCAGAATGAGGGGCACTTGAGGAAGGAAGTAACCTTGCAAAGGGTGCCACGGCAGATGTTGGTGTGGTCAAACTCTTGACAGTGGGAGGAGCTTAAGGGGCGTCAATAAACTTGTACCTATAGAATATGCTTTTATTACTGATCCACAAGCAAGAGTCTCATAGATACATACAAACCCAAGCACATTCATTTAAAAAAAATATATATAAAAGAGTGCAGGGTTTTGGAGTGCATTAAGTACAGAGTGCAGGGTTCTGGGATGAGCTATGTACAGGTTGCAGGGTTCTGGGGTGAGCTATGTACAGGGTGCAGGGTTCTGGGACTAGTTATGTTCAGGGTGCAGGGTTCTGGGATTAGCTATGTACAGGGTGCAGGGTTCTGGGATGAGCTATGTGCAGGGTTCTGGGATGAGCTATGTACAGGGTGCAGGGTTCTGGGATGAGCTATGTACAGGGTGCAGGGTTCTTGGATTAGCTATGTACAGAGTGCAGGGTTCTGGGATGAGCTATGTACAGAGTGCAGGGTTCTGGGATGAGCTATAATCAGGGTGCCGGGTTCTGGGGTGAGCGAAATACAGGGTGCAAGGTTCTGAGATGAGCTATATACAGGGTTCTGATATTAGTTATGTACAGATTGCAAAGTTCTGAGATGAGCTATATACAGAGGGCAGGGTTCTGGGATGAGCTATGTAGAGTGCAGGGTTCTGATATGAGCTATATACAGGGTGCAGGGTTCTGAGATGAACTATATACAGGGTGCAGAGTTCTGAGATGAGCTATATACAGGGTGCAGGGTTCTGAGATTAGCTATGTACACAGTGCAGGGTTCTGGGATGAGCTATATACAGGGTGCAGGGTTCTGGGTGAGCTATATACAGGGTGCAGGGTTCTGGGTGAGCTATATACAGGGTGCTGGGTTCTGAGATGAGCTATATACAGGGTGCAGGGTTCTGAGATTAGCTATATACAGGGTGCAGGGCTCTGAGATGAGTTATATACAGGGTTCTGAGCTGTGCTATATACAGGGTGCAGGGTTCTGAGCTGAGCTATATACAGGGTGCAGGGTTCTGGGATGAGCTATATAAAGGGTGCAGGGTTCTGGGATGAGCTATATAATGGGTGCAGGGTTCTGAGATGAGCTATATACAGGGTGCATGTTTCTGGGGTGAGCTATATACAGGGTGTAGGTTTCTGGAATGAGCTCTTTACAGGGTGCAGGGTTCTGGGATGAACTGCCTATAGAGTATGCCAGGTACAGAGTCCATCCATCCACATCCTTTTACTACACCCCCCCCTCAGCAACAACCTCTGCACCCCCCCAAACACAACTCCTCTGCTCTGCCCTTATCTTTAGCAACACTACCCTCCCCAAAGCTCCACCATTGTCCCCATGGTTACCTTTCTGGCTCTTCCATCCACTGCAGCAAAATCTTCCTTTTCAGTGCACTAATTGTTGGCTCCAGAGCTTCCCTGACCAGGTAGGACAATGGGGATCACGCTACAGCTCATCAGGAGCTTCTCTTCCCCCCCCTCCTGTCATTGAACACGCTGCACTCTGCCAGAGCAGCACTTGTCCCCAGTGCAGAGCAGGCAGGGGCAGTAGGGCAGTAGGAGCCGCTGGAGAGGTTTTACTTTCACTTTCTAACACAGAAGCCTGGCTTCTGTATTTTAAAGTGAAAGCGCTGAGCTGTGAGAACACAGCTAACCCAAGCTGCAAACAATGATGCGGGACAAAGCTCCTACACAGCAGGACCGAGGTGAAGTTGTGGGAATATTCCGCCCAATCCGGGACTGTTGGGAGGTATGTATATGTATTTATTTGTATGTCTGGAGTTTACTGAGGAGATACAGCTGATCAGCAGTAAAGGATGACTAAGACCAGGAATCAAATAGGAACGCAATCGTGTTCCTGTGCAATTTGAGTGCAGTGTTTGCAGCCCATTCATTTGAATGGGCTGAAATCGCACTACATCGCACCAAAAATAGTGCATGCTATTATTTTTAACGTACTACAACCAGACTGCATGGTACTTAGGTCAGGGCCATCTTAATAGCATCATGGGCCCCTGGGCAAAGTAATGCACTGGGGCCCCTACCAGCCGGTCCCAGTTTACACACCTACTGTCCAAAACAAAAGTATAAAAAGCCGATAGAGTTAAACATATATTTATTAGTACTTTCAATCAAACCAATTTTAAGCAATAAGAAAACATGCCATAAATCAAAGACTAATCAACACAAAGGGCACAGTACAGAGGGGGAGGCAGAAGGTCTCAGTATGGGGGGTGTTTGAGTGGTATCAGGAGACCACAGTGCTGGGATCAGGATGGCACATACAGGTTCCTGGGCCATCCTGGGACAGATTAGTAAAAACTGTGACTGTCCCAACTAATCTGGGACACTTGGCAAATATGATGTAATGCGGTCCAGTGCAGACAAATGCATTGTGTTTGCTATCTCCGTCTGGCGTGTCATTAACTTTACACTGACACCCGCTGCAGATCGCAGATCTCAGACACAGCATGTTTTGAAAGCACTGCATTCCAGTGTGAACCCGCTGTAAAATAGCTGCTAATAGCTTTTAAAGGACAGGGAGGTCTGCATAACCTCTTAAAACACAAGACCCATAGTGGTGGACATCTTTATGAAGCTAAATACCTGTGTGAGAAGCTTCAGTTGAAAAGCTGACTGTTTTGACTTCCAGGTTGTTGAAGTCGCTTGCAATGAAACTGATGGTTGCTCAGCATCCCTGTCCAAAAACAGATATGCTCCCCAGAATTCACAGACTCTCAGTTTCCATCTTATGCTTCTCACAGACATATCTTGCTTTGTAACTGGTTCCCCCTCATGTATTGCCTCAAGCAGCACCAATCATACATCAATCATACATAGGTATGCTCAGGGCATATCTGTGACAGGCTATTGTTATGAGATGGAAACAGCCAGGCCCTCACACCTTTCTGCTGCTACACTACACAGATCAAAGGAGTGAAAACTGACTTTTTTTGTCTGAAATCTGCAGGTGTTCCATCAAAAGTTGATATTTATGACATCTGTTTAATTATCTGATGGTGGATGTAATCCCTTTACCTGCAGTCTGGAATTCAGCAGAAATATATAGTTTTTTCAGAAACTATAAAAGAAAACTATATACAGTATCTCACAAAAGTGAGTACACCCCTTACATTTTTGTAAATATTTTATTATATCTTTTCATTTGACAACAATGAAGAAATGACACTTTGCTACAATGTAAAGTAGTGAGTGTACAGCTTGTATAACAGTGTGAATTTGCTGCCCCCTCAAAATAACTCAACACAAAGTCTTAACTGCTGGCAAAAAAAGTGAGTACACCCCTAAGTGAAAATGTCCAAATTGGGACCAATTAGCCATTTACCCTCCCCAGTGTCATGTGACTCGTTAGTGTTACAGGGTCTCAAGTGTGAATGGGGAGCAGATGTGTTAAATTTGGTGTTATCGCTCTCACTCTCCCATACTGGTCACTGGAAGTTCAACATGGCACCTCATGGCAAAAAGAACTCTCTGAGGATCTGAGAAAAAAATTGTTGCTCTACATAAAGATGGAGTAGGCTATAAGAAGTTTGCCAAGACCCTGAAACTGAGCTGCAGCATCGTGGCCAAGACCATACAGCGGTTTAACCACTAGCTGTCCGCCCACTGTCATATGACGGTGGGACGAGGCAGCTCTCCTTCTGGGCAGACATCATATGACGTGATCGCCTTCCCGAGCCACTAGGGGGGGGCGCGTGCGCGCACGCTGCATCGCTGGGGACCCGATGAACGTGCCCGGCAGCCACGATGTCCGCCGGGCACCCACGATTGCCCAGTAACTGAGCAGGACCGTGGATCTGTGTGTGTAAACACACAGATCCACATCCTGTCAGAGGAGAGGAGACTGATGGTGTGTCCCCTGTACATAGGGACACCGATCGGTCACCTCCCCCAGTCAGTCCCCTCCACCCACAGTTAGAATCACTCCCCTAGGACACACATTAACCCCTCGATCACCCCCTAGTGTTAACCCCTTCCCTGCCAGTCACATTTACACAGTAATCAATGCATTTTTATAGCTCGGATCGCTGTATACATGTGAATGGTCCCAAAAATGTGTCAAAAGTGTCCGATATGTCCGCCTCAATATCGCAGTCACAATAAAAATCGCAGAACGCCGCCATGACTAGTAAAAAAAAAAAAAAATAATAATAAAAATGCTATAAATCTATCCCCTATTTTGTAGACGCTATAACTTTTGTGCAAACCACTCAGTATACGCTTATTGCCATTTTTTTTACCAAAAATATGTAGAAGAATACATATCGGCCTAAACTGAGGAAAAAAATTTGTTTAAAAAAAAAAAAAAAAGAATGGATATTTATTATAGCAAAAAGTAAAAAATATTGCGGAGATGTGTCCGCTGACACTCGTCTGCCATCCGATCCGCTAAAAACAGACGTATGGCTATACGTTTCCCATCTGTCTTGGCAGATCGGATGAGATCTGATGAAAACAGGCATGCTGTCTGTTTTGGTCTGATCTCTCCATAGGAATCAACGGTGCTCTGACAGGCCCTTCCCTGCTCAGTGAGCAGAGACGGACCTGTCATCCGCCGGCTCAGCGGAGATCAATGGATCGATTTCCCACTGAGCTGGCGGACTCTGCTGAACAGATCCGATTCATGTGGAAGGGGCCTTAAGGAGTTCCCTGTGTGGCCTGCTCTCTCTGTTACTGGTGGATATTCAGATTGAGGAGAGAGTAATAGTGTGGTGCAATTTGTTAGAAACCTGAGTGTGAGAGTTTGTGCTTTCAGAAGTAAAAGCATTAGTGGGCACAAAGTTGCGATGTAGTCGAGGATCAGGTATCCCCCAGGCTAAGGGAGTATAGCACCATTGCCCATGTTCTCTTGGAGTCCGTAGGTATTCCTCCTCTATGAAGCTGAGGTGAGGAGGGAGAGTACATGATACTTAAGGCCTAAAGAATATGAAAAAAAAAAAACTTTAAAGAGCACCCGTATTGTATAAGCTGTGCCCATAAAACAGCTAGTCATCAGTATTGCTTGTGGTCAACCTGCAGCTCATCCTTTACCCATTATTGACTTATACATTTCCAAAACACGCCAAAATGGGACTTTAATTGTACCACTATACCCTACCACATCAGATACTTTGTTATTAAAATAAAATATTCATGTAATATACATAATTAAAAATAATTGTAAGATGAAAAGCATTATTTAAATTATGCCTCATAATACATATTATTGAGATTACTTGAGGAGATCGTATTCTCACAACATAGGAAATAACAATCCCCATACATTTTTTGGACATACAGTGTTAAGAAAATACTACTGACATGTTTCGTTGGAACAATGCGCCCACTCTCTAGAGCGGCAAACACTGTAAAAACAGTATTGTTACAAACTTCATAATGTTAGGAGGAACTTTTCCTCAATTTCCCAGGTGGAATCCAAGCAAACAGAGGGAAACTAAAAGGTGGGGACAATGCAAAGAAAAGTCTTTGATGTAAATTTCGAGGGTATATGGTTCCCAAATTTTTGATGTCAAAGGCCGGATGAATTTACACCCTGCTTCTAAATGGTCAAAAACATCAGCAGCTTTTCCAAGTAAACAGGTAATTCTGCTGTATTTGGTGCTGCCAAGAAATAAGATGGCCAACCACTGAGCAAATTTCATCTGACTGCTGTTGAATCAGGCAAAATTTGCTTCATAAGTGGCCCTGTTGACACTCCCCAACTCAACATCCTTCTACTGGAAAATTGATGGAGCCAGATGAAAAAGTGTTGGGCAAACAGCCATGTATAGCATGGATGGAGATATATGTTCTGCAGGCTGAATAAAAAAAAATAGGGTAGGCCTCCTTTACCATGCCTTGCTCTGCACTGTGTTTCTGTGTGATGGCTCCCATCTTGGTGGAGGCAGGGTTCCCTCATGTCATGCATCCAGCATAGAGAACAATAAATAGCACAGTAGTAACATTATCAAATCTCACTCCAAATTTCCTGAGACTATTGCCCTGTACACACGGTCGGATTTTCCAACGGAAAATGTGCGATTGGAGCTTGTTGTTGGAAATTCTGACCTTGTGTGGGCTCCATCGGACTTTTTCCATCAGAATTTCCGCCACACAAAGTTTGAGAGCAGGCTATAAAATTTTCCGACAACAAAATCCGATCGCGTCAATTCCGACCGTGTGTGGACAATTCCGATGCACAAAGTGCCACGCATGCTCAGAATAAATTCCAAGACAGAACTGCTCGGTCTGGTAAAATTAGCGTTCGGAATGGATATAGCACTTTCGTCACGCTGCAATGTTTTAAATAGTTTAATGCAGCGCACTCTCTTTTTCTTTATAATGCTAGAAGAATGAAGTAGTTTTGCTGTTCATATTCACACAGAGTTCTCACAGACTTCTTTCTTTATTATTTATCGTGATTTCATCAATATAATATTTTTATTTGTCACATCTACCGAAAACATTTTTTTTTAAATGTTTTTAGATTAAATAATTATTTTTGGATTTTTTTTAACGCCTGATCTTGTGGTTTTTGTTTTTTTTTAACTCCAGAATATTTTTGGGTGTGCTTTGTGTGTCAAGTTACCACAACACCATTATTATCTTGTATTATTTAATCTCAAGGAGGTTGCATGGTGTTGGTGTCTCTTGTTAATTTCACATTGTATTTTTGAAATGTACCTGCCTCCTCACAAACAAACTGTCCTTTTTGAAGGAAAACACACATAGGCGAGTATAATTGAAACAAAAATTCCTTTATTAAGGGCTCATAACCAAACAAAGAGGGAGGCAACGCTGGATAAACAGCAGAAATTGGCGAAGCCTTTGACCCCCAGGGCACACATCAATTGTTTTCCTGCAAAATTGGTGGCCTGAGGAGTCCATATATAAGGGAGTACAATCTGGTCCAGAAGTCCAAGAGATCATGAACAGCAGCAGATGACATACATGTCCCCAGGCTGTGGTCATACAAGAGCCTGCATCTTTTGCCAGACCAGACCGAACCCAGGGCCATCACTCTCTGGTCTTCCTTACACACTTCCTTCCAGGCTGTGGCTCTGGTGTTGGAGGTGTGGCAGGAGGAGGAGTAGGACCTGGAGGAGGAGGAGGACCTGGAGGAGGACCATGGGTGAGCTCACAAATGTGGCTTTGGCATGTAAGTTGGCCCCTCAAACCCTTATTTAGTATTTCTAAAATGAGAAGCTCACATAAGAGGCGTTGGCCCTCCTCCATTTGCAGCATTTTGCATGCTGTTAGGTCAGCAAAATCCTCTTCAACACTGTGGGGGGTTCTGAGGGCCTCAGTAGCCTTCCAAAATAGGCCAATTGCAGCTTCCTCCAGGTTACTCCTCTTCCTGCCACTTTTTCTTTGAAGGTGGAGGGGAGGGACCTGGGTATCGGGCAGCGTACTTTGCCCGGCCACCTCCTGGCTGAGACTTTCCTGTGTATGAAAAAGGGACATCGTTTTAGTTTTTGGTTCATCAATCACAATCAGAAATTAGGAATCCAAACTAACATATATTTAACATCATTAATTTGACAACCAGAAATATTTAGAAGAATGCTATACCTGACTCAAGCTGGGCTCCTCCACATGTTGCTGTCTGGAAGGCCCAGGTTGGACGTCCGAAGCCTCAGCTGAGGGGGAAGGAAGCGTGGAAGGAAGAGTGGAGAGTGCTGGCCTGGGTTCAGTCTGACCTGCCAGAAAATGCAGCCTGTCATAGTACCACAGCCTGGGGACATAAATGTCATCTGCTGCTCCAGATCTCTGGGAATTCTGGACCTTCTTGTGCTCCCTTAGATAAGTGCTCCTCATGCCACCAATTAGGGCCTTCAAATAGGGCATGTTTGCCGTGGGGATCACCGGCTTCACAAATTCCAGCAATTGATCCAGCGCTGCCTTCCTCTTTGTTTGGTTCTTATATTCGGGGTGGTTTACCTGCCACAGACAGGGCAGCTCCCTGAACATATCAATGAATATGGTGATAAAGTCCTGATCCTTCAATATATCCATTTTCTCTGCAAGACACAACACAAGACAAACCCTAATGTCAGGCTAAAGTCTGCTATACTTGTCCCAATATAGGCCTCAATCTCTAAGCAGTATAGGCACAAGTTTAAATGTTACCTTCATTATCACGATCGGCGCTTCCGATACTCCTCTCTCCTCTCACAGATCGTACGTACTACGCACGTGTGTTACGCTTTATATGCACTGCGCATGCGTGAAACTCCGCCCGCCCCTGACGTTCTTTCTAGTCTATTCCCCGCCCCTTCTCACAGTGGGGAAGAGCACATGGCAGAGACACAACAGGTGCGTGCTAATTACAACAACAAGGAGGGGGAGGAGGAAAGCCGGAGCCAGAAACGTCACGATCCCGGAGGAGACGATTTAAGGTATCGAATATGTCCTTTGTGGAGATGTTGGAGATGGTGGACATCTTGAAAAGGTCCGACTATGACGGGAAGTATGGACCTTATCCCAAACCCAATGTCAGAAAGGCCAAGATCATGACTAAAGTTGTGAAGAGTCTGCACAGGAATTTTGGGGTACAGCAATCCAAGGATCAACTGAGGAAACGGTGGTCAGACCTCAAATTAAGAGAGCACGATCAGTATAGAAGGATCAGGAGAGTGCTACAAAAAAGTAAGTAGTTGTCCTGTGTTCCTATTCGTTATTTTTATAACGTTCGTGCTGCTCCATGTGCTTTTCTTTACTGTTGTACAGTTAAAAAATGGCAACTTTCATGTTCATGGGCACATTATTCATTCGTAGGAAACATTGTTCGTTCGGCCAATAAAACACCATGTTTTGGCTAGATGCATTTCAATACATTTTTTCTGGCCTACTTCTCTTAAAATAATTTTGTTGTCTAGATGGGTATGTAACTAGAATGAAATGCAAACTAGGTTCTGTGTAAGGAAAGGACACTCAGCAGCTGTTTACACATCTGGAAGCTGGAGCACTAGTGTGGGACACCAGAACACCCTTTTTAGTAGGGGGCCCACACAGGTGCTCTAGTGTATACTATAGGGGTGACTCCATCTGTGAAGCTTGTACAAAACAGGTAAGTATTCAAGCTTGCCAAAGTTACAAAATATTTCTTCATCTTGAAACTCTGCCAAATCAGACAATTGTACCCCACTTCCAAGCAATGTTTCATATTCTTATTTCTGCCATCAAATATCTGTGTGCTAAGTATACCTATTTTTTTTTTTACATAGGGGAGAAAAGACTCGGAGGACACCACTCATCAGAGGAAACCACGGACCCCCCACCTCAAGAAGAAGTGGAAATGCCACAAACCCAACCAGAGGAGGAGGAGGAGGGAGACGTTGTAGAAATTGTCACCACAACAGGTGAGTGTCTGCGACCACAGGCTCAGGTAAGAGATGGATGCATATTTATAATACATGGTGTGTTTTTGTTTCTATATTTTTAGGTGATCATGATGTTGTGGATGAAGGTCATTTCACCAGTGAAAGTGCCCAGATCCTGATCGGGGAGATCATGGGGTGTAATAGGGACTTGGAAAACATCAAGCAAAACATCAATGATGTTCAAAACAAAATGAAGAACATCATTGATGTTTTAGGGAGAGTTTAAAACCCCTCGAAATTCCTAATTTTATTGGCTTTTTTTCCTGGAAGTTTTTTTCACATTTTGTAATATATTCTCGAAAAGCCAAATTTTGAAGATGCACACAGTGTGTCAACATGTGCTATCTGCCATCAGGGGAGATCAATGTATGCGTTTTGTGGGTGCAACACCTTCCTCAATAATAAAGTAGCTGAGAGGAAGGGGCTGCACTCACAAAACACGTCCCTTGATACCCCATGATGGCAGCTAGCATATGTTGACATTCGGCAATTTGTGTGCATCTTCAAAATTTGGCTTTTCAAGGGGTGACATCTGCTGAACGCAATATCATACACAGTTTATAAATACTCATGTCTGATATTGCCTTCAATTTCCACAAAAGTTGAACTTTGTACGTTCCAGATTTGTGTATTTCTTGTTGGTTTTAAACATGTAGAAAAGGACATTTCTACTTTTATTATTAATGTCACCTAAAAATATTTTATACAACAAACATGTTGGTTTGTTTTAAAAACCTTTTATAAATGCACATGTGATTGTGCTTGTATTACAAATCTTGATAATCAACAATGTGTGGCTTCTTCTTTCAATGCTCCTAAACTTTTTTTGTGTTAAAATTTGTGTTTTCAGTGACAATGGGTGTTATTTCCTAAGGGCAAATCCACTTTGCACTACAAATGCAGTTTCAGTGCAGTCTCAAGTGCACTTGGAGTGCAAAGTGTCTTTGCCTTTAGTAAATAACACACAACGGTGTTTTAGCATTTTACTGAATCACGCCATTTTCAGGACTGCCCAAATTTCAGTAATGGTCAGCTAAAAGAAACACAAGCTGTAAATGTAAGCAAATAATTTTTCTGTTAAAAATATTTTTTTATTTAAAAAATGTCTCAGACATTGTCTGGCATATTGATGGCCCCCCCTACCCACAAAGTATTCCATGTATCTTAGACAGACCTCGCAGGCACTCAGGGAGGGCATGCCAGGATGCCAGCTTCAAGCGCCATCAGGGTTGGTTCATTGAGATTAATTCCGGCTTCAGAACCAACTGAGCCAGCATAGTTCACAGAATTTCTCCTTAAAAAGTTGTGGAGAACACAGCAAGCCAGGATGATGTGATTGAGTTTATACTCTGCCATGTGTATGGGTGTAAGAAATAGGCGTAACCGGCTGGCCATTATTCCAAACGTGTTCTCCACCACCCTTCTGGCTCTGGCCAGCCGGTAATTAAAAACCCTCTGGTCCGGGGTGAGGGTCCTCATAGGGAATGGCCGCATTAAGATGGTCCCCCAGCGCAAATGCTTCATCCGCAACGAAGACGAATGGGAGTCCTTCTGCATTGTCTTCTGGAGGTGGCAAGTCCAAGCTGCCATTCTGGAGACGCCTGTAGAACTCCGTGTGGGCGATGACTCCACCATCTGACATCCGGCCATTCTTCCCCATGTCCACATACAGGAACTCATAAGTAGCCGACACCACCGCCAACATCACAATACTATTGAACCCCATGTAGTTGTAATAGTATGACCCCAAGTTGGGTGGTGGGACAATGTGGACGTGTTTCCCATCAATTGCCCCTCCGCATTTAGGAAAGTCCCACTGCTGGGCAAAGTGGGAGGCCACAGTCTGCCATTCCTGTGGGTTGGAAGGAAACTGTGGAGTCAAACAAGAAAAAAATATTTATCATTTTGCACATAAACATGGAAAGCAGATTAGACACAAACATTCTTGGCCAACATCAGTATAACATTTATTTTAGGGAGTATTTCAAGACAAAGGTCTAAGGTCCACCTATCAGACCCCCCCCCCCCCCATGGGCCATTTTATAGATTTTATGGGGGGGAGATGTTTTGGACAGGTAACCCTCTCTTCATTAAAAGATTCATTAAGAGATGAATGCCTAAATAATGTCTATTACTTTGGCCAGCCCCTCCTTACTTACACTATTGGCAGCCCACTGGACAGGTAAGAAGTGTCATAATACAAAGAGATAAATACACACTGTACACATTTTAGCACATTTTTACATTCTGCAATTACCTATCAAGATAATAATAGGATACAAAAACTTTAAACAGTACCATTTGAAAGTATTCAGGCAGGCCCTTGCACTACATGCTTTGGGGAATTCATCCATAAATTTGACCACAAAAGAGATGGGTATAGTGTGTATGGGTTTGGCAAAGTCAGCAGATAGAGGATTGGTATCAGCTGAGTTAGCAGTTGGGGGGAGGGAGGGTTCCAAATGATTTTGGGACCCCAAAAAAAAAGTCTCTGGCACTCTGCCTGAATTTCAAACACACATCACAATTTTCAACATTTTAGGGTGTGTTTAGGGTAAAGCGCTACTATGGCGCTGACAAAATACATTGTTAATTGAGTAGATGAGGTGGATATAGGGCCAGGAGAGCATGCTGGGGAGGTAAGTGAAGGCAAATATGTATGAAGGACAAAAAAAAATACATAAAATTCCAGCATGCATCAGGACAAAGGGGACATTCACAGCATATTACAATCATGGTAATTTGGGAATGAGGAAAGAAATACAATACATTATCAAACATTAAACAATAAAATGTGATGTTAAAGGATAAAAATCTTACCTTAATATACTCCTTCTGCAGGACCTGGATGATGGCAGAACAGGTCTCCGGGATAATGATCCCCAGAGCCTGGGGGGAGATGCCTGTCGAGAACTTGATGTCCTACAGGCTTCTCCCCGTCGCCAAGTACTGCAGGGTGGCGACTAGCCTCTGTTCCAGAGTGATGGCTTGCCTCATGCAGATATCCTGCCTGCTGATATAGGGTGTCAGCAAAGCCAACAAACGGTGAAATACGGGGTCCGTCATCCGGAGAAAGTTCCTGAAATCGTCAGGATTATTCTCATGGATCTCACGGAGCAAAGGCATGTGACAGAACTGGTCACGCTGGAGCAACCAATTCTTGGTCCATGAACTCCTCCTTGCCCTGTTCATGGACTGGGCTTGTGTCAAAATAAGGACCCCAACACCAAGCCCCCGCACAGCACGAACTCTACGATGAGTATGTACATGTAACTGTACATGTAACGTGGCTAGAAAACGGTCGGCTGCTCAGAACGGAGTAACAGAACGCACTGAACAACAGCAAGGCCTGTGAAGAGCGACCTGAAAATCAGTAACGAACGAACAAGAACACAATGACAAGTCAATGGTAACTCACTGCACGCACTGAAGACCAGATACAAACCCACAAGCACAAACTGAACAGCAGAAATACGATCTGAAAGCCACGAGTCTAAAAAAGCACGAATTGTCTCTCACCAAACTTTTACTAACACGAGATTAGCAAAAGGAGCCCAAAGGGTGCCACGCTTAGTACTGAACTGCCCTTTTATAGTCTCGCCATACGTGGTGTACCTGACCGCGTTCTTGGCGTTCGGAAATTCCGACAACTTTGTGCGACCGTGTGTATGCAAAACAAGTTTGAGCCAACATCCGTCGGAAAAATTCATGGATTTTGTTGTCGGAATGTCCGATCAATGTCCGACCGTGTGTACAGGGCATAGGAGTCACGGGCAGCAGTGCCTTAGATCTCACACTTCAGATATACAGCTATGAGGCTGTAGGCCCAGCAGTGCCTTGGCACTGCCACATACCTGAAAGTTTGCTGCTATTGAAGAGTCATTTCATTTGACATTGCATATCTTCACTTTTTGAATTCAGGTCTACTTTAACTACAGCTGTGTGGAATCCAGTCACTCCCTATACAGCTGTCTTAATATAATATATTTACTCAAGCAAATGATGGGGGTCGACAATGCCTTCCAAGAGTTGTAGAGCTGGTCAGGACCACTGGACAAACAGCAAGTTCCAGGTGTCCATATCTGGCAGTCTTCAGAATCAGAAGTTCCCCCTAGGAGGCCTACAGCTAGAAAAATATGGGTAACCTACTGTTCACATAGGATAGGCAATACAGAGCAGTAATATGTCTATGGTCTTGCCATGGCTAAGGAGAACCACTAAGGAAAACCGCTAGAGTTGGGCACCCTGGAATTGGGTCTAAGAGAATATTCCTGTCTTAATAGATTCCCTTTCAGTAAACATCTAAGTATGGGTCCACTTTAATACAAGAACAGTTCTTATCTAACTGTGCCACACAGAGCATGTGACTACTAATATGGACTGCAATTAAGCAGCTGTACTGTGCACATCTTTATCTATCTATCTATCTATCTTTCTTCTTTCTTGTTTTTCAGGGCATAACGCTTGTATAATGTGCTTTTATGTGTGATTTTCTGTCATAAAAGGTTTACTGTCATTTATATGCACGGTGCTGTATTATTGCTTTTTCAGGTGGAAGGGTTTAAACTGGATCAGGGACCAATTATGGGGAAGTCGAATAGCATGGGAGAAGAAGCATGACCAACGTATCATTTCAGGGTTACAACATCATTACAGCTATAAACCTCCTTGGACATGTAATATTTTCCATGGTTTCTAAATGCTTATTACTGTGTGAGGTATATGACCTTTTTATTTTTTTTATATGTCTTCTGATAACTTTTTAGGAGTCAGATCAAGTTTAAAAGATGTTCACTGAAAGTTGTTCACACCTTCTTTCCCCAAGTTTGGACATCCCCCATAACAAAGCACCTGTGAATTAGGCATAATGTGCTGCAGTGGAAAAGAGAACTTTGGCATTTCATTTGATTTTTGTTACAAGTCTGAATAGTTCAATGTGTTTATTTGTAAGTGAGTTATTAGGCCTCACCTTTACTCACTTAAAGCATAACTCCACTTTTGTTGAGAAAAAAAAACATTCCCCTCTGGGTGATCTATGTACATAGCAAGGATTATACCAACCTTTGTTGCAGATTACTACCTTTTGTTATTCTGAAGAAATCACTGTTTGTTCCTCTGTGCTCCTGGGCTGAGTGGGTCTAATGGGAGTGGTTTCATAATTATCAACCAACTGCTGCACCTGCAGAGCACTAATGAGGAAATCTGCTGGGCCTGCATCCCTTTAGACGTGTTCCTATTGGGAGTATCGCACCAAAAATTACATTTTTGTTCCAAGGGATGCCTAAAATCTGATTTGTATCTTAGTGTAGACTTCTGGGAAAATTGGTGAGCCAATCACACAAGCAGGAAATTTTGTTTCTGGGGGGTGGTCAGAACACATTCTGTGTAAAGAACACCTCCAGATAGCCATATTGCATTGCATTTTCAGAAAATTACAGCCGCTGTTGCCATTTTTTTTCCCCATGAAAGTGGAGTTACCCTTTAAACCACTTAAGGACCAAGCTTATTTTTCAAACTTGCTGTTTACAAGTTAAGATAAAGCAGGCTTGAATGGAGGAGAAGATTTGGATGCCGCACACCGGATGTAGTCAAAAAACTTCACTTTATTGAAAAAATGGGATCATCAAAATAACAAGACTGTCATGCAGAAAGTACAGGTAAGCTGACGCGTTTCGCACTCAGGACTGAGTGCTTACTCATAGCTATACTTTGTCACACCATATTTGCGCAGCAATCTTACAAATGCAATTTTTATGGAAAAAATACACTTTTTAGAATAAAAAATAAGAAAACAGTAAAGTTAGCCCATTTTATTCTATATTGTGAAAGATAATGTTATGCTGAGTAAATTGATACCCAACATGTCATGCTTCAAAATTGCGCCCGCTCGTGGAATGGCGACAAACTGGCACTTAAAAATCTCCATAGGCGATGTTTAAAAATGTCTATAGGTTACCAGTTTTGAGTTACAGAGGAGATCTTTTGCTAGAATAATTGTTCTCGCTCTAACGATCGCGGTGATTTATACCTCACATGTGTGGTTTGAACACTATTTTCATATGTGGGGGCGTGACTTACGTATGCGTTTGCTTCTGCGCACAAGCACGGAGGAACGAGGCGCTTTAGGATATTTTTTTTTCTTATTTATTTTACTTACTTATTTTTTATTTTTACACTGTCCTTTTTAAAAAAAAATTTGGATCACTTTTATTCCTATTACAAGGAATGTAAACATCCCTTGTGATAGAAAAAAAGCATGACCGGACCTCTTTACTGTGAGATCTGGAGTCAAAAAGACCTCAGATCTCACATTTACACTTAAAAGCAATTAAAAAAAAAGTATTTTTTTTCCAATAAAAAAAATGGTCCCTTTAAGGCCTGAGGGCGGGATTGACGTTTGACATCGCTCTCATCCTCCAAGGGCATAGAGTCAAGTGGGGGATATCATTCCCTGCCCATCAGGGGAAAGCATCGGATCATTTCCTCCGCTGCCGACGGTTGCGGTAAGCGGCGGAGTCAACCAGGACATGGCAGGAGGGGGGTCACCTCCCCCCGCCACCGATAAAAGTGATCTTGCGTTGAATCCCCCACTGAGACCACATTTATCCTAAAGTGGAGTGCCCGCCGTTGACAAAAATACTGGGGTTATGGCAGCTATCTGCTACCTTAACAACTGTATTTAAAGTCAAAATAGCGGCGTAAAGCCACGATGGGCGGACCGTAAGTGGTTAAAGACTGACATGTTAAACCCCCTTCCTGTCCAGGCCGTGTTTCAGTTTTCAGCACTGTGATACTTTGACTGATTATTACTCGATCATTCATTACTGTATCCAAATTAATTTTATATCATTTTTAGAGATTTCTTTTGAAGGTATTTAAAGCGGAGTTCCAGGCTAAAATCAAACTAGGTGTAATCCAATTGTGCAGACCCCACCCCCGCCTATTTGGATATTCCTTTTTTTGGCCGTTTTGTACCTTTTTTTTTTTTTTTCTAGCAGGGCTTCCGTTCTACACCGCCACGGTTAGCTACATCATCTCCGGATTTGCATCTGCCCCTCCTCCTGCCCTCTGCTGCCTTCTGGGACCTGTGTGTGTGTCCTAGAAGATGATGGAGCCATTCAGAAAGCGCAGCGCGACTCACGCATGCGCAGTAGGTATCCGGCTGTGAAGCCTGAAGGCTTCACTGCCAGTTTCCCTTAGTTGCAATGCCGGCAGCTGCACCCAAGCCGATGGCTTCGCGGGGGGGAACCGACATAGCGGGATCCCTGGACAGGTACGTGTCCTTATATTTAAAGTCAGCAGCTACATTATTTGTAGCTGCTGAATTTTAATTTTTTTCTTAAGAGGCTGGAACTCCGCTTTAATAACCACTGTTTTTTTTTAAGGTTTTTTTTCTATATAAAGGAAAAAAAATTAAATTTTGAACAAAATGTTGTTACAAAAACGTTGTAAATAAATATATTTTTTCATAAATTTTCGGAAAATGTGTTCTTAATTACTTACAATTCTTTGGTAAAAAGAAAACTAATAAGTGTATATTATTTAGTCTTTGTGAAAGTCATAGTGTACAAACTATGGTATATATTGCACGTTTGAAATGTATCAACCCTGAAGCTCTGACTACCAATCTCATTTCTCGAGGCCCTAAAATGTTAGGACAGTATGAATACCCTCAAAATGACCCCTTTTTGGAAAGTATACACTCCAAGGTATTCACTTAGTATGAAGCATGGTGAGTTTTTTGAAGTTGTAATTTTCACCACTTTTTTGGAGAATGAAGAAAGTAAAGAAAATTTGATTTTATTTTACAAAGTTGTCATTTTAGCAAGTTATTTTTCACACGCAGCATAGGCATACTCACATAACCCCCAAACACATTCTTCTACTCCTCCTGAGTATGACTGATAGAGGAACCCAAAATCCAAGGAGCACCTTCAGGCTGTCAAGGGGCATAAATAATGCATCTGATTTCCTGACTACCTGTCACATTTATTACGGCTCTGAAGTGCCAGAAGAAACATCAGCAAAAGTACCACATTTTGGAGGACAGACCCTCCAATGTTTTTAATTGGAGGCATGGTGAGTTTTTTGAAGAAATCACAGTTTTTTGCCACAAGTTTTTGGAAAATAAAGAAAGAAAATTAAAATGTATTTTTTACAGATAGTTGTCAATTAATACTATATTTCCAACACATGGTATGGGCATTCATAGAATTACACCCAAAGCACTCTCTGCTATTCCTCCTGATTGTGAGGATACTACATACGTGAGACTCTGGCCTATTCTACACTAGCTTATGGCAGAACAAATTAGTTCAACCTAAACCTGTGTCAATGGTCAAGATATGACTGAGCAGAAGGATTTATGCTTCTGTTTTTGGGTATCCTGTAACTTTTATCCCTTTCTTCCCCGGACACTCAGCCAGTGCATTTTGCAAAAGAAGATTGAGTGGAAGTCTATTATTCAGTTTGCCACTGTTTATTAAGTGAGTGCTTGGATGCAGCTATAAAGCAAATCGCCAGTAGAGAGAATAGTAGGGCCCATGAAATCTAGCAGCTTATAAGCGGATCAATGTTACAGTGATGAAGTCTGAATACCTGAGTTCCCAAAAACAAGACCTCAACAAAGCCATTAAGTAATTCAGCCCACCCAAGGCATTGATGACCAAAATATACTGTAATTTTGGGATGGAAAGAACAGTAGTCCTTTAAAAGCTATATCTATATATTTTTTTGAACAATTCAGTTAACTTCCTGTTGTGTCTCCAGGATAGGAAGTGAAAGAAATCTCCCCAGCTGGAAACTTACAGTCAAAATAAACCTGATGTGTGGTTTAATCATTCCCTACTCTATCCATAACCTTAGATACACTTTAACTCCTTGACCTCCGGAATGACCAGGCCATTTTTTTTGCAATATGGCACGGCATTACTTTAACTGACAATTGCATGTAATCATGCAACGCTATACACAAATAAAATTTATATCATTTTTTTCCCACAAATGAGCTTTCTTTTGGTGGTATTTGATCACCAATGCATTTTTTTTTGCTCTATAAACAAAAAAAGGCAAACAATTTTGAAAAAAAACAATATTTTTTACTTCCTGCTATAAAACACATCCAATAAAAAAAAAAATGTAAAATTTTAAATTAAATTTCTTCATAAATTTAGGCCACTGTATTCTGCTACATAATTTTGGTAAAAAAAAAATCCTAATAAGCGAATATTGATTGGTTTGCGCAAACGTTATACTGTTTACAAAGTATGGGATATACTGTATACTGAAATTGTTTTTTTTTTTTTTAATATGGCGGCCATCAGTGACTTATAGCAGGACTGCGCTATTGTTGTGAACATTCTGACACTAACTGACACTTTTGACACTGCCTGAACCAGTGACACTAATAGAGTGATCAGTGCTAAAAATATGCACTGTCACTATACTAATGACACTGGATGGTAAGGGGTTAAACAGCTAAGGCAATCAAAGGGCTAAATGTGTGCCTAGTCAGCATTTGTCTGTACTATGTGAGGTGCTTTTACTAAGGAAAGTGATAGATTTTCTTACCCTGCTTTGCAGGGAAGGAAAATCCATCACTTCCCCCTGTCAGGACAGAGTTCTGCCTTGTTTACATGTGTTTTCATGATAATCGGAGGGTAGCGGTGGACATCTATTGCCTGGCACCTGTTGATCTGCTTCGGCTGTGACAAATGACAGCAAAAGTGGCACGTCTGTGGTGCGCACACGTGCCCCTTTTCCCAAAAGTGCAGATGCACGGATATACACGTGATCCTGCACAGCGCGGCCACCCTGTAGCAGTAAATCTGCTATGGGGCTGTTGGCAGTATTGTTAACCTTCTAAGTATTTGGAAGCAAAGACATCTTTTTTACACAACAGCAATAAATGAGTATTAAGAAAGATTCATGCCAAAGAAGGTGGATGGATTCAACGATGCAAATAAAAATAACAAATAATTCATGTTCTATTTCTGTACCACTTCAGACAATATGAAATGACAGTGAAATTTTTACATCCTCTGAAAGCAAAATGGTAGTAACTATGACCATATTACAGTGAAACCACATCGTTTTGAAAAAGTCAGAGCCCGTTTTTGGATAGATGCAGATTCAGGATTCTCCCACGGGAATAAGCCATGATAGGAAAAACAGCAAAATACCTTATCAGACAGGAGACTAAAATAATAGAATAAAAAACTTGCTCATCTTTCAGATATAACCTTCTACCACCCAATCTTATTCAGAAGAAAGACCTTTTTGTTTATATTTTTATGTGTGTGGTTTGTAGGCTTTGCTATTTTGTGGTCAGGCGTCTCCTATGTGTCTGTTCAATAGCCTTTCATCTTTTCTACCTATTCATTTTTTCAGCTGTGACTAATTTTCAACTCCTTGTTTCCAGACTGCGTTATTGAGGACAGCGTCTTAAAAAAAAAAAAAAAAAAAAATTATAATATAGGGGGAGGGGATCAGTCTGGCCATGGTTGTGAGAATGGATCTCCTATGCATTTGATTTTTGTTTGAACAATGTCATGCCTGCTGTATCGATAAAATCAGACATGTGATTCCACCTTGTGCCAAGAGCTAAAGGTGTTTCAAGTCAAAGTTTAAAACTTTCCATATTAAAGTAAAACTTTAAGCAAATATACAAAAACCCTCCGATTCGCTCATATATTCCTTGAAAAGGCAGCTAGATTTGTGAATTGAAATTAGCATTTGTAATGAGTTGCCACCTGCAGCTGAAATCAGGCTTGCAGAGTGTTCAATGGGAGGACTCTAGGTGGGCTTACAGGAGAGGATAAGTCAGTGTGGGTGTTGCTGCTGTGATGACTCTAAGCAGGTGGGGCAGTGGAACAGAATCTGCAGAATTACAGGTTTTGGAAATGGTTGTCATACTTGTTATGCTATGCTTGTAGACTTTGCGGGGGCCACCTTCTCTATGCTATTACTATCCCAAAGCCTGTGCAGATCCATCTTGTCTGGTCCTGTGTATAAATATGGCAGATTCAAAACCCTACTACACCATCCCCCTGATATAATACAACATTCAGACCGGAGTTACTTACGTTGCATGTCCCTTGCATTACTCTAATGGTTACAGATTAAGACTATGAAAGTTCAGCCGAGCACCTTCAGCATGTGACACATAAGGGTTCATGTCACCTGATGCATGTTCTGTTAAGGGGTCCACTCTTCACCACCAGGAGAGCAACCTTTTTCCTTAACCACTAACAGCTCCTGATACAACCAGATTTACACTTTTTAGGGACCCCTTCGCCTGCACTAGTGTAGCATATTATCAAACAGCACCCATCCAGCCACCTGCAGCCTGTGTACAGACCCATTTTATACACAATCACTCAGGTATTCAAACATCCTCTTAAAATAACACACTTCCAGCATTAGGCCAAGCCCATCTCTTTTACTTAAAGATAAGTCAATACAAGTGCCAAATTATGGCATTGATGTTAGGCATATAACAACACCTGAGGTTCTTAATGCAGAGAAGAACTGTTCCCACAAGGTCAAGGGTTAGCTTGAGTGCAGGAAGGCCCATCCTAGGGGAAGGCCACATGGGGGAACTAAGTTCCACAGCCTTATTCCTTCCTTCGCTTGCCTAGTCTGCAGCCCACAGCTTTATAATCCTTGCACCCTATTTATGGGGATCTACCAGAAGGTCAGACTTAACAGTCCACCTTCTGTAAGGTCGAGTCCAAACTGTGTATGATACACTATATTGTCAAAAGTATTGGGACCCCAGTCTTAGTCTGTAGGGTTCAAAATTGATTTTTGAACCCTTTGCAGCTATAACAGCTCCAACTCTTCTGGGAAGGCTGTCCACAAGGTTTAGGAGTGCATCTATGGGAATGTTTGACCATTCTTCCAGAAGCACATTTGTGAGGTCAGACACTGATGTTGGACAAGAAGGCCTCCGCTCAGATTCACACCAAAGGTGTTCTATCGGGTTGAAGTCAGGACTCAACCCGATAGACTGTGCAGGCCAGTCAAGTTCCTCCATCTCCAAACGCACTCATCCATGTGTAGCCATGGTGTTAGCACTGCTGAACAAACGATCAGCCAAATCACCCCACTGGCGGACTTCATATATCCTTTCCAGAGACAATGAATAGTCTTTTGCAAGCTTTATTTTTGTTGTTTTATTGGGGGGGGGGGGGTACAACTTGGATAGGGATTGGGATATGGGATGCCCATGGAATTAATCATTGCCATCATATTTAAAGAATTCAATATACTTTGAACAAAGTTAGAGCCTGAAGATTGAATGTGCATGTTTGCCTAAGTATATATCTTCTCCTGCAGCTCCCTGCAGACTGTTACTCCCTCTGCATTTTGACCATGTAAAAGTAATGGTCTTAGATCTCTTTACCTCCTGCCCAAACTTGCTTCTTCTTGTACAAACTTGATTCCTCCTGCACAAACTTGTAGTTGCTAATTGAAGTATGACACATCCTCTTCTATTGGGTAATATGAACTCACTCTGAATAAGCCCCTCTACTGGCTCTGGTGACTCGCAGCTACTAGGCCTGAGGCCTGCAGAACCTCTCCCCGGAGGTCTAGTAGGTTAAAGTCTATCTTCTAGGAAATGGACTACTGCTCCCAGCCAGCTCAACTTGCAAACCATGCGCCATCTGGCTACACTGATTTGACACAGATCCCCACAGTCTCTTCTCTGATCTAGGACTCTTCATCATCCACCGTGCGCATGATAAAGACTCTGCTAGTGACCGTGTAGAAGCAGAGTTCCCTCACAGATTCCCTGGCACCTCCAGCCATTCACTGTGGTAACACTCACCGACCTTCCAGCCCTGAGTCCTTGATGAGGAACTTGTCAGGACCATGCGTTCCGACAGCTTCTCCTGCCCCTCTGCTCCATGAGTACCCTGCCACTGACGTGTGGTGACAGAGACATTGGCAATGACCTTGTAGAGGCAATGTTCCCTCACAGTTATCTCCAGGCCTCCTCCTGCAATCGATACACCCCCCCAGATGGGGGTGTTCTCCTGAGGCTGTCTAGCACTCCATTCCTCACTTCACCCAGCCGACTACTCCTCCCCAGCAGCATGTGACCTCAGTTCATATAGGAGGCCCACCCCCTGCCAACACCAGTTAAGGTTTGGTCAGGGCTCCCACATGTGCTGCCTGTCACTCCAGCTCTAGGCCCAGCCTTTCCTCCAGAACATTCTTCCTGGAGGCAGGGGAGTCGCCTCTGAACTGAAGTACAGGTGATCACACCCACTGCTACTCTGACCACTCCCAGCCCCCAGATCAAAACAGACAGGCCTAGCCTGCAGCATAGGCCTGCCTAAATTTGCCTGTGCTGAACAACCTAGTAAAATAACCCTTACTAGCACCTACCTTCTGGTAGAGGGTGCTACACATGTCTTTATGGACCTTGCTTTGTTCACTAGTCCAAATCATTTGCTGAAGGGGGGTTATGGTGTGGGGTTGTTTTTTAGGGGTTGGGCCTGGCCCCTTAGTTCCAGTGAAGGAAACTCTTAAGGTGTCAGCATATTTGGACATTTTGGACAATTTCATTCTCCCAACTTTGTGGGGACAGTTTGGAGATGGAGGAACTTGACTGGCCTGCACAGAGTTTTGACCTCAACCCAATAGAACACCTTTGGGATAAATTAGAGCGGAGACTGCATGTCAGGCCATCACGTCCAACAACAGTGCCTGACCTCACAAATGTGCTTCTGGAAGAATGGTCAAACATTCCCATAGACACACTCCTAAACCTTGTGGACAGCCTTCCCAGAAGAGATGAAGCTGTTATAGCTGCAAAGGGTGGGCCAACTAAATATTAAACCCTACAGACTAAGACTGGGATGCCATTAAAGTTCATGTGCATGTAAAGGCAGGCGTCACAATACTTTTGACAATATAGTGTATGTTAACCCCTTCGTACATGCTGCTATATACAGTGGAAAAAAAGGGTTGAACAGACATAAGTAAAACACTTCCTATATCTTTTAACTGTTTGGCTGTTATATAGTTTAAGCAAAACTGTGTTGTACCCATTCAAGGCAAAAAAATATATTTTGTTAATCCCCCGCCAGTAGCAAGTACAAATTAACTTGCCCTTTGCTTCCTCGCTCTGTTCACTGGGGGTTATTAACACTCCTTTAAACTATCCTAGGCTTGTTCTTATATCAAAAAGACTGCCCTTCATTAGCATTGTTGATTTATATTTTTTTCACAAAAGAAAAATTTAGTGGAGAAAAAAAGTTAAAGAAGCATCAGTGTGCAAATAACAATCACATAAACAGAAAAAAAAAGAAAAAAAAAATACCAAAGAAAACCACTAAATGAAACAAACTGAGCTACCCTAAATCCCCTCCCCCCACAAATTGTTTAATTAAAGAAAAAATATAATGCCTAATATTGCCTAATATAAAATCTGTAATTTTGCAACAAATCACTTTGCTTTTCCATCAAAAAAAAAAAAAAAAACGGAAGGAGGGAAGGAAGCATTTATTTTAAAGAACTCTGCTGAGCTTTATCTCTCAGAGAGTCTCATACCATTTTACCATTATTTTAAAATGACTATAGTTGCTTGTGTGAGAGAAACATGTCTTTGTGGTTTTCCCTTGCCTTTGCCAAGTATTTGTGCAGGAACTTGAAGCTTTTGCTTAGCTCCCAGCTTGCAATAGAAGCGGGGTAGAATCTCTGTTATTGGATGCTGTAGGCACACAACTTTTTGTGCAGAGATAAAAGTTGGATTTATTAATTTGAATAAAACTAACAGATCCCTGTTAGAATTCAGTCGTCTGAATGGATGCAGTCACTGTTTGGCTGACAATTTTACGCTTGGCTGCTTAGAAAGATGTCGGTTGGGAGGCGGTCAACACAACCACACACTCAGTATATTTCAGCTGGTTCTTTTGGAATAAATACCCCCCCTGGAAGATTTTACCTTTAATTCTGTTCTGGTGGGAACTCAAAATTTTGGATTTACCCTCACTTTTATTCCTGGTGACATTGCTGATCAGAGCAATTATAGAAAGTAAATCTCCCTAATGGGGATGCTATTAAAACCTGACAATCCCCTCAGCACTCTATCCGAATCTAATAAAATAAGAAGGTTTGATTTAGCTATTCTTTACCGATCCTGTCTGTCAAGTATCTATTTCTTTCTGTGACACCCTTGGAGAGATGTTCCTTTACTTCTTGTCCCTGCTACGTCAGGACAAGAAATAGGAGGCGGTTGTTGTTCTGTTTCAAATTCCACTTTATGCATTGACATACCTCGTTAGACCCAGTCTGTCCAGGCACTATGGTCACCTTCTGACTTGAAACAATCTACAGGCGGTTCAACTTATCAGCAAGACACAAAAGTTAAGTCTAACACAATTTAACTACAGATAATTGCAGTACAGAGGAGGTTTTTCCTGTCTTTTGGCGTGTAAGAAGACAATGGGGTTGATTTACTGAACTGGACAGTGCAAAATCTGGTGCAGCTCTGCATAGAACCCAATCAGCTTCCAGTTTTCTTTTCTCAAAGGGTAATTGAACAAGCTCATGTTAGATGCTGATTGGCTACCATGCACAGCTGCACCAGACTTTGCACTCTCCAGTCTTAGTAAATCAACCCCGATGACTTTCCTAAGCTCTGTCTCTGCAAAGAACTAAAGCCTCGTACACACAATTGGATTGTTGGCCAACAAAACCGTGGACTTTTGTCCGAAGGGCGTTGGCCCAAACTTGTCTTGCATACAAATGGCAAGGAATTGTTGGCCAACGAACACGAATGTGACGTACTACGTGGTTTTTCAGCTCTTTAGCACCACCCTTTAGGCTCCTTCTGCTAATTTTGTGTTAGTAGAAGTTTGGTTAGTGTTGATTTGCTCTTTTCATTTCGCGCTTTTCATTTCACGCTTTTCATTTTGCGGTTTTCATTTTGCTCCTGAACGGCCGTTCGTCAACCAGACATGTTGCGGAATCGGAGGAGATAACATGTTATTTATTTTTGGCCTTGGAATTATTGCTTTGACATTATTTTTTTGGTTGAATAATGATTTGATTTGGTATACTTTCTATATTTTTAGATGCATAGAATGCACTTTCTGGTTAAGTTCTATTGGCAGATAGCATGTCTAATTTTATTTGTTTTCTTTTTTAATGCACAATAAAAAAATTGTGTAGAATAATACTTGGCTATGTGTTTTACTTTAAATGACAGTTTGGGAGTAGGCAGTTACATTTAAAAAATACAATGTAAAATTGATAAAGGACACCAACATAGTTGTATCTTTGATCTTAAAAACGATGGGATAATGGTGTTGTGTTAAATTGCCCAAATAAAAAAAAAGCATAATAATATTGTTCTTGATATCACTAGAAAAAAAAAAAACAATATAAAATATGTTGGTGCGCTTATAAAACTATTCCCATCTGTTGGAGTGGTGTTTATATATAAAATCCTGAACCATAAAAACACCCTGATATAATCAGTAAAGTGAATAAGTGCAAATAAATAATCAATCAATAAAATCAACAAATGCAAAAAAATGCATCAAAAAACATATACCCTGATATCACAATCAGTAAAATGAATAGGTGCAAATAAATATACCAATCAATAAAGTGAATAAATGCAAATAGATGCATCAAAAACATATAAGGGAACACACATCCCTAGATATATGTAGATGGAAAAAAAAAAAAAAAACGCAGTAAATAGTGTCTGATTGTGTTAATCCAGCTGAGGTCTAAATTTCCAATCACTCATTGGAAATCATGGGGTACGACTTGTCATGCGATTTTTCAGTCCCAAGTCACATGAAAAGTCGCACTAGTGGAAACCGAGCCTAAGACTCCTTTCACACTAGCTGACTCCAAAGTTGCATGATTTTCAGTGCAACTTTGGAGTCTAACTTTGATACGACTTTGAAGTGACTTTGATAAGACTTTTACACTCTTTGGCATTGAAGCCATGTCAAAGTCCAATCAAAGTAGTGCAGGAACCTTTTCTGTACTCACAGCGACTTCAGTAGTGTCAATTGGAACAGCTCTCATAGAGATACATGTCATTTCATATGTTCTGCGACTTTAGGTCTCACAAGCCGGATCCTAAGTCGCACAAGTGTGAAAGGAGACTAAAAGTAGCTTAGTCTCTCCAGGGTTCTCCAATTGGGCAAAATTAGTTATTGACCTGCTTGGAGATGTGTGCAATTCTCTGCCACTGAGAGGAAAGGTGAATCCCATTCTTGGCTTTCCCTACCACAGAAACTCCCATCATCTCACTCCTTGTGACACATACAGTATCATTCTATTAATAACAAAATTAGTTGTTTTTTTTAAATCGCTATCCTAGCCAGCCAAATTTGGATGAGGTCAGATCCTAAATGAGCTGCTAAGACACTTGACTGGGCCACTAAGCAACCGATGCTACAAGTTTCTCATGCTATGTAGACTTAAAGTGGACCTTTTTCTAAATTCCTTATCAGCACTTCCTGGTCTTTCCAGGCAATGGTGACAAAGCTAGTGCCTCACAGTTGCTGTCTGGAAAGATTACATCACCAGTGCCTTCCATGGGGTTTCTTGTGATCTGGTTTGAAAAATAAGCCTTTCTTTCACAAAATCTCAGGATCATCGGTGGACCACCATAGAGAACAAGGAAAGTTACATTGGCCCACCGATTATTTTAAAATTTTAATTGGTGGGGCAAAAAGCAGAGGACGGTTAGGATGGACCAACAGCAAAGTGGCAAACAAGTACGAATAAAGCTTTTAAATACAAGTAAATCCATTTGTTTCACTGTAGACATTTCAATGGCATTGGCAGTGTTTTAGGAGAGGGGGAAAAGGTCTGTTATAAACAGGAAGTGTCTACAGCTCCTGGAGAGTGAAAAAACGGCACCACCAATCCAAATCAAGACATTAAAGAGAACCCGTACTTTACACATATAAATAAATAATAGATTGACTTTACTGTAGTGACTCTGGGTAGCATTGCCCAGGATCCTTCTTGCCCCTATACAGTATTAGGCCAACTGCTGGGCAAGTTGAAGCTTACACAGAGCTGCACAAGCTCCCATGTGAATGTGCTCAGGTTTGCTGGTTGGCTGGTCATAGGTGTGTCACATTGTCCCCGTGGCCCCGATTCTCGTCTTCTGGGGTCCCCCGGCGGCTCTCGCGGCTCCTCCCCACATCAGATAACCCCCTAGGAGAAGCGCTTTCCCGAGGGGGTTACCTTGCGGGCGCGCTTCCGAGTCCAGCATTCGACGTCCATAGCCACCGAATGTCCCCGCCGGGTCAAGTTCCAGGGCTCAGGTAATTAAAACGGGGGGCTGGGGGCCGGTCACTGCCATGTGTTTTTTCATCTTAATGCATAGGATACATTAAAGTGGAAAAACACGAAGGTTTACAACCCCTTTAAGCATATTATGTTTATTATATTTACGTTCATGCTATTTTAATATTATTTTAACAAACCCAGCAGAATCCATATCTATGTAAATGATTCATTTTCAAACCAAGTGCCATAATAAAAACTGAAGGGCTCTTTCCTTGGTATTATTTTATTTCAGGACAGGAACTCCCGAATCTCATAAACTAATAACAGTAAAATATTAAATAGCGAACAGATGTGATACCTCAAAATAAGAGGACGGCGTAATCATTTTTATATGTTGGCAGATGTATTTTTTGTTTTATCACTGGAGAATAGGTAGTCCCTCCCTTCTTCTGATGGTCAAATAAAGGAAACCATTAAAAATGTGAAGAAAATGGCAGCTTTCTTGTCCAGTAACTTTGTCTGCTCTTATCCCGGCTCCGGGGATTTTATCTTTGATCTGCAGTTTCAGTTCTAGTATTTGCCTTTTTGTATGAGCCAGTTCATTGCTGGATGCCTCTGTGGTGAAGAGAACATTTATTAAAGACTGTCCAGCAATTTTCTCTCTTCGCATAACACGGGATTATAAAATTCTCCGGCGGGCTGACTGTGTATTCCGAAGCCCCCGGGAAAGATTCTTCCTTTGTATTATTCAAAGTGTGCCTTACCGTGCCAATAATGACTCAGTCCTTTCTTTCGAGTCTTTCCAAACCTCTCATCTCCTTAGTAGCCTTTTATATTCGGAGGTGTTACACATCACTTACGAGGCACGCTACCAATGTGTAAGCCTGTGAGCATCGAATACCAAAAATGGTTCATCAGTCTGCAGTGTCTATTATGAAGCCCTGTCAAAGACAAAGACAGGTTCTCTTTGTATTCCCCAGTTTCTTCACTATTTTTCATTCTTTCCGTGTTTCAGATTTTTCCTTTTAGACCTACCCCACATCTTAAAGAGACACTGGGGGTTACTTACTAAAGGCAAATCCACTTTGCACTACAAGTGCAAACTACAAGTGCAAAATGCACTTGAAATTCACTGAAAGTGCACTTGGAAGTGCGGTCGCTGTAAATCTGAGGGGTAGATCTGAAATGAGGGGTAGCTCTGCTGAATTTATCATCCAATCATGTGCAAGCTAAAATGCTTTTTTTCATTTTCCTTGCATGTCCCCCTCAGATTTACAGCGACTGCACTTCCAAGTGCACTTTCAGTGCAATTTCAAGTGCACTTTGCACTTCTACGGCAAAGTGGATTTGCCTTTAGTAAATAACCCCCAAAGCCACCTTGCTCATTCAGAGAAGGAGCAGCAGAGGAGCACTGGCATGGTGAGAATCAGTTGGTCCAGGGGGCTCCTTTGCAAAGACACTTGGGTTAATTTACAAAAACTGGAGATTGTAAAATCTGGTGCAGCCCTGCATAGAAACCAGCTTCCAGATATTTTGTCAAAGCTTAATTGAACAAGCTGAAGTTAGAAGCTGATTGGCTAACATGCACAGCTGCACCAGATTTTGCACTTTTCAGTTTTAGTACATTAACCCCACTGTCAATTTGCCCTGAATAGCCAAGGTGATGGTGTCTCTTTAAAAAGCAAAATATTGCAGATGCTCAGATTATTTATAACTTACTAAAAGGAATTGCACATGAATTAGGCTCGATTCACACCTATGCATGTTGCTTTTGAGCGTTTTTGGAGGTTTTTTTTTCATGCTTGCCACGTTTTTGAGCAGCGTTTTTGTAGCGTTTTTGCGGCGTTTTTGCCACGATTTGCGTTTTGCGTTTTTTTTTTTTTTTTCATTTTTTTTACAGTCTTAAAAAAAAATTACAAAAAAAAAAAAAATAAAAAAAAAAAAAAAAAACGGCAAAAACGCACCAAAAACGCACCAAAAACGCTGCAAAAACGCTGCAAAAACGGTGCACTTGCGTTTTTGATGCTTGTCCATTGAAATCCATTACATGCAAAACGCTGCTTTTTGCATGAAAAAAAGTCCCCGACCCTTTCCAAAAACGCAGAGATACAAAAAAGCATTGATGTGAACATGTTCCATAGGAACCCATGTTAAAAAATTCCCATGCATTTCTGCAAAATGCAAAATGCATCAAAAAACGCGCTAGTGTGAATGGAGCCTAAGGCAATACTCTTGGGTTCATTTACTAAAGACAAACAGAATGTTGACCTTGCAGGAAAGGTTGTACTTTGGTAGGGAATGTGCCCCAGAGCCTATGTGGTGAAGTTTCACTTTACAAAGAATACCCAATTATGTGCAAATAAATTTAAAAAAATGTATTTTTGCGTGCACGTGATTAGACGATGGAAGTCAGCAGAGCTTTACCTCATTCATTAAGCTCTGGGACAAAGAGGGGGTTTTACTAAAACTAGAGCATTCAGAATCTGGTGCAACTGTGCATGGTAGCCAATCAGCTTCTAACTTCAGCTTGTTCAATTAAGTTTTGACAATAAAAACCTGAAAGTTGATTGGTTTCTATGCACAGCTGCACCAGATTTTGCACACTCCAGTATTAGATAATTCACCCAAAAGTCCCTTGCAAAGTGAACAGCCTTTTTACCTTTAGTAATCAACTCCTCTGTGTATAACCCCTAATGCATCTCCTTTTTTGATAAATCTAGAGCCATTCATTTTGCTATCTGTCCGGAGCATGTAACTTTACTGCACCATGGCAGCTGCTGGTCTCGCTCCAGCATCCCGGTTTTGGCTGAGCTGCGCTCTCCCTGTCTAACTGTCCACCTGCAGGGTGATTGATGTAGATACAACCTCTGGGTAGACCTGCCAAGCCCTTAGTATCATGCTTGTGATAGTATTTAACCACTTTAGCCCCAGAAGGATTTGCCCCCTTCCTGACCAGGCCATTTTTTGAGATTCGGCACTGCGTCACTTTAACTGACAATTTTGCGGTCGTGCGACGTTGTACCAAAACAAAATGTATGTCCTTTTTTCACCACAAATAGAGCTTTTTTTGGTGGTATTTGATCACCTCTGGTTTTTATTTTTTGCGCTATAAATAAATAAAGTGTAAATTTTGAAAACAAAACAATGGTTTGTAGTTTTTGCTATAATAAATATCCCAAAATTTAAAGAAAAAACACATTTCCTCCTACGTTTAGGCTGATATGTATTCTACATATTTTTGGTAAAAAAAAATCTCAATAAGCGTTATTGATTGGTTTGCGCAAAAGTTATAGCGTCTACAAAATAGGGGATAGATTTATGTCATTTTTATTATTATTATTTTTTTTTTAACTAGTAATGGCAACGATAGTGTCCCTCACACCATGATGCCTGCTAAAACAGGCCCGTGGACCATGCACTAGTCTCTGGCCGCCCCCCCCCCCCTCACCCCTGTCCGAACGGCGTTGTCGGTTCCGGCGGTCTCAGCTCCCGGTCTCTCGTCCTTGGGCTCTAACGGAGGAGGGTGGAAACGGGGGGGGGCGGTGCCCTGACTCCTTAGTTACATCGGCCGCTGCAGACAGGATTTTGGACGGCTCCACTGAACCTCCGCAAACGGGGGAGAGGAGGGGAGAGGAGAGGAGACATGCACGGTCCATTACCCATCAGAACCTAATGGGACGGCTCGCCGGGATCGAGGGGGAGAGGAGGGATTGAGAGTAGCAGAGAGTGATAACCCGATACAGAACCTGATACAGAAGCTTGATGGTAAAGTCAAAGAAATCGCATGGAACAGGCGCATGCCCTAGGAGAGAAGAAAGTGGGTAAGACTCTGGTTCTTTTAGCTGCCTGAAGATGGGTAAGTGATGCATTAAATCACTTGTTGCTAAAGTGCAAGGATACCTGCTCATATTGTGTCAGTTACTGCGACTTTCCACTTGCGACTATATTGCATCAAAGTAGCATCAAGTATAACATCATTCCCTACACTAATCTTGGTCTGCTGTTGTATTTAAGATGGCTAAGTGAGGCCTCGGACTATTTCCAACATTGCTAATCTGCCAAGCTGTATAGAAACATTGCCTTATATGTGTCTTTATATTGCCTTATTAGTATACGTGACTCTACCATAACAAGACTCCTCTCTCATATGAAACTATTTCATACTAATAAGCTGGTTTATATCGGTGCTGGGGGGTGGGTAAGGGACGCAAAGAAGTACTCTCAGTAGTGTCAATCTATATGGATACTGCACACTTCGGTTTGACCAGTACACCGCTGCACCTGCATATGCGACTTTGCTGCAACTTGAGATCACAAATACACAATATCTCACTATAACAATAGACTGACTTATTCCTGTGTCGGAAGTTGGGTGTATGATATAGCGGACTAATCCCATTGATGTAAGCAGTATGGAAATAATCGCATTCTAGGGGACTGCCGTACTGATCCACATACAAAAGTGACTGTAGTATAATAATATATCGCTAAAATATAACACTATAAGTGGAGTAAATACTACGGTGCAACGAATTAAATATTTTGGGGGATCAAGGTAATCCCCAGTGCCATAGGGAAAGTCAGAAAACACACCACACATAATAGAGGAGGAACCACTAACCAGGTATAGGTAGAAAAAATGAGAGGAAGATCAACAAAAGGACCTGCAAATCCACCCAGAACAAGTGCAAGCCCGGGAACCATCAGAAAATATATGATGAATGAAAGTAACAAAGAAAGTAATTCAACAGGTGCAAAAAATAAAACGCCAGATCGAACGGCTAAAATGGGTACAAGAAAACAAATGGCGGAGATGGATTCAAGACCCCCTAGTAACGAGGTAGAAGTAGAAACTGCAGAAGAAATCCAGCAGGCAAACCAGCTCCCTACCAAGGGAGAAATCGCTGAAATGTTTGCGAAACTGGAGGCCTCAATCAGAGGTGAGATCAGCGCTGTAAATGAGAACATGAGCCACCTATTAACCAGAGTGGAGGAAGCTGAAACAACAGTGGACAAACAAGGAGAAGAAATAAGAAACTTGAGACAGCAGATAGAAGTGCTGCAGAAGGAACAGAGGTATATAAGGTACAAAATGGAAGACCAAGAAAATCGCAGCAGAAGAAAAAACCTCCGGATTAGAGGCCTCCCGGAAGCACATGGTGAAAAAGAAAACCTACAGGAAAAAATGGAGGAAATTTTCAAAGATTTGAAGAGCCCTTGTAATATCAGCGGTAATTTAAACCTAGACAGAGTCCATCGAATTAGGAAACCAGCCGAAATTAGGGGAGACACTCTGCGGGATGTAATAGTGCGATTCCATAGCTTCCGGGACAAAGAACAGATTAGCATGAATTTAAGGAGAAACCCACAGGTGAAGTACGGTGAAACAAATTTACACATCTTCCAGGACCTAGCCGCAGAAACTCTAAGCAGAAGAAGAATTTTGAAGCCATTACTAGCTGCCTTAAAGGCGAACGAGGTCCAATACTCCTGGGGCTTCCCTGCCAATCTTACTGGACGTAAGGACGGCCGAAAGGCGGTGCTGAGATTTCCGGAGGAGACCCAGAATTTCTGCGATCGACTTGGAATCCCAGTAATGGAGATCCCGGGGTGGTGGGAGAAAAGCGGAAGTCAGGAACACTTAGGGGACCCTGTCACTTGGAAACCAATACTAATGACAAAAGAACACTGGGACTGAAAGAGGCCTCGAATGTTAAAAGTTATTGAAAATGGATTTGTCTTTCTCTCTCTCTCTCTCTTCCCTCTTTTTGTTTCTCTCTCTATACGATCTATTGTCGGTGGGGGCGTGGGGGGGGTCGGTTGGAGGGTGTGTGGGAGGGATGGCTGGGATTACACCCAGGGGGAAGCTCTTGGCCAGACTAGACCCTCCTCTGAGCTCAACCTCTGGGGAGTAAACCGTGTGGCCAGGTGGAGTGGGTAGGCCAGGGTTTCTTTTTTCTTCATTCAGGGGGCTCATGTGGCACCCCAATACTCCCCCCAACTTGATGGGAAAGGGGAAAAGGCGAGGGGCTGGGCGGGAGGGATTTGGGGGGAGGGAGGTGGGTGGGCAGGAGGAGGGGGGGGGGGATGGGGGGGGAGGGTACACGGGTGGAGAGGGAGGAGGGGGGTTGAGGGAGGGGGGGTTAAGGGTAGGACGAGACCAATCCAATCCTTGGTGGATCCGACTATTCAACCAGGAGGGGCTACGTAAAGGTGTAAATGGGGCTAAAATAACAGGATGGCTGGGATAAATATAGTCACATATAATGTGAGGGGCATCAACTCCCCCATAAAATGTGCGAACATAATGGGAGAATTGAGATCCCTGAAAGCAGAGGTGGTCCTCCTTCAGGAGACCCACCTATACCTAGGCAAAAGCAAGAGAATAGCTACAAGCGAGTTTCCGTACTGGATCTATGGAGACTCCCCGATAAGAGGGGCAAAAGGAGTGGCGATTGGTTTTGCAAAGGGAGTTGGGTTCACAATAGAGGAGAGAGTAATTGACCCGGAGGGTCGCTTCTTGTTCATAAGAGGTAGCTTGAAAGGGATGGAATGTTCCCTGGCAAATATCTACTGCCCAAATAATAACCAAGCAAGGTTCCTAGTGGGAATCTTGGCAAAGTTTGAAACCTTTAAGAGAGGTAGGGCCATTATCGCAGGAGACTTCAATATATGTTTAGAGCCAGGTAAAGACAGTACGTCGCGTGCTCGGGGGTCCGAAGGCAAGTGGATGAAAAAACTCAGGAAAAAACTGCGTCATCAGCAGCTGGTAGATATATAGAGGATGCAACATCAGAACATAAGAGATTATACCTTCTATTCCCCCGTTCACGCGACATACTCTAGGCTGGACTTATTCTTCGTGGAGCATCGCTATGTGGAAGAGGTTGAGGGTACAAGCATAGGGCCAATGACGTTCTCGGACCACGCCCCGGTTAGCCTACAAATAAAATTAAGCAAGCATGAAACACGGAGCAGTAGCTGGATACTAAATGAGGACCTCCTACATGATGAAAAGATAGACAAACTTATTAAAGAAGAACTAGAATTTTACTTTAAAGTTAATACCGCTGAGGAAACATCAGAAACTATGGTCTGGGAGGCCCATAAAGCCTATATCAGAGGGATCATGATTAAGGCGGGGGTAGAGAAAAAGAGAAGCCAGGGAGAGACCTTTCGCGTGTTTCAGGAGGAAATCATTAAATTAGAGCAACATCATAAGAAAAAGGGGGATAGCAAAACACTGGCAAAACTATTTAGGAGCAGGGAGGCTATACGGCAGTTAATTGAACAGGAAAATAGGAAGAAGTATAACCTTGTTAAAAAAGAAAGGTATGTAGGCAGTAACCGACCTGGTAGACTCCTGGCAAAGATATTAAGTAAAAAAAAAAAAATAACAAATATATCGACAAGATAAGATCTAGAACAAACGAGATCCAATATAGGGATCCAGATATTGCAAGGACGTTCCAAGAATTCTACAGTGAGCTTTATTCCATAAATAGAAATGTAACAACTAAGGAGAGGGAACAAAAACAAGCGAAGATCAAAAATTACCTAAGTGAAGTGGGAATGACTAAATTATCGGAAAATGAGCATACCACACTGGAGTCCCCTATTACAGAGATTGAAGTTAGAAAGGCAATTAGAGAAACACAAGTAGGTAAGAGCCCAGGACCGGATGGGTTGACAGTGCTTTATTATAAAAAATACCAAGACTATCTAATCCCTAAACTGTGTGCCTATATGAACTAGTAATGGCAACGATCTGCTATTTTTATCAGGACTGCAACATTGCGGCGGACAAATCGTACATTTTTGGACCATTCACATTTATACAGCGATCAGACCTAAAAATAGCCATTGATTAATGTATAAATGGCACTGGCAGGGAAAGGGTTAACTGTGTTCCCTGGGTGTGTTGTAACTGTAGGGGGGATGAGCTGATTAGGGGAGGAGAGAGCTCGGTGTTCATACTTAGTACTAACACATGATCTGTCTCCTCTCCCTGAAAGAACCGGGATTTGTGTGTTTACACACACAGATCCCGGTTCTCGCTCTATCACGAGCAATTGCGGGTGCCCGGCGGTCATCGCACCCACCAGGCATGCGCATCAGCCCCAGGGACATGCGCCGGGGCGCATCCATGAGCGCCTGCTGTCACGTCTTAAAGGAGCGACATACAGCTACGGCGATTTACCCAGCCGAGCCAACCTGCCGCAGTATAACTGCGGCGGCTGGTCGGCTAGTGGTTAAAACATATGCTTCAAGCTCCTTGTTTACCTGCCTTGTTTCCATGCCTTCACCTTTATCTTCACCCGACCCCTGCCCCGCCAGTTAGTTTGGATTTCCTTGTTATCAACTTTGGATTGGACTTTGGATTACTCCCTAAACTCTGCCTGCCTTTTGACTATGGATTTGACCCTGACTACTCTCTAAATGTGTCTCCAAATCATATCAAATAGTGGGTGTATTCAGTCAAATTTCACAAAAACAGTAGGAGGGTCTTAAAGGGGCATTAAATACCAGGATTGCATTACATACAGAGTGCAGAGCTGTCACTTGTAAACACAGAAACCAGACTTCTGTGTTTACAAGTGATTGTGGTGAGCAGGCACCAAAGGGTCTGAGCCAGAGGTGGTGGAACTGAGTTCCACCAAGTTCCCCCTGAAAAAAAGCCCTGCCTATACAACTATTCTTTTTATTCAGATATGCACAAAGTAGAAATAACTGTTGCTCCTGCAGGGTCTGCCTCTTCCAGGTTAGGGGCATCAATGCTAACCACAGTGTGCAGTTCTTGTGGTAGTGGCATTGGCCCACTGTGTGCGTTCATTGATTCGTACTACAGGATTTCGTGCCAACACACATGCTCAACAGCTTCTGGCAGAGGAAATAGAGAAATGTGCTTCGGAACACTCACTAGGAGAAACATAAAGGCTTCTTACAGATCACACATGTAGAAAAGAAAAAAACAAGAAAATATTAGATCCCTACTCAACAATCGGTGAAAATAGTTTTTTTTTCTAAAAGAAAAAACATTGATATTATGATTTCACAAATTAAATATCATACAGTTGGGTTTATATGTACTTTAATCTACAATTCTCTACTCTTGTCCAAGTCATTATCACGTTCCAGTCTTCTGTCTTCCTTCATCATTACTTTTCCCTTGTGATATCACTCTCCACTCATTATTCTTCATGTAGTTTCCAAGCCTTCATCACTCCCCACTCTGAAAACATCTCCTTCACCTATGTCTCCAGTTTTCCAAATCTTTCTTTATATCAATCTTCACAATTTCCATTATGACTTTTGTAAGGTTTTTGTCTTTCAGTCATGTGCTCATTGATCTCCCTTAGTATATTTTAAAGTAATTTAAGATATTCACAATGTTTTAGATAAACATATTACAATTGTATAATGTTAAATATTATAATATTATTTATTATATAATGAAATAATATTATGTATGTGTTAAGGTTTAAAAAGTATTGTCTCAATGACAGATGTGTGCAATGTTGTAACCAGGTCTGGGGCAAGGGGTGGGCAGGAGGGACGGCTGCCCTGGGCACTCTGGTATCATGTGAGGTTCGGGGGCACCACAAGGAGATTGGGGGGAGGGGATCTGTGTTGGGAGGGGAAATGGGGGGGCGGCAGGAGGCAAGAATTATTCTGAGAGGGGAAATTTGGGGTGGTGTGCTAGGAGTGGAAATTTGGGGCTTTGTGCTAGAAAAGGTAATATGGTTAGGGGGGTTGAAGGGGATTAGTGATATCTGTGCAGCCACTGCATCCCAATTGACAGCAATGGGGCCTGCATGGCGATGCATGGAACACTGTGCATCCCTGTCTGGGTAAACATGGTACTCATACAGGGGATCCCCCCCCCCCATTTTAACAAGGCCTTAAAATTTAATTTTAGAAACACTTTACATCCTGCTTCTTTGACTTTTTTCATAATTTTCTGCATTAAAAAATGAACGCCTATTTGACCCCACTATGATTAGGAGATCAAACAAACTTTCTTAAAACTAAAAATTTCTAATGACATTTTACTAGTGTATTACCAGCCTAACCCTGTACCACTATATCCAAAACTTAAAAAAAAGTTTTGGCTTTAGATACACTTAAAAAAAGAACAAGGAAGGGACAAAAGGAGACAGAATAATGAAGAATAATGAAAAAGGGGGAAGAAAGGCAATTAAACATAATGGAGAAAATGAGGCACATTGCAAACATAATACAGATAGAAAATGTTATAAATGTTATCTTTATCACTCTCCACCTTCCCTTGTCTCAGCTGCCTCCACTCTCTTATCATGTCTCATCAATCACTTCTCTCCTTAATGTCTTCATTATTGCTCAGTAGTCCTTGGTGACTTCATCCTTTGATCTCCCTCTGAATGATCTCTTCGTCTGTCTTCTTCAAAAATGTCATCACCCTATTAATATCAATAGTATCTTTTGTTTGTAAACCAAGAACATATTACACAGCTCTGTACATCGCGTAATAAAGAGATAACAAAGGGTGCAGATTTAAGGACCTGCCTTAACTAACACTAAAAAAAATGAAAAGTTCAAAATAACATGGCTGACTGATTGTTGCCCAACTTCTGTCTCATGTCTATGACTCCATCCTAGCAGACTGATCCCAAGGGAAAAGATCTATTATAAAAGTCAGAAATGCTATCTCATCACTATTATTTTATTTTAAATAGGACCTGGTTATGAGTTTCTGGCCCATGCTCCCCCTCTAATCTCTAAACATGTATGTTTAGACCTGAGAAAGCACAAATGTGTGGTAGCTGGTTCACAGAAGAGCTTCTGCATGGTCAGGTTTTGTGCTCATGTCCAATCACTCTCTTGGGTCAATAGAAACCTTAAAGCCCAACTGCAAGTTGCAAAGTCTCCTCAATGGAGCATCCAAAAAAAAATCAATATATTAGACATACATTTTCAGCTGTCACATGACTGGGGTCCTCTTCCTTTTCTGATCTTCTGTGGTGGTGGATGTAGTGATGTGAGCACCAAGAGGACACTCTAGCCTCACAGGGTGTAGGTTACATGACACTGATCATCACTCAATCTGGAAAAGAAGTGGTGCTGGACCTCAGAGAAGGTAATAAAGCAATGAAAGATTTTTTTTTTTGTTTTACTGAAATTTAAACGTATTTGAAGTAAAGTGTTGAAAGAGTTTTTGCTTTAACAAAAATCAGTCTAGACTGGGTTAATGCAAGCTTTCTAGCTGAAGACTGAACTGGAGATGGCCCTATACAACCAGGACTACTGTTTGAAATCATGGGGCCCCATACAGCCTATCTGACAGGACAAATCCCCTTCTAGTTGTTACTGGTGCAGGCGCCCCATAGGAAGATTTCCCATCACCTTTAAAGTAGACCTTTAAAGTAGCAGATATACATTTTTTATGTTCAATGCATGCATGCAAAAACATTTGGAAGTATAAGACTTGTTGGTGTATATTACTTCTTAGTAATCACAGAACTCCACATCACTATGTCTTTTTTCTGTCTGTCAAGAAGACAACATTAGACCCTTCAGACCTGGTATGGATTTTATGGGGGAACCCCATGAAAAAAAGTGACGTCACTAGGGCTGGTGTCACCTGGTGTGGTAAAACATGGTGTCACCCCCCAATAATTAAGGGGGATCTCAGGGCACTGTGATGTAAGGGGGTCCTCTAATGTGAGGCCCAAACTTTATCATATATACTAGGGCAACCCCTATTAATATAGGTGTCTCTATTCAATGGGAGGTTATTTTTTATCATTTGTTTCCAGTATAAAAGTGTAGGAGGGCGAGGTTTCTTCCAGTGCATTGCAATGGCTTTTCTTGCATAGAATAACATTGTATTAACGAACACTCCTTCAGACACTGTAGGAACAGTAGCCTCTACCAGACCCAGCAGACAAACAGACATTGAAACCGGTAAAGGAACAAAAGTAATAGTATTCAACTGATCTACCACTTTCCCCCAGAAAATAGCTATATATGGGCAAGTCCAAAAAATGTGTGTGAAATCCCCTAAAATGTTCCACACAACCATTACTTGGGAAAGCACACAGCATTTATCTTTTGAAGTCATTCTCTATGTACCAATTTAAATTGTATCATGCGGTCTCTCAAGGATCGCAGAGGGAAATCCCACACACCCCTCCAGTCCTTCATATCCAAATCTGGTATATCTCGCATCCACCTAGCTCTAAGACCTTCTAATGGCAAAATAGAAATTAAAGTAAGATGAGAGTACAGTCTCGAGGTGGACTTATCCAGGCACTCAACCCTGAGCACAGATTCTAAAGAGGATTGTATAAACCTTAGACTGTCCTGTGGAAACTGTGCATGAAAAATACGGAAAAACTGGTGATATCTAAATGAATAAGAACTAGGTAAGTTAAAGCTTGAGGTAAGTGTAGAAAAGGTAGATAATTTCCGATCAGTGACCACTTGAGAGAGTAATTTAATATTATATTTAGTCCATGTAATAGGCTCTGGTACTTTAAAAAACTGAGGAAAAGTAGGAATAAACCATAAAGGGGCATTTGGAGAGATCACACCTTTTGGATAAGACTCGCATCTAAGACCAGCCTTCCAAGCACGGATAGTATTAAGCATTGAACCGCTCAGTAAGTTTATTGTGTAAAATAATACAGAAATACCATCACTTTTATGTGCCGTTTGAACCTGGCACCTGGTGTATACAGCAGTGAGTTGTGCATGATGTTACCGTCTGTCACCCGTTCCATGACCAAAAGTGAGGCACGAGTTCCCTGGCCTGAGATGGCATCAGCGGAAGTTTGCTTTACAGTGCGGGCCTAGCTTCAACCTTTCCACCTGATTGGTCGTCCTCAGGAAGTAATCCAAGAGGAGTTAAGCAAAAAGGGGAAATGTCCCCCAAAGGAGGGTGCTGAAGAAGCCATCAACTGATTTAAAGCGAAGTTCCACCCATTTAAAAGTGTAGCTGCTGACTTTTAATAATCAGATACTCACCTGTCCCACGGTCCAGCAATGCGGGTGCAGGAAGCCTCGCTCCTCTCCCCCTCCTCTCTGTGGCGCTGGCATTCTAACTGTGGGTGCTCGGCTGTGGCTTCACTGCCAGGTGCGCACTGAGCATGCGCGAGCTGCGCTGCACGATGCAAATGGCCGGGCAATCTACTGGGACCTGTGACGTGTCCCAGAAGTTTGCAGGGAGGGAGGGGGGAGAAATGATCTTCCTTCCGGCGCCTCGGCGACATGGGGGGGGAGTGAGAGATGGGTGCCTCCAAAAACAGGGTACCCGCCCCCTCCCCAAAATGACAGGGGGTCACCAGCACTTAAAGAGGAAGTTCTATTTTTGGGTGCAACTCCGCTTTAATCAATTAGTTTTTGTAAGGTAAGCTCCTTTTTTTAAATTATATTTTGTTCTAAAGTTCATGTGTGTGTCTGATTACTGAATGCACAGTAATTAATTAGTATTTTGTGAGTGCAAGGACTGCGGCAAATGTGTGCAGTGTATACTGTGAGTAATCTCAGACTCTATTTAAGCATGTTCCTTTAATTCATGCCCATTATTCCACGCTATGTAGCCACATCCACTTTCCACCTTCTCCAGCCTGTCCCTCCTTATGAAAGTCTAAAGCTGATAGGCTATATTACCAAAAGTATTGGAAGCCTGCCTTTACACGCACATGGACTTTAATGGCATCCCATCTTAGTCCGTAGGGTTCAATATTGAGTTGTCCCACCCTTTGCAGCTGGTAATATAGTGGAAGTATGTATATGAGTACACATGACTCAGACGAGCAACTCCCTGTGGCAGCCCACCTTGTGAGCTGAGAACAAAGTTGCAGCATACAGTCTGAGTGATGACTGGAGATGGAAAGACTGAGCAAATACTTCTCTCAGGCTGCAGCAGAATGATGAAATCATCCCTGCAGGTTTTTTTCTCTCTAACAGACATTGGAAGACTGGCATAGGCAATATCCCTTGGCTGTTGAAGAGGATTTGCTTTTTTATAGTAAAGGCTGCTGCAGAGTTACTAATAGGTCAATTTTAATGTACAAAAAAACCCACAAGGATCTGGATAATTTTACGAATTGACACTGCAGAGACAAGTATTTATCTTCAAGACCTGTGAAGGTCAGTGTCAACATTCTTTAGGATTACAACAGCTTAGAAGACTGCAGATATTGTAGGTTTATACGTATATTTAATAAGAACATATTAAGACAAAAAGACAAGCCAGCTGGCACAAGTTAATGCCCTCCACCCATGGCTGATGATTGCACACCGTACCTGGAATGGCACAATATTATCTCCCAAGATAAGCGGCAGCTGTTTTCTGAATTTTGCTTTTATTGGAATAATTTATGTTGAATACAGCTTGCCCTTTCTAGGAGATAATATAAAAAGTTGTGTAAGTTACCAGAAATAGATATTTCTGTTATACGTAGCTGGTAAAGAAAAAGAATGTAATATCAGAGAATGTACTGACCTGAAGATTTTGATCAACATAACTAATGTAACTGGTAAATACATACAGTATTTTTACAAAATAATAGATAAGGTTGGGTGTCTTCAGTACTAAGCTGGAATTCGTCAATAAAAGTCTTTGAAATACATATGTTTGAACTGTTTTTCCAGACAAAATGTTGATTTTTCTGTCCAACCAGTCTTATACTCCTATCATCCCTGTCAAACAGCATAGAAGGCAGGAAAATCATTGTTTGCTCTGCAGATTTTCAGCTTGGTATATACTCCTCCTGCTCATTGGATGAACATCATTAAATTAATGAAGTTCTTTTTCAGTGGCATCCATAACACTTTGGATTTTCCATCAATTTCTGACCAGGTGGCAACGATCACAAATGAAGGGGGTCAATCTCAACAGACAGCAATACAAACTCAACAGATGATCTAACACTTCCACAATCTATACAAAACTGGTTGGACTTAGGCTTTAAATTATGCTAGCCATGATATGATGGATAAATAAATAAATAAATAAAGTAACAGTAATAGAAGGGCCATAAAGACTGAAGGCTGGACACACTCAGTGTTGATGACTGTGACCACAGGGATGATTGGCTCCTTAGTGGCAGTGCTGATGGCCTATTCCTCATGCAATGCCTGTGGCAACGGAGTTGGAGGCAATACCGGCATCTAAAAGTCCACACAGTGCGGGCATCATCTGCACCAGGGAGGAATGGTCACCACTAGTCTAAAGCAGTTACCACAGGTCATTCCAACAAGCCCATAGCCACTTATAGCTCAGTAATGGCTTCTCCTCCTACAACCAAGCTGGTAGTAATGCCAGGGGCAGACACCTTTCAATCAGCCAATGAAAAATGTGCAGAAGCAGGAAAACTTGCCATGCTCTCTCTCTCTTTACTATCACTCTCACAAGTGTTGAGCCGTGCATCTCTCTGTTCTCCTGGACACATGGAGTGACTTCACTGCAGCAGAAAGGTGGCCTCTCCCACCACCCATGGGGCACATAGCTCTTCAGATTCATGCTGCAGATCTCTCAGAATCAATAATTAAGTCTTTACCACCAGGGTAAAGCAACAAAGACTGGTGGTAAAAAATGTTCTTTCCCACTTTGATAGCACAATGGTATAGTAACAGTCTCTGTGGCTTCAGGAATAGTCAAAGTGCACAGTTTTCATATTGACAAAACAAAATTCAGAGTACTCACAGACGGCTGCTAAGGGTAACAGCAGCACAACCTATTAAGGCTCCATTCTGGGCTCCATAAATGTAGTGCCTCCTTACCTCTCAGAGACATTTAGGGACCCCTGTGGTCCGGTGGTCTGACATTTCATCTCAGGGTTGGGTTCTTCACTTTTTGTGGGGCACCATTCACCTTTGAAAGGGTTAATAGAGTTTATTTAAGATTATAAACCAGGGACAGAGGGAATAGGGCACAGGATACCCAAAAAGAACCATAAGCAGACTCTAAATTCTAAAAGTCTATACAGAAAAAGACCTCTAAGCTATAACTACACTCTGCTTTCCTCTGACTGTAGAGCAATTGCACCATATGAACCCCCTAAATAAAGCACAAGCCCCCCTGCTATATCTAAGCTCATCCCCAGCTTTTCCAGACACTCTTTTAGCAAAGATCCTCCCTGGTGCCTCAATCCAAGTTCCAGCTTCACTCCTCCCAAGTAAACTCTCCAGCAAGGCAGTGCAAGCTTACAGACCCTACTACCAAATATTTATATCCTATCCCCACGTGCACCACTGGCAGTAAACCTCTTCGTGGTTGTCCAGGGAGATATAAATAGTCATAACTCAGGGTACTGGATCTCCTTACTGTAGCAGTACCCCTGTAGGAGCTGCTGGATAGAATGCGTCCTCTGCTCTTTGCCTCAACCTTCTCAAGAACCTCAGCCCCTCCGACACATCAGGTTAAGTGTACAAACATACAATATCACAGAAAATCACTCAAAATAATACTCAGTACCCAATATGGTTGGTATCTAGACAAGCATAAAATGGATTAACAATGGTAAAAGGACAATTTAGCATACAACATGGTTAACAGTAAGGATTAAGCGTAAGATGACATTTGGCATCCAGATCAGCATAAACAGTAGCAAGGCCATCTCAAGTGCAGCAGTGAGCATTAGTAAAGTTTAATCTACCTAGTACTGGAACTATACTGCCAGAGTGCATTTACAGCGGCAATACTAGTCCTAGACTGACTGGATATACACTGTCCAAAAAAAAAAGGACGATGGTAGTAGAGGGGGCAAAGGAACTAAAGGAGCTTGCAGAAGAATTATTATGGCAGGGGCAGTCATTTGAGATGTTCTTCTGCTGTCTCTTGTTGGGGCCCTTTAAGAGAGCCTTTGCACTGGGACGACAGTCTCAGTTAACCTGCATGCAGTAAATTACAGCACCTACATTTACCTGCATGTAGTAAAGTACAGTACAGGCAGCCCCAGGGTTACAAACGGTTACAAACAAGATTCTGTAGGTTTGTTCGTAGCCTCCCTGGCGGTTTTCCCGAGTGTGGCTCGGGGTTAAAATTCAGTACCATTAGCGGTAACCCCGAGCCACACTCGGGATCGCATTGCAGGATCCTGGGGCGGCGTTACTTACCTTGTCCCCGGGATCCTGCGATGTCCCCCGCAGTGTCCGAGGGCTCCGTCCTCCTCCGAAGCCTCTCTGTGCCAGGCTCCGTTCCCTGCGAGCGGCGCGACGCACGGGGGCGGAGCCTGGCGGCAAATTCAAAAAACTGTCAAAATCATAACACATACAGTACTGTAATCTTACAGATTACAGTACTGTATGAAATGATTTCACATCCCTTTTGTCCCCAGTGCTCTGGCCCATGCCCTGCATGCAGTTTTACATGATATACACTGTTCTTTCTGCCTGGAAACTGGAGATTGTCCATAGCAACCAAAAAGTGTCCCTTTACGTCAAAAGTGGCTTTAGACCAGCTAGAAAACAGCGATAATAAATTAGAACACTTGCAGAATTGAGCGATAGTGAATTTTGGGGAAATTTATTTTATTACTATTTTTTTTAATTTTTTTTAATTATTTATTTTTATTTATTATATTATAATTTATGTTTTTGTGTTTCAAACTTTATCATACCCGGGATATCTACTAGACTCTGGTTTGGACAGATTTAAGTGTGTTATTGTTAAGATTTACAGACCTACAATATAAAACGCCAAATTTCCATGCAAAATAATGGTACCGCTTTCAGCACCTAAAATCCGAAATAATCATACCGCCAGGGAGGTTAAGATGAATTTGTATGTATGTTGGAACAGGTATATTTTTAAAATGTAACTCCAGCCAAAAACATATTTTTTTTGTTTTTTGGATATCATGGGAAAGGGTTAACACCCCTGTAATGTTCATTTTGCTGTCTGTGCCCCTGTTCAGAAGATTTCACCTCCCTTTCTGTCCCTGTGACAATTGGATTTAGAAAATTTTGGGTTGTTGAGGAAACAAGGATTGGTGGTGAAGTTTAGTGGAGACACCTTTTTCCCATGATAACTCTTCCTAGGGGTAGATTTCCTCTCACTTCCTGTTACCTCCCTTCGTTGGTAAGTATGAGTCGTTTCTAAGTCAGATGTTTGTAACTTTGGGATAGCCTGTATAGGTATGGTATAGTCTTGGGACAGGTGCAAAGTAGCTGTGGTTCAGATGTGGTAAAGGTTCAATACAATGAGGTATACGGTTGGTATAGGTGCATTCTAGGTTTGGTATACAGTGCAGTATGGGTGTGGTATGGTATGGTGGTATTAGCTCTCCCCTGCTGGCTGCTGAAGAGGAAGGTGCAGCATAACATCAGTAGAAGAATAAAGAGCAATGTCTCCATCTCCATATTGCTGTAGCCCAGCACCTGGTTTCATTTTAGTATTGCCAGGGACACTCGAAAAAGCAAGCAATAATGTGAACTTAGGGGAAAACCTGCAGAAAGCAGAATTAGCAATCAGGCTTGGACTAACTGCAGCCCAGCAGTACTAAATTTAGAACAGGGACACTCCTGCCCCCACATACTATAACAAAATAGCTCCACTAGTATTTTGTAAGTACACTGTGCTGTCACTGTGTGTACTGAGTTGCAGTTCCTTATTCTGCACCCCCTCCTACTGTTATTCCGAAACTCCTCATTTTGTATGCCATGCTATACCTCCGTTCTTCTGCACCACCTTATTCCCTATGCCATGCTGCACATTCCCTATTCCATACTGCCTCATTCTGAATTTTATTTCCGCTGAGAACACAATGGGGGAGATTTACTAAAACTGGTACACAGAATCTGGTGCAGCTGTGCATAGTAACCAGTCGGCTTCTAACTTCAGATTGCTCAATTAGGTTTTGACAATAAAACCTGGAAGCTGATTTGTTACTATGCACATCTGCACTCGATTCTGTGTGCATCAGTTTTAGTAAATCTCAACCACTGTGATTTATTTTTTGTCATATCAACACCAATCATGTTTTATTTTTTATAGTCCATCTTGTTGTGGGGGACCTCTTCAGAGAGAGAGTGACTAAGCCATTAGAGAGCTCTTCACTGTGCGGGCAAAGTTTCACCAGACAGTACAGAGCTGTGACCTCAGTGCAGAGGGATGGAGCCACTGATAAGATACAGATTTTGCTATGCTACAGACCAGAGTCACCCAGGCAACCCAGAGTTGGCAGACACCTAATCAGAGGGACCACTGTTGCTGTGTTGCTGGGCCTGGCCTTATTGACTCTCTCTAAGCTTGCCAATGGTGATCGGATCCCAACGCTAGCCAGCTGAAGAGTCAGGACTAAAGACTGCCCTTACAGTTGCTACCCAGAGACCCTTGCCCCTTTCTTGGTTAGAAGGTACCTTTTGGGGGATGCTGCACCATACCTTTGCCATCCTATTAGAGTGCACTTTAACCCAGTTGAAGTACTATTATTATCCACATTGCAGTTAACGTTTTATGCACTATTTATTGCTGAATCTGCTGCTCCATGTGTTGATTTCAGTTTAGTGTTATAGAACCTGATTCTAAGTTACTTTAGCATTTAGCTATTGCTCTGTCTATCAGACTATGTCCGAATTTACTTGCTGTTTTCTTACTTATGTTCAGCTTGACATTTATTCTAACCTGAACTAATTTATTGATTTCAGCTACCAGTAAACAGGTTTGTGTCTATTTCCTGGTAGTAGCCTATAGCCAGGTTAAATGTAAGTATACTCATGTTCTTATATATGCTTGCATTGACTTTCTTTCAAACAGGTCTGTCAGAAGGGTTGAGGCTGTTCTTGGGGTCATGGTGCAGAATAAAGAAATTACCAAGCGGCTCCTTTGGGGGTAGCGCTTCACTTACCTTCAGCAGAGAAAGATCAGCTTCCCTTCCAGACAGGGCTCTGTTATATTTCAGATCTGTGTAAATCTCAGGACCGAACGGCCAGAAATACAAAATGTTATCCTTATGTATTTCACAGATTGCTAATATTTTCTTTATCAAGAAAATCTCTTTTATGTATATATCTAAAACAACAATAAAAAAACTAGACATTTCTTTAAATATACAGTAGTAAAGACATTGAAGAATTCATAGCATTGATCTCAAAAAGGCAAAAAAATCTAAAAAACATGATCTTTGTTTTTAATAACTAGAAGCAGAAGCAAAATAAGGGAGGGCGATATACCCATGACTGGCACCAATGCAGCAAAGATATGCTCTGTTTCCATATTTATAATGAGGCTTGAAATTATTTGAGATTGAGCAATCTTTTCTGGCCACCCAGCTCTCCTGACCTTCGGACTTCAATAATAAGCCTCATTACTTGCTCAAAAATTTAGCAATAGACAGTCTTCATAATTAATAGCATCTAACAGTGGCTTCATCACACCGTTATCTTCACGCCTTTTTTTTTCTTTCTTCACAGCAGAGGTTTGATATTCTGTTTCTTGGCTAAGGGAATAGATATGAGCCCATGGGGACCACCCAGAGAGTTCTCTCCTACCGTGCTATTTATGGATTTTCCTGCATTTCATTATGATCCCAGGGAGTCCCGTAATGCATTTTTCTCTGCTGGGCTCAGGTTTGATGTTTCACATTGCAGAACAGATGCTGATCACTAACACTGTATAGCTACCAAGTCTAGTGTTTGAAATACCTAGAAGGGAAGCCCAATGGAATTTTGTACGGCATTGATCTCCGCGGCCACACAGAGCTGAACTATTATTGTAATTTTATTATTTTTTGAAATGTGGAGACTTAAGAGTGGATTTTTCTAATTGAATGTTAAAGAAACCTTGTCACCAACTTAAAAATGATAGGTCAAAGCACAGGAAACTTAAGTATTTTAAATGCTTACTTGCAGCATTTTTCCTTTCCATAAACAAATTTATGTAGCTGCTGGGGAAGAAGTAAAGGGGAATACTGTAAAGAGACACTTGAGTGACAGCTCTCAGTCTGCTGACATTACATCTAATATAGCAGCATCCAGCTGCTGTTTTGTATGTCTACACAAAGGGGGCTTCTACTGATAAATAATGTGCCTAAAATACATTAAATGCACATAAAAAAAGATTGTTGTTGAAATAAAAGTTCAGGCGACAATGTCTTTACAATAATGCTTTCTGCACACATTTTATATATTTTATTTATTTGCAAATTGGCATTATATTCTATAGTGCTTACTAGAGCACATAGAACACTTTATATTTATCCATACGCTAGATGGGATAGTTTAATACACTATATAACCAAATGTTTGTAGACACCCAACCATCATACCTCCACTATATTACCAAAAGTATTGGGACACCTGCTTTTATACACACATAAACGTTAATGGCATCCCAGTCTTAGCCCGTAGGGTTCAATACTGCGTTGGCCCACCCTTTGCAGCTATTACAGCTTCAACTCTTCTGGGAAGGCTGTCCACAAGGTTTAGGAGTGTGTCTATGGGAATGTTTGACCATTCTTCCAGAAGCGCATTTGTGAGGTCAGGCAATGATGTTATGAGAAGGCCTGGCTCTCGGTCTGTGCTGTAATTCATCCCAAAGGTGTTCTGTCGGGTTGAGGTCAGGACTCTGTGCAGGCCAATCAAGTTCCTCCACACCAAAGGGAATGTTTGACTATTCTTCAAGAAGCACATTTGTGAGGTCAGGCACTGATGTTGAATGAGAAGGCCAGGCCAGTCAAGTTCCCCCACCCCAAACTCGCTCATCCATGTCTTTATGGATCTTGCTTTGTTTACTGGTGCGTTCCCCTTGGAATGGGAAGGGGTCATCCCCAAACTTTTCCCACAAAGTTAGGAGCATGAAATTGTCCAAAATGTCTTGGTATGCTGAGGCCTTAAGAGTTCCCTTCACTGGAACTAAGGGGCCAAGCCCAACCCCTGAAAAACAACCCCACATCATAATCCCCCCCTCCACCAAATGATTTGGACCAGTGCAAAATAAGGTCCATAAAGACATAGATGAGCAAGTTTGAGGTGGAAGAACTTGACTGGCCTACACAGAGTCCTGACTTCAATCCGATAGAACACCTTTGGCATAAATTATAGCGGAGACTGCGAGCCAGGCCTTCTTGTCCACATCAGTGCCTGACCTCACAAATGTGCTTCTGGAAGAATGTTCAAACATTCCCATAGACACACTCCTAAACCTTGTAGACAGCCTTACCAGAAGAGTTGAAGCTGTTATAGCTGCAAAGGGTGGGCCAACTCAGTATTGAACCCTATGGACGATGACTGGGATGCCATTAAAGTTCATGTGCGTGTAAAGGCAGGCGTCCCAATACTTTTGGTAATATAGGGTATATGAGTATTAAATATCCTATTTAATTAAGAGCCATAGCTATTCTTATGGAGTTGACACCACACCTTTTAGGGTTATAACACCTTCTACTCTTCTGCATGAAAAACCTTCATTTTTCAAAACAAACTTAACCGCTTGCCGACCGGCTCATGCCGATATACGTTAGCAGAAGGGCACATACAGGCAGATTAATGTACCTGTACGTTGCCCTTTAAGAAGCGGTTTGTGGGCGCCCTCGCGCCGTGACCTCCATAAGCGTGATCGCGGGTCCCGCAGACCCCATGTCCGCGGGGATACCCGTGATCGTCTCACGGAGAGGAAGAATGGGGAAATGTTAATGTAAATAAGCATTTCCCCGTTCTGCCTAGTGACAGGACACGGATCACTGCTCCCTGTAATCGGGAGCGGTGCTCAGTGTCGTGTCACACATAGCCCCCCCACAGTTAGAATCACTCCCTAGGACACACTTAACCCCTTCACTGCCCACTAGTGGTTAATCCCTTCACTGCCCGTCACATTTACACAGTAATCAATGCATTTTTAATTGCACTGATCGCTGTATAAATGTGAATGGTCCCAAAATCGCGCCAAAAGTGTCTGATGTGTCCGCCATAATGTCGCAGTCAAGATAAAAATCGCTGATGGCTGCCATTACTAGTAAAAAAAATATATTATTAATAAAAATGCCATAAAACTATCCCCTATTTTGTAGACGCTATAACTTTTGCGCAAACCAATCAATAAACGCTTATTGTGATTTTTTTTTTACCAAAAATATGTAGAAGAATACATATCGGCCTAAACTGAGGAAAAAAATGTTTTTTATATATTTTTTGGGGATATTTATTATGGCAAAAAGTTAAAAAAATGCGTTTTTTTCAAAATTGTCGCTATTTTTTTGTTTATGGCGCAAAAAAAAAAAAACGCAGAGGTGATCAAATATCACCAAAAGAAATCACTATTTGTGGGGGAAAAAAGGACTTCAATTTTGTTTGGGAGCAACGTCGCACGACCGCTTAATTGTCAGTTAAAGCGATGCAGTGCCGAATCGCAAAAAGTGCTCTGGTCTTTGGGCAGCCAAATGGTGGTAAAAGTAACATAAAATCATCTTTTAGATCAGGTCACATGACCTGGCTGTACTGTTTTCTGTTTAAAAAGATGTAGTCTAGAAGAAAGGATAGCTAAGACTTGATAATGTGTGCAGTCGTCACATGATTCTGGGATGTGTTTTACTCTATAAATTTCTCAGTAGGCATGAATAAGGTATACTTGATGCTATCAGTCGGACTCTGTGGGTGGGGTGGAGAGGTGCTAATACCACTGGAGGGTTTCACCTCTAGCGCACATAAACACCAAGAAGTGTCAGAATAAGTGCATTTTTTTTTACAATGTCATCAATACAGGCCAAAGAAACTGTTACACAGATCAAGATCAGGACTGAGATTTGGTATCTAAAAATTTGAGAATGCTGGATGAAGAACAAAAATGTAACAGTTAATGCATGTTGCAAAGGAGTTAGACATGACATATGAAGGACCTAATCCACAGTCACTTAAACCACACGTTATACATAAACTCGAACCCCTCCAAATCCCCCCACAAATGACATGACAAGATTTTGGAGTAAATGGCCTGACGGCCTTCTTTTATTAACTAAATTAAATAAAACTAAATTTATAAACTAAATTAAATATAAATTAAATAAATAACATTTTTAAATAACCATTAACCAGATTTCTATATACTTTTTAGGGCAACAACACATAACTGGTCACTGCGACCAACTTCTTTTAAACTCCAGTCGCAAGCCCCCCGACTCAGAGACGGTACTCGACCTTCGCAGTGACCCACCTTTTACCCCTTACTGGTTAACCCCTCGTTAACCGGAAGGTACCTGAGAACCCCATACCACAGATGGGTACCAACCATGTTATGTACATATAACATCCATCTTCTCCTCCTCCAAACACCCACCACTGCCGGGCTGTCCTGACAGCCCCCATTTCAATTAACCAAAAAAAACTCGAGAGGGTGGGTTGGAATCTTCTCCACCGCCGCTCATGAGTGACGTCACTCCCCTTCGCCTGTTCTTCCTGCACCCGAGCACCTCCACGCTCCGGCCACCCCCCTTTTCTTAAAGGGGACAACTTTTTCTTTCTAAAAAGCATAACTGTGATGTCCACATTGTCATGCCGTCCCTGCATTCATCCCTTCCTCTCCTTCTACACCGGGACTCCCTGGTCTTGCTGTCTCTTCTTTAAGAATAGACAGTGTACAAGAATGAAGGCCATCAGGATACTGGCAACAACCATAACATTTTACATTTTCTATTCCTTTCTTGAAAATGGTCACCAAGATAGAAAAGAAGAAGAGATCTCTGCGCAAGGACTAGGTACTGAATAAAGGGTTGGAGGGGGTTAATAGAACTGCTGCCTCTACCAATTACTACCACAAGGTGGAGTAAACAGAATGAAAAGAAAACAAAGTAGATGTGGCGCTGTTCTACTGCTAATAGATGGTGGTTAGAGGTATGAAAATGAATTACTTAAGCTACTTTGTTTAGAAAAATCCTGAAAATAAAGGGATACTTCACAGCATTGCTAATTTACTATTAATAAGTGTTACCAGTGTGTGTCAATTGCGTGAAACCCAAATAAACCAAATCAAAAAAATACATGTGCAGTGTTGTCTTTGCATTAAAACAAAACAAAACAAAACAAAGTGTGTGATCCTTGGTGCAGAAAATCAATATATATAATATCCGTTAGAATAAAATACTAAATACAATTGTTGTGCATACTGAGACAATATAAGGTGCAATTACAATTACTATGTATGCTGAGACATTCTGAAAGCAAACAACAGGCAAATCTCTTATATATACAATTCCACAATGTCCATTACAAATAAAACTGATAGAAAAAACACAAATATTAAAAATAGATAATAAATTATAAAGTGCTCTTGTGCCCATGAAGAAATCCACTTTCTAATCTCATGGACTTTTCAGTGAGTAAACACACCGTGCACGTCTTAGTTCGTGCTCCTATTACGGCTGCACTCACCAGATCCTTCTCCCCCTCCTGGGGTTAAAAGCATCCACAGTATGTGCCACTGTGTAGCTATGTAGGAAAAAGACTGTCCTTAGTACTGGCTATGAGGAGATTCCATTATGTATTGAGCGTCATGAAAGAGAGAGAGGGAGCCCAAATAGCGTAATACTGTATCAAACTGTTTATTAACAAACGGATAGAAAGGTACTCACATACGGTAGAATTAACAAAGGCATATGTTGCTGACACCAGCGCCTGTAAAAGGAAATGATGTAAGGACGTATGCTGACTCCGCCCTACGCGTTTCGTCACTCTGATGTCATCTGGAGCGTGCATAGTGCTTGCTACAGTTCCTGTTTATAGTACTTAGTGATTTGCATATCTCATTAGTAATTGCGGCCGCCATTTTGCAAGTGATATTGCAGACAGAAGTCCCATCGGCCATTTTGGGTGTGATATGTAGACCGAAGTCCGCTATGTTGAAGCCTATGTGTAAAATACTGGTCCTTTTTAATGTAATATTCCAGATCCAAAGTCCGCATCCTAATACAATGGATTTTATGACATAATCATATCCTCATTATGTTATAAATAGCTGAGTCATCATGACCGCTCATTGCGGGTATGCTGTCCCATTCAAAACCGCCCTTACCTAAATGACTATAGACGGGAGATGTCTGCCCTGGCGGCCATTTTTGGTGTGATAGTGCAGACCGAAGTCTGTCGTATTGTTGCTTCCCCAAATGACGGGAGATGTCCGCCCTGGCGGCCATTTTAGGTGTGATAATACCGACCGAAGTCCGTATTGGTAATCATGGGTTCCTTTGGTATATTTTACTAGGCAGAAATCCGTGATCGCCATGGGTTAGATATGTACAATAGAATAACTAAACCACATTACTAATCCATTATGTGAAATACGAGAAAAAAATCACCAGTACTATAAATAATGTCATTAATGTATTATATTAAAGTAAAATACATGTTAAAATGCTATGTTGTAATCCAAGCATCCCGACATCAATTAATTACATAAATAAACACATTACGCAAACCAGCATGAGTAAATAAAATAAGTTAAAAAATATAATAAAAATGTAGTATTAATAAAATTATAATAAAAGCGGAATTTTATTAAAATAAAATAAAAATAAGAATAAAAATAAAAAATATTTTTTTTTAAAAACAGGTCATGCATATAAGTGTGCGTGCGTGCATGCATCCCCACACGCATGCATGGCTGTATGTAAATGTTTGAGTTTGATGCATATAAAATTTATTTTAGAAACTTTATGCTAGAAGGAGGCATGTAACTGCAAGGTATATGAGGCCTCATATATTCATGGGAGAAAAACGATTAATATTTAAGAAAAAGAGCCTATATCACACTAATATTATGCTTAAAAACTAGTTAAAAAACAGTTAAGGTCTTTGTCTATATTCATTCCCCCGGGTTAAAGAAGATCCATTTGGTTTCGTTTTGGGAGATTTTAATTTTCTTATTCTCCCCTCTCCAGTGTCCTTTGATTTTATCTATACCATAAAAAACCATACATGTAGGGTCCTTGTTATGGTAGTCTCTAAAATGCCTTGAGACACTATGTTTATTGAATCCGTTTTTGATATTATTGATATGCTCATGCATCCTTACATGTAGTTCTGTTGTTGTTCTGCCCACGTATTGTTTGTGACAAGGGCACTCCAATACATACGTCACGTGAGTGCTAGTACATGTAATGAGTTCTTTTATGGTATGTTTAGTATCTTTTGACATAGACGTGAAGTTCCGTTCTTTTCTTGTTAGTTTTTTTACTGATTTTACATGGAAAACATTTGCCACATTTGTACTGTAAAAACCTCTGAGATGATTCGAAATTTTTATTTGTTTTGGGGGGTCCAGGGCATTATGAACCAATCTATTTCTGAGATTAGGTGCCTTTCTATAGATGAAGGTAGGTCTTGTTGGTATGTTGGTCCTTAAAATTTGGTCAGATTGGAGGATTGGCCAGTGTTTTTTTATTATTTTTTCCAATGCCTTGTGTTGGATGTTGTAACTCGTGATAAAAGCCACATCCCCTTTACCCCTTTTATTTTTATTATTGTCCTTACCCCTACCTTCTATCATTGAATTTCTGTCCATACATTTGATGTACTCCTTCAGTTTTACTAGTTCATTTTTCTTACATCCTTTTTCTACAAACCTTTCTATGATGGTGTCTGCTTGGACATTATAATCTTCGATGTTGCTACAATTTCTGAACAGTCTCATTAATTGGCCTTTTGGTATGTTTCCGATCCATTGCCGATGATGACAGCTATTGGTTGGGATATACCCATTTCTGTCAGTTAATTAGGTCCTTGTTCCAATGTGTCCATTATTTTTGTAGAGTTGAAGATCTAGGTAGTCGATTGTTTGTTTATTCCAAGTACCAGAGAAAGTAATCCCTTAGATGTTCTGATTAATTTCATCAAAAAAGGATTGCAATTCTGTTTCCGTGCCCTTCCAAATAATCATAATGTCATCGATGTATCTTCGATAACATTTTAAGTTGGTCCCCTGTATATTAAATATCTGTTCTTCTTCCCAGTGGTTGAGGAACAAATTAGCTACACTGGGGGCATACTTAGCCCCCATGGCTACGCCCTTTGTTTGGACGAAATAATCTCCCTTATGCCAAAAATAATTGTTATTCATGGCTAATTTTAAACCTTCCAAAATGTATTTGATTTGTTCCTCTTTCATGTCTGTTTGGTTATGTAATACCCAATCCACACTGTTAATTCCATCATTTTGTATTATATTTGTATACAATGAATTTACATCAATTGTAACCAGAGCCAATGGCTCCCACTGCTCTCAGCCAAGCCTGTGAGACAGGGGAGAGAGGAGAAGAGCTGTTGCCAATGTGCACAGCGCTGGATCAAGATCAGGTTTAGGTAAGTATTTAAGGAAGGGGGGAATGCATTAAGGTAAAAAACCTTTTACCTTTACAATCACTTTAAAGTGAACCTGGGACCAGATCATGCACATGAAAGTATGAACATATGCTGAACATGTAGGGAGGTGCAGCATGGTGCGGTGGCAGAAATCACTTATGCCGCGTACACACGACTGGACTTTCTGACAGAAAAGGTCAGACGGAATCATTCCGTCGGACATTCCCATCGTGTGTGGGCTTCATCTGACTTTTTCTTTTTAAAATTCTGACGGACCTAAAAATAGAACATGTTTCAAATCTTTCCGATGGAATCAGTCCCTATCAGGAAAAACGCTAGTCTGTATGCTATTCCGACAGACCAAAAACGACGCAAGGGCAGCTATTGGCTACTGGCTATTGAACTTCCTTTTTCTAGTCCCGTCATACGTCATCGCGTTCCAAACGATTGGACTTTGGTGTGATCGCGTGTAAGCAAGTCCGTTTCAGCGGAACTCCGTCGGAAAGACCGTCGGAGTCTATTGTGATGGAAAGTCCGGTCGTGTGTACGCGGCATTAGAGTCCAGTTGCAGGAAACGGAACTTGTATTTAAGGTAAAATTGGGCAATTCACAAGAATCCCGGTGGGAAGGCACCTGACCAAGAAGACTTACAGGACGTGACAGGAACATGTAGCAGAGCAGGTCTTGGGTGTGCCAACAGCTGTCTTGAGGGGCGGAATGCGGCCTGGCCAGTCCATACCTGAATTGGGGAGGCTTCCATGAAGGATGGCATGTCCCTATGCTTTCCCTAACCTTCTGAAACCTCTCCCTATTTACTGTCCCTGTCAGACAGGTGACCGTCCCCGAGTTACACTGGAAATGCAAGCCAAACCTGGGAGCCAGGGTCTTAAATAGACTCTTCCTGACCTATGATGGCTACCAGAGTCCCGTGGGGCAGTAGTCAATCGGATAGCTTCCCCTGTGACCCAGGAAACCATAGAGGAACCATGTTCTTCTTGACTTCCCCTCCAACTGCAATGGCGGTGCAGCTGAGTGCCACCTACAGTGGAGAAAACAGATTGCAACCTCCTACAAACAAGCGGCAAAAGCACTTTAAACTTGAGGGCTCATTCATGTTTGTATCTTTATGCATTGTGAAGAAGTACATTTTTAAATTTCACAATGTTTTTCACACAGTTTTTTTTATGACAGCAGATGTTGGCAGCCTTCCAGCCATCTAATGTAAACAGGTGTTTCTTAGCTATTAGAAACTGACTGGAATCAGACTCTATAGCAGCCATTTTTTTTTTAAAGGTTAACTTTTTTGATTGTTTTGTAATACACAAAAAACAACAGATACACAAGTATACATTTGGAGAGAACAGCACTTCAATCATAATGAAATACATTTATCTGGCATCCAGTCAGTGAACACAGAGCTACATGTAGGTCACATCGCTGTTTAGTATAGTTCAACCCATATAGAGTGCAAGGACATACAGACAATCCACATAGTGTGGGATTAGAACCTTATTTTGTACATTAAGGAGTAGGTGGTATGGTACTATCTGAGCTGACCCAGGAGTTCCAAATCTTAGAGAATTTTTTTGGGCATCCTCTAGCTTCATACGTCAACTTGTACAGTGGTTTGGTGTGGTTAACAATGGTGATCCAGAAAGCTATAGTGGGCAAAGATTGAGATTTCCAGTGCATTGTTATCAATTTTTTTTGCGTAAAACATTACTATGCGTTTAAAGGACTGTACATTTTTAGATAATTCTTTATCATCAATGTATCCTAGCAGGCATCATAGGGGTTTACATATGTTAGGTATCTGAGCTATGGAGCTGATAAAGGCCGTGACCTCTGACCTGAACTTCCTATCGGAGCACATTCCCACATTAAGTGAAAAAATGTACCATCAGCCACGCCGCATCGAGAGCACAGTGGAGAGGGCAATCTATGTAGTCTATACAGTAAGCATGGTGTGAAGTAGGGCCAATACAACAATTTTGTTTGGATCACCTTGTCACGGGAGGAGATGACAGATGATACCCGGAGGGGAAGAACCTCCCTTCAGACATCCTCCGTCAGCTCAGGTATGTCAGAACGCCATTTGTTTTCAATGGCGCAAAGCCTGTTGAAATGGAGTAGAGATTTGTAATATGTAGAAACAAGTTTGGTGTGAGAGGGAGCAGTCAGTAGATGCTCTAGCAGGGAAAGCTGAACATCTTTATTTTGGAGGCCAAACTGCGTGGCAGTAGTGTGACGTATCTGTAGGTATTGGAAATAGGCCGTGTGAGGGAGACCGAAGTCCCTTTGAAATTACGCGAAGGAGAGGAACATGTTATCTGAAAATAAGTGTAATGCCCCGTACACACGGTCGGATTTTCCGATGGACAATGTCCGATCGGAGCGTGTTGTCGGAAATTCCGACTGTGTGTGGGCTCCATCGGACATTTTCCATCGGATTTTCCGACACACAAAGTTGGAGAGCAGGAGATAAAATTTTCCGACAACAAAATCCGATCGCGTCAATTCCGACCGTGTGTGGCCTGTTCCGACGCACTAAGTGCCACGCATGCTCAGAAGAAATTCCGACACGGGACAGCTCGTTCTGGTAAACTTAGCGTTCGCAATGGATACAGCACTTTCGTCACGCTGCAATGTTAAAAATGGTTTAATACAGCGCACTCTCTTCTTCTTTATAATGTGACAAGAATTAAGTAGTTTTGCTGCTCATATTCACACACACTTCTCACAAAGTTTTCTTTGTGTTTTTTTATTGGGATTCCCTCAATATATTGTTATTAGTTATTATTAGCTGATCTTTGTTCAATGTTATTTTTATTTTTCCTCCAGAATATTTTTGTGTGTGTTTTGTGTGTCAAGTTACCCCAACACCATTGATATCTTTTCTTATTTAATCTCAAGGAGATTGTTTGTTGTTGGTGTCCCTTGTTCATTTCACATTGTATTTTTGAAATGTACCTGAATCCTTACAAACAAACTGTCCTTTTTGAAGTAAAACACATAGGAGAGTATAATTCAAAACCAAAATCCTTTATTAAGGGATCAGAACCAAACAAAGAGGAAGGCAACACTGGATCAACATGAGAAATTAGCAAAGCCTGGGACCCCCACGGCAGACATCAGTTCTTCAACATCAAAATTGGTGGCCTGAGGAGTCCATATATAAGGGAGGGCAGTCTGGTCCGGGATTCGCAGAGACTCGGATAGCAGCAGATGACATGTATGTCCCCAGGCTGTGGTACCACAAGAGGCTGCATCTTTTGGTCGACCAGACTGGATCCAGGGTCCTCACTTTCTGGTCTTCCTTTCACGCTTCCTTCCCGGCTGTGGCTGTGCAGTTGGAGATGTGGCAGGAGGAGGAGTAGGACCTTGAGGAGGACTGGGAGGACCTGGAGGAGAGGGAGGACGAGGAGGAGGACCTGCAGGAGGAGGAGGAGGACCATCACAAAGGTGTGTCTCAGGTGTAATTTGGCCCCTCATACCTTTCTCCAGAGCCTCCGATATGAGGGCCTCACACATTACTTGTTGGCCCTCCTCCATCCTCTGCATTTTATATGCAATGACGGCAGCAATGTCCTCCTCCACGATCTGTCGTGCTCCCAGGACCTCTGTAGCCCTCCAAAAGAGTCCTCCGGTAGTCTCCTCTAGGGCACTCCTCCTACTGCCACTTTCTCTTTTCAGGGGGGGTGGAGGGACCTGCAGATCAGCCAGCCGGCTTGGCCCGGCCACCTCCTGGCTGAGACTTCCCTGTGTATGAAAAAGGGAGATGGTTTAATGTTTTGCATCATCAATCACAATCCTAAATTAGTACTCCCAACTAACATCTAGTTAACATCATTGATTGGACAAGCAGCAATATTTAGAGGAATTCTATACCTGGCTCAATCTGGGCTCCTCCACATGTGGCCTGGAAGGCCCAGGTTGGGCGTCAGAAGCCTCAGCCGGGGGGGAAGGAAGCGTGGAAGGAAGACTGGAGAGGGATGGCCTGGGTTCAGTCTGGCCTGCCAGAAAATGCAGCCTGTCGTAGTACAACATCCTGGGGACATAGATGTCATCTGCTGCTCCGGATCTCTGTGAATCCAGGACTTTCTTGCGCTCCCTTAGATATGTGCTCCTCAGGCCACCAATTAAGATCTTTAAATAGGTGATGTCTGCCGTGGGGATCACCTGCTTCACAATTACCAACAATTGCACCAGTGCTGCCTTCCTCTTTGCTTGGTTCTTGAAATGGGGGTGGTTAATCTCCCACAGACAGGGCAGCTCCCTTAGCATATCTATGAATACTGACATGAAGTCATTATCTTTGAGTACCTACCATATCCATGTTCACTGCAAGACACAACACAAGCCTAATGTCAGACAAAACTCTCCTAATCTTGTTACAATATAGGCCTCAATGTAGAAGCAGTATAGGCACAAGTTTGTCTCTTACCTTCGTTCTTACGATCGGCGCCTCCAATGCTCCTTCCTCCGCTCACAGATCGTACGTAATACGCAACGCGTGTTACGCTTTATATACACTGCTCATGCGTGTAACTTCGCCCGCCCCTGACGTTCTTTCTAGTCTATTCCCCGCCCCTTTTCGTTCGGCGCAGTGGGTGAAGAGCATGATGGCGGAGTCACAGCAGGTGCGTGATAATTGCAGGAACGAGGAGGAGGAGGAGGAGGAGGAAAGCCCGGATCCAGGCACGTCCCGATCCAGAAGGAGACGTTTTAAGGCCACAAATATGTCCTTTGGGGAGATGTTGGAGATGGTCGACATCATGAAGAAGTCCGACTATGATGGGAAGTATGGGCCTTACCCCAACCCGAACATCCGAAAGGCCAAGATCATGGCGAAAGTGGTCAGGAGTCTTGAGAGGAATTTCGGGGTCCGAAGATCAAAAGATCAGCTCAGGAAGCGGTGGTCGGACCTGAAGTTGAGAGAGCCAGAGCAGTACCGAAAGATCCGGAGAGTGCTGCAAAAAAGTAAGTAGTTGTGCTGTGTTCCTATTCTTTCTGTCTTTATTCCGTTCGTTCTGCTCCATATGCTTTTAGTAATTGTAACGTTTAAAAGGGCAACTTTAATGTTCATGGGCCCATTGTTCGTTCATATCAAACATTTTTCTTTGGGCCTCTAAAACACCATTGTTTAGGCCATATGCATTTTCCCAAATTTTTTTTGGGCCTACTTGGATGTCAAATATTTGTTTGTGTAGATGGGTTTGTTACTAGAATGAAATGCCAACTAGATTATGTGTAAGGAGAGGACACTGAGCAGCTGTTTTCACATCTGGACACTGGAGCACTAGTGTGGGACCCCAGAACACCATTTTTATTAGGGGGGCCACACAGGTGCTCCAGTGTATACTATAGGGGGGGCTACATCTGTGAAGCTTGTACTAAACAGGTAAAGTATTGCAGCTTGACAAAGGGCAATAAGAAAATTACATCTTGGAACTCGGCTAAAATAAACAATTGTACCCCACTTCCAAGCAATGTTTCCTATTTCTAGTTCTGCCATCAAATATCTGTGTGCTAAGTATACCATTTTTGTTTTACATAGGGGAGAAAAGACTCGGAGGACACCCCTCAGCCCAGGAGACCAGAGACCCCCCACCTCTGGAAGAAGGTGAAATACCGCAAACCCAAGAAGAAGAGCAGGAGGAAGAAGAAGATGTGGTGGAGATTGGCACCACAACAGGTGAGTGTCTGCGACCACAGGCTCAGGTTACCGATATGGATGGTGGCAGATTTTTGATACCTATTTTTGTATTCTTTATCTCTTTTTAGGTGATCATGATGTGAGGGAGAGAGAACGCTTTACTTCTGAAAGTGCCCAGATCCTGATCGGGGAGATCATGGGGTGTAATCTCGAATTGCACAACATACAGCAACAAATCAGTGATGTTATTAAAAAAAATAATAACATCATTGATGTTTTGGGGCGAATTTAAAAGGCCACAAAATCACCTTTTTGGATTGTGGTCCAATCTTTAAAATATTTTTGCAATGTTTTGAAAAGCCAAATTTGGAGGATGCACACAGTGTGCCAACATGTGCTATCTGACATCACGGGAGATCAATGGACGCGTCTTGGGAGTGCAACACCTTCCTCAATTATAAAGTAGCGGTGAGGAAGGGCTTGCTCCCCCAAAACACGTCCCTTGATCCCCCGTGATGGCAGATAGCACATGTTGACATTCTGAACTTGGTGTGCATCTTCCAAATTTGGCTTTTCCAGGGGTGATTTCCCCCCATCTGAACGCTATATCAAACACAGTTCCTAAATACTCATGTCTGATATAGCCTTCAGGTTTTACCATATGCGAACTTTGTAAGTTCAATTTTTTTGGCTTTCTTGTTGGTTTTACACAGGCCTGTTTTATCAGAAAAGGACATTTCAATTTTTGATTATGCTACAGCAAAAATTGTTATACAACAAACATGTTGGTTTGTTTTAAAAACCTCTGGTAAATGCACATGTGATTGTGCAGCTATAAAAAAGTTGGTTACTCAAGAATGTGTGGATTATTGTCTGAACACTACAACACTTTTGGGGTGATGTAATTGCTGTTTTATGCAAACATGGGGGTTATTTCCTAAGAGCAAATACACTTTGCACTACAAGTGCAGTTTCAGTGCAGTTGCAAGTGCACTTGTAGTGAAATGTGTTTTTGCATTTAGGAAGTACCAGCCAACAGTATTTTTTATAAGGTTACCCAATCACGACATTTTCTGCACTCAACACATTTCTGTCAGGGTCAGCTAAAACAAACACAAGCAGTAAATGTCCACAAAGAATTTCTTTTGGTTGTTTTTTATTTGAAAAAGGTTTCACAGATTGTCTGGCATATTGATAGCCCCTCTACCCGCAAAGAACTCCAGGTATCGTAACTGGACATCACGGGCATTCAGGGAGGGCAAGCTAGGACGGCCGCTTTCAAGCGCCGTCAGTGTTGATGGATTTGGGATTCCGGCCTCAGGCCCAACTGAGCCAGCATAGTTGGCTGAATGTTTTCTTAAAAAATTATGGAGAACACAGCAGGCAAGTATTATATGGTTCAGTTTATACTCCGCCATATGGATGGGTGTCAGAAATAATCGGAACCGGCTGGACAGGATTCCAAATGTGTTCTCCACCACTCTTCGGGCTCTGGCCAGCCGGTAATTAAAAACCCTCTGTTCCGGGGTGAGGGTCCTCATCGGGAATGGCCGCATCAGGTGGTCCCCCAGCGCAAACGCTTCATCAGCAACGAACACAAATGGGAGACCTTCAGCATTGTCCTCTGGAGGTGGCAAGTCCAAGCTGCCATTCTGGAGACGCCTGTAGAACTCCGTCTGGGCGATGACTCCACCATTGGACATCCGGCCATTCTTTCCCACGTCCACATACAGGAACTCGTAATTAGCCGACACCACCGCCAACATCACTATACTATTAAAGCCCTTGTATTTATAATAGTACGACCCCGAGTTGGGCGGTGGGACGATGTGGACGTGTTTCCCATCAATTGCCCCTCCGCAGTTAGGAAAGTCCCACCGCTGGGCAAAGTGGGAGGCCACAGTCTGCCATTCCTGTGGCGTTGAAGGAAACTGTTGAGGAAAAAACAATAAACATTACTATTTTTTCACAGAAACATGGCAAGCAGATTAGACACAAACATTATGGGGCAACCTCCAGATAGCATTTAAGGGGAATTTAACAACACCAAAGTATAAGGTACACCTATCATATTCCCCCTCCCCCCCTCTCATGGGCCATTTCTAAAATTATAGGGGGGGGGGGGGGACTCTTGGACAGGTAACCCTCTTCACTTCATTGAGAGATGAATGCCTAAATAATGGGTATTACTTGGAACAGCCCCTCCTTAGTTACACTATTGGCAGACCACTGGACAGGTAAGAAGTGTCTGAATACAAAGATATAAATACACACTGTACACATTTGAGCACATTTGAACATTCTGATATTACCTATCAAGATAATAATATAATACAAAAACTTTAAACAGTACCATTTGAAAGTATACAGGCAGGCCCTTGCACTACATGCTTTGGGGAATTCATCCATAAATCTGACCAGTAAAGAGATGGGTATAGTGTGTATGGGATTGGCAAAGTCAGCAGATAGATGATTGAGTATAGAGAATTGTGATCAGCTGACTTAGCAGTTGGGGGGAGGGAGGGTTACAAAAAATTTGGGGACACCACAAAAAAAAGCCTCTGGCACTCTGCCTGAATTTAAATCAAAAATAACATTACCAAACATTTTAGGGGGTGTTTGGGGTAAAGCACTACTATGGAGCAGATAAAATACATTGTTAAGTGACTACATGAGGTGAATATAGGGCCAAGAGACACCATGCTGGGGAGGTTATTGAAGGGCAAATATGTATGAAGGACATAAAATAATAATTACATAAAAATCCAGCATGCATGAGAACAAAGGGGACATTCACAGCATATTCCAATCATGGTAATTAGGGAATGAGGAAAGAAATACAAGATATTAGCAAACATTCAATACAATAAAATGTGATATTAAAGGATAAAAATCTTACCTTCATATACTCCTTCTGCAGGACCTGTATGATGGCAGAACAGGTCTCTGGGATAATGATACCCAGAGCCTGGGGGGAGATGCCTGTCGAGAACTTCAAGTCCTGCAGACTTCTCCCTGTGGCCAAATACCGCAAGGTAGCGACCAACCTCTGCTCCGGAGTGATGGCTTGCCTCATGCAGGTATCCTGCCTGCTGATATAGGGGGTCAGCGAAGCCAACAAACAGTGAAACACGGGGTCCGTCATCCTGAGAAAGTTCCTGAAATCATCAGGATTATTCTCACGGATCTCACGGAGCAAAGGCATATGACAGAACTGGTCACGCTGAAGCAACCAATTCTTGGTTCATGAACTCCTCCCCACCCTGTTCATGGACTGGACTTGTGTCAAGGTCAGGACCCCAACACCAAGCCCCCGCACAGCACGAACTCTACGAGGAGTACGCATACGAAACATGGCTAGAAAACGGTCGGCTGCTCAGAACGAAGTAACAGAACGCACTGAAGAACAGCAAGGCCTGTGAAGAGCGACCTGAAAACCAGTAACGAACGAACAAGAATACAATGACTAAGTCACGCGGAACTTGCTTGCACTCACTGAAGAGCAGATACAAACCCACAATCACAAACTGAACGGCAGAAAACGATCTGAAAGCCATGAGTCTGAAAAAGCGCGAATCGTCTCTCACCAAACTTTTACTAACACGAGATTAGCAAAAGGAGCCCAAAGGGTGCCGCGCTTGGTTCTGAACCGGCCTTTTCTAGTCTCGTCGTACGTGGTGTACGTGACCGCGTGGTTGTCGATCGGAAATTTCCAACAACTTTGTGCGACCGTGTGTAGGCAAAACAAGTTTGAGCCAACATCCGTCGGAAAAAATCCTAGGATTTTGTTGTCGGAATGTCCGAACAAAGTCCGACCGTGTGTACGCCCTATAAGACTGTTTTCACCCCCATTTTGAACCATCTGTTCTGCAGAAAAATTCTGGTAGACATGGGTTCCCCCAGAGTGGGGCATTTGGTGAGCATGTGGCGGGTGTAGTGGGCGGTAACAGCCTAAAAATCGTAGGGTCATTGCCAGGACATTCACACCTTCTCTACCCCTAAGTGACATTTGATGTATTAGGTTCTGGAGATAGCAGCCATTTTTATCTAGGGTTCCAAGGAAACTTAGAGTTTCCCCAGAGGTTTCTAGGGGTTCCTTGAGATGTGGCTAATTAACTTTCTTTCCTAACCTAATGGTGCCATAATTCCAGGTCCATCGCCGAGCCAGTAACATGAAAATACTGATCTGCTTAGCTGACTGTAAGGAGGGCCATTCTTCCCACTGACCTCCACCAATATAAGGGGCATTTTCCTAATGACCCCGATGGACTAATCTTAGCAGGGGTTCCCTGAGACCTGAAAATTATTTCAAGGGCTCCTCTAGGGTAAAAAACTTAAGAAAGGCTGCTCTGTGATCTTTGAGAATGAATAACTTCCCATTCAAAACCAGCTAGAGAGGTCAAGAATGGTTTGTTTTAAAGCTCTTTTACTGTTTATTAAGAATATGTAAATAGTTTAACAAGTAACACGTTAATGAGTAACTTGAAGGTATCGTATGTGATACACCTGCAAATGAATAAAATTATTAACATTTATAAAATATATAAATTCATAACAATAACAATGAATTAAGGTGAATTGAGATGGAGGCAATATACTGTACAAAGGAAAGCATATACCTGTAGTATAGTTGAAGGGAACAGTAGGCAATATGTAAAATTATTAGCAACTTTGGAAGTGGCGATCCTTTTTCTATTTCTGGAAACAGATTAGGACAACCAGGGGCAAGGTTGGGTATCTGCAGACTTTACTTCTTACCAAGTATGGTTGGCTATCCTAAAAACATTCAATCTGTTTCACCAAGTCACAAGCCTGACCTATTCTTGTGAACTTCATCCAGATAAATGAATGGGTTCACTGGGTAATGCACGAAACAAGATACCAAGATCTTTAAACTGGCATGTACAGGCTTTGTGCTCTTCCACTGAGGATAAATCTTGGTGCAATTCATCATGTAACTGGAGGTCACCTCCTAAATGGAGCTTAAAGTCTGCAGCTAATGTCTAATATTTCAGAAGAAAGAATAGTCTTGAACTCGATGGTGGAAGTCAGGGTGGTCTAGTATCTCTTTTGCTGGCTTTCAAGGCAGTGCAGATAGGATTACAGAGGATGCTGTAAAATTAGAATTCTTTGTTAAACAGTTGTCCTGCACACAGCCAGATACAGTGATGTACTGGATTCCCAACCACAAATCTTTCATTATGAGAAATTACCTATTGCTTTGCTTTTACACTGCTAAATGAGCAAGACATAGGATATTTTATAAATTCTAAGAACAAACAGTAGGGCATTGTTCTTTTCATTACAAACAGTGAAATTGCTTTTCAATAACTTGATTTTTTCTATCTGCAAAATCTTTGCTGTGTGTAAAGCAGGGGTGTCCAACCTGTGGCCCACGGGCCATATACGGCCTGAGATGACTATGAATGCGGCCAAACAAAAAAAAACATAAACTTAGTTAAAAATGTTGCATTTTCTTTGTAATCTTTTCTAAAAATGCGTTTACACTTAGCAAACAAATGCAGCTGAAGAAAAATTTGACAGTGTCTCTGTACTGGACTTTTATCTTTATGTTAAGTTTTATCTTCCCAAAGAAAAATATCCCACTCTTTACAATTACAAATTATTCATGTCATTAGTTTTCAGCGGCACCTATATTTGTGAGCAACTATTTTCAAGGATGAAGCACTCAAAGGGTAAAATTAGAACCAAAATACACTATATTGCCAAAGTATTGGGATGCCAGCCTTTGCACACACATGAACTTTAATGGCATCCCAGTCTTAGTCTGTAGGGTTTAATATTGAGTTGGCCCACCCTTTGCAGCTATAACAGCTTCAACTCTTCTGGGAAGGCTGTCCACAAGGTTTAGGAGTGTGTCTATGGGAATGTTTGACTATTCTTCCAGAAGCACATTTGTGAGGTCAGGCATTGATGTTGAACGAGAAGGCCTGGCTTGCAGTCTCTGCTCCAATTCTTCTATAAGGTGTTCTATCAGGTTGCAGTCAGGACTCTGTGCAGGCCAGTCAAGTTCCCCCACCCCAAACTCGCTCATCCATGTCTTTATGGACCTTGCTTTGTGCACCGGTACGCAGTCATATTCGAATAAGAATGGGGCTATTCCCAAAATGTTCCCACAAAGATGGGAGCATTAAATTGTCCAAAATGACTTGGTATGTTGATGCCTTAAGAGTCCCTATCACTGGAACTAAGGGGCCAAGCCCAACCCCTGAAAAACAAACCCATGCGAATAATCCCCCTTCCACCAAATTATTTGGACCAGTGCACAAAGCAAGGTGCAAAGCAAGTTTGGGTGGAGGAACTTGACTTTCCTGACCTCAATCCAATAGGCCACCTTTGGCATAAATTAGAGCGCAGACTGCGAGCCAGGCCTTCTCATGCCTGACTTCACAAATGTGCTGGAAGAATGGTCAAACATTCCCATAGACACACTCCTAAACCTTGTGGACAGCCTTCCCAGAAGAGCTGAAGCTGTTATAGCTGCAAAGGGTGGGCCAACTCAATATTGAACCCTATGGACTAAGACTGGGATGCCATTAAAGTTCAGTACAGCTCCACCAGATTTTGCACTCCCTACTAGTTTTAGTAAACCAACCCCTTTGTGTCAATTAACAAGATGAATGTTAGGCAGCATGAATATTGTTATGCAGTTTGTGTTGCTGGCTACAGATCTGTTTTCTCAACTGTGTAACTAATCTGGCCACATGCCTCCAGCTCTGTGGTTGGTCTATGGTTTAAGGAGCATCCTATTTAAACATCATTAACCTGTACCTTAGTGCTTGTGATAGCATTTCAATTGCAGTCCTGTATGATCTGCCTCCGTGCTGACCTTTGGCTACATTTGCTGAATTTCTCTTTTGTCTACTGCCAGTCCCGACCCTTGGGTACATTAACTGGATTACTCTCTTGTCTGCTGCCCGTCCTGATCCTTGTTCACAACTACAATGTACTTGATACATGATTGTCTGCTTCCTTTGCTTTAGTCAATTCTGCATACTCCTGCGTATTGTACTTTTTCTGCGGGCCTGTTAGTGACACTCGCAGTCAAAGTATAAAATTCAAGTCCTGGGAGCATCCAACTACCAGTAATTGCACTGGCCTTAAGGGAAAGACAGTTGTTATAGGTGAAGCACATCATCATATTTTCAGACCAGTTTGTTTGCCTACACAGCCTTTCAGTGTGTGACCGCAACAGGTGCTGATCTGTGTTAGACATTTGTGTGTCAGGACCCAGGTCTGAACCTGCAAACTCTGCTGTGTCAGGCAATGCTTCTTCTTGCTGAGCCACCAGGGATGCTGGACTGCCCCCTGAACAATTAATTGAATGATCTTACCTTGAACTCTGTTTTTCTTGAACCTTAAACTCTTTGCTCCACCCATGAACTTCCTTAAACCATGTATCTGCACTTCCTGTTTGCCAAATTATTGTGCTCTCTCCAGCTAATATCTCGCTCTTGTCGCTTTGCTAATACTCAATAGCGACCTTTAGCTTGTTTACTGACTACACTCCTGCTAATCCCTACCTTCTATATCTTCTACTTGACTCTTGCTTGCTCACCTCCTTGTGGAGTGATCCTGAGGACTACAACCTGGAACTAACACATAGCAAAACCCATCTCCACCATCAGGAGCTCTGGTGACTCTGCAACTCAGGTGAGCCTGTGTCATTTGCCAGGGTGACCTGCTTCTGTACTTATCCAGCTGGTCGGTGGGTGCCTCTCTACTGCTATAGCTACTGACCTCTGAGTCTGACTCAAGACTGTCACATTGTAAACACAGCCAAGAACTGCACAGGTACCCTTATTTTATGATTGTGCCATCTATGATCCCATATTTCAGTCTAGTCATGACTCTCTATGGTTTTATGGCTGTGTTTCACCCATTGCCATTCCACTGTCCAATGAGTCTATCTCAGTTGTCAGTAAGTGCATTTTAACCACTTAAGGACCGGAAGGATTTGCCCCCTTAACAACCAGGCCATTTTTTGCGATACGGCACTGCGTCGCTTTAACTGACGATTGCGCGGTCGTGCGATGTTGTACCCAAACAAAATTGATGTCCTTTTTTTACCACAAATAGAGCTTTCTTTTTGTGGTATTTGATCACCTCTGCAGTTTTTATTTTTTGTGCTATAAACAAAAAAAGACGGACAATTTTGAAAAAAAACAATATTTTTTACCTTTTGCTATAATAAATATCCCAATTTAAAAAATAAAAAAATGTCTCCATCAGTTTAGACCAATGTGTATTCTTCTACATATTTTTGGTAAAAAAATGTCAATAAGCATATATCGACTGGTTTGCACAAAAGTTTTAGCGTCTACAAAATAGGGGATAGATTTATGGCATTTTTATTATTTATTTGTTTTTTTATTAGTAATGGCGGTGATCTGCGATTTTTAGCGGGACTGCGACATTTTGGCAGACAGATCGGACACTTTTGACACTTTTTTGAGACCACTCAACTGCGGGGGTTGGTCGGCAATAAGTTAATTGGAGGGAGAATGCCAGCAGGTGGAGCTTGGACACTAAGTCAAGAAAAATTAGGCTTCTGTAACAGAGTGATAGTAAAGAGACACAAATGAGATTTTTCTGTTGAACAAAAGTAATAGCACACCTATTGTGGTTTCTACTCCATTCACACCTGAGTGTATCGATTTAATGGCGTTTTTTAGGCATTTATTTAGGCTTTTTTGCAGCTTTTTTACAATTTTTTTTAAAGCATTTTAGAAGCATACTACAAGCCTTTTACAGCTTCAGGCCTTTTTATTAGCCAATAGAAAGCACTAAGGGGAGGAGAGAGAGAGGAAATTAGGGGTGGGGAGCTGCTGTCTGAGCAGAGAACAAGCGACAAAATGCTTGTAAAACACTCAAGTCAGGCATTTCTCTTGAAGTCTATGGGGCCAAAAAGCTTGTAATCTGCCAAAAAGAAGCTCATGTACTTTTTTGATTGACAGGCATTTTGCTTCATGCCACAGAAGGCTCAAATGTGAACAGGGGCCATTGAAACAAATCAGATATGGCTTGTTGAGCGTTTTAGAGCTACAAGCTTCAAGTAGAAAATCGCTGAGGTGTGAACGGGGCCTCAGGGTTTAGGTCAAGATTAAGAGATATTTTGGGGGGTTTCGTTTTAGGGGTCAGGTTATCAGGTCTAGGTGTTAAGATTTAAATTTAAGGGTTGTCTCACAGGTTTTGAATAACAGTTGTGTACTTAGTCACCTTTACTAGTCAGAGTTAACTTTTTTTTTTTTGGATATGGTAAATTACATTTTTTGGCTCTCTTTTGAGCATAGAATCTATTGGTGAAAATTCTGAATGCATCCAAAATTTCTGTGTATATTTTATCTAGACTAAAAATACTAAATTATTAGTAATTCTTTTTTTTAAAAATGTACTTAAAATACTAATGTGATTTGGCAATGCTTATATGTACTCTAGTTATGCATTTGAAGTACACATTTTAATGATAGTTCCACTATAAGACCTCTATCTTCTGTTCTGTGGTTAGCCTCAAATATTTAAACAGCTGTTGCCAAAACTGCTGATGTCACACTGCCACCAGCCTTGCACTGGCACTATGAAAATAGAAAAGTAAAAGTGATCTTGATTTTAAGCTGTTCTATCAAATAGCAAAACATTATTATTTTTGTCTCACATGTCACAGGTTCACTTTTATGTTAAATCTGTAAAGTTCTAATAAAGCAGAGAAAACATGACCTGTGACTTCAGGATTATGTAATACGTCAAACTGATATCACCCAATTGAAACTTATCCTTTGCTGACCTGACTTCCATAAAAAGGAATCTGTTTTGGAGCTTACAGGAGAAGTATTATGCTTTGACAAGTTAAAAAAAAATAGCTTTTTACTTTAAACAAGATTCTGTTGCATGAATATCATCAATTTGTTTTGAAGGAAGGTTGCCAAAACCAGCCACTCATGTTCTGGCTGTTGTTAGGTTACCCACTGTTGGTTGGCAAAGCATGTTGGGAGATGTGGTGACACAGCTGGAGGACCATTGCTTGCGTTATGCCATTTATTTTATATTATTTTGTTTTTAAATCAGCCTTTGGAACCTGAAAGCTATATCTCATCACGGGTTATGTGATGTAATGGACCACCCACATCTTTTTCCCACAGTCATTTGGTTTCGACATTGAACAGAATTCAAGAGCAAATACATACTGTACAATTTCAAACAGAACACACCAGTCTCATATTTATAGCAAATGAGTAAAATGATTACATAAAAATGTATAATTAAAGTGTATGTAAATCTTCCTTCTCAAATCCCATTACACTCATCCCTGTAACAATAATACATCTTGTACATGTGCTGTCTTTTTCAGCAACATTCAATTTCAGTAGCAAATACCTGGTGATCCTGCCAGTCCCCATCTATTACTGAATCATTTAGACCACACCAAGCACGGAAGCATGGCTGTGACAAGGGTGGTAGTGGTTTGGGGGGGACAGAAGGGGCATGTACCCTGGGTGCAAATTTTTTAATGTAATGAAGGAGTGAAGGGGGGTGCTGAGAGCTTCCGCTGCTCCATTCTTCAGCTGCTTCACTGACACAAGACATTGCTTCCTTCTAGTGATACCACCGGTGCATGAACATTCGTTCCCAGGGGTGATTGGTGAAGAGATATTTACAGAACCAGTCCTCTACGCCCTGTAATGTAAGGGCCCTTTCACACTGAACGCAGTTGGCTGCAGTTGGATGCGTTTTGAACTGCACTCCAACTGCATGGACAGCCCAAAATCAAGGTAGTCCTATGGGTACAGTTCACATCATTGCAGTGCAATTCATCGCAGTTAAAAAAAGTAGAGCATGCTGCATTTTTCTGTACCACAAATGCAGATAATGCGCTACAAACATGCTACAAATGTGCTTCAAATGCACTGCACCATTCCCCTTTAAGCCAAGAAGGCCAATGTCACGTACCTGGTGGGTGAGCCTGACATGTAGAGGAAGGCCTCTCGTACAGCTCTGGCTCAAGAGCCCCTCAGCAGAAGCCGGGAACTCGCAGCAGGAAGCCGGAACACAGCAGGTAGCAGGCAGGCGAGGTGGCAGATGGCTGGCGGACTTGGCAGGAGATGAGCAGAGATGCACCACTGGAAGCAGGAGCTTGAAGCAGGCTGGACAGCCAGGAGCAGGGTCAGACAACCGGGTAGACAGCAGACAGGCAGATCAGGCAGAAGTGGCAGGCAGAAGCGTAGTTGGATCACAGGCAGATCTTGGCAACAGATGGGCAAATCAGGCATAGACAACAGGCAGAGGCGTAGTCGGGTCACAAGCAAGCCAACCTCAGATTGGTTGTGGCTAACCACACCTTATCACCAGGCTGCAGGATCAGTTCTCCCCTCCTCCTTCTGTCGAAAGCCTTTTTATTATCTTCCTGTGCCTTGGTTACGGCTTCTTGCAACATTATATTGTTACGACTGAAGAAGTCTACTGTATTCTGGACTGCTGGAACTGAGGGCTCAGAGACAAGGTCAGGCAAGAAGGTGGGATGGAAGCCATAGTTTGCGAAGAACGGAGACTGTTTAGTGGCTGAATGACAGGAGTTATTCTAAGCAAACTCGGCTAATGGTACGAAAGACACCCAGTCATCTTGGACAAAAGATGTGAAGCAACGGGTATATTGCTCCAAAGTTTGGTTAGTCCGTTCGGTCTGTCCATTAGACTGTGGGTGGTATGCGGATGAAATAGAGAGTTTGATCTTCAGGGTCTCACAGAGTGATTTCCAGAACCTGGATGTAAATTGGGACCCCTCGGTCAGATACGATATCAACAGGTACCCCATGGAGTCTCACAACTTCCCTGATGAACACTCAAGCCGTCTCTGCAGCAGATGGTGTACCCCTTAAGGGTAAGAAGTGGGACATCTTGGACAGGTGATCCACAATAACAAAGATGGCCGTACAATCTTCAGAAGGTGGTAATTCCACTATAAAGTCCATAGAAATCATGGACCAAGGCCTGTCCGGCAGAGGTCTGAGCAAGCCCCATGCCCTGTTTCGGGTGCTCTTACTCCGGATACAGGTTGTGCATGTACCTACGTAGCTTTTACAGTCTTTTTCCAGATTAGGCCACCAGAAAGTGCGTTGCACCAGCTCCGTTGTCTTGCAAATCCCGAAATGCCCCGCTAAGGAATGATCATGGCAAAAACCCAACACTGGCAACCGAACTCCTTCTGGAACAGAAACTCGGCCCCCTTTCCAAAGAAGACCCTCCCTTGCCTGAAGGGTATCCCCAGTGGGAGCAGGGGTAACTGTGGAAGCTTGTTTTAGTTGAGACACCAAGTCAGTCTGTAGCAGTAGGAAGTTTCCTGCTGGCAAAATGGTGTCTGACACTGGCAAGTCTTTAGGATCTTCGAACATGCGCGACACCGCGCCAGGCTTGACATTCTTAGACTCAGGTCTGTAGGTTATATGAAACAGGAACCTTGAGAAGAAAAGTGCCCAATGGGCCTGGTGAGGTTTTAGCTGTTTAACAGTTCGTAAATACTCAAGGCTCTTATGATCCTGATATATCAATATTGGGTGTGCTGCCCCCTCTAGCAAATACCTCCATTCCTCGAGGGCGGCTTTTATGGCAAGAAGTTCACGATCGCCGACATCATAGTTTTTCTCAGCAGGGGCGAGCTTCCGAGAGAAAAAGGCTACAGGGTGAATCAGATTCTTTAGACCTTGGCGCTGGAACAGAACCCCTCCAACAGCACTCTCGGAAGCGTCTACCTCCAGAATGTAGGGAAGCACTGGATCTGGATGGCTTAGAACGGGGGCAGACGTAAACGGTCTTTTAAGAGTCTCGAAGGCAACCTGGGCTTCGGGGGACCAGTAGAAACGGACACCCTGTTTGGTAAGTTGTGTGATGGGTGTGATGATAGCCGAAAAGTTCTTGATGAATCTGCGGTAAGAATTAGCAAACCCCAGGAATCGCTGGATTCCTTTCTTATCAGTGGGGGCTGGCCAGGTCAGGATTGCTGAGACTTTCCGAGGATCCATCTCAATCCCACTGGTGGAGATGATTAATCCCAAGAACTGGATACTTCACTGCTCAAGCTCACACTTCTCTGGCTTGGCATAGAGTCCATGTAAGCGGAGGCGGCAGAGAACATTCTTGACATGTTCGCGATGACTTGCAAGAGAAGTGGAGAACACAAGTATGTCGTCTAAGTAAACAATAACAAAGATGTCTAGATAATCCTTAAAGACGTCGTTAATGAAATGCTGAAACGTAGCTGGCGCATTACACAGACCAAACGGCATGACGAGGTACTCGTTATGGCCAAAATGGGTGCGAAAGGCAGTCTTCCATTCATCTCCCTTCTGTATGTGGATAAGGTTGTAGGCTCCCCTCAAGTCTAGTTTGGTGAGGATTGAAGCAGAGCGAAGTCTTTGGAAAAGTTCTGGAACCAGGGGAAGGGGATAACGGTTCTTCGCCGTGATTTTATTTAGTTTGTGATAATCTACACACAGCCGAAGAGAATGGTCCTTCTTCCCCACAAAGAATATTCCCGCCCCAGCGGGTGAAGTAGAGGGGCGGATGAACCCCTTTTGAAGACTCTCGTCAATGTACTCCTTTAGAGCACCTAGTTTTAGAGCACCTAGTTCCTTTTCGGACAGAGGGAAGATCCGACCAAACGGAATTGCAGCCCCTGACAGGAGTTTGATGGGGCAATCGTAGGCTCTGTGTGGAGGTAGGGTGTCTGCCCCCCACTTACTGAAAACATCCAGATATTCATGATAGGCCTCGGGCACCCTTTGGTAAAGTTCAGTATCAATGTCCATACAAAGTAGCGCAGTGGGTGACATGATGGGCTCAGACAGACAGTGCTCCTGACAGTAGGATGACTGGTACTTGATGCTGCCAGAGCTCCAATCAATCAGCGGGTTATGGGCCTGAAGCCATGGTAGGCCCAGAATGACAGGAAACAGAGGCGAGGAAATTGCGTCTAGATGTAAAAGTTCCTTGTGATTGGTAGGGGTCAAAGTCAACAATGGAGGGGTCTACTTAGTCACCAGTCCAGACTTAACACAGGAGCCATCAGCCAGAAATACAGTAAGTCCTTTCTCCTTGGGTAGAAGAGGAATATGTTTCTGACCTGCGAATGCCAAGTCGATGAAGCAAGGCCCCGGAGTCCACAATTGCTGTTGTAGATACGCTTCTGCCTGGAAGCTGGAAGGTGACAGGAAGCGCCAGTTGAGCAGAAGTTGCTGGCAGGACTGACTGGGTAACTGAAGAAGCGGTGAGACATCTACATCCTTTAGTTGGGCCCCTCCACAGTAGAGGCAGAGATTGCCCTGACAGCGTCCTTCAAAGGAGTGTGACGGGCGGATCAGGCCAAGTCGCGTGGATGTTGCTGTTGTTGGTTTGGATGAAGGTAACTTAACAGATGTTGGCTGGGCCCGAATTAGAACTTTAGGTATCATCCATATAGGTTGAGATGGACCAGTAGACTTTTCTTGCCTGTGTTCTCGGAGACGACGGTCAATCTGAATGATTACGGAAATTAAGTCCTCTAGTGAACTCGGCACCCCCACATGAGCTAACTCATCCTTCAGGTCCTCTGCTAATCCCAGGCGGAACTGATTCCGCAATGCTGCGTTGTTCCAACCTGTGTCTGCACTCCAGCATCTGAAGTCCGTAACATAGTCCTTTGGCTGCTCGGCGGCCTTGCTGGAGTGCATGGAGAGAAGACTCGGCAGTAGCAGTTGATTGAGGGTCCTCATACAATCGGGACATAGCTTGGAAGAAGGAGGACATGGTATCAAGTTGCTCATCCCTTACTTCCAACAGACGATGAGCCCAGGTTTGGGGTTCACTCTGGAGCAAAGATATGATGAACCCCACCTTGGTAGTCTCGGTAGAGAAAGAAAATAGAGCTGACAGGCATTGCGGAATGCTCTAAACCTGGACCGGTCGCCGGAGAACCGTTCGGGACAAGGCACCCGTGGCTTGGGGGATGTCATCACTGTAGAAAAATCAGTACTGGACACTGTCCGGGTTGACACAATTTAAGAAGATGCTGCCGCAGGAATGGCAGAAGGAGGCAGGACCTGCACACGTTCTTCAAGCTGAACAAACTTTTCCTGTTGGGTCTTGATTGCTTGTGTCAAGCCTGGGATGCTCTGGCAGACTCCAGATACAAGAGAGGTTCCTCCCACAGGGTCAGTCATGGCTGCTTGGTACTGTCACGTACCTGGTGGGTGAGCCTGACGTGTAGAGGAAGGCCTCTCGTACAGCTCTGGCTCAAGAGCCTCTGATAGTGGGACAGCAGACTCAGGAGCACGGTGGGGTAAGAGTGCCTATGATCAGTCCAGAAGTCTGTATCAGTAGAAGCCGGGAACTCGCAGCAGGAAGCCGGAACACAGCAGGTAGCAGGCAGGCGAGGTGGCAGATAGCTGGCGGACTTGGCAGGAGATGAGCAGAGGTGCACCACTGGAAGCAGGAGCTTGAAGCAGGCTGGACAGCCAGGAGCAGGTTCAGACAATCGGGTAGACAGCAGACAGGCAGATCAGGCAGAAGTGGCAGGCAGAAGCGTAGTCGGGTTACAGGCAGATCTTGGCAACAGACGGGCAAATCAGGCATAGACAGCAAGCAGAGGCGTAGTCGGGTCACAAGCAGGTTCGGCAACAGGTGCTAGGTAACAGGAACTGGAGACAGAGAATAGTCCGTGGGAAGCCAAAGGGTCAGGGCAGGAAGCAGGCAGTGGTAGTAGGGAACAAGCTGGATCAGTAGCAGAAGTCAAATGGACAGGAATCAGGATTCAGGTAACGCTGTAGACCAAGCAGCAACCAGCCAGTGTTGAAGCTCTGTTTAAATAGAACGACTGGAAATAGAAAGTTCTGGTAACGCAGAAGCACCCGCAGTCATTCTGGACATTCTTGGTTGGCGCCTTCACACAGGTATGCGCCTGGAAACAACAGTTGTACTCTGCAGACATCTTCCCTGACAGCCAAGCCCAAAAACATCTAAAAAAGGCACTGCAAAAGCAGCACAAAATGCATGCAAAGCGCGTATCAAGCGTGCTTAAAACGAGCTTCAAATGCACATAAACATGCAGTGAAAAACACGCAGTTATGTGCAGTTTCTGGTGTAAATGGGCCCTAAAGGGGCACTGTTATATAAAGGGTACTGCACTGTAAAGAGACACTGTAATGATTACAGTGCCCCTTTATATCACAGTGCCTCTTTACATTACAGTGCCCCTTGCAGTCATGTCCCCCCCCCCCTTTTCTCTTTAATCACAGTGCTCCCTTTTATTCTCTGCCTCCCCTGCACAGTACTACCTTTGGCAGGAGGAGGCAAGATTCAGCCTGTGTGTCCTCTCCAGGGTCTCCGGCCAGTCAACAATATCATCCTATCAGCAGGGCAAGGGGCAGGAGGAGCTGCAGATCTAGATCATATAAACAAGCAGGTGATTACCCGCTTGTTAATATGAAAAAACTCCTGCTCTCTCTGCAGATCTCCAGTCCCCTGCTCTGCTGATAGGATGACATAGTTGGCGGGAGAGCTGGGGGAGGAGACATAGGCATGGTCACATAATGGGAGGGGAGTGGCGTCCGTGATCTGTGTTAGCCTTGTCCAAACCACGGTCGCTGCTTACGTCCCGCTGCATGATCATCAACAGGCTACGGACCTGGGGTTGGGGACCCCTGTATTAGTCAGGTCTTGTTAGAAAATGCAGCCGGTGGTCCCAGCCCACTGGGCAAATGTCCAGTGTGCCCTATGGTCAGTCCGGGCCTGTATAGTTCTATGGATCACAGCGAAAATGGCTGTTTGGAATGCAGAGTGTGAAGCTAGGGAATGCCTCTTGCCATCCTCTAAAAATGCAGCTATACTCCTAACACTCAGTAAGAGGGATGGAATGACCAGTTATGGTCAGTTGGTCCCTGAATAATTGGCACTTAGAGAAAATCATTCTTTACCTCAAAGTGATTTCCGTTAGCTGACTTTACATATACTTTTAGTATACTTTTAGGCTGTACAGATGGCATTTTCTGATAATGCCAAGCTTGGTCATTTGAAGTTAATCTAAAGCCAAAATATTACTTATCATTCATGCACTTAAAACTTATGTGAAGTTCGGGATGAGCTGATCGTACCTGGGTTGGAACCGTAATGCCGCTTACACACGATCAGACATTCCGACAACAAATGTGGGAACTGGTTGCCGGAAATTCCAACCGTGTGTAGGCTCCATCGGAAATTTTTTTGTCGGAATTTCTGACAACAAAAATTTGAGAGCTGGTTCTCAAATTTTCCGACAACAAAATCCGTTGTCATAAATTCAGCGTGTGTACACAATTCCAGCGCAGAAAATTCCACGCATGCTCTGAATCAAGTACGAGACTGAAGCGCTCGGTCTGGTAAAACTAGCGTTCATAATGGAGATAGCACATTCGTCACGCTTCACATTTTTGAATCTTTTAATGTAGCTCATTTTCTTCTTTATAATGCTAGAATTATAAGTTGTTTTGCTGCTGATATTCACACAGAGTTCTCACAAACTGATTTCTTTATTATTTGTGATCTTATAGAATAATATTTTTTATTTTTTTGCTAGATCTCCAGAATAATGTTTGTAATTTTTTTTAGAGTGATCTCCTTTTTTTTTTTAATCAAGATCTCCTGATTTTTAATTTTTTTTCTAGTGATCTCCATAATATTTTTTCTCGTTTTGTGTGTCAAGTTACTACAACACCATTATTATCTTGTATTTTTTAACCTCAAAGAGATTGGTTGTGTTGGTGTCCCTTGTTAATTTGACATTGTATTTTTGAAATTTACCTGCCTACTCACAAACTGTCCTTTCTTAATTATATCACATAGCCAATGGTTTAAGAAAAAATATATAGATTTATTAGGGGTCAACAAAATAAAGAGGAAGGCAACACTGGATAAACTGGTGAAATTAGCAAAGCCTTTGTACCCCAGGGCACACATCAACTATTTGACATGCAAAATTGGGAGCCTGAGGAGTCCATTTAATAGGGAGCACAATCCGGTCCAGGACTCCGAGAGGTCAGGAACAGCATCAGGTGACATATATGTCCCTAGGCTGTGGTCTTACAACAGACGGCATCTTTTGCCAGACCAGACTGAACCCAGGCCACCACTCTCTTGTCTTCCTTACATGCTTCCTTCCATGCTTGCTTCCAGGCTGTGGCTCTGGTGTTGGAGTTGTGGCAGGAGGTGGAGGAGGAGGAGGAGGATCGTCCAACTCACACAGGTGGGTTTTACTTGTGAGTTCACCCCTCAACCCCTCATTTAGGGCCATACATATCACTTCCTCAAAAATGTCCTGCATTTTGCAAGAAGACTGGGGGGGTTCTGAGGGCCGAAGAAGTTTGCTGAATTAACCCAAGTGCTGACTCCACGTTCCTCCCCTTCCTGGGCCTTTTTTGTTGAAGGCGGAGGGGAGGGACCTGGGATTCGGTCAGTCTACTGGGCCGGCCACCTCCTGGCTGCCACTTACCCCCACCACCTCCTGGCTGCCACTTACCCCCACCACCTCCTGGCTGCCACTTTCCCCTGCCACCTCCTGGCTGCCACTTTCCACAGCCTCCTCCTGGCTGAGGCTTTCCTGCGTATGAAAAGAAATTGAGAAATATGTTGAACAATGTTATACCTGACTCAAGCTGGGCTCCTCCACATCTTCTTCCTGGATGGAAGGCCCAGGTTGGACGTCGGAAGCCTCAGCTGGGGTGGAAGGAAGAGTGGAAGGAAGGTTTGAGAGTGATGGCCTGATTTTAGTCTGACAGAAATCGCAGTCTTTCGTAGTACCACAGCCTGGGGACATAAACATCATCTGCTGCTGCCCCTGATCTCTGGGAATCCTGGACCTTCTTGCGCTCTCTATTATAAGTGCTCCTCAGGCCACCAATTTTGCACTTCATAGTTGATGTCTGCCGTGGGGATCTGCGGCTTCACAAATTCCAGCAATTTATCCAGTGCTGCCTTCTTCTCTAGTCGATTTGTATAAAAGGGGTGTTTTGTCTGCCACAGACAGGGCAGCTCTCTGTACAAATCAATGAATTGGGGGAGGAAATCATGATCGTTGAGTCGATCCATTTTATCTGCAAGACACAACACAAAACAAACCCTAATGTCAGGCTAAACTCGCATAATCTTGTCCCAATATAGGCCTCAATCTATAAGCAGTATAGGCCACTGATGCCCCAAGTTAAAATTGGACCTTCATTAGAATGATCGGCAATTCCGCTACTCTGTCCTCCGCTCAAAGATCGTACGTACAACGCACATGTGTTACGCTTTATATACACTGAGCATGCATTAAACTCCGCCCACCCCTGACCTTCTTTAGAGTATATTCCCTGGCCCTTCTCTTTCGGCGCAGTGGGAGAGCACATAGCGGAGAAAGAACAAGTGTATGAAGACAGCAGCAGCAACAAGGAAAGCCCGGAGCTGCAAACGTCCCGATCCCGGAGGAGATTTAAGGCCTCTAATATGTCCTTTGTAGAGATGGTGGAGATGGTGGACATCTTGAAGAGGGCCGACTATGATGGGAAGCATGGACCTTACCCAAACCCAAATGTGAGAAATGCCAAGATCATGACTAAAGTTGTGAGAAGTCTGCACAGGAATTTTGGGGTACAACGATCCTAGGATCAACTGAGGAAACGCTGGTCAGACCTGAAATTGAGGGAGCACGATCAGTACAGAAGAATCAAGAGAGTGCTGCAAAAAAGTACGTAATTGTCGTGTGTTCCTATTATTATTATTACATTCGTGCTACTCCATGTGCTTTTCTTTACAGTTGTACAGTTTAAAATGGCAAGTTTCAGGTTCATGGGCACAGTAATCGTTTGTAGTAAACATTGTTCGTTCGCCCACTAATACGATGTTTTTTGCAGATGCAGGTTAACTACATTTGTTCATGCCTATTTGAAGTTTAGTACATTGTTGTCTAGATGGGTTTGTAACTTGAATGAAATGCAAACTTTATTCAGTGTAAGGAGAGGACAATCAGCAGCTGTTTACACATCTGGACGCAGGAGCACTAGTGTGGGACACCAGAACCAACTTTTTAGGGTGTTCCACACAGGTGCTCCATTGGATACTAGGGATCTCTACATGTGTGATACTTTACCAAAAAAGTAAGTATTCCAGCTTTAAGAAAGGGAAAAAATCATGTCTTTAGCTTGGAACTCTGCCAAAACAGACAATTGTACGTCACATCCAAGCAATGTTTTGTATTACTATTTCTGCCGTCAAATATCTGTGTGCTAAGTATACCTTTTTTTTATTCACATAAGGGGGGGAAAGAATCGGGACATCAGAGGACACCAGGGACCCCCTCCTAAAGAAGGGGAAATCCCCACACCACAACCTCAGGATTTGGAGGAAGGAGAGGTTTATGAAGTGGGCAAAATAGTGACCACAACAGGTGAGTGTCTGAGATCACAGCTTCAGGTAATAGATGTATGCCTGCATATTTATAATACATGGTGTGTTTTTTTATTTTAGGTGATGTGGATGTTGTGGAAGAAGAAACACATTTCACAAGTGCAAGTGCACACGTCCTCATCGGGGAGATTATGGTGTGCAATCATGATTTACAGAAGATCAAGGAAGACATCAATGATGTAGAAAAATGACTCAAACACAACATTGATGTTTTAGGCAGAATCTAAAACTCACCAACATTTTTGTAATTGTTTTTTTTTATATAACTTTTCTAAAAAATGTTGAAAGCCAAATTTTGAAGATGCACACAGTGTGTCAACATGTGGTATCTGCCATCACGGGATATCAATGTGCACGTTTTGTATGTGCAACTCCTTCCTCGCAAATAAAGTAGCTGAGAGTAAGGGGTTGCACCCCGAAACACTTCCATTGATCCCCCATGATGGGAGCTAGCACATGTTGACCTTAGGCATGGGATCAGGAGGGAAATCCCCATTTTGACTCCCAATTTGTGCGCATCTTCAAAATTTGGCTTTCACAGGGGTGACATCACCCCATCTGATGAAGGCAAGTTCAACACAGTTTGGACATACTAATGTCTGATATTGCCTTCAATTTATCAAAGTTGAACGTTGTAAGTTCCTGAGTTATGTATTGTTCAATGTTTTTAAAAACATGCCCATTTAACCCAAAAAAAGGCTATTTCTATTTTAATTTCCATTTAATCAAAAAATATGTTGGTTTGTTCAAAAACCCTTTTCTAAACCAACATGTGAATGTGCACAGAGTAAAAATTTTTCCACTCAACAATGTGTGACTTCTTCTTTCAATGCTCAATAGCAGCTTTTAGCTTAAGTTGGTGTTTACAGTGACAATGGGGGTTATTTCCTAAAGGCAAATCCACTTTGCACTACAAGCGCACTTTCAGTGCGCTTGTAGTGCAAAGTGGATTTGCCTTTAGGAAATAACACCCACAGTGCTTTATAATTTGCATCAATCAGGCCATTTTCGTCACTCCAAAAAATTAATTCATGGTGCTGAAAATGATGAATATCTTTATCATTAATGAATTACATACATTAACAACCAAAACAAGGTGTGTGTGTAGCAGACTCACAACATAATAGTTAGCTGAAGAAGAGATTGTCACCTCATTAGGGATGAGCTTCGTGTTCGAGTCGAACCCATGTTCGACTCGAACATCGGCTGTTCGATCGTTCGCCGAATTGCGAACGTTATGGGCCGTTCGCGCTAAATTCGTGTGGCGCGTCACGGCCCATAATTCACTGCGGCATCGCAGTGCATTGCTGGCTGATGATTGGCCAAGCATGCACTATGACCCGCATGCTTGGCCAATCACAGCGCTGTCAGTAGAGAGAGCTGTAATTGGCCAAAGCCAGGGTGGCTTTGGCCAATTACGGCTCAGGGCATTTAGTACACACCCCACACTATATAAGGCCGCCTGCACGGCGGCCCTGTGTAGTGTGTGTTCCGGTGTGCTGAGAGATAGAGAGAGAGAGAGACAGTGTCATTTGATTTGAGTTAGATAGATTAGGCAGAACAGTCAGTCAGTTAGCTGCACTTACAGTGTATTGTGTATATATATGCATCCCAGGTGTTGCATATATATATATACACTGTATTCAGTTTAGCTAGATCCGTTCCTGTTATCTTCTATCTAGACTATTTACATTTAATGCAGTGCGTCCTGCTCACAGTGTTCAGCTAGATCCGTTCCTGTTAAATTCCTACTGACCGGCAGGCTTGTCTGGTTACAGTATATAAAGCTACCTGAAGAAAATTACAGGTGTTCTATTTGATCCTATTAGTACCACGGTCAGGCAGCTAGACTATTTACATTTAGTACAGTGTGTCCTGCTCACAGTGTTCAGCTAGATCCGTTCCTGTTATCTTCCTACTGACAGGCAGGCTTGTCTGGTTACAGTATATAAAGCTACCTGAAGAAAATTACAGGTGTTCTATTTGATCCTATTAGTACCACGGTCAGGCAGCTAGACTATTTACATTTAGTACAGTGTGTCCTGCTCACAGTGTTCAGCTAGATCCGTTCCTGTTATCTTCCTACTGACAGGCAGGCTTGTCTGGTTACAGTATATAAAGCTACCTGAAGAAAATTACAGGTGTTCTATTTGATCCTATTAGTACCACGGTCAGGCAGCTAGACTATTTACATTTAGTACAGTGCGTCCTGCTCACAGTGTACAGCTAGATCCGTTCCTGTTATCTTCCTACTGACAGGCAGGCTTGTCTGGTTACAGTATATAAAGCTACCTGAAGAAAATTACAGGTGTTCTATTTGATCCTATTAGTACCACGGTCAGGCAGCTAGACTATTTACATTTAGTACAGTGCGTCCTGCTCACAGTGTACAGCTAGATCCGTTCCTGTTATCTTCCTACTGACAGGCAGGCTTGTCTGGTTACAGTATATAAAGCTACCTGAAGAAAATTACAGGTGTTCTATTTGATCCTATTAGTACCACGGTCAGGCAGCTAGACTATTTACATTTAGTACAGTGCGTCCTGCTCACAGTGTTCAGCTAGATCCGTTCCTGTTATCTTCCTACTGACAGGCAGGCTTGTCTGGTTACAGTATATAAAGCTACTTGAAGAAAATTACAGGTGTTCTATCCCAGCTTAGTGCAGCTACAGGCCATTAGTATGTCTGGAAGGCCAAGAAGGAGAGGCAGACAGTCACAAGCCAATAAGAGAGGGCAAGCAGGCTCTGTGTCTAGTGCTGGTCGTGGAGACGGTGCATCCTCATCAGCACGTGGCCATGGGACACGCTTGGCCTTTTTTTCGGCAGCTGGCCATGTTGAGCCGCAACATGCGGAAGACTTGGTCGAGTGGATGACCAAGCCGTCCTCATCCTCCTCATCCTCTCTCACCCATGCCCAGGGTGCTTTGTCTGGCAAAGCAGCGGCCTCTTCCCTCAGCTCAATGTCATCAGTGACTCCTTCCCTAGCTCCACCATGTCCTCATGAGGATTCCCTCGAACTGTTTGACCACAGTGTTGGGTACATGCTCCAGGAGGATGCCCAGCGTTTGGAAGGCTCTGATGACGATACTGAGCTCGATGAAGGCAGTAACATGAGCGCGGACAGAGGGGGTGCCCAAGAAGGACAGCAATCTGGCAGTCATGCTCCCCCTGCTGCAGCATACTGCCAGGTTTGCTCCAGTGATGAGGAGGGAGGGGATGATGAGGTCACTGACTCAACGTGGGTGCCTGATAGGAGAGAGGAGGAGGAGGAGGAGGAGGAGGAGGAGGAGGAGGAGGAGGAGGAGGAGGCGGCAGCACATCACCAACGAGGCAGGATGCCCTCCAGGGGCCAGCCTAAGGGCAGCACATTGACTGCATCACACCCCAAAGCTCCACATGTGCAGGGCGCTGCAGTCTCTGCGCGTTATTCAAAAAGTTCTTTGGTGTGGGCCTTTTTTGAGACGAGTGCATCAGATCGCACCGCTGCTATTTGCAACATATGTCTCAAGCGTATCTCGCGTGGCCAAAATATCTCCCGCTTGGGTACCACATGCTTGACCAGACATATGTTGACCTGCCATGCAGTTCGTTGGCAAGCGTATCTAAAAGACCCACACCAAAGAACAAAGAGGATCTCTCCTTGCTCCTCATCAGCTGAGATTTCCAACCCCACTAGACCTTCAGTCCTCTCTGAGACCTACAGTGAGAGGAATGAAGGTGTAGAATTAGGTGTGTCACAGCCAAGTACTTGTGGGCAATCTGCTTTTGGTACACCGACGTCAGATTGTACCAGGCAAATTTCCCTGCCCCAGCTGCTGCACCGCCGAAAGAAGTTTGCTCCCAGCCATCCACATGCCCAGCGGTTGAATGCTAGCTTGGCAAAATTGCTAGCACTTCAACTGCTGCCTTTTCAGTTGGTAGACTCTGCCCCCTTCCGTGAGTTTGTGGAATGTGCGGTTCCTCAGTGGCAGGTACCCAAACGCCACTTTTTCTCACGGAAGGCGATTCCGGCTCTCTACCGGCATGTGGAAGGCAATGTCCATGCCTCGCTGGACAGGGCGGTCAGCGGTAAGGTGCATATTACCGCTGACTCATGGTCCAGCAGGCATGGACAGGGACGTTACCTAAGTTTCACGGCGCATTGGGTGACTCTGCTGGCAGCTGGGAAGGATGCAGGACAAGGTGCAGTAGTGTTGGAGGTTGTTCCGCCACCACGCCTCCAAAATGCTGATTGTGACACACCTCTCTCCTCCACCCCCTCCTCTTCTTCTTCCTCCATGGCCTCTTCCTCGGAACCAGCGGTGCTCCGTAGGCGTTCAAGGGGCTACGCAAGTACGCAGGCCAAAAGATGCCATGCGGTGCTTGAGCTGGTGTGCTTGGGGGACAGGAGCCACACTGGGGCAGAGGTTCTGTCAGCTCTGCAGGGGCAGGTTCAGAGGTGGTTGACGCCACGCCAACTTAAGGCAGGAATGGTGGTTTGCGACAATGGCACCAACCTCCTCTCTGCCCTCCGACAGGGACAAATGACCCATGTGCCCTGTTTGGCTCACGTCCTTAACTTGGTGGTGCAGCGGTTCTTGGGCAGGTACCCGGGCTTACAGGATGTCCTGAGGCAGGCCAGGAAAGTCTGTGTGCATTTCCGCCGGTCATATAATGCCAGTGCTCGGCTGACGGACCTCCAAAAGGAGTTTAACCTGCCCAAGAACCGCCTAATCTGTGACATGCCCACCAGGTGGAACTCAACGTTGGCCATGCTGCAGCGGCTGCACACGCAGCAGAGGGCCATCAATGAGTACCTGTGCGACTATGGCACCAGGACAGGGTCAGGGGAGCTTGGTTTTTTTTCCCCACGCCAGTGGGCCATGATCAGGGATGCATGCACTGTCCTGTCACCATTCGAGGAGGCCACGAGGATGGTGAGCAGTGACAGTGCATGCATCAGTGACACTGTCCCCCTTGTCCACCTGTTGGAGCACACGCTGCGTGGAATAATGGACAGGGCACTTGAGGCAGAACAGAGGCAGGAAGAGGAGGACTTCCTTAGCTCTCAAGGCCCCCTTTATCCAGACAGTGTTCCTGCGTGCCCGCCGATCACACAGGAAGAGGACGAGGAGGAAGAGGAGGAGGAGGAAGATTGTGTCAGTATGGAGGTGGAGCCTGGCACTCAGCATCAGCAGCAGTCTTTAAGGGATCAGTCCCAAGAAACACATGGACTTGTACGTGGCTGGGAGGAGGTGGCTGCGGACCATGTCGTTCTTAGTGACCCAGAGGACTCCGGACCGAATGCCTCAGCAAACCTACGCTGCATGGCCTCCCTGATCCTGCAAAGCCTGCGTAAGGATCCTCGTATTCGTGGTATCAAGGAGAAGGACCAATACTGGCTGGCAACCCTCCTTGATCCACGTTACAAGGGTAAGGTTGCGGACCTTATCTTGCCATCGCAGAGGGAGCAGAGGATGAAACATCTTCGGGAGGCCTTGCAGAAAGGTCTGTGCAACGCGTTCCCAGAGACTGGGAGGTTACAAACTCCTGTTTCTGGACAACGTGTTGCTGAGGCTTCGGTCAGTCAAAGAAGGAGCGGTGGAGAAGGTGGCCGTCTGACCGATGCGTTCAGACAATTTTTTGGTCCGCAGCCCCAAGGTATGATCGGTTCCAGCAACCATCGCCAGCGTCTGTTTTACATGGTGCAGGAATACCTAGGGGCAAGATCAGACTTGGACACCTTTCCCACCGAAAATCCTCTGGGTTACTGGGTCTTGAGGATGGATCACTGGCCAGAGCTTGCACAGTATGCAATTGAGCTACTGGCCTGTCCTGCATCCAGCGTTCTTTCGGAACGCACATTCAGTGCTGCTGGAGGCGTGGTAACCGATCACAGGGTGCGTCTGTCCACCGACTCGGTCGATCGGCTGACCTTCATAAAAATGAATGAGTCTTGGATCACCACCAGCTACCAAGCACCTGATGCTGATGTAACCGAATAATTTTTTTTGAAATCTCAGATCCCTTCAAAGACTGCCTATGCTGATGCTGAGTGACTATCCCTGAGTAATTATCCTCTTCCTCCTCAATCATCACGCTGATAGCTTGTAAGAACATTTTTGGTTCTGGGCGCCACCACCAGTGCCTAAGGCACAATTTTTCAGCCCCTGTTTAACAGGGGCGTGTAATTACAATTTTTGATGTAATACTTTGCAGCAGGGCTCGTTCCTGCATTCCAACTAGAGTGTCTGTGAGGGGTTGCAGTGTTGTGGCACCAGCACCAGTGCCTAAGGCCCAATTTTTCTGCCCCTGTCTAACAGGGGCGTGTAATTACAATTTTTGATGCAATACTTTGCAGTAGGGCTCGTTCCTGCGTTCCAACTAGAGTGTCTGTGAGGGGTTGCAGTGTTGTGGCACCAGCACCAGTGCCTAAGGCCCAATTTTTCTGCCCCTGTCTAACAGGGGCGTGTAATTACAATTTTTGAAGCAATCATTTGCAGCAGGGCTCGTTCCTGCGTTCCAACTAGAGTGTCTGTGAGGGGTTGCAGTGTTGTGGCACCAGCACCAGTGCCTAAGGCCCAATTTTTCTGCCCCTGTCTAACAGGGGCGTGTAATTACAATTTTTGAAGCAATAATTTGCAGCAGGGCTCGTTCCTGCGTTCCAACTAGAGTGTCTGTGAGGGGTTGCAGTGTTGTGGCACCAGCACCAGTGCCTAAGGCCTAATTTTTCAGCTGCTGTTCAACAGGGGCATGTAATTACAATTCTTGATCTAATATTTCACAGCAGGGCCCTGTGAGGGCTTACAGTGTTGTGGCCACAGCAACACCTAAGGCCCAAATTTCTGCTGAGTATATAGGGCAGGACCCTACTTTCAAACATCTAACTTACAAACGACTCCTACTTGCAAACGGAAGGAGACAACAGGAAGTGAGATGAAATCTACCCCTAGGAAGGGAAATTCTCTCCTGTAAGAGTTAATATGGGAAAACAAGTTCTCCTTTCCACTGATGCTTTCCAATCCTTGTTCCACAAAAAAACCCAAATTTTCAAAAAACATTTTTCATTGGGACAAAAAAGTGAGGTGAAATCTTCTGAAGAGGAGGAAAGACAGCAAAACAAATGTCACAGGGGTGATAACCCTTCCCTATGTTTTCCAAAAAGCTTAGAAAAGATTTTTTGGCTGGAGCTAAACACGTTAAAAATGTTCAAAATTACAAACAGATTCTACTTAACAACAAACCTACAGTCCCTGTCTTGTTTGCACCGCCTGTATACTGCTGTTCAGAGTATATAGGGCCTGGTGGCCCCACACCTTTCCTTATTTTAATTTGGGTGCGGGGTTCCCCTTAATATCCATACAAGACCCAAAGGGACTGGTAATGGACTGGGGGGTACCCATGCCGTTTGTCTCACTGATTTTCATCCATATTGCCATGACCCGACATGACATTAAACCCGCAAGCAGTTTTAAATGAGATTTTTTCCTTTAAAAATGACATTTGGTGCAGGGACTGTTCTAAACATGGGAAACACGCGTCACTTTACAGGCATACTATAGACACCCCCCAGGTACGATATTTAAAGGAATATTTCACTTTTTTTTTTTTACTTTAAGCATCATTAAAATCACTGCTCCCGAAAAAACGGCCGTTTTTAAAAGTTTTTTTTGCATTGATACATGTCCCCTGGGGTAGGACCCGGGTCCCCAAACCCTTTTTAGGACAATACCATGCAAATTAGCCTTTAAAATGAGCACTTTTGATTTCGAACGTTCGAGTCCCATAGACGTCAATGGGGTTCTAACGTTCGTGCGAACTTTCGGTCCGTTCGCGGGTTCTGGTGCGAACCGAACCGGGGGGTGTTCGGCTCATCCCTACACCTCATGTATCTAAGAAATTACGTTTCCACTTTTGAAGAAAATGGCCAAAAAAAAAGCCCACTGGAGAACCTAGGAGACAGCTAAAAGAAACACAAGCAGTAAATCAAAGGAAATATTTTTCAGTTTAAAATAAAAATGTATTTAAAAAATACATGTATTTAAATACATAGAATGTGATGTTAAAGGCGAAATCTTACCTTAATATAGCAGGACTTGAATGATGGCAGAACAGGTTTCTGGAATAATGATGCCCAGAGCCTGGGGGGTGATGCCTGTCGAGAACTTGATGTCCCGCAGACTTCTCCCCATCGCCAAGTACCGTAAGGTGGCGACGAGCCTCTGCTCGGGAGTGATGGCTTGCCACATGCAGGTGTCCTGCTTCGTGATGTAAGGGGACAGCAAAGCCAACAGATGGTGAAAAACGGGGTCTGTCAACTGGAGAAAATTCCTGAAATCATCAGGACTATTCTCCCGCAACACAGACATGTGCGAGAATTGGTCATGCTGGAGCAACCAATTTTTGGTCCTTGAACGCCTCCCTGCCTCGTCTCTCACCAAACTTCTACTAACACGAGATAAACACGAGATTAGTAGAAGGAGTCCAAAGGGTGGCACACTGGCTATTGAACTTCCTCTTTATAGTGCCATTGTACGTGTTGTACATCAGCACGTTCTTGACGATCAGAATTTCTGACAACATTTGTGCGACCGCGTGTATGCAAGACAAGCTTGAGCCAACATCCGTCGGAAATAAATCCCAGGATTTCGTTGTCGGAATGTCCGATCGTGTGTACGCGGCATAAGACATTCCCCGAACAGCTTACAAGTTCTGAATGTTAATATGAACTTCATTGAAGTCAATGGGTGCCAAATCAGTTCTAACCCTGTTCAATGCTAAGAAGCAAGGGGTTGAGAAATAAATGGCATGGAGGGCTAGGCACTGCCGGGAGGGACATGTACCAATGCAAAATAAAAACAGTTTTGTGGGGAACATCAATTTCAATATTATTTAAAGTGAAACATTAAAATAGCCCAATTCTTTAAAAAAAGCATGCCTGGTGGATGGTATAGGCCGCCTGTGATTGGCAAACCTGCACGATGTATATAATGTACTACAGTAAAATTGACATTTACAAAGACTAAAATGGCATTTCAATTGCCGGCAAATGTAGTTTTCTTTGTACAAAACAGCACAGGTAGCCCCCCCAACCTTATATACCAGACCATTAAGTTGTATGTTGGTGGGGAATTTTGAAATGATCCTCATGCCAATTTTTTTACAATTAAAAAAAAAACAGCAAGGAAATGTCATTTACCAGCATTTTTTTCTAAATTGTCACTCTTGTTGTAGTACATCCTACAGCATAATTGACAAAAAAGCCATGAAAATTCTCCAAGAATTTATACTAGAACCCTTAAGGCTGGTATGGATTTGAATGGGGTGCCCTATGCAAAAGAAGAAACTTCATGTGGGCACCCTCCAGAATCCGTACTCGTTCGGGTATGCAGCCTGGCTGGAGAGAAAGGTTGAGAAATTAGTGAGTAGCCCCCTCTGAACCATACCAAGCCACATACTCTATGAAACACCCCTGGCAAAGCACCTTGTCCCCATGTCAATGAGGACAAGGGCCCCTTTCCCACAACCCTGGCCTGGCAGTTGTGAGGTAGGGGGTCTGTTTGCAGGATGCTTATCAGAATTGACTGCCACCTTTAAAATTAAAAGAGACCAAGATCCCCTCCCCCCACATGAATAAGTCAGAGGTACATAGCACCCCACTCATTGACTCATTGACATTTCTAAAGGAATAAAAGTCATTTAAAACTGCTTGCGGCTGTAATGTACTGTCAGGTCCCGGCAATATAGATGAAAATCATTAAGAAAAACGGCATGGCCCCCCTCCCAGCCCATTACCAGGCCCTTTGGGTCTGGTATGGATATTAAGGGGAACCACACAGCCAAATTAAAAAAAAAAGGGGGGCCCCAGGCCCTATATACTCTGAACAGCAGTATACAGGCGGTCCCCAGGTTACAAACAAGATAGGGACTGTAGGTTTGTTCTTAAGTTGAATCTGTTTGTAATTTGGAACAAGTACATTTTTTAAGTGTAGCTCCAGCCAAAAAATCTATTTTTAAGCTTTTTGGATAACATAGGGAATGGTTATCACCCCTGTAACATTTGTTTTGCTGTCTGTGCCCCTATTCAGAAGATTTCACCTCACTTTCTCTCCCAATGACAATTAGATTTAGAAAATTTTGGGTTATTAGGGAAACAAGGATTGGTGATTGGTTTTCTGCCCCTGTCAAACAGGGGCAGAAAAACTGGGCCTTAGGCGGTGGTGGTGGTGGCACAACACTGTAAAGCCTCACAGATACGCTTGTTGAGTGCAGGAATGGGGCCTGCTGTGAAATATTAGATCAAAAATTGTAATTACACGCCCCTATTAAACAGGGGCAGAAAAATTGGGCCTTAGGCAGTGGTGGTGGTGCCTCAACACTGCAACCCCTCACAGATACTCGTGTTGAGCGCAGGAACGGGCCCTGCTGTGAAATATTAGATCAAAAATTGTAATTACTTGACCCTTTTAAACAGGGGCAAAAAAATTGGGCCTTAGGCAGTGGTGGTGGTGCCACAACACTGTAAGCTCTCACAGATTCTCTTGTTAAGTGCAGGAACAAGCCCTGCTGTGAAATATTAGAGCAAAAATTGTAATTACATGCCCCTGTTAAACAGGGGCAGAAAAATTGGGCCTTAGGCGTGGTGGTGGTGGCACAACACTGTAAAGACTCACAGATACGCTTGTTGAGCGCAGGAATGGGCCCTGCTGTGAAATATTAGATCAAAAATTGTAATTACACGCCCCTGTTAAACAGCGGCAGAAAAATTGGGCCTTAGGCAGTGGTGGTGGTGCCACAACACTGCAACCCCTCACAGATACTGTTTTTCAGCGCAGGAAAAAGCCCTGCTGTGAAATATTTGATCAAGAATTGTAATTACTTGCCCCTGTTAAACAGGGGTAGAAAAATTGGGTCTTAGGCCGTGGTGGTGGTGCCCTGAACCAAATTCTTAGAAGCTATCATCATGAAGATTGAGGAAGTATAGGATAGTCACTCAGCATAATAGGATAGTCACTCAGCATAGACAGTCTTCTAGGGATCCCACATCCAAAGAAAAATCAATCGGTTACATCAGCATCAGGTGCTTGGTAGCTGGTGATCCAAGACTGATTCATTTTTATAAATGTGAGCTGATCAACAGAGTTTGTGGACAGGCGCACTCTGTGATCAGTTACAAAGCCTCCAGCAGCACTGAATGTGTGTTCAGAAAGAACACTGGATGCAGGAGAGGCCAGTAGCTCAATTGCATATTGAGCAAGCTCTGGCCAGCGGTCCATCCTCAAGACCTAGTAACCCAGTGGATGTTCTGTTGGAAAAGTCTCCAAGTCTGATCTTGCCCCTAGATATTCCTGCACCATGTAATTCAGACACTGGCGATGATTGCTGGAACCAATCAGACCTTGGCGCTGAGGACTGAAGAATTGTCTGAAGGCATCGGTCAGCTGGCCACCTTCTCCACCACTCTTTCTGTGACTGAACAAAGCCTCAGCAACACGTTGTCCAGCACTGGAAAATTGTAACCTCCCATGCTCTGGAAACGCATTGCACAAACCTTTCTGTAAGGCCTCCTGAAGATGTTTCATCCTCTGCTCCCTCTGCGAAGGCTGGATAAGTTCTGCAACCTTACCCTTGTAACATGGATCAAGAAGGGTTGCCAGCCAGTAATGATCCCTCTCCTTGATACCACGAATCCTAGGGTCCTTTCGCAGGCTTTGCAGGATCAGGGAGGCCATGCAGCATAAGTTTGCAGAGGCATTCGATCCTGAGTCCCCTGGGTCACTAAGGATCACATGATCTGCAACCACCTCCTCCCAGCCACGTACAACTCCATGGGTTTCTAGGGACTGAAAACGATCACTTGAAGACTGCTGCTGATGCTGAGTGTTATCCTCCACCTCCATGCTGACACAATCCTCCTCCTCCTCTTCTTCTTCCTGTGTGATCAACGGGCACGCAGGAATACTATCTGGATAACGGGGGCCTTGAGAGGTAAGGAAGTTCTCCTCTTCCTCCCGCTGTTCTGCCTCAAGTGCCCTGTCCATTATTCCACAAAGCGTGTGCTCCAACAGGAAGAAAGAGGGACAGTATCACTGATGCATGCACTGTCACTGCTCAGCATCCTCGTGGCCTCCTCAAATGGTGACAGGACAGTGCATGCATCCTTGATCAGTAGCCACTGGCGTGGCGAAAAACAGCCAAGCTCCACTGACCCTGTCCTGGTGCCATACTCACACTTGTACTCATTGATGACCCTCTGCTGAGTGTGCAGCCACTGCAGCATTGCCGACATTGAGTTCCAACTGGTTGGCATGTCACAAATGAGGCGGTTCTTGGACAGGTTGCATTCCCTTTGAAGGTCAGCCAGCCGAGCATTGGAAATACATGACTGGTGAAAATGACCAAAGACTTTCCTGGCCTGCCTCAGGAGATCCTGTAAGCCTGGGTACCTGCTCAAGAACCGCTGCATAACCAAATTAAGCATGTGAGCCAAACAGGGAACATGGGTCAAGTGTTCCTTTCGAAAGGCGGAGAGGAGGTTGGTGCCATTGTCGCATACAATCATTCCTGGCTGAAGCTGGTGTGGTGTCAACCACCTCTGAGCCTGCCCCTGCAGAGCTGACAGAATCTCTGCCCCAGTGTTGCTCCTGTCCCCTAAGCAGGCCAACTCAAGCACCGCATGGCATCTTTTTGCCTGAGTGCTTGCGTAGCCCCTTGAATGCCTACGGAGCACCGCTGGTTCAGAGGACTTATCTGCAGAGGGAGAGGCCATAGAGGAAGAAGAAAAGGAGGGGGTGGAGGAGAGAGCTGTGGCAGAATCACCACTAGCATTTTGGAGGCGTGGTGGCGGAAGAAGCTCCAACAATACTGAAAGAAAAAAAGGGCGCACCAGCCTTGTGCACATGGTCACGGAGGAGATCACAGGGGCTGACGCTTTTCGAAGGAACACCTTCTTCCTCAGAGCCCAGCAGTGTACAGCAGTGTACAGTCAGATATAGGCTACACTGGATGCAGTGTGTATATATATATAAATATATATATGTGCATCAGCACCCCCGCAGTGCAGCGGGCGCATCCCAACCACAGCACTACCTGCCTGGAGTTTGCATGTTTTCCCTGTGCATGCATGGGTTTCCTCCGGGTACTCCGGTTTCCTCCCACGCTCCAAAGGCAAGGTTAATTGGCTCCTGTCTAAATTAGCCCTAATATGTATATGTATGAATGTGAGTTAGGTACCTTAGATTGTACTCTCCCTGAAGGCAGGGACTAATGTAAATGTATAATAAATATGTAAAGCACCGCATAAATTGATGGCGCTATATTAGTACCTGTAATAAAAATAAATAAATGTTAGGAAGGTAACAAAAAATCAAAATTTCATCATTATGGTTAACATAAACTTTAACATGAAAAAATATTGATCCTAGGGCCACTTGAACACCCTTCCAGTGTGTGACAGATAATATGTGACAGATATATTTGGAAACTTCAGTCCAGGACTTTCTAGTTTTGCTGTATTCACTGCACAAAGACGGAGCAAGCATGCCTATATCCAAGCCCACTGGCAGATGCCAGTTTGTTGCACCTATTCTGGGATTGATAGTTAGCTGCAGTCTCAATTTTTATTTACGTTTACCTAATTCAGATCTATACGACAAATCTTTGATCAGATTAAATCATAGTCATACCATTAAAGCAATAATTCAGCTTGGTACAATTAGTGCGCATTGCACTTTGTCTTAATTACTAAAAAAGTAGAACATGCATAGCAAAATAGGACTTGCAAAATCTTTGTTCTTTCACATTGGCTTGTTACATCGAATGAGCGCCTTGCTTTGTACTCTCTGGTAATTGCTCTCTAACGTGCCAAGTTTATACTTAATCACACCCCTTGTAAAGAGGATTGGGTGGAACACAAAAGATAAGTCATGTTTAGCACATCTTCACACTGAGCATTTTCTATGTCTCAATATCTCAGTAGGCATCGCAGCTCAGCGTGACCTTTTCCTTCACATTGTCTCCTATTATTTGTTAATTCTCAGAAAAGCAGGTTGAGGGAAGGATTAGGACTTCTTGACATTCTTTGAAGCAATTAATAAGAGATGCAATGCAGAATATGATAAAATCAGCACTTTCTAGGCAAAGAATAAAAACTGTTATTTAAAAACTTACACATGTTTGGCACATCTAGACACAGTAAGAACTAATGAAAAACAGTATTATCAAAAAAGAGGGAAGCTATCAGTATATCTGAGACTATAGCCAGTTTACGCTTTTAGCTTTTTCCCTGTGGTCTGAGCACCTAAAGTGCATTCTGACACCTTTAAAAACTTGTGTTTGTGCTAAGTCCCTCTACTGTAACATAGCCAGTATGGTAAGTATTCAGTCAATCCATAACCGATTTGGAAGACTGAATGGGTCATTGATTATATACCAAACAGCTTGGTTAATCATCAAAACAGACCAATTCCAGGCAAAAAAAAACGTTTTTCCAGTGCCCGCTGGGCAAATGGTTAGGCCCGAGCATAAGTTCGGGCTGACCTTTCGTTGTTCCGACGTTCAGCGAACATCCAAACAAATGGGTCGTTTGACCTTTGTTCGGCACCCCGAACCGACCACAATGCATTGCAGCGCTAAACAGTGCATTGCAAAACCTGATTGGCTGAAGCACTAAAAGCTTCAGCCAATCAGGGCACAAAGCACTGTCAGAGTCATGATTGTACACTGTCATCATGACTTTAAACAATCATGGCTCATTCCCACCCCACAGTATAAAAGTATTCTTTCAATGGCAGCCATTATCAGTGTGATTTTGACGAGGAGAGAGATAAAACAGGGCTCTGTTCAGTGCTGTTAGTTAGTGTGCTATACTGTGCTATTTTGCTTCAATTGTCAGTGTAGAATATTAGTTTAGTGCCAGCCTAGGGATAGTGTGAGTGTAGTGAGGAGGACCATCCTTCAGCTTTGCATAGTGTGCAGCTAGAATAGGGACAGCTCAGATAGTTTCACTGTAGTGTAGTGAGACTGTGTCAGTAATCTTGACATTAGTGTATAGCTAGAGTAGGGAAAGTTCGGATAGCATCAGTGTAGTGGCGGTTGAACGTTGTCTATTTGATTGCGTTACTGGCAGTTTAACGCCATTTACTTCTGTGTGTGTTACTGGCAGTTTAACGCCATTTACTTCTGTGTGCGTTACTGCCAGTTTAATGCCATATAGTTTTGCATGCGTTATTGCCAGCTTAACGCCATATAGTTCTGTGTGAGTTACTGCCAGTTTAACGCCATATAGTTTTGTGTGCGTTACTGCCAGTTTAACGTCATTTACTTCTGTGTGCATTACTGCAAGTTTAAAGTCATATAGTTTTGTGCATTACTGCCAGTTTAATGCCATATAGTTCTGTTTGCTTTACTGACAGTTTAAAGCCATATAGTTTTGTGCGTTACTGCAAGTTTAACGACATTTACTTCTGTGTGCGTTACTGCCAGTTTAACGCTATATAGTTTTTTTGTGCGTTACTGCCAGTTTAATGCCATACAGTTCTGTGTGCGTTACTGCCAGTTTAACACCATATAGTTTTGTGTGCATCACTGCCAGTTTAACGCCATATAGTTTTGTGCATTACTACCATTTTATTACCATATAGTTTTGACTGCAAGTTTAACGCCATTTACTTCTGTGTGCGTTATTGCAAGTTTAAGGCCATTTACTTCTGTGTGTGTTACTGCAAGTTTAATGCCATTTACTTCTGTGTGCATTACTGCAAGTTTAACGCCATTTACTTCTGTGTACATTACTGCAAGTTTAACGCCATTTACTTCTGTGTGCGTTACTGTAAGTTTAATGCCATTTACTTCTGTGTGTGTTACTAGCAGTTTAATGCCATTTACTTCTGTGTGTGTTACTAGCAGTTTAACGCCATTTACTTCTGTGTGCGTTACTGCCAGTTTAATGCCATATAGTTTTGCATGCGTTACTGCCAGCTTAACGCCATATAGTTCTGTGTGAGTTACTGCCAGTTTAACGCCATATAGTTTTGTGTGCGTTACTGCCAGTTTAACGTCATTTACTTCTGTGTGCATTACTGCAAGTTTAACGTCATATAGTTTTGTGCATTACTGCCAGTTTAATGCCATATAGTTCTGTTTGCTTTACTGACAGTTTAAAGCCATATAGTTTTGTGCATTACTGCAAGTTTAACGACATTTACTTCTGTGTGCGTTACTGCCAGTTTAACGCTATATAGTTTTTTTGTGCGTTACTGCCAGTTTAATGCCATATAGTTCTGTGTGCGTTACTGCCAGTTTAACACCATATAGTTTTGTGTGCATCACTGCCAGTTTAACGCCATATAGTTTTGTGCATTACTACCATTTTATTACCATATAGTTTTGACTGCAAGTTTAACGCCATTTACTTCTGTGTGCGTTATTGCAAGTTTAAGGCCATTTACTTCTGTGTGCGTTACTGCAAGTTTAATGCCATTTACTTCTGTGTACATTACTGCAAGTTTAACGCCATTTACTTCTGTGTGCGTTACTGTAAGTTTAATGCCATTTACTTCTGTGTGCGTTACTGCAAGTTTAATGCCATATAGTTCTGTGTGTCGCTGTACGTTTGGCACATTATAATGCAGTATATTATAGTGAATCCGTGGAGTGTGTCTGTGTAGTGTGAGTACTCAAATTAAAGTGGTGTTCCACCCAAAAAATAAAAAATACATGAAAATTCCTAAAAAAAAAATAAAAAAAACATTTGGAAATTTTTTTTTTTAACTCACCTCTAAATGCATGTTGCTAGGGGGTCCCTCATAGTCTGCCTCTTTCAGTGCCTGGGCTGGTGACATCACTTCCCCCTCGGCACAGGAAGGACTCGGCTCTGCTCCCTCCCTCTTGTCAATCACCTGGGACCCATTACAGGTCCCAGGTGACTGAGCGGCCAATCACGGCGCGCGGTGCTGCTTGTGCATGCGCAGGGGGTGCCCGGCTGTGAAGCCACAGCCCGGCGCCCACAGTTGCAATTCCGGCGCCGCCGAACGGAGGGGGAGGTGAGCAGGGCTTCGATCCCCCGCATCGCTGGACCCTGGGACAGGTAAGTGTCCAATTAAAAGTCAGCAGCTGCAGTATTTGTAGCTGCTGACTTTTAATTTTTTTTTTAATGGGCCCTCCTCTTTAAAGTGCACCAAACCACTTTACATTGATTAAAGTGCATCTATGTACAGATTTCCACTTTTTCTTTACATTGGCTTATAAGCACCGCCCCCTCCCTCCCAATAATGTCTGGGAGGACAACAAGGAGAGGCAGATGTTCCTTTGGCACTGTAAGGGGGCCAGCAACAAATGTGTCCACAGGCAAAGGTAGACGTTGTGGTTAGTCCTCTTGCAGGGCATCATTTCCTCTGTTTAGTGAATTTGCCTGTGTTATCCAGCCACAGCATGCAGAGGAGGTGGTGGACTGGCTTATTAAACCTTCCTTATCCTCCTCATTTAACGACATTTACTTCTGTGTGCGTTACTGCAAGTTTAATGCCATTTACTTCTGTGTACGTTACTGCAAGTTTAACGCCATTTACTTCTGTGTGCGTTACTGCAAGTTTAATGCCATTTACTTCTGTGTGCTTTACTGCAAGTTTAATGCCATATAGTTCTCTGTGTCACTGTATGTTTGGCACATTATAATGCAGTATATTATAGTGAATCTGTGGAGTGTGTCTGTGTAGTGTGAGTACTCAAATTAAAGTGCACCAACCCACTTTACATTGAGTAAAGTGCATCTACGTACAGATTTCCATTTTTTCTTTACATTTGCTTATAAGCACCGCCCCCTCCCTCCCAATAATGTCTGGGAGGACAACAAGGAGAGGCAGATGTTCCCTTTTCACTGTAAGGGGGCCAGCAACAAATGTGTCCACGGGCAAAGGTGGACGTGGTGGTCAGTCCTCTGGCAGGGCATCATTTCCTCTATTTAGTGATTTTGCCCGTGTTATCCAGCCACAGCATGCAGAGGAGGTGGTGGACTGGCTTACTAAACCTTCCTTATCCTCCTCATCCTCTGTCACGCGAGCAGAGACAAGTGTGCAGTCCCCTGCAGTTGCCAGAGTGGATAAACCTGCCTTCTTGTCCACATCTATTCCTGCTATAGCCCCAACATCAGCCATGGAGGAGTCGGCTGAGTTATTTGACCACAGCATCAGCCACTTGCTCCTTCATGATGCCCAGCCATTACTGGATTCAGATGTTGGTTCTGAGGTTGAGGATGACAGGAACATGAGCGTAGAGAGAGGAGAGAACACTGGTAGGGAAATTGGCATTCATGTTCCCCCAGCCGCAGCATATTGCCAAGTTGTCTCCAGTGGTAATGATGATGATGGAGGAAAAAGGAGATGCTGATGATGCTGATGATGAGATCACTGATGCGACTTGGGTGACAGATAGAGAAGAGGAGGAAACTGAATGTGAGGCGGCACAACCCCAAGGAGGCCGACATGAAGAAAGAGTAGAGAGCAGCCACCCTATTCCATCACATTCTGCAGTTGTTATCTCCCGGCCCACTCCCCAAATCTCAGCTGTCTGGGCCTTTTTTCAGCACATCTGCAGCAGATCGCACTGTTGCTATCTGCAAACTGTGTCTCAGGCACATTAAAACGTGGCAAAAACACCAGCCATTTGGGTACCACATGCTTAACAAGGCATTTAACATCCAACCACTCCATTGGCAAGAGCACCTAAAAGCCACACAAAAGGGGCACTTCGGTCTGCCCCTGCTAGACCGAGTCATTACTTCTCAGCAGTCTCCACTGACAGAGATGATGGTATAGCCCAGATCCTAGCAGCACATCTGCCAGCAGCACACAACCAGCTGTAGACTGTAGCCGGAAAATTTCTCTGCCCCATCTGCTGCAGCAGGAAAAAAAATACAGTCCCTGCCACCCGCATGCCCAGCGTCTAAATGCAAGCTTGTCAAAGCTGTTGGCTCTCCGACTTCTGCCTTTCAGCCTGGTGGATTCTGCCCCCTTCCGTGAATTCGCAAAATGTGCTTTACCACAATGGCAGGTTCCCAGTCGCTACTACTTTTCACGTAAGGCCGTTCCATCTCCCTACAATCACATCGAAGAGAAAGTTCTGGCATTGTTGGGCAAGGCAGTCAGCCGTAAAATCCACCTCCTGCTGACATGTGGTCCAGCAAGCATGGGCAGGGACAATATATTTAATTCACAGCACACTGGGTAACGCTTCTTGCAACTCGAAAGGATGCAGGACAGGGCTCGGTGCTGCAGCTTGTTGTGCCCCCACCTCTCCATACAGCTGGTGGTGATGATGCCAGACCTGTGAGCTCTACCCCTCCTCCTCCTACTCCGCCACTTCCATGCCCTCCTCTGCAGAATTGTCCTATGAATATCAGGTACCCCCTAAGCATTCAAAGGGCTATTCCATGAGTCAGGCTAAAAGATGCCATGCAGTGCTTCAGCTGGTGTGTTTAGGGGACAGGAACCACACCGGAGCAGAGGTTCTTGCAGCTCTGCAGGGACAGGCCCAGAGGTGGTTCACACCACGCCAGCTGGAACCAGCAATCATGGTGTGCAATAATGGCTCAAACCTCCTGTCCGCCCTTAGACAGGGAAAGTTGACACATGTGCCATGCCTGGCACATGTTCTCAATTTGGTGGTGCAGCATTTCCTAAATACGTACTCAGGGTTGCAAGATGTGCTAAAGCTGGCCAGAAGAGTCTGTAGCCATTTCAGGTGGTCATGCACAACCAGTGCTCGGTTGGCTGAAATTCAGCGGGAATTCCACCTGCCCGTAAACTGCCTGATTTGTGACATGCCCACCAGGTGGAACTCGACTTTGACAATGCTGCAGTGGCTATACATGCAGCAGAGGGCCGTCAATGAGTACCTGTGCGAATACGGCACGGCGACAGGCTCAGGCCGCCTCGGCTTTTTTTCCCCACGCCAATGGCTGATCATTAAGGATGCATGCACTCTATTGTCACCATTTGAGGAGGCCACAAGAATGGTGAGCCATGACAGTGCATGCATCAGTGACACAATCCCTGTTGTGTTCCTACTGGAGCAGACTCTGCGTGGCATTAAGGACATGGCACTGGAGGCAGAGCAGCAGCTGGAAGAGAAGGACTTCCTTTCTTCTCAAGGCCCACTTTATCCAGACACCATCATCCCTATGTCACAGAACACACATGAGGAGAGAGGGGAGGAGGATGAGGAGGAGGATTCTGGAACTTTCATAGGCTTTGAAGAAGAGGAAGACATGCGTCAATCTGTAAGTGATGGCTTTCGAACCACAGGACCCTTGGGAGTAGTACGTGGCTGGGAGGAGGAAGTTCCAGATACTGTCCTCCTGAGTGACCCTGAAGAGTCTGCTTCTCAAGCCTCTGCAAATTTGAGGCTCATGGGCAACCTCATGCTTCAAAGCCTGCGAAAGGACCCAAGAATACGTGGCATAAAGGAGAAGGATGATTACTGGTTGGCAACCCTCCTTGACCACCGTTATAAGGGGAAGGTCTCAGAACTCATCCCATCCCCACAGAGAGTGCAGAAGATAAAATCTCTTGAGGACACGTTGAAGAGGATTTTATTGAACATTTTTCCTGACTCCGGTAGGTTACAGTGTCGTGGAAAACTTAGTTTTGAGTCTTCTGTTGGTCAAGAGAGGAGCGTTAGAGAAGGAGTCCGCCTAAGTGAGGCATGTCGGAAATTTTTTAGTCCTTGCCGCTCAGGCCTGTCAGCTTCCACATTCCATCGGCTGCGTCTACATCACATGGTGGACGATCACCTCGGGAGAAAACAGTGATGGAGAGCTTTCCAGCTGATGATCCACTGACTTACTGGGTGATGAGAATAGACCACTGGCCAGAACTTGCCCAGTATGCTACTGAGTTGTTGGGCTGCCCTGCATCCAGCGTGCTTTCAGTAGGGCATTCAGTCCTGCAGGAGGTTTTGTTACTGATCATAAAACGCATCTGTCCACAGACTCTATGGACCTTTTATAAAAATATGGACTTTTATAAAAAATGAATCAGTCCTGGATTACCAGCTATGAAGCTCCTGATGCGGATGTTCGAAAGTTTTGGTGCGAACTAAACAGGGGTCCGTTCGGCCCATCTCTAGTGCCCGCACTGCACAGGTCAACTGTTTGTTTTTCTCTAGGGGATTGGAGAATGGAGATATACTAACCTAATCCTCTGAACTTCCCCACACAAGACCAGTCCCTGTGGCTCCTGCCCTTTCACTGGCTAGTGGCCCTGTGTGGTGGACTGTTCCTTATGTCATCACACCCATAGACCTGCTCTGGACGTAATAAAGTCAGTAACAGTCTACCGTAAATCATGGGGGAGCACTGTTTGCAGGTGGACTAGAGGATCAGGTGACTACTTTCTCCAATCCCCTGGACAAAAACAGGATGTTCTGCTCAGTAAAGACCGAGAACTGGTTGTCCCAGGTTTTGGAACACAATAATATAGTATCTGGCTTGATAGAACTAAGCAAAGGTAACAGAAAATGTATGTGATCTTCATAAATATTAGGCTTGGGCCATAGCACTGCAGGTGAGTATCAGGACAAAAGTCCAGATTTTGGTGGCAGTCTAGAGGTGGCGGGGGACAGATGCAGCATTGGACTGATGCTGCATCCACCTAGGTGAGTGTAGATGTTTGTTTTGTTTAAATCCCCAACTTCTCTTATAATTTATGTGAGAGCCCATATTGAGACATACATTAATATACTGTATATATATGATTTAAAATTTTCAGGCGCAAATAATAATATATACAATCCCAATAAACAACTTGCCTATTTTCACTTTCTTTCATTATTACTGGTCTCCTTAATGCCAACTTGTAGTTTTAGTTCAGGCAGCACTGAAATTGTGAAGCCAGCATTGCCTGAATTAAGGAGAGTGAATATGCAGAGTTCCAGCAATGAGACACTCCAACGCTTCTACTCTCTGCCTAGTCTGCGTCTCTGCTCCCTCCACTCCCATTGGCTGCCAAAAGGACTCTCAGAATTTCTGTCCTTGGCTCTCTTGTTGCTAGGCAATGGGTTGGCTCCATTAAGCTATCCTCCTTCACACTGTTTGGCCTATGGCCACATACCCCAATGCTTTATTTAAGCATTGCAAGCCCAGGCTCTGGGTTTTTGATAGCTTTTTAAACCAGCTCCTGACCATTGTCTTGCCTAGCTAGTTCCTGTCTGCCTTGCCCTGCATTTGGATTACTGACCAATTGCTTGGAATAAGGACTAGCCTTTGGATTGCTACCTTCCATTGACTTCTGATTGTTTCTGGATTTATCATATCTGCTGCCTGCCCTGACCTCAGACCGTTCCTGGATATGCTGTGCCTGCTGCTTGCCCTGACCTTGGATTGGCCCTGGATAATGCTCATAGTCTATTGCCTGTCCAGACGAGTACCAAAATCTGGACTTTTGTCCTGATACTCACCTGCAGTGCTATGGCCCAAGCCTAATACTTATGAAGATCACATATAATTTTTTTCTGTTACCTTTGCTTAGTTCTATCAAGCCAGATACTATATTATTTTGTTCCAAAACCTGGGGCAACCAAGTAGCGGTAGGCCTGCTTGTCTTAAAGGAAGAGGGGCTGCTAACAGTGAACCAACATTTGCCGGCTATAGTTTCTGACCCTGGTATCAAGGCAAGCATTACAATACTTTTTCCAGAGCTCAGTAGCACATGCCCTGCCGATCCTTCTTCCCACTGGCTGTAAAGAGGTGAGCTGCAGTCAGGGACTGATTACTTCCTTGGCACTTCAAATTGTGTTTTTCAAGTCCTGGAAGAAGGTATGGAAAATATTTAGGCTAAGATTCTGTAAATGAAGGGAGAGTTGATTAGGACCACAAAAGCCTGGAGCCTAGATGTAAGCCTGGGTGCAGTGTGGCTCCACTGCAATTGAGATTTTTGTTTTCACTTGAAAAAAACTAACCCTGAGTATGAAAATTATATATATTGCAAGATACCAGTCCTTGCATGCGGTGACTGTGTTTGTTTTCTCCTTTCTTTAGGCAAAAAACATTTTCAGCAAGTACAGACAATACCTATTGATCTTGCAGTATCCTTGTCACTTCTTGTGAACTGAACTGGAATCATAAAACAATGTTATCTTTCTTCTGTAAACTACCTATGTTACCACTCCCCACATAACAAAAGGGTGAACAAAGAAACACATGTTTGTACTTAAGCCTGTATTAACAAATCATGTTGTTTACAGAGCTCAGTAGGTGAACCATAAATTTGCACACACAGAGACAGATACACAAGTCTGTCAGAGCTCACTTGTGAGGTGGTATTGTCCACATTGGACACTCCTTCCACTGCGCCCATAACAAGCCTTTATGGAATTCTCCAGATAGAGTGTTCTCTAAATGCTGTGCCACTGGTGTATAACATATTAAATGTTTATTTATCAAAGAATATTTTACAGAAATAGTAAAAAAAAGTTTAAAAAACATATAAAATAGAAACAGATACAGTGTTCAACAGACTGAGAAATGCAAGAAAAGAAATAAAGCACAAGGAGGTGAATGTAATAGTGGTTGTAGAAAAGAGTACCCCATGCGTTACGTGATTACACAGACACTTCTTCGGGAGCTTTGAGTTACCTAAAAGTTTCAATCACAGAAAGGGTTGCAGTTTCTCTAAGATGAGGTTACCTGACCTGGTTTTGGATGCAAACTGCGCTCAGTAGTTTGTGAACTATTTTGTCTGCTTCAAGTGTGAATTGCTCTTTGATTGCACTTTTCATTAGCTCATATTTATAGAACCCACTGAGAATGTGCTCATATTCACAGCCGTGCAGTGCCATATGCTGAAAGATCTTATTTGTCCTGGCTAGTTCTGAAAAGATTACTAAACCCTGAATCTTTTATGTTTAAAGAGACAGGGAGGTTGATTTACTAAAGGCAAATATATTGTGCACTAGAAGTGCACTGCAAGTACACTGTAAATGCAGTTGTTCTATATCTGAGGGGAAGCTCTGAAATGAGGGGAAGCTCTACTGATTTCTACATCTAATCATGTGCAAGCAAAAATGCAGGGTTTTTATTTTCATTGCATGTTCCCCTCAGAGCTAGAGCAAATGTACTTGCAGGCACAGTACATGCAGTGCATGTGAAGTGCACTATTTACCTTTAGTAAATCAATCCCACTGCCACTTCACCCATTCAGAGTAAATTGACAATAGCCAATGTCAACGTTAATGTTAGGCTTGGCAATTGGACACTAAGTGCCAGTTCACACTGATGTGAGTTCATAACGAATGTGATGCGTCAAAAACATTCTAAATTCGCATGTCATCCATAAAGTCATTGTTTTCAATGACAGTCGTTCACATAGATGCGTTGCGATTCCTCTACGAATGCGATAAAAAAAAGGGTCTTGTGCGAGTTTACAGCGTTGCGAATTTAGTCTCCATAGACATCAATGTAAATCGTTCTGGAATCACATTGTTGGTTCAGATATGTGCAAATTCCACCACACTACTCTCCACAAAAACCAGGAAATACACAGGAAGTTAACACCTTTTTTTTTTTTTTATATATTATGATTCCATTGGCTAGAACATCAATCGCAGCTATGTCCAACTCCTGAAATTCGCGGTAAAATCGTGGTAAATTTGCTGTAAAATCACACCTCACACAGGACAAAAAAAACGGAACAAATTCACAGCGCAGCAGTGTGAACCGGCACTTAGGCCCAGTACTGTCAAATGGGGAGGTCACATGTTCCCCCATACCCACAAGCCATGCTTTGCTGCACAATGGTTGTGCTTTACTGCTCCTTCTCACATCACAAGTGTATATGTTGGCTACTCTTAAAACAAGATGCTTCCTTTGTGGTTGATAACTCATCTTAACAGTTGTTAATATATATTACAACACAATTAAAATTCCACTATATAATCAACATGTTTAAATATTAAATAAAATAATATGCTGTCCTAATGCACATTAACACGCGCTAACATGCATGCAATAATGCACCCCAGATGTGAATAGGGCTCTTATCCACAGTGCAGTTTTGCATTTACAAACATGAATTTACTTCATTTTAATTGTGGGTCTGCAACCTGAACACTGCCAGCCTTTGTCTTCATTTTAACTGCACATGTTGGGGTGCGCTCATCACATTGGGAGCCTTTGCAGTTCTGTTTAACTGCTGCCCAACACTCAGCAGGTCACACATGGGGGGCTGCAAGTGGTCTATTAGCTGCATGCTGGGCACCAAGGCTCTAGTGCAGTGGTTCCCAACCCTGTCCTCAAGTACCCCCAACAGGCCATGTTTTGGGAATTTCTCTTAGATAAAATAGCTGTCCAAAATACCAAGCCATTGATTCTGCTTTAAAGCACCTTTGCAAGATAAAGGAAAACCTGCAAACATGGCCTGTTGGGGGTACTTGATGACTGAGGTTGGGAACCACTGCTCTAGTAGGTAATGTACAAGTTCCTACAATATAATAAACAATCACAACAACATGTAAAGATACTGTATGTCATATCAAAAGTTACCCTTAAGTAATTATGTTGCACTATTAACATAAAATATGTGCCCATTGATATATACTATGCTTTCCCTTAAATTTGATGTCTGGGAATCATTCCCTCACTATTACTTATAAATTTAAAAAAAAAGTCTACCACCTTCTAGCTGTAATTATAGATGCTTTTAAACCTTGTGATGTCATCACAGGTTTCTAAATCTTCCAGGCTCAGTAGCAGGCAGGGAGAGGGATCTGCAGGGCGTCCCATGTTTACACAGAAGCACCCTGCAGACTACAACTCCCAAGAGACCTCTGCCTACAGGAAATCTATGGCCAGGCTCTTGCAAATCTGCTACACCAGTGTGAGTGGATGGATAGGCAGTGACAGGGAAGCAGAGAACTCCCCTGTCATCACTGCTGCACTGGCTTTGGTTAAATAAATAGTGAACACTGATTGCCATCTACTTGACTGTTGATCATTCTGATGCTGCAGGTGTAAGTAGGGCATCATTCTCGTATGTTGCTGCCCACGATTACCTGTGGATAGCAAGTAGGAGAGTCAAATGCCCTGTTTACCCCTGTCATTGTCTTGAACTGCTGAGCAATATGCAGTGCCTGGGTGCTGATCAGAGGAGGAAGCGTACCATACAGTAGGGCAGAGCTATGTAAAGAAACATAGGGGAGGAGGGTGGCAGTGGGCAGAGCTGGATGACGAGGGTGGAACAGACAGACAGACAGAAGTTGCCTAATTTTAATAAACGTGCCCAATGCTTGGTTTCTACTGACATGGTACATCAGCCCAATCGAAAACCTATGGAGGGTGTTGGTAGGACCAGTCTCTCTGCTGTACAAGAAGTTAGCAAAAGTGTCTGGTCCCCTGGACAGGAAATATTTGAGAGGAAGCCTATAGAATGACTTTTGGAAAGGTATTTTTTTTTTTATCCAAGGTTAATGAAAAAATAGATAAATTACCAACCTCCATGTTTAAAACTATTCTACCTGGAGATGAGCTTTAAATAAGCAATAATGCTGGTAATATATTAACCCCACCAATCAATCCTTACTGCTAACAATTTAATCTTTCAAGACAGTATACAGCAGATTTACGTAAAAGACCTGACAATCTCTGCATTCCCATGTGATGACACCAAAGGATTCTTAATACTGAACTCTAGATAGATATAAAGGAAACAAATGAATGTAGCTCTGTAATCATTAATACATTATTAAATGTGTTTTTAAATGCAAGCAGTGTGAATTTGACCTGGTATCAGCCTCTTGCAGCCCCCGTATGGCTTCACGTACACTGCTGCTTCTAAAAGTGAGTTTAGGAGCATTTTGGTGTTTTTTTGCCAAAACCTCTGAACTCAACTCAATAAAAGCCTATGTGCCCATTTTATCAGAGTTTAGGAGCAGCAGAATTTAGGGGCAGTTAAATGTCCCTCTCTTGAATGCAGAAGAAATGTGATGAGAGTTTTGGCAAAAAACATGCGTTGCAAAATCGCAGCAACAATGTGGTACCGCTTGTTTGCCACATTTAGCGTTTTTCTATTGCCAGGAGAGTTACGTTTAGGGTTAGCCAGTGTACATGTAGTCTTAAAGTGGTTATAATGTCTCAAGGTTTTTCACCTTAATGCATTCTATGCATTAAGGTAAAAAACCTTCTGTGCGGCAGCTACCCCGCAGATCCCCCCTTTTTCTTACCTGAGCCCAATCCGATCCAACAATGTGCACAAGCCCAGTGACTCCAGCCACTGTTTCTGTCCTCTTTGGACAGATTGATAGTAGCAGGAGCTATTGGCTCCCGCTGCTGTCAATCAAATCCTGTAACACGGGAGCAAGGAGCAGAGCCCAGTCCCATTGTCTGTGTCATTGGATACAGTAGCGGGACTCGGGAGCAAGCCTGCACGGCTAACCCTATAGAAAGCCACTTTTCATGGGGGCACCCGGTGAAGGGGAGGAGCCAGGAGCACCGACGGGACACCACAGAAGAGGAGGATTGGGGCTGCTCTGTGCAAAACCCTTGCACAGAGCAGGTGTGTACAGTATCTTACAAAAGTGAGTACACCCCCTCACATTTTTGTAAATATTTTATTATATCTTTTCATGTGACAACACTGAAGAAATGACACTTTGCTACAATGTAAAGTAGTGAGTGTACAGCTTGTATAACAGTGTAAATTTGCTGTGCAACAAAAGTGAGTACACCCCTAAGTGAAAATGTCCAAATTGGGCCCAAAGTGACAATATTTTGTGTGGCCACCATTATTTTCCAGCACTGCCTTAACCCTCTTGGGCATGGAGTTCACCAGAGCTTCGCAGATTGCCACTGGAGTCCTCTTCCACTCCTCCATGTTGACATCACAGAGCTGGTGGATGTTAAAGACCTTGCACTCCTCCATCTTCTGTTTGAGGATGCCCCACAGATGCTCAATAGGGTTTAAGTCTAGAGACATGCTTGGCCAGTCCATCACCTTTACCCTCAGCTTTTTTTTGCAAGGCAGTGGTCATCTTGGAGGTGTGTTTGAGGTCGTTATCATGTTGGAATACTGCCCTGGGGCCCAGTCTCCAAAGGGAAGGGATCCTGCTCTGCTTCAGTATGTCACAGTACATGTTGGCATTCATGGTTCCATCAATAAACTGTAGCTCCCCATTGCCGCACTCATGCAGCCCCAGACCATGACACTCCCACCACCATGCTTAACTGTAGGCAAGACACACTTGCCTTTGTACTCCTCACCTGGTTGCCGCCACACACGCTTGACAACATCTGAACCAAATACGTTTATCTTGGTCTCATCAGACCACAGGACATGGTTTCAGTAATCCATGTCCTTAATCTGCTTGTCTTCAGCAAACTGTTTGCAGGCTTTCTTGTGCATCATCTTTAGAAGAGGCTTCCTTCTGGGACGACAGCCATGCAGACCAATTTTATGCAGTGTGCGACGTATGGTCTTAGCACTGACAGGCTGACCCCCCACCCCACCCCTTCAACCTCTGCAGCAATGCTGGTAGCACTTATATATCTGTTTCCCAAAGACAACCTCTGGATATGACGCTGAGCACGTGCACTCAACTTCTTTGGTCGACCATGGCGAGGCCTGTTCTGAGTGGAACTTGTCCTGTTAAACAGCTGTATAGTCTTGACCACCATGCTGCAACTCAGTTTCAGGGTCTTGGCAATCTTCTTATAGCCTAGGCCAGTGATGGCATACCTTGGTGCCCCAGATGTTTTGGAACCACATTTCCCATGATGCTCATGCACTCTGCAGTGTAGTGGAGCATCATGGGAAATGTAGTTCCAAAACATCTGAGCTGCCAAGGTTTGCCATCTCTGGCCTGGGCCATCTTTATGTAGAGCAACAATTCTTTTTTTTCAGCTCCTCAGAGAGTTATTTGCCATGAGGTGCGATGTTGAACTTCCAGTGACCAGTATGAGAGAGTGAGAGCGATAACGCCAAATTTAACACACTTGCTCCCCATTCACACCTGAGACCTTGTAACACTAACAAGTCACATGTCAGCGGTTTAGACATTAATGGCTGTGTGTTGAGTTATTTTGAGGGGACAGCAAATTTACACTGTTATACAAGGTGTACACTCACTACTTTACATTGTAGCAAAGTGTCATTTCTTCAGTGTTGTCACATGAAAAGATATAATAAAATATTTACAAAAATGTGAGGGGTGTACTCACTTTTTTGAGATACTGTATATATTTAATATATATTTATATTATATAATATAATATAATTTATATATATATATATATATAAACCTTTACAAACACGTTAAACAGGGATAGAGTGAGAGGAAAAAGCAGTGCAAGTATCCAATCAATTCATGTGCTGACAAGAAGCATGCTAATAGGAGGAGGAAGTAAATGGACAGAGAGATTAACTCATCATTGTGCTGCTTCTACTTTCACTGTCCAATCACAGGTTGGGGCAGGTTAAGAATGACTGGGACTCAGAGGAAGAGGACATCTAGCAGCAGGAAAAAAGTGCTGCTGGTTATGCTATTTTATCTTTTAAATGGCTATTATATGGAAACAGTTATTACCCCATAACAGGAAGTGCCTGTACAAAGACCTCAATGGCAGGATCACTAGGTATTAATGAAAGCTACATTTGTAATTGCACTAACGTGGAGATTTTTAGTTCTTGGTTAATAAAGCTTAAATGGTTAATTCACCTTTTTAGAAAAAATGAAAGGGTGAACTCACACCCTACACCTTTCCCACCTCACCAGGTCTCCGCTATACTTACCTCTGTGGGTGATGAGCTGTCAGTACAGTGGTCCAAGGATTTTGAATCCCCACTCTTCTACCTTTCTTTCTGTAAAGCTTCCAGGACAGATCAGAGCAATTCTGATTGGTCATAGCGGCTGATTCTGACCAATCAGAATCAATATGATTCAGAAAGAAGAAGAGCGGGGATTTCAAATCTCTGGACAGCTGTGTGGGCAATGACAGCTCATCACCCATGATGGTAAGTACAGCAGGTACCAGGGGATTGGGAAGGGTGTAGGGTGTTACTTTACCTTTAAAAAAAAAAAAAAGTGAACTTACACTTTAAATGAGATGTTAGTGATTGGTTTTACATATTTTTTAAATAAAACAAAGTACCCTGGAGTCCCCCCGAATGGAACTTACAATAAAAACATCCTTAAACTCTGCTAGTGGATGACTCAAGATGAATGCTGAGAATTACAATTGCACCAGAGTTTCAGTAAACCATCCCCTTCCTCCTCTCTCTCGGCTTGGATAATGATTTGTGTCTGCAAGGCTCGGCCCGACTGTAGCCACAGGAAAACGAGACTCAAATATCACAGCCGAAGCTCGGGGCGCTAGCGGTAGAAGGTGAATTTCTTGTGAAAGTGGATCTTCTTCGTGAGATTCAGAACTGAAACTGAATTGATGGTAATTTCAATTGCAGACACTGGCACCAAGCACAATTATTTTTCAAACCTGAGAGTGCCTCTGCTAAAGTAGTTAAGGTTGTATTTTTATGCAAGAAGGAAAAAGTGATGAAAATTTCTTAAAACTCAAGAAACAAAATCCTTGACGCGTTGCCAAAGTTCTGCAAAACAAGATCCTTTATGGCAGTGCCTAGCTCTTGAGTAAAAAAAAAAAAAATGTATATATAGATCCAAAAAAAATTCTTTATATACTTTAAGCCCCACTGAACATTCAGTTTAAATCAGCTAACAATTTTTCAGCTGCATCAAAACAAAAGGTGTGCAAAATCTTGAAGTTTGTTTTCTTCAGCAGCCACAGAATAGAAAAGCCTGTCCCCTGCCAGCATGCTGAAAAGAAAGATACTTGCTCTCTGTGTGGAGGCAGTGGTCTCTCTGCAGAGGTCCGCTACATTCACTGCTGAGATCTCTCCTTTACCTAGGGAGTAAAACTTTAATAAATGGAGAGCTGTAAGGCCGGCCATAGATGGTTTGAATCTCGGCCAGTTCAGCAGGAACCAGCCGAGCTGAAATTTCCTTCCACCATGGGTAGCAGGAAATTTCTTTCCTGCTACCTGTGGTGGCAGGAAAGAAATTCACACTGTCTATGGCCTACCTTAACCACTTCAGCCCCGGAAGGATTTACCCCCTTAATGACCAGGCCATTTTTTGCGATATGGCACTGCGTTATTTTAACTGATAATTGCATAGTCGTGCGACGCTGTACCCAAACAAAATTGACGTCCTTTTTTTCCCCACAAATAGAGCTTTCTTTTGGTGGTATTTGATCACCTCTGCGGTTTTTATACTTTGCGCTATAAACAAAAAAACACCGACAATTTTGAAAAAAAAAAAAACAATATTTTTTACTTTCTGCTATAATACATATCCAAAAAAAGCCAATATGTATTCTTCTACATATTTTTGGTAAAAAAAAAAAAAAAAAACCCAATAAGCGTATATTGATTGGTTTGGGCAAAAGGTAAAACGTCTACAAAATAGGGGATAGATTTATGGCATTTTTACTAGTAATGGTGGCGATCAGCAATTTTTTGCGGGACTGCGACATTGCAGGGGCCAGATCGGACACTTAACTGACCGTTTTGACACTTTTTTGTGAACCAGTGACGACATTAATACAGTGATCAGTGCTAAAAATATGAACGAACATTGTACTAATGACACTGGCAGGGAAGGGGTTAACATCAGGGGCGATCAAGGGGTTAAATGTGTTCCCTGTTTGTGATTACTAACTGTATGAAGGACTGTGTGACTGGGGAAACACACAGATCCGTCTTTCTGCTTATCAGGAAGACAGATCTCAGTGTCATCCCTTGACAGAAGGGCTTTCTGCTTTGTTTTCTTTGGCAGATTCCCGTTCTGTCTCTGCAGGGAATGATCATGGGTGGCCGGCAGACGTGGCGTCCACCGGACCCACTGATTGGCTCCCCCGCTGACCAATCGGAGTGTGAATGCACCGCTGGGGGCATGCGCACACCGCCGGTGGCGCTCGCACCCCACACGAATGCTAGTGCACAAAAAATTGAGCAGCCGAGTCACTTTGCCACAGTACATCTGCGACGAGTGTTTGGTGAGTAGTTAAGCTGGGTACATGTGGGCCAAATGTCGGGAGACACCGGCCCACAAAAAAAAAGAAAACTGCCGATATTGAGATGGTGTGTGTGTGTGTGTCGGCCGGCTTCTGTTGGATGTGCATGCTGGAAAACCAGCATCTCACCGAATCCCGATCAGCGCTCTCAGCCAATGGCAGAGAGCGCTGATCGGGATGTTCTGACCGGCTTCTGTTGGATGTGCATGCTGGAAAACCAGCATCTGACCGAATCCCGATAAGCGCTCTCAGCCAATGGCAGAGAGCGCTGATCGGGATGTTCTGGCGGGGAGGCCTTCCCCCTGCCAGAACACAACAGCTGCTCAGCATGGTTAGTACAGCGGCTCTATCCAGAGCTGACAGGTTTTTTTCATGCAACCCGCGGGGTTGCACAAAAAAAAAAAAAAAAAAAAAACTAATAGTGTGTACCCGGCTTAAGTGTGACTCAGCAGGGGAGTAGCAGACCACTGCAGAACTGCTAAGTGCCAGTTTCTAACAATATCATAATCATGTAATCATCACCAGTGTTTAATAAGAAACAAAGTGATTATTGTGGTAAAAATGGGTACAAATGTAATAGTGATCAGCGCAACTTCCTATAATTGGATAACATACACTGAAATGAGTACTGTGACAAAATCCATCAAAATGTACAAAAATTATAATGATAACGATCGGTCAATTGCTGTGAAAGAAAGTCCTTTTCAAACAATGTGCCAAAATTCCTGTGATCTACAAATCTTGTGAAAAGCAATTCTTGTAATGAATGATTCTTCTATATGTGATCTTCGTGTGAACTTAATGCTCCCAGAGCTCTTACCTCAATGGGGAATATAAACCGCCTTAACGATCTCCCTGGGAAAGAGCAAATCTCCATCTCTTGATCCCACAAGGACACTGCGGTTTCTGATAATGCTGGACACGGCTACAGGTTTTCCACCAGTGTCTCCGACTTTCCAGGCTCCCGATTATATGATGGTTCCAATGTTGTCAGATGCTATAAGGGGATAAAGAAAAAGCCTCCCATAGCGTAAAAACGTTTAACTAAACTCAATTTATTAAAGGCCAAAATAGACTCTTACATTAAAAGCAGTAAAAAACAGCAGTAATGGTGCAGACAATTTGTTGTAGACAGCATTAGACACCTCCTACATCACTTCCTGGTTTGTTCAGTATATCCAGCGTTACATCACGACACGTGATTTCATCAGGGGAACTGGATTGGCTGACAGCCCTTTCTATTTATGTGAAAAAACAGGTTTTTGCACATAAATAGAAAGGGCTGTCAGCCAATAATATCCCAGCTAAAGATCTGCAGTTGGTCAAGGTGACCATACAAGCCCAATTTGACTCTTCCTGTTGTAAGGCAAAGAGGGTCAATAGGATCTGGTGAGTAGGGACCCAGATCCCAATTTTTTGCCTGTCTTTTTTGGAAGTCATGCACAATAAAAACATGTGTGAATAGTAAGAGTGTGTGCAGTCAGGACTCCTATTACACCTGTTGGAATCATCTACACGGGAACAAAGACAGCCTGATCAACCAACCCCCATCCTACATTGTTTTTCATTGTTATCTTATCATACTAGATCCCATCAGTGTTGGTTACAATATCTCTACACAGAGTTTGTTTAATACATAGACTAGAACACTTCTTGTTGTATTATTTTATTAGTCACAGGATTACATATATCACATTGATTCATTTAATTTCACAAACTGACACTTTTTCAACAATATATGGTTTATCAAATTATCACGGTATATATAGGATTGCATACAAAATAGCAAGCGCTGTTTAGGCATGGAATTTATTCAGTGTGTTTATCAAGCATTACTTTTTTAGTTATAACAGCAGCTGCCTTTGTATGTAATCACATAGGTGTGGCGCGGGGGTATATGCTCAACAGCATATATGTTTAATAGTATGGTCATGGACAGAAATGCTAGGGGTGTTTTTTATTGTGATTTCTCAGCAAAATAAAGCATGGAGACATGGGTGGATGGGTGTGTTTGCTTCTAATATTAAAAATGAAATAAACAGCGTTTTTGGTTTGTAGTGCTCAGAAGCAGTGTAGTTCCACTTTAAATGAGTTGGAAAATATTGGGCACATACTCACTTGGCTCATATAAAGCACATATAAAGAAAACAAGAAACGGGTTCTGATATTTGTTTATTTATACCATATTGAAGGACTCTTGCTGCCTAATTTGTTATGACTTTATGGACACTTAGCACATTATGGAGAAACTTAACTTTTTTACAATGACAGAATCCCAATGGATTTCCCAGTATGTCCCCAGAACTACTAAGTACCAATATGACACAAAAAGATGTCAATATATTGGTTTTAAATGAACTAAGAACAGAATATCTGAAAGGAAATGATAAGGATTGCATCCTATTTATGTAAAACAGTAAATCCCCCCAAAAAAGTTAGTTACAACTACAAAAAGTTGTTTTTTGTGCAATGAAAACATGGAACTGATGTCAGGCGATAATGCAGAGAATCCTGTTTCAATTTTTAATTGAGTGTTAATAGATCTAGTCATATTCCCCCTGCCCCCAACCACCCGCAGGTGCAATGCTCTGCAGGCCCCTCAGAAAACAAATAAATAAATTCACTTTTTTTACATCCAAAAATATGTGAATGTATTATTTAAAAAAAAATAAAGATGTACCTAGCCTTTATGAGATTTGAAAGAATGGTATGTAAGTAGGAGCGCTTCTGCTAGAAGGGTCCTCCAGGTGCTATATACATTCAGGATCATCCAAGAAAGCAGGATAGCAAGCTGACTGATACTCAAGCAGAACTTACAGGAGAGAAGCAGGCTCTGGATAGACAAAGATATGCAGAGAAAGGCACTTTTAAGTGCAGTATGTCAGCAATTTTATTAAATGGCAATGGTTAAAAACACTTACAAGATTACAGAGTAAACAGGTTCATCGATGTATGATGTCCTCCTGAGATGGTCTTCCCTATCACTGTGCCTACCAGCAGCTGCAGGAACCGAGGGTCTGGAGGATGGCCGCCACGCTTCCTGAAACCACCGTGAGACACAGAAGGCAGACGTGACATCAGAAACAGGGTGGTGACTAGTTTCAGAGCATGCTCAGAGGCTCCTTCTTCAAAATCGATTTCATTAAGTTTTATTTGCGCAGTGGTTTTGGGAAGCATTGATTTCAGCTACAACCCGCTGCACTGAAAAAAAGTACTGCATGTAGTAGTTTTTTTCAGTACATACCTCCCCAATGTGGTTATGTGAACTGACACCATAGGAAACAAGGCAAATTGCCTTTTCTTTGAGTTGGGACTGTGCTGCGATACTGCCCAACACATTTCAAAGCAAATGGTGTGTGTGACCCCCTGAAACTGATTTTAACATTTTTGTTGGGATCTTTGATGATATTTCAGAATGAATTACTTCACAGTATAAGCAACTAGAGAGGTCAGGTTTGGCTTGCAAGTGCACTAATATGAGTGATTAACATTGTTGGTTTAATAAAAAAAAAAGTCCTACTACATATCTTTATTAGGAACTTCATTAAGGTCTAACTCCAGCTTTGTAAAAAATAAAAATAAAAATACCCACAAGCAGATTTATTGCAATACTTACCTTATCTCCAGCACTGTCCCCCAAAGACTCACAACTCTGTCATTCAATGCCAATCCTCTTCTAGGTTGAATGGCATTTAGGGTCATCCAACCCACTTGTGGTCATGTGAACTGACACCATAGGAAACAAGGCAAATTGCCTTTTCTTTGAGTTGGGACTGTGCTGCAACACTGCCCAACACATTTCAATGCAAATAGTGTGTGTGAACCCCTGAAACTGATTTTAACATTTTTGTTGGGATCTTTGATGACATTTCAGAATTAATTACTTCACAGTACAAACAACTAGAAAGGTCAGGTTTGGCATGCAAGTGCACTAATATGAAAGCTTGACATTGTTGGTTTAATAAATAAAAAAGGCCTACTCATGTTTTTATTAGGAACTTCATTAAGGTCTAACTCAAGCTTTGTAAAAAAAATGCCCACAAGCAGGTTTAATGCAATACTTACCTTATCTCCAGCACTGCCCCCCAAACACTCACAACTCTGTCATTCAATGCCAATCTTCTTCTAGGTTGAATGGCATTTAGGGTCATCCAACTCACTTGTGAGCCCAAGGCATCATGGATCCACCTCCAGGGTACATGTCATCAGACCATGCTGGACTCACAGGAAAATGCTGTAGGAAAAAGAACCAGTCTCTGCAGCATTTAGGACCCACCCACAAAACAAAAGGGATGGAAGGGTGTCCCAAGGAGGAATGAGGGAATGGGCAAAATTAGGGAGGGGTTTAGAAATTTAAATATATGTGTGTTGACACTGAGCATTCTGCCTAATGAATTTGGATCTGTCCACTTTTCTCAGAAAGCAGACGTTACCTGGATATACCTGACATTTTGTCTACACACCTAGCAGACTTCCAAACTTCACCTTTGTACTTCCCATAGGGGAGACTGCATGTACAGGCTCAGATGATGAGCGGCTGCACTCAGACCCAGAAGCACTGTCAAAAAATGTCAAAATCTGGCAGCAATGGATTATGCAATTCTCAGATTAACCAAGTGGGCACTCTGACTATAACACACTTGCAGTGTTACCTTGACATCATTAACAGTCCACTAATTTTAGTTTCTGGAGTTCCACTTTAAAAGATGTGATAAGCAAGCAAAATGATTATTGCAGTAAAAAGGTATATCACAATATAACACATTTTGGATATTTCCTTAAAATAGGGCTCCTAAGTTTTATTTCTAGAACAATCTCAGAAAGGAAATGAGATCAAGACTAAATTTAAATATAGCTTTACAGCTCAGCCCAACGGAGGAATGTCCTGGCTGATTATCGAGAGCCCGGCTCCCTCTGCATTGAAGTGTGTTCAAAGATACATCATTTAAGCAACAAAATTAAGACACATTTGCTCTTTGATTTAACTTTTCAATGTTCATCTGGATAAGGGGTGTACAGTATGAATAATAACAATAAACAGACGGGTAATTGGTTTTGAAGACTTGTGGGTGTTGTGATTTTTTGCTATTTGAAATATCATTTTTGTTGTGTAATAAAAAGTCAAAAATGTTTCCGTAAAGGAAAAATTTTGTTAAAAACTGATACTGTCTATATTCACAATGTATTTGGCCTAGTCTGTGGACACCTGATCATTACATCTATATGAGTTTCTTGGACATCCCATTCCAAAACCATTGGTATTAATATGCGGTTGCCAAAAGCTGAGGTTCAAAGAGAAAAACACCATAAATTTGAAGACCATGTTGCTACCATGCCCCTGAAAATTTAATCTGCTGGGTATGGGAAATGTAGACACAACCCTCCCTTTATTCCCCAAAGTAATGCTTCCTGTCTCAGCAACCTATAACTAAGTCCAGATGGGAAGTGGGTCTATGCTTACTTTTAGAAAGTTGGTACTTCCTCATTTTGTGTCCAGTATTAAATGTCTATAACAGCTTCCACTTCATTTGGAAAGGCTTTCCACAAGATTTAGAGTGTTTCATTGGAGTTTTGGTCTATTCAGCCAAACAGCATTTGTGGGGTCAGGTTGGATGAGAAGACCTGACTCAAAATTGACGTACAAATATAGTTTTGTCAGTTATGTGGAGACTTTCCTTCACTTATTAATCTGGAGACACAATAGAATGTGAAAGAAAACCTATCAAAATGAGGGAAAGTTTCTTTAACACATTTGTCGCTTGAACTGGTATTTACATTGTAAACAATTTGAATTTAAATTTAAATTCAAAATTTAAATAATAAGGCACTTTCTGGGCATTTACATATATTAGTGAAGCCAGGTGCCCACTGGCTAGGGGAGAGCCTGTTCTTCTTCCTCCTACCACTTCACAGGGATAGAGTGGCACAGCTGTGGACTGTGTCTGAGATCCCACGTCCCTCCTCTCAGCAGTGGTGAGGTTTTTGAGGGGTAAGAGGACTTGGGAGCGCAGCCATTCCTCCCCCCTTCCACTCAAAGATGCAGCCGTAGTGGATGATAATAGAACATGTAGTCCCAGGAGAAAGCACTGTACCATGGAGTGGACTGGACAGGCTGCAAACTTCCTGGAGCAAATGTGCACGGGTCTGGGAAGTGCAGGGGAGTGTGCAGAGCTGTTTCTGCGTGTGTCTACACTGTGAGAAACCTGGTGGGGACCAGCGCTGTGTGCTGTGTCCATATAGGCTAAGAGCTGAGCCACTGAGGACCTCTTGTGCTGCAGACTGTAGGGTACAGACCTGCTTCTTCTACCTGTCTGTGCCCACCTTCAGAGAGACTGAACCTGAGAGTGCTGGAGGAAGGTCTTTCGCTGTGCTGGGAACAGAGCTGTAGAGACCAGTTGCCATTCTTACAGAAGAGAGAATGGAGCCTTGTGAGGACCTGATTGTCAAGACTGTGCCACTAGGCACCACAGATTGCCAAGCATTCTGGACCAGATCCGTTTGTTACCAGGAGTGGTGAGCGTAACTAACTGTGCTTATCCCCTCACTACCCACAGTTAGTGCCAGTAGGGACTGCCTCTTACTTAGCAGCCCAAAAGTCATCTACTGCATACAGTTGAAACAGTAACACGGGGATCACCGTACAGATGAGCCCCCACATTAGCTGGCTTAAATTTGAATGAATTTTTTTCACGGTTGATGTTATTCTTATCAATGTTGTGCATACCAGTTTAATGTGGTCTAGCTCTATTTTGGTTGCCAATTGCCATAGCTGAAGCTAGGATTCATGTCAGTTAATCTAATGTATTGAAACATATACATTGACCTGCAATTTTTGCACTGCTTTTAGAGTGGACAGAGTGCTTTGCAGAGTCTAGCCAGTATTGAAAACCCATCATAGCCATAATACCAAGCGGCTCACCCAGGCATAAGTGCTAAAAGTGCCTAAGTCAGTGCCACCAAATATGATACATGGACCAAAGTCACCACCAAAGTCTAAAAGAATCCTTATGTGAAGAATCCTGCGGTATCAGTTTGGAAAGTCTGGTGGGTACCATGTACCAGCTCATCAAAGTTTTGGGGTTAATGAGGGGTTTAGTTATAAATTATGAATATCCTTTCCCTATATGTGTCCGCAGACCTTCAAGCAGCCTCAAATGAGGCCATGGGGCAGGGTGAGTGATGGGTTTAAATTCAGATTAAAAAAGGACAGTATTAAATCTATCAATCAATCAGTATTAAAATATTTACAATGGTGGTATCCTAAATTCATTTTTACGAAGATCTAGTGTCATGGTACTATCCTTAGTTAAAAAAAATCTCCCATAAGATTTAAGCCCTTATTAGTCCATCACTGGAAAAGTGGCTGGTCATTATCAGGATTACCCAAAATAGATGTGTGTGTGTAAAGTCTAATGCACTTCTGCCTCTCTGTCTGTTACGCACTAAATGACAAACTGAAATCATAGGATCAGAGGCCTCATTTGTCTGGGTACCCACATCAATGAGTATATAGCTTCTTAATAATACCAATAGGGGCATGGACCCTGAGTCATTGTTTGTGCCATCTGCATGATTTTTTTTGAGGTTTGTGGGATAGGGATAGGAAGAGTTTTGAACAGTAATATAGGAATTGCCAATTTTCCAGAGTAAATTCTCTCAAACCACAAAAGAAGAGGGTCCTGATGACCAGAAATCAAGATCAGTGAATTTCTATTTGAACATAGGAGGGTAATTTTGTAGAAATGTTTGTAGGGAAGGTGTGATTTGGATGACCTAAAAAAGGAATGGATTTAGTGCCTTATTTAAAGTGGAACTAAACCCCCATTTGACCTGCAGTTGTCATAGGGTTGCTCAAGTGATCAGTTATGTCACCAGCTATTTGATGGCTTGACAGTTTGGTTGAGAGCACAAGCTACTGTGGCACTTATCATTCACAGCATGTCTTGAATATACAGTATCTCACAAAAGTGAGTACACCCCTCACATTTTTGTAAATGTTTTTCTTAATCTTTCCATGTGATAACACTGAAGAAATGACACTTTGCTACAATGTAAAGTAATGAGCGTACAGCTTGTATAACAGTGTACATTTGCTGTCCCCTCAGAATAACTCAACACACAGCCATTAATGTCTAAACCGCTGGCAACAAAGTGAGTACACCCCCAAGGGAAAATGTCCAAATTGGACCCAATTAGCCATTTTCCCTTCCCGGTGTCATGTGACTTGTTAGTGTTACAAGTTCTCAGGTGTGAATGGAGAGCAGGGGTGTTAAATTTAGTGTTATCGCTCTCACTCTCTCATATTGGTCACTGGAAGTTCAACATGGCACCTCATGGAAAAGAACTCTCTGAGGATGTGAAAAAAAGATTTGGTGCTCTACATAAAGATGACATAGGCTATAAGAAGATTGCCAAGACCCTGAAACTGAGCTGTAGCACGTTGGCCAAGTCCATACAGCGGTTTAACAGGACAGGTTCCACTCAGAACAGGCCTCGCCATGGTCGACCAAAGAAGTTGAGTGCATATGCTTAGCATCATATCCAGAGATTGTCTGTGGGAAATAGATGTATGAGTGCTGCCAGCATTGCTGCAGAGGTTGAAGGGGTGGGTGGTCAGCCTGTCAGTGCTCAGACCATACACTGCATCAAATTGATCTGCATGGCTGTCGTCCCAGAAGGAAGCCTCTTCTAAAGATGATGCACAAGAAAGCCTGCAAACAGTTTGCTGAAGACAAGCAGACTAAGGACATGGATTATTGGAACCATATCCTGTGGTCTAATGAGACCAAGATGCACTTATTTGGTTCAGATGGTGTCAAGCGTGTGTGCTGGAAACCAGGTGAGGAGTACAAAGACAAGTTTGTCTTGCCTACAGTCAAGGATGGTGGTGGCAGTGTCATGGTCTGGGGCTGCATGAGTGCTGCCGACACTGGGGAGCTACAGTTCATGGAGCGAACCATGAATGCCAACATGTACTGTGACATACTGAAGCAGAGCATGATCCCCTCCCTTTGGAGATGGGGGCGCAGGGCAGTATTCCAACATGATAACGACCCCAAACACACCTTCAAGACAACCACTGCCTTGCTAAAGAAGCTGAAGGTAAAGGTGATGGACTGGCCAAGCATGTCTCCAGACCTAAACCCTATTGAGCATCTGTAGTGCATCCTCAAATGGAAGGCGGAGGAGTGCAAGGTCTCTAACATCCACCATCTCCGTGATATTGTCATAGAGGAGTGGAAGAGGACTCTAGTGGCAACCTGTAAAGCTCTGGTGAACTCCATGCCCAAGAGGGTTAAGGCAGTGCTGGAAAATAATGGTGGCCACACAAAATATTGACACTTTGGGCCCAATTTGGACATTTTCACTTAGGGGAGTACTCACTTTTGTTGCCAGTGGTTTAGACATTAATGGCTGTGTGTTATTTTGAGGGGAAAATTTACAATGTTATACAAGCTGTACACTCACTAATTTACATTGTAGCAAAGTGTAATTTCTTTAGTGTTGTCACATGAAAAGATATAATAAAATATTTACAAAAATGTGAGGGGTGTACGCACTTTTGTGAGATACTGTAACTCTTTTGGGAAACCAAAATCATTAAATCATTTCATTTTGAAAGTGAAAGTAAAAGAAAACCCCAAATGTTTTGGCTGTTCCCAGAAAAGTAATCTTCCAATGGGGACACTAGTTCTGGTAAGCTGGGGGGCCCCAAGGGATTCCCTTAATTTGCATGGACTTCCTCTCACGTCTTGTTTTGGATATGGGACAGGAAGTAATGGGACACAGATGGCAAAAAAAGGGGTATAACCCTCCTTTACTCTATCCAAAATGGAAAAAAAGCAGTGTCTATAGTTCTACTTTAAAATCCAGGAACTGGAGTAGAGGGCTGGTTCTTTTTCTCACTACTAACTCAAACTTTCAGGGAACATATAATTTTGTATGCAATTTCTCTATACAGTAAAACCTTGGATTGAGAGTAACTTGGTTTGAAAGCGTTTTGCAAGACAAGCAAAATTTTTAAAAATTTTTCTCTTGATATACAAGCGATGTCTTGATATACAAGTAGCGTCATATAAAAAAGTATAAATAAAGAAGAGAGGTGGCTCTAAGTGTAGCAATATGGTTACATTTAATGAAGGTACAACATTTAGCAACTCACATGGTTGATGATTAAAACGGGCGCATCTAAGTATGCAGGCACCTGGGGATAAGTTGTCCACATAGACCATCCTCCGTACCGCCATCGACGTCATCACTTCCACACTGCGCTCCAGAAGCGATTCAAGCCTCGCTTTCAGATCGCACTACTGCAGTGTAGTCTTCTCGGTCATGATTGCAGACTGACAGAGGTGAAAGCTGGCGGTGCAGAGGATGGTCTATGTGGACAGCTTTTCCCTGGATGCCTGCATACTTAGATGTGCCTGTTTTAATCAACAACCATGTGAGTTGTTAAATGTTGTACCTTCATTAAATGTAACCATATTGCTAAACTTCTTCTCAAGAAGAGAGGTCAAGAAGAAAAATCTCTTCTTTTTATACTCTGTAGCTACTGCTGCATTTTGCTTCTAATCCCCTTGTGGAGGCTGCCATTTGTGGATGGACATTTTACGGTTAAACAACCTGGTAACATTGCTAGAATCTTTTTTTTTTCTTCTTAAAGAAATGTATTCAATTTTAAATTATATTACAGGAAACAAAAACGGTGTTAGATAAGAAAGTGGAGCTTAGCATAATATGGTTTGCCAAATATCCACATCTAGTAACAAGTGACAAAAAGGACTTATAAAGACACAAAGATGTTCAGCAGAGTAGGGGTACATGCAATAATATCAAGGGTATAAACGAGGCAAAATTGTTTGAGATTGGTTATGAGAGGTTTAGTCAGAGAGGAAGGAGTCTATGATGCAAACTTAGGAAGGAAGCTCCATAGTTAGAGTGGTGGGGAAGAGAAGAGAGAGGGGTAGGAGAGAAGGGAGGTCCACGGGGTTGTTCTGGTCGTCAGCGATAGATTAGTTGGGAGCAGTGTGATGATGGCTACCATGGCAGGAGGACTGATTGGTCAAAAGATAGCGGTAAGCATCGTGTGATCCAGGGTTTCCAGGTCCTGTCAAACTTGGGAACCTGATCTCTTTCAATGGCCTCCATTTTGGCATGGATCATGGCTCGATTTACTCGGTGCTTGGTTTCAGCTACAGCTAAAGAGGGGGACTTCCACGCTTTAGCAACTGTTTGTTTCGCTGCTTTGAGTAGTTGGATAAAAAGCTTAAAGCAGAGTTCCACCCAAAAGTGGAACTTCTGCTCGTTGTACTCCCCCCCCCCCCCCTCAGGTGCCACATTTGTCACCTTTGGGGGGGCAGGATACCTATCTTTTACAGGTATCCTGTTCCCACTTCCGGGAGCCTCAGCCGCGGATATTGACGTCACCGCCCGCGTTCCATCCTCCTCCCTCCTCCTTCCCCAGCCGCCGGGCCAGTAGGAGAGAGGAGCGGAGTCTCGCGCATGTGCAGTAGGGTTCCCAGTGTGAAGCTGTAAGGCTTCACTTCCGGCTTTCCTTACTCGCAATGGAGGCGGCATGCTCCCGACAACTGATGGAAACATCAGCTGCGATGCCGACATCGCTGGACTCCAGGACAGGTAAGTGTCCGATTATTAAAAGTCAGTAGCTGCAGTATGTGCAGCTGTTGGCTTTTATTTTTTGCAGCGGTGGGCGGACCTCCGCTTTAAATTGAGTTCGTGATAGGGAGTCTGGTTTTAGATTAAGGAGTGCCGTGATTGGATCCGGCTGCAAGGGAACTTCAAACATTTTAGAAGCAAGGGCAAAAATATCTTTCCAGAAAGTTTGGATTATTGGGCAGGTCTACCATACATGTTTGTGTGTACCTTGTTCCGAACATCCACGAAAGCAGTGGGCTGAATAGGAGGGGATGAATTTGGCTATTCTAGAGGGCACTAGGTACCAAAGTGTCAGTACTTTATAGTTGGTTTCAACCGCTAGGATATTGGGTGAGGATGATTTAGTTGCAGACCATATCTCAGACCAGTCTGCATTGTCAAGGGTGCGTTCAAGGTCCTCTTCCCATTTCTGTGCATATTGAAGTTTCTTTGAATCCGGCTTGACTAGTAGTTGGGAGTAGAGGGATGAGATGAGTCCCCTGGCATGTGGATCATGTTTACAATTAGATTCAAAACTAGAGAGTTGGTTGAGGAGGGTACCAGTGTTAATGCTGGGGGTATAAAAGTTTTTCATTTGAAGGTACTGGAACATTTCTGACAGGGGTAAGTTGGAGGATTCGCAAAGGGATGAGAAGGGAAGAAATGTGGAGGAAGTGACAAAATTGTGTAGACTTAGCAGTCCCAGGGATGCCCACCTGTAGAACGCAGCCACTGGAATCTTTTTATATGAACTATAAACTGAAGGACTTATGAATAAATGGTTGTGGAACGAATCAACTGAGATTCCATTATTTCTTATAGGGAAATTGATATAAGAGTGCTTTGGATTACAAGCATGTTTCCGAAACGAATTATGCTCGCAATCCAAGGTTTTACTGCATATTGTGTTCAGGACTAAAAGCATAAAACATGTAAGTATGCGTTTTATTTTTGATCAGGTAAAAATAAATACTATACATATTAATATTTTATATGTACAAAATTGTAAACTGATTCCCCTTTTCCTACCGGACTGATTCAACTTTTTTAATGTGAATAGCTTGTAAGCGGGGGGAATTAGCGTGGCTGTATTATAGAGGGAAACACACTGCGTGCTATTGTAAATGAAGTAACTTTAATTGCTGGATAAGCAGCAGTGGAGAATGATATTTACAAAAGTGGAGTAAACAGTTCTCTTGTTAGCATATAAGGCACAGATTCATAGTCCATTCACCAAAGATACAGAATGCAGCTCCATAAATTGGCACTGTAGTTATTATTCCTCTCTTCAGGTTTTTAGCTCTTGGTTAGGACAGACAGTAAGCACACTGATAATGAGGATCTGAAAGCAAAGTACAGACAGGGTTAATTATGGTGAACATAAAACACCTCTGTTACCTCCTTAGCATTAGGGATGAGCTTCGAGTTCGAGTTGAACTCATGTTCGACTCGAACATTGGCTGTTCGCAAGTTCGCCGAACAGCGAACAGTTTGGGGTGTTCGCGGCAAATTCGAATGCCACGAAACACCCTTTAAAAGTCTATGGGAGAAATCAAAAGTGCTAATTTTAAAGGCTTATATGCAAGTTATTGTCATAAAAAGTGTTTGGGGACCCGGGTCCTGCCCCAGGGGACATGGATCAATGCAAAAAAAAGTTTAAAAAACGGCCGTTTTTTCAGGAGCAGTGATTTTAATAATGCTTAAAGTCAAACAATAAAAGTGTAATATCCCTTTAAATTTCGTAGCTGGGGGGTGTCTATAGTATGCCTGTAAAGGGGCGCATGTTTCCCGTGTTTAGAACAGTCTGACAGCAAAATGACATTTCGAAGGAAAAAACCCATTTAAAACTACTCGCGGCTATTGCATTGCCGACAATACACATAGAAGTTCATTGATAAAAACGGCATGGGAACCCCGAACCAAAATTTAAAAAAAAAATGACATGGGGGTCCTCCTAAAATCCATACCAGGCCCTTCAGGTCTGGTATGGATATTAAGGGGAACCCGGCCAAAATTAAAAAAAAAAAATGACGTGGAGGTCCCCCTAAATTCCATACCAGGCCCTTCAGGTCTGGTATGGATATTAAGGGGAACTCCGGCCAAAATTTAAAAAAAAAATGACGTGGGGGTCCCCCTAAATTCCATACCAGACCCTTTAGGTCTGGTATGGATTTTAAGGGGAACCCTGCGCCAAAAAAAAAAAAATGGTGTGGGGTCCCCCCAGAAATCCATACCAGACCCTTATCTGAGCACACAACCTGGCAGGCCGCAGGAAAAGAGGGGGGGACGAGAGTGCGCCCCCCCTCCTGAACCGTACCAGGCCACATGCCCTCAACATTGGGAGGGTGCTTTGTGGTAGCCCCCCAAAACACCTTGTCCCCATGTTGATGAGGACAAGGGCCTCATCCCCACAACCCTGGCCGGTGGCTATGGGGGTCTGCGGGCGGGGGGCTTATCGGAATCTTTAACAAGGGGACCCCCCCGTGTGAAATGGTAAGGGGTACTTACCCCTACCATTTCACTAAAAAACTGTCAAAAATGTTAAAAATGACAAGAGACAGTTTTTGACAATTCCTTTATTTAAATGCTTCTTCTTTCTTCTATCTTCCTTCATCTTCTTCTTCTTCTGGTTCTTCTGGTTCTTCCTCCGGCGTTCTCGTCCAGCATCTCCTCCGCGGCGTCTTCTATCTTCTTCTCCTCGGGCCGCTCCGCACCCATGGCATTGGGGGAGGCTCCCGCTCTTCTCTTTATCTTCTTCTTCATCTTCTTCTCTTCTTCCTTCTTCTCTTTTTCTCTTCTTCATTTTCTTCTCCGGGCCGCTCCGTATCCATGCTGGCATGGAGGGAGGCTCCCGCTGTGTGACGGCGTCTCCTCGTCTGACGGTTCTTAAATAATGGGGGGTGGGGCCACCCGGTGACCCCGCCCCCTTCTGACACACGGGACATGACGGGACTTCCCTGTGGCATTTCCCGTGACGTCACAGGGAAGTCCCGTCAAGTCACCTTGCGTCAGAGGGGGGTGACCCCGCCCTCTGTTATTTAAGAACCGTCAGACGAGGAGACGCCGTCACACAGCGGGAACCTCCCTCCATGCCAGCATGGGTGCGGAGCGGCCCGGAGAAGAAAATGAAGAAGAGAAGAAGAGAAGAAGATGAAGAAGATGAAGAGAAGAGCGGGAGCCTCCCCCCATGCCATGGGTGCGGAGCGGCCCGAGGAGAAGAAGATAGAAGACGCCGCGGAGGAGATGCTGGATGAGAACGCCGGAGGAAGAACCAGGAGAGCCAGAAGAACCAGAAGAAGAAGATGAAGGAAGATAGAAGAAAGAAGAAGCATTTAAATAAAGGAATTGTCAAAAACTGTCTCTTGTAATTTTTAACATTTTTGACAGTTTTTTAGTGAAATGGTAGGGGTAAGTACCCCCTTACCATTTCACACAGGGGGGGGCCGGGATCTGGGGGTCCCCTTGTTAAAGGGGGCTTCCAGATTCCGATAAGCCCCCCACCCGCAGACCCCCACAACCACCGGCCAGTGTTGTGGGGATGAGGCCCTTGTCCTCATCAACATGGGGACAAGGTGTTTTGGGGGGCTACCCCAAAGCACCCTCCCAATGTTGAGGGCATGTGGCCTGGTACGGTTCAGGAGGGGGGGGCGCACTCTCGTCCCCCCCTCTTTTCCTGCGGCCTGCCAGGTTGCGTGCTCGGATAAGGGTCTGGTATGGATTTTTGGGGGGACCCCGCGGCGTTTTTTTTTTTTTTTTTTTTTTTGGCGCAGGGTTCCCCTTAAAATCCATACCAGACCTGAAGGGTCTGGTATGGAATTTAGGGGGAACCCCACGTCATTTTTTTTTAAATTTTGGCCGGGGTTCCCCTTAATATCCAGAAGGGCCTGGTGTGGAATTTAGGGGGACTCCCACGTCATTTTTTTTTTTTTAAATTTTGGTTCGGGTTCCCCTGTGGGGAATTCCCATGCCGTTTTTATCAATGAACTTCTATGTGTATTGTTGGCAATGCAATAGCCGCGAGTAGTTTTAAATAGGTTTTTTCCTTCGAAATGTCATTTTGCTGTCAGACTGTTCTAAACACGGGAAACATGCGCCCCTTTACAGGCATACTATAGACACCCCCCAGCTACGAAATTTAAAGGGATATTACACTTTTATTGTTTGACTTTAAGCATTATTAAAATCACTGCTCCTGAAAAACCGGACGTTTTTAAAACTTTTTTTGCATTGATCCATGTCCCCTGGGGCAGGACCAAGGTCCCCAAACACTTTTTATGACAATAACTTGCATATAAGCCTTTAAAATTAGCACTTTTGATTATTCATGTTCGTGTTCCATAGACTTTAACGGAGTTCGCGTGTTCGAACGAACTTTTTTCCTGTTCGCATGTTCTGGTGCGAACCGAACAGGGGGGTGTTCGGCTCATCCCTACTTAGCATTACATAGAATGAGAAACCTTCAATTTAGAAATGAGAAAGTAAAAAAGGTAAGCACCAATGTTTAATTATTTTTTTTAAGTTATGCCATGTGAATGGGGACATGTAACACATAATGTAACCTGTATTGTAGGTATTATCCCTTTACCTGCAAAAGTAGAAATATATATGTAAAGCTCCTCCTACTGTCAGTGAGTTGGCCATACCCAACCTTTCCATTATTGTTCTCTTTGAGGTGCCCAGTAATGCTTTTATAAGCCTATTGAAATGTCACTCAGGAATCGATTCTGTTTTCAAATATAATTGCTTTTTTATTACAAATGTATTCGATTTTCACGTTAACGCTTTCCAAATTAGAATAAAAAAGAGCTATGCTTAAAAGTTTTTCTTTTCTTTTTTTTGGAGATTGTTACTTGTGTTTGTGTAGATTTGCAGACTTTTTTTTCTTATTTCTTAAATAGACTTTTTAAATAATTCTGTTCTGTGGTCCTAGTACAATGAACATTTTTTATGTAATGTAAGTTCTCATGAAAACCATTGTTAACATATTTAAACTAGGCATCTTCAAGCCATTCCTAAAATAAAATAGGTTGACATTAATAGTTCACACCAGCTCCATGCTGATGACATTTCCTTCCTTCCCCGTTCCAGATGTCATTAAAGTGCACAGCTCAAACTTTGCACAACCCTTTCTACTTTATTTGATGAGACGACAGACTTCACATTTTGTCGCAGTTGGTCTTTGTCTTTAGTTATGTTTGAGCTGGCTGTGAAATCACTGCGTGACAGCCAAAAAGGGACACTGAGCGAAAATCACATCAAATATCTTTATAGAGGAGCTCTGCAATGCTTCTTCTGTTGTCGTATATCGTATATGATGAAATGATGCATTAGTCAAAAAGAAAAAACTCTTCTCAAGCATTTCTAATCAAAAATGCTAACCAGTTTTATTGCTATTCTGTGCAGCCATTGTTCAGATTCACTTTTATGCATAACTTTACTGAGAAAAGTGAGACTACTGTGCAATTTTTTTCTCTCTAGGCTCATTGCTCTTTTCCTGCCTGCATGCACTCTAGCAATGGCTGTGTGGCATTTATCAAGGTGAGCTTGCTGTTGGTTACAACAGCTGACCATGCCTGCACAGAGTGTGGTTAAATGGCAACTTGTAACACAGATTTATAACTCTTCGTAAATTCTTTGTAAACTGTCCATGTGACCAGGCACACTGACACCAATTTTCGATACATCTACTGTAGTATTTCTTTCTAATTTGGAATGACCCCAATTATGTCACTTATCACCTGATTAAACAATCTCACGGGCCCTATTTCTCTTTCTTTCTTCCACACCTTCTAGCCAACACTGGTTTCCACTTGCCCAACTCTTAGGGTTCCTTCATAGGGTTAAGGCTGAGGTTCTCCAGGCCCCAGACATTATGGCTTATTTCCCAAGATTTAGCACCGGAATATTCAGTTTCTCGATTGTATGGAGTTTTGAGGGAAGGGACTTACCAGATGGAACTTCCAGTCATATCAAAGTGGGAATCCCACCTCCAGAACTCCTTTTCCCCAGAGGAATGGAATAAGTGTTTTGTTTTTACTCATAAGCTATCTATGTCCTCCTATTTCCAAGAAAAGAGCTACAAGATCCCTATGGTACTGGACCTCGGTGGATCTCCATTCGATGTTCCCTTCCTCACCCACTGAGTGTTGTAGGTGTGAGGAGGAGGTTGGTTCCCTGTTACATATCTGGTGGGGTTGCCACTTAATCTCTCCCTTCTGGCAAAAATCTTCACCTCTTACAATTCAATGTATAGATCGGCAGTGGCTCTGCTATCGATTATCCCTGGTTCCATCTCAAAGGTCGAAAAGGGCATTCTGCGGCACTGCCTACTGGCAGCACACACTGCTATCTCCTGGCACTGGAAATATACCTCTCCCCCCAGTTTATTGGAATGGGCCCAGATACTTAATGATATAATGGCCATGCAGACACTGTGTGCGGTGATCCCAAAAAAAGTCCGCTCCCCCCTGGACGTGTTGGAGGGCCTACAGCAATTTAGACCCTTTTCGAGCCTTAATCTCTCAGTGATTGGCCTTATTTCTCTTTAATTCTAGCAATTTTTTGAGTGTTTCTGAGATTGCTCAGTTATCTCTCTTCTTTCCCCTTCTCTCCCCCCCTCCTTTTTTCCTTCGTTCCTTTCCTCTCCCTTATCCTTTCCATGTTATACCTTGCTAACACTATTGGCTTACTGCTGATTGTTGTATTGTCCTATACACTGTGAAGTTGGCAACCTATTCTACTCAATACATATTGTTGCATCTGTTTTTACATGGTAATGGTAAGTCACTCTTTTCTGCTGGGGGGTGACATGTTTTTGACAAGTTTTTGCTCACCATTTTCAACTATTATTTCATGGCTTTGTATTGAAATACTTAAATCTTTGATCAAAACGATATTTAACCAAAATGGCAACTTGTAATCTCCATTGGAATCCCATGTGACAAGATAAGAATGCTGTAGCTCAATTGAGAAAGAGGGACAGAGAGTTGTCACCCCATAACATGAAGTATATGGACAAGTACCTTGGTGACAGAATGACCAAATATTTAAATAAATACTATGGATTAAAAAATCCAGCATGTCACAGCATTATTTTTTTTTATTTTAGATTGTTCCTGTAGCAAGAAATAGATTTTATTACTCTCTGTGACATCCTCACTAAGCTAGCAAAATTCCTGCAGGAGCAGCTGCAAGTTTTTATTCAGTTGCTATTGTCGCAGGCTTGACCCCAGAACTACATTGTCTAAGAACCTTTTTTTGCTAAACACACTGTGTTGGCAGGTTCTTGAAAGTCAAGGCAGCAGCATTGTTTTGCTGTGAAAGAAATCAATGTTTGCTTGCGGAGTGGGGTGGAATGGAGTAGGGATAGGCAAAGTTCTGTAGTCCCACATACACTGGTTGGGATTTCAGTGCAGAAAATGCAGAGTTGTCAGTCCAAACAGGAAGTTGGAAGAAGCTTGATTTATGGCAGTTCAACAGGTATATCTGCAGCTTTTTTTAAGGGATAAAACATGGGAAAATGGCCATGTATTCAAAGATTACAGCACCACGCTGGTGTGGGGTTTAAGCAGACGGTAAGGAGGTTAAATAATTCCTCACCCCCTGTCAAATGTCCTCTAAAGAGTGATCCAACACAGATAGCTCTTCAAAGGACACCATTTGTGTAAACGAGGTCTTACTCTGACTTCTGCAGCTATAAATGCTTTAGGCCTCATTTAAACTTTTGATTGTGGGGTGGGGGGCAGTAAAAATACGCAATTGAGTCATGTTTTTACCGTTCCCATAACCGCACTCCCTTAAGCTGCAAAAGCAGTGGATGAGGGTGTATATATGTTGTGATCATCATATAACAGCAGCTGCTTGAAACAAAGGAAAGGGTGACTGTTAGGACAGCAAGTGCATCTCACTCTCCTGTGGCCTCTGCTCAGAGCTTGAATTCTGCTCCTGTGTGGCTAGATGTAATTTTCTTTACCCAAATGGATGCACCCTCTGCCTTGTTTGGTCAACAGAAGGAACGCCCCCTCTCTGGCAGTGTCCTGGCTTCTAAGCAGTTGATGGCCCCTGCTTCCTCCCTCCTGATGGACTGGGCTGATCAGGCACTTTGTTTGAACATCACAAGTCCAGAGCTCTGAGATTGAGATAGTATCAGCTTTCTTGCTGCTTGTTGTGCTCTGCTCTCTTACCTAGTACCCTGGATTACTCTTTGGATTGCCTACTGAACCTGACCTTGAATTGTTTACTGGACTAAGCTTGCTTGCTACCTGCCTTGACCTTGGAACTATCTATTGGATTATGCTTGTTTGCTTCCTGCCCTGACCGCGGATCTGTTTTCAGACTGCACTTGCTCGCTGCCTTCCTTGACCTTGGACTGTCCCATTATTGTGCTACCAGCCACAAGATACTGCCTGACCAGCCTCAGGACTACAGGTATTCTGCCTTGTCTCATTCACTTAGTCCAATGCTGTCTGAACCAGAAACTATAGCATTGGACTGCTAAAGATAGCTATAGTTCCTTACCTAGTATAGGGCTGCGCACAGGATTGACCATAAGGCACAGGACTAACCAAACAGCATAGCAGAAGTTGTTTGCCCTCAGACTTTCTCTCTTTCAAGCTGAAACTTCTTGTTTGAGCCATATGTACACAGTATGCAGCAAGAGTGATGTGGAGGCGTTTCATCCACGTGTTTGTGGTATTTTAGCTTGAATTATTAGGCCTTAAAAAAATTATTATATATATATATATATTCCAGGCTATACGTATCTGTTTTGGAAAAAAAAAAAAAATTATATATATATATATATATATATATATATATATATATATATATATATATATATATATTTTTTTTTTTTTTTTTTCCAAAACAGGTACGTATAGCCTGGAAAACATGTTAAAAGAAGCCAGGAGCTTCCCCTGCTTGCTGGAAAAGAAAAGACAATATATTTGAATGCAATATTTCATGTTTTAAAAGAAAGTAAAACTATTCTCTTTAATTCAGCCAACATGCACAAATAAGCATTCCCTATCTTACCCCACATGTATATTATATTCTGACTTATTTTTCTTTTAAGTGCAATGAAGTATTACGTACCCTGTGATCTAATACTGGGTAATCCAAGATTTAATAACACACAGTATGGACTGTTCATTAAATTGAGTAGAACTTTTTCTTTGTTTCCCTCATAATCTAATTTTAGTTGAGAGAGAGCGCAGAATTGGCTGGTGCAGACTACAAATGAATTTGTCAACTGTGAAATGTCAATGGTGACCCACGGGAACCTGAGCCAGGATGATGTGCTGAAGAATATGTTATGGGTCATGTTTTCGACAATAAGGTTTAATTGTTCTGGCTCAGAGGCAACCGTGACTCATTTTGTTGAAGCCAGTCCCTATCTCCCTCTACAGCTTTTCAACGAGGGAGGATCCTCAAAGCTATGAAATCTTACGTAAAACGAGGATCTGGACTATATTTTAACTACTTCTGTCAACCTTTATTTGTTTTGGACTCTCATTTGGATTTGTATCCAATGATAATATAAACAGCGCCTTTGTCACCCGTCTTGAGACTGCCATTGACTTTTGATTATGCTGAAACAACATAAACTTGTTTGGCTAAGTGATTTGTATACCATTTAGTTTTTTTGAAAAATAAAAAATGTTCAATGCATTACAGATGGAAAAGCTGAAAATGCATTAGAATGAGTTGCCATTGTTTTTAGACAGACTTAATCATGGAATTTTTGAAAAAAGGCCCTTGTATTTATATAAAATACATGAAAAAAGTCACATGCCTAAGATTCCCAGTGAATATATCAGTGCTGTAAAAAAAAAAAAAAAAAAAAAAAAAAAAAATATATATATATATATATATATATATATATATATATATATATATATATATATATATATATATATATATATATATATATATATATATATATATATATATATATATATATATATATATATATATATTCGGGTAAAATAAGTATTAAACGCGTCACCATTTTTGTGGGTAAATATATTTCTAAAGGTGATGTTGACATGAACTTTTCACCACGTCAGTAACAACCCATGCAATACATACATACAAAGAAATCAAATCATTGAATACTTGAAGAAAGGGAGGTGCAAAAAGGCATGGAAAGTCAAGACACCAGCTGAAATCTATCAGTAATTAGAAAGCAATCCTGCCCCTTGTCAATGCAAATAAATATCAGCTGGTTCAGTCTCAACTGATGGCCTATAAAAAGGTGTCTCATTACCAAGGTGTCACACAAGAAACATCTCATGATGAAACATCTCTCAAGACCTTCACAACTTTATTGTTGCAAAACATACTGATGGCATAGGTTACAGAAGGATTTCTAAACTTCTGAATGTTCCAGTGAGCACTGTTGGGGCCATAATCCGGAAGTGGAAAGAACATAATTTCACCATAAACTGGCTATGACCAGGTGCTCCTCGCAAGATTTCTGACAGAGGAGTGAAAAGAATTATCAGAAGAGTTGTCCAAGAGCCAAGAACTACTTGTGGAGAGCTTCAGAAAGACCCGGAATTAGCAGGTACAATTGTTTCCTGTATGCACGCTCACCACGCAAGACTCCATTGGTGAAGAAAAATCATGTTGAAGCTTGTTTAAATTTTTCTGCACAACATTTAGACAGGCCTGTGAAATACTGGGAGAATATAGTCTGGTCAGATGAGACCAAAATTTAACCCTTTGGATGCCATAATACACACCATGTACTGCACATCACCCCAAAAACACCACCATAGCAACAGTGAAATTTAGAGGTGGGAACATCATGGTGTGGGGCTGTTTTTCAGCATACAGTACTGGCACACTTCATGTCATTGAAGGAGGGATGAAAGGAAAAATATACCAAGACATTCTTGATAAAAATCTGCTGCCATCTACCAGGATGATGAAATAAGGGTGGACATTTCAGCAAGACAATGATCTCAAACAAAAAGCCAAGTAAACTCAAACAGTTTCAAAAGAAGAAAAAATAAAGCTGCTAGAATGGCACAGCCAATCACATGATTTGAATCCAATAGAAAATCTATGGAAAGTACTAAAGATTAGAGTTCATAGAAGAGGCCCACTGAACCTTCAAAACTTGCAGACTGTATGTGTGGAATAATGGGCCAAAATCACACCTGAGCAACACATGCGACTAGTTTTTCCATACAGGAAATGTCTTGAAGTTATCATTACCAACAAAGGATTTTGTATGAAGTATTAAATACATTTCAATTAGCGTGTTCAATACTTTTTCCCTGTGTCATTCAATGTTATCATTTTATTACACAAAACTTCATTTCTGAACTTTTTTGTTTTGGTTTCTATACATGTATGGATTGCATGGGTTGTTATCAACAGGTGGTGAAAATTTCATGTCAATAGCACCTTTAGAAATATATTTATCTAGAAAAATGTATATATATATATATTTTAAAGACTGAGTCAAAGCGGAAGCTTCTGCCATAACGTATGTCCTAATTAAGCTTCAAAAATGCAATAGATCCATTTTACTGCATTTGTAGCTTGTTTCTCAAAGGTGCAGAAGGAGACTATTCTATACATTTTCATCCACTGAGTTAAAAGAGAACGATTCAGTAACACATGGAGGTTAACGGCTGCATGAACTGTTTAAAACAAGCAGGAGGCACGAAGGAGAAGATCCTACAGAGCTGAACGTGGAGTCCTATCACAATGTGTGTTTACTTCTGTGGCATCTGGCCAGTATCCTGCAATAAGAGACAACAGTCCCATTAATCTCTTCCTAACGGTGGCTCGCTAGATTTGTTTGCTTAAGACTTGTTAAATATCCAAGGATGATATCCCTATGTAAATCCAACCCTACCAAAATACTGCTCTAGCTTGATTTACACAGCCAGAGCCTTCCAAGTAGAATGAGCGCACACTTCTACAGCCTGTTTTGGTTGTTGGGAAATGTTACTTGGAACCCTCAAACTGCTTCCTATCCTACTAAAATATGGCAAAAGACTGATGGAACATTTCATCTAAAAAAAAAACAAAAAAAAACTTGACCTTTTTTGAAAGACATCATCTCTCTCCGTGGGGATACATGATGGATTAGGGGAAGGTAACCCTGTAGCTATTTATTTAATTCCCTATCTATAGACATTGTGAGCAGTGGAGCAGTGGCTTAAAATTATTATTTGTTTTATTTTTTTTGTAATTTGGGCCTAGATTAAAAAAAACATCCCCCAGATACCCTAACGATCAAGCTCAAATAAAAATGGAAAATGAGGATCTGTAAAATAATTAATCTTCTTGCATAAAACTTAAGTCTTCCAGTGGCAGCTGGTCACAAGAGGGTGGGGGAACTGACAGAGCGTCAGAGTGGTTCATATACTGTAATTCTGATGCAATTATATTTCTAGAGCTTATCTACCGCAGATTTTATTGCTATTATAGCTTTAACAGACAAAGGAATCTTAACAAAAATGTTCCCCAATAAGCAGTAAGAATTTAAAAGATTACATTCCATTTAAAGAACAACTTTGCATTTACATAAATGTGTCACACTGTCTCTCTCACCCCACCAGATAGACACCCTTCTACTTAGACCAGCTGATGGTCTTCTCCACTGGAGGCAGTCTATGCCAGCTTGGGGGGCTCAGTCCTCTCTACTGAGCTAGAGCACCAGGGTGTATTGTGCCAAGTCCAGCAGGCTTGCATGCCCTATGTAGAATCTACCTAAAAAATGCAGTACATCAATGGACGGAAGCCACCTGAGTAAGGTAAGTGTAATGGGTCATCTATGAGATGTGGAGTGGGAGAGTTGGGGGACATTTGTGGGCATGTTTTCTGTGTATTTGATTGTAACTTGTGCATTTTTTATTTACATTTCTTTGTTAACTTTTTAACTGCTTTTAGATGTTCAGATTTATAATAAATAGTAAAATAACAGAGCTAATGAGGGGCCATCTTTAGTGGGTGGTCCAGCATTTTTTAAAATAGCTTTCGGAACTCACAGGAGCTATTTAAAGCCTATTGCCTACTGGATGCTTACAAACACCAAACCATCTTAGTTTGATTCCAATGCATTTTTCCACAATTACAAAATGTCTTCATACTTTCATGAAATTTAGCAAAATGCAAAGTCTCTTGTTTGCTCATATCTAATAGATAGTTTAAAAAGTTCTGCAATTCAAAGTGCACATCACTTGCCGACCGCCTAACTGGGAATGTACATCATGATTTTGATGCTAAATGCTGTTGTTATGGCAGCAGCTAGTTGCCATAGCCCCCGTATTTTTTTTTCCCTTAGGCGGACAGCTTTCAGATAAAAGTGGTCCCAGAGGCGGATTCGCCACAAGATTACTTTTATAGGCCGCAGGAGAGGTGCCCCCCTCCCATTGATTCCTGGTGGTTCCTGAGCTTACCGGTGCCGTCGGTAAGCCCGGAACCGAGCCGATGCGGCCGATGGCTAGGAAGGAAGCCAAATTATGGCAAGATAGCCCCTCCAATGCCCTTGGAGGACCAGAGCAACCTCTGACATCACTTCCGGTCCTCGGGCAGATAGACGGGACTTTTTTTTTTCTTAAAGTCAAAAAAGTGTTTTATTTTTTATTTTTTTTTGCTTTTAAAGTAAAAAAAATTATATTAATATATTGTTCTTTCACCTGTATAATGTCGATGATATAGTCAGTCCAATGGAGAGGAAGCCTGGTGAGCCCGTGGGGATGACCTCCGCGTCCTTACCGGGAAGGCATACCACGGACGAGGATGAGAGGATGTCCGTGATAGGCTGAACACTGACTGCTGGGAAATTGAGTGTTCTGCCTATCACAGACGAAGAGGAGGCGCGGCTTTTGAACACTGGAATGGCCACCGTATGTTTTTATGACACGCTGGCCGCCATCTGTCTGCATGACACGCTGATCAGGTAGGCAGACGGCGGTGACTCAAGTATAAGCCGAGGGGGGCACTTTCAGCCTAAAAAAAGGTCTGATAATCTCGGCTTATACTGGAGTATAAACGGTATATAGGACAAGTAGATTATAGTTGGCTATTTTTGATAGATTTAGAGATAAGACCTTTTCCATGCAACCTTGTTTTTTCTGGGGATGGCATTGGAGAAGGGCAGGAAGGGCATATTAATGCCCGTGGGGTGTTTTTTTTTGTTACTTATTTATTGTGCTTTTTTATTTTTTTGAAATTTGTTCATTCAAATGTTTGTAGTTTTTTAAGGTCTATCACCCTGCAATGCACTTTGCAATGCAATTTATTATTTAAGCATCATATTCTTTATCATTTAGATGACATTACGTGACCAAGAGGTCATTTCTATTCTGTCGTGGAACGTTCGTGGCCTTAATTCAAAATTTAAAAGAGCATTGTTGTTTCAGTATTTGAAAAGTTACTTTCCACATATAGTGCTACTTCAAGAAACTCACCTTATGGGAAGCAAGCTTTTGGCCCTTAAAAAGCTTTGGGTACAGAAGGCTTATGCTACATATTCCACAATTTCTAGAGGGGTTTCGATATTGATTAGCAGATCCTTATCTTGCACGGTGGAAGATGTATTCTCTGACCCCCAGGGTAAATATGTTTTGGCTGTGTTTTTTCTGTGGGGCCAGAAATATATAGTTGTCAGTGTGCAAGTGTGCATATACCACCTCCTTTTGCAGGGACCGTTCTATATAGTCTGCTAGAAAAAATGTCTTTGTATGGTCCAGATAAGTTATTGATAATGGGAGACTTTAATGCTATCCCTGATCCTGCTTTGGATAGACCAACCCCCCCCTAAAAATTTCTCTAATTGGGCCCAGATGGTAGACCTGGTAGAAGCTTGGCAATGGAAAAATCCATCAACTAGATCATATTCTTCTTTATCAACTTCTTATAAGACCGCCTCCCGCATGGATTTAGCCTTTGTTAATTTGGCGATATTAGCGGATATGGTGGATGTTAAATACTTGCCGAGCGGGTTATCTGACCATACTCCGTGTATGCTTACACTTCGTCTGCATTACTTTTGTGATGCAACACAGTGGAGATTGGGTACTCACTGGATTTCACATCCAGATATGGTTAATAAAAGTCCGCCCCTTCTAGCAGAGTATTGGGAGTTTAATACTGGTTCGTGAACTTCAGTAATACTATGGGATGCCTTTAAGGCCTACACAAGAGGACAATATATATCCTTTATTAAAGTGGTCAATAAGGCTCAGAGAGAATGACGCTTTGAAGCTTATAGTGGATGAAAAAACAGCCCAATATGCTGCTGATCTTTCAGAATCCAATTTTAATGCTCTGCTCCATAGCAAACAGGCCTTACACTTGCATGAGGATGGAGCTATATAAAAATAAACAGAAATCTTTTGAGCAGGGAGATCGCAATGGTCGTTTTTTGGCCATCATGGCTAAACATAAACAACCTAGTATTCCCATTTCGGAAATAGGCACCTCCTCTGGAAACATGGCCTGTAGACAGCCTAAAATTCTAGAGACTTTTCGGCAATTTTATCAGACATTGCATACATCTCAGTTGCCTTCTGAATTGGCAGCTTGGCTGGATTCAGTTGCACGGGCTTGGTTAACAGATAATGAGAGGGAGATGCTAGTACATCCTATAATATCAGAGGAGGTCCATTCGGTCATCGGTTCCTTTCCGTTGGGGAAGTCACCAGGGCCGGATGGCCTTTCTATTGAATTTTATAGGGCTTATGGAGAGCTCCTGTATTGGCTTCTCTTTACTCTGATTGTCTGAAGGAGGGAGCTTTGCCAGACTCATTGAGTCATGCTCATATAGTGCTAATTTATAAGCACCCAAAAAATCTATCCTCATACAGGACTATTGCTCTTTTGAATGTAGACTTTAAGATTTTGACCAAGCTCATCTCCCGACGATTACAACCTATGATGTCTAATATTATTGATTCAGATCAGACAGGGTTCATGTCTGGTAGGGCTACTGATGTGAATTTGAGGAGATTATTTACTAATATTTATGCTTCATATCTTAATATAGGATCTAGAGTCATTGCCTCCCTAGATACTGAGAAGGCTTTTGATACCTTGGAGTGGCCCTTTTTGTGGGAGGTACTCCGCAGAAAGGGCTTTCCAATGGTATTTATAAAATGGTTGCAGGTCTTATATAGAAATCCCACAGCTGCAGTGAAAACATCATTTCCTTTTTCATTGTTAAGACCCCTTTCACACTGGGGCGCTTTGCAGGCGATATAACGCTAAAAATAGCACCTGCAAAGCACCCTAAAAGAGCCACTGCTGTCTCTCCAATGTGAAAGACCCAAGGGCTTTCACACTGGAGCGGTGCGCTGGCAGGACGCTAAAAAAAGTCCTGCTGGCAGCATCTTTGGAGTGCACACCGCTCCTTCACCGCTCCTGCCCATTGAAATCAATGGGGCAATGCGGTGTGCACACCTCTCCTTCACCGCTCCTGCCCATTGAAATCAATGGGGCAGCGCGGCTATACCGCCAGCATTGCGCTGCTGCAGCAGCGTTTTGCGGTGGTTTTAACCCTTTCTCGGCCGCTAGCGGGGGGTAAAAGCGCCCAAAAAGCACCACAAAATTAACGGTAAAGCACCGCTAAAAATAGCAGCACTTTACCACCGATGCACCCACCGCCCCAGTGTGAAAGAGGCCTTAGGGGAACTCAAGAGGGCTGCCCTCTCTCTCCTACCCTTTTTGCTATGGAGCCGGTGGCAGAGGCATTACGCACTTCCCCCAATATTAAGGGATTGCGGATTGTTGGAGGAGAGGGTAGCTTTGTATGCAGATGATCTTTTATTATTTTTGAATGATGCTGGATCCTCGCTCCAAGGGGCTTTAGAGATACTGGATTCTTTCTCAACAGTTACAGGGCAGAAGGTAGATTGGACCTTGTTGTTCCCAATAGATATGGAGGCCCGTAGCATGGCTTTGAATGATATTCCATTGCAGTTGGCAGAGAATTTCCTCAGTGGCTCCCTGTATCTTTTTTTTTACAATCAGTTTTTTTCGTCTTTTTTTATGGGGATCGAAGAACCTTAGGTACAAATTAACCACCTTGATGCACCCTTGTGAACAGGGAGGCTGAGCTTTTCCAGATTTATATAAATACTTTGTAGCCACTTAGCAGGTTACTCCGCTACTCGGCTGGAAGCAGCAATGGTAGGTTCTATAGAAGCTCTTAAGGTCCTCTTATTTAGGGGCCATAGGGCACCCTACCAGTTGATTTCTCTAATGCTTAATTCTACTCAAGCTTGGGAGGCTGGTCTTAGATGCGAATATTTCTCCAAATGCCCCTCTATGGTTTAATCCTCCCCTATTGTATGGACTAAATATAATATTAAATTACTCTCTCAAGTGGTCACTGATCAGAAATTATCTACCTTTTCTACACTTACCTCAATCTTTAACTTACCTAGTTCTCATCTATTTAGATATTTCCATCTTCTCCATATTTTTCATGCACAGTTTCCACAGGATAGTCTAATGATTATACAATCCACTTTAGAATCAGTACTCAGATCTGAGTGCCTGGATAAGCCCACCTCAAGACTGTATTCTCATCTTACTTTAATTTCTATTTTACCACTAGAAGGTCTTAGAGTAAGGTGGATTCGAGATATACCAGATTTGGATATGGATTGGAGGAATGTGTGGGATTTCCCTCTGCAATCTTTGGTATCCTTGAGAGACCGCATGATTCAATTTAAATTAGTACATAGAGCATATATTACGCCTCATAGACTTCAAAAGATAGATCCTATGTGCTCTTCTGAATGTTGGTGGTGTGGAGCTTCTCAGGGGGATTTCATGTATTTCATGATTTCATATATGGGACTTGCACATATATAGTTATATTTTGGGGGTTAGTGGTGGATTTATTGAATTATATTACCTCTGCTCCTTTACCGGTCTCAATGTCTGTTTGCCTGCTGGGTCTGGTAGAGGCAATTTTTCCTACGGTGTCTGAGTGTTCGCTAATACAGCATTATTCTATGCAAGGAAAGCCATTGCTCTGTATTGGAAGAAACCTTGTTCTCCTACACTTTTATACTGGAAACAATTGATAAATAATAATCTCCCATTGTACAGAGACACCTATATGAATAGGGGTTGCCCTAGTAAGTACGATAAAATATGGGCAAAGTGGATGAACAAATCGTACAGGGCTACTAATGCTGATGGGGGTCATTAATCATAATATGGGTGTTTCTTCATAAGGGATGCTTGGGGCCATTTGTAAAAGAAGGGATTAATGTTTGCTTTCTCCTCTCCCTTTTTTTAAGTTTTTAAATTTTTAAATTTATTTTAATATATCAGGTGAGGTTTGACATTTGGACAAATCGGATGGCTTAGATTTAGACCCAGATAAAATACCTTTTTGTTAATTATTATACCCCTTCTAGTTGTTGTTTTGTCATTTTGAATTCTTATTTTCAATTGATAGTTGCTATGCAAGGTGATTGGATCTTGACATTGTATCAATATATTTTAGGTTCAATGTGTATGATGTTTTGTTGTGTTTTGTTTTGTCTGTTTGTCTATTAAGAAATTGAAAAAAAAAAAAGCATTGCCTATGGAGATTTTTAAGTACCATAGCTTGTCGCCATTCCACTCGCGTGCGCAATTTTAAAGCATGACATGTTATGTATCTTTTTACTCAGCGTAACATCATCTTTCACATCATACAAAAAACTTGGACTAACATTAGTGTTTTTTTTATTCATTAACCACTTCCCGCCCGGCCGTCATTCTGCCCGGTTCTGTTATCCTGACTGGGCGTCATATGACGTCCAGCAAGATAACATGCTGGCGTGTAACCGCAGGGGCGCGCAGCACAGCGATTGGAGGTGCTGTGTGTCAGTCTGACATATTGCATCTCTGATCGTGGTATAGAGCCACTGACGGAGGCATCTTACCACGTGATCTGCTGTGATCAATCACAGCTGATTATCACGTGGAGCAGGAAGTGTCGGTAAACGGCATTCCTCGGTTCACGCTGACAGGGAGAGCAGATCGGCGGCTCTCCCTGTCAGGGGGGCGTCTGTGCTGATAATCAGCACATTCATTATCAGCACAGCCCCATCAGATGTGCCACCACAGCTGCCAAAAAGGTGCCCATCAGCTGCCAGTCAGTGCCCCATTAGAAATGGCTGTAGGTGCCAATCACAGTGTCAATCAGTGTCCATATCAGTGCCAATCAGTGCCCATCACAGTAGCAATCAGTTCCCTACAGTGACACCTGTCAGTACCTCATCAGTGCCACCTGTCAGTTCCAATCAGTACCACCTATCAGTGCCAGTCAGTGCCGCCTGCCAGTGCCCATCACAGCCACCTGTCAGTGCCCATCACAGCTGCCTGTCAGTGCCAATCAGTGCCGCCTGTCAGTGCCCATCAGTGCCACCTATCAGTGCCCATCAGTGTCACCTATCAGTGCCACCTATCAGTGCCACCTATCAGTGCCCATCAGTGCTGCATATCAGTGCTGCATGTCAGTGCCGCCCATCAGTGCCCATCAATTCTATATATCAGTGCCTCCTCATCAGTGCCCATCAGTGCCACCTTATCAGTGCCAACTCATCAGTGCCCATCAACGCTGTCTCATTAGTGCCACCTCATCAGTGCCCGTCAGTGACGGAGAAAACAAAATTTAAAAACCAAAACAAAGAAAACCTTTTTTTTTTCCAAAATTTCGGTCATTTTTAGTTTGTTTAGAAAAAAATAAAAACTCCAGTGGTGATCAAATACCAGCCAAATAAAGCTCTATTTGTGGGAAGAAAATGATAAAAATGTAGTTCGGGTACAGTGTTGCATGACTGCACAATTGTCATTCAAAGTGCGACAGCACTGAAAGCTGAAAATTGTCCTGGGCAGGAAGGGGGTGAAAGTGCCCAGTATTGAAGTGGTTAAAGTGTATTTTTCCCCCAAAAAATTGTGTTTGAAAGACTGCTGTGCAAATGAGATAAAATATTGCAATGACCACCATTTTATTCTCTAAAAGTTCTAAGTAATTTTCCAGCAAAAAATTCAGATTTTTACTTGTAAACAACAAATTTCAGAAAAAAGGCCTGGTCTTAAAGTTTTTAAAAGAGAAATATGAGCTTTGCAAAAGAAAAACATTATACTCACCTATGCTGCATCGGTCCCTCGCTAGCTCTGCAGTGAGAACTGAGCGATCAAAGATCGCGATTGCTCAGTTCTTCCCCTTCACTCTGATCAGAGAGTCGGGGCTGTCAGACACGAGGTCACAGGAGTGCAGATCGAACTGCACTCCTGTGATCCATAGGAGAAGTACAGTCAAAAAAGCTTGGGCTATACTTCTCCTTTAGCTACTTCCATACTGGGCCCATTCTGGCACTCCTCTCCTACGTGTAAAAATCCTATTTTTTTGCCAGAAAATTACAATTATAAAAACATTATATATGTTTTTTTAGCAGATACCCTAGGGAATAAAATGGTGGTGATTGCAACTTTTTATGTTGCACGGTACTTGCACAACAATTTTTCAAACATGTTTTTTTTTTGGAAAAACGACAGTTCCATGAATTAACAAATAACAAAACATTAAAGTTAGCCCAATTTTTTGTAAAATGTGAAAGATGAAGTTACGCTGAGTAAATAGATACCCGACATGTCACATTTTAAAATTGCGCACACTCATGGAACGTCGCCAACCTTCGGTACTTAAAAATCTCCATAGGCAATGCTGTAATTTTTTTTACAGGTTACCAGTTTAGAGTTACAGAGGAGGTCTAGAATTATTGCTCTCGCTCTAACGCACGCGGCGATACCTCACATGTGTGGTTTGAACGGCGTTTACATATGTGGGAGGGACTTATGTGTGCTTTTGCTTCTGTGTGCTTATTTACTTTATTTTTTTATTTTCACACTTTCTCTTTGAATTTTTTTTTTTATCACTTTTATTCCTATTACAAGGAATATAAACATCCCTTGTAATAGGATTGGTGTGTGACAGGTCCTCTTTATGGAGAGATGCGGGGTCAATAAGACCCCACATCTCTCCTCCAGGCTGGAAAGCATGAGATAAAAAAAAACAAATTCACAATCCCATGCTTTCTAGCCGTGATCGTGGCTTTGTTTACAAGCGCGGCCCAGACGTGACGTCATAATAATGGTCACAGAGATGACTGGTGACCGAAAATCTGTATGATCGTCATCCGGCGGCAGATTCTTTCGGGAAGGCATGTCCCCTCCCGTTGCCTGTAAGAATGATCTTGTAGCTGAACTCCTGCTAAGATTGTTCTTGCGGTGCACAGAATCGCCGGCTGAAAAAGAGGATATCTGAATGATGCCTGTAGCTGCAGGCATCATTTAGATATTCCCACTGAAATTCAAGGACGTCATATGATAGACTTGGGCTGGAAGTGGTTAAAGTGTTACTAAACCCAGGACCCTGCATTTACTATATCTGTTCTCCCACAGTACACAGCATGTGGAAATGCAATTATTTTAGTAAATATAAACTGCTAAATACCTTTTCTTATTAGCGATATATAGAAGTCTTGTGACTTCTATCAGTGTCTGGTAGCATGTAGGAGTAGTTTTCATTCTCCTCTGACTGTCCTATGAGGCTGCATGATCCCTGACCTTCTGTCTGGACAGTGCTGATTGGCCCTGTGCTGATCACATTCACCCTCCCAACAAAAAAAAAAAAATCTCTAGAAATACACACCAAACTTAGCATGTGCAGAGTGCCCCCAAGACTCTGTACTATCAGGCTGCCATTGTATTGCTGTTAATAAATTTTTTTCTTTACTAGATTACTAGATGACTATACACAGTGCAGTCGATTTACTAAAGTTGGAGAATGCAAAATCTGGTGCCGCTGTGCACGGTAGCCAATCAGCTTCTAACGTCAGCCTGTTCAATTTAGCTTTGACAAAATAACCTGCAAGCTGGTTTCTATGGAGAGCTGCACCAGATTTTAGTAAATCAACCCCAATATGTATACCCTTTCCATGTGCTTGGAAACACTGCTTCCATGTCATCTGCCACGATCATATGAGTGATTAACGAGATTACACTACAAAATATCCCACTAGGGTGCTCTCCTGATTTGAACTGCAAACACATCTTCCTCTTTTCACTCCCATTAAATGGGGGTTTAGGGAATTTGTATTTTGAAAAGATAGCTTGAGAGTTTGTAAGGAAGATAACATTATTTGTGATTATTGTAAAATAAACAGAAAGTGACACTGCATTTCTGGCAAAATCAATGGGTATTTTCTTTACTTGCTGAAAATGTTCTTAATCTGAAAAATTCAAATGCATGCAGCGGTCACATCTAAAGACTGGTAAGCTAGAATACATAAAATGTTGTTCTTGGGTTTAGATATCCTTTAAATAATAACTAAAGACAATTTTGGGGGGGAATGGTAAGGGGTTAGAACTACTGTCTGGATTTTATTGTTGTTCTTGTTAGGGAAATTCACCCTGATTGTCCAATCACTGGGAAAAAAATAAGGTAAATCTAAACTTTTGAGACATTTTAGAAAAATATACTTTAATTAGGGGTGGGGACTTCATTTCAGATTCTGTGTGGTTCAACATGAGGCATATTGTTAACGTAATATACAATTTAATTTTAAAATACTGTTTATACAGGAAGATTTATCATAATAAGGACATAAACACAGCCAAGAAGATATTGTTCATTGATAGAGTTATTCATGTATTTATTTAACGGTTCACCATAATCCCAATGTATATGGTATAAGGGTGGGGATTTATGAGCATAAGTATGCCGCGTACGCTGATGATATTTTGTTTTACATACAGCAACCTACTACCACCTTACCCAATCTTATGTTGGCTTTTAAAAACTTTGGGTTAATCTCTAATTTCAAGATGAATTTATCAAAATTCAAAATCCTCAGCATTTCATTACCAGCTATAGATGTCACCCATCTGAAACCCTCTTTCCATTTCGCATGGCAAACTCGCACCCTGAAATATGTAGGGATCCTACTTACAATACACCCTGCTAACCTATTTCGGGCTAACTACATACCTCTCCTAAACTCTAAAAGACAATATTTGCATAAATGGAATCATCTAGCTAACTCCTGGTTAGGAAGAATCAGCGTTGTCAAAATGAATATTTTGCTCAGAGTGCTATTTATTTTCCAAATGATACCATACAAAATAGCTTCTATTTTTTTTTCCGGTTTTGACCTCATTGGTACACAAATATGTGTTGCACCGTAAACATCCCCATATCTCCTGGGCTATTCTCACCAGATTGAAGTCTTATGATGGCTTAGCCCTGCCTGATTTAAAAAAATATTACCTAGCGATAATCTTAAATAGAATATCTGACTGGAAACATCATTATGAATCTAAACTCTGGGTACAACTTGAACATGACTTAAGTGGCTCCCACAACTTTGGATTCCTAAGAGGTTTTGCTGTCTTTCTGAGGGTACATCCCTTTTGACATTGTCCGCCTTCACAACTTGGGACTCCCTCCATAAAACATATGGCTGGCCATACAATTCCCCCTTAATGCCTGATAGGTTACTCCTATTTTCCACCAGGCGAAATCGATCCCCAATTTTGTAATGGTTGCCCCAATCACCCGAATTACTTCACCATGTTACCTCTTCAAGAGGGGTTGTACACTTATGCTCCCTACTCAAGTCCCCTTCAACCCCGTTTATGGATCAATGAAGATGCACTCAACTGACTCAGTCTGTCAAATCCCTACCTAAACCCCTACTTACTCATGCAGAACTTACACCGGTGGAAAGTATATTGGTGGTCACACAACCTCCATGGAAAACTATTGCACTATTTTACAGAGCACTAATGGCACTGGGATCCATCTCTTTTCCTAACTTTTTGAGAAAATGAGAGCAAAGCCTACGTTGCCCTTTGTCAGATGACCAATGTGGTATTGTTCTTCAACTGGCACAACCTCCTCTGTCTCTTCGAGAAATGCAGAGGTTAACTATAAGATGCTATCTAGATGGCACCACACACCTGCACAACTTTATAAATCATTCCTGAACACATCTGATCTCTGCTGGAGAGGTTGTGCGGAGGTTGCTATCTATGCCCACATATGGTGGCACTGCCCCCTATATTCACCCATTCTGGTCCTCTATATTATACTGGATTGAAGTTATACAAGGTTATCCCATTCCTAATGACCCTTGGGTTGTGTTATTTCATTGTACAGGAGAACCAGTGATACAATACAGCGATAAACACCAATTATACTGAAAACACATTTGGCATACAATATTTAGAAAACATTATTTGACACTGACAATTCGGCACCGCCCCCAGGCAGAAGGGGGCTGCTTCCTCTCCAGCACCAGACTAGGACAGGAATTACCCCCTAAGTTTATAAGATATAGTTTATTCCATCACTGAGATAGATATAGATGGATAGGTGTACAAGTTATACACATACTGTATATATACACACTGTTCTGCTGTAGTGTAGTTTGCACACAATCACACAGAAGGAAATCTTGCATTTGGCCAAGGAACATGACTGACAGGGCTCTTATCTCAGTAAGAGCCAAGGCTGCAAAAAATCAAACACTTTCCAACAAAAACTGACAGTGAGACTCTTCCTGGACATTCTATAGAGATCACACTGAGAATGATATCACTGCCACTAACTAGGCTACCAAGCCCTCTAAGGAGACATCCTTCTGCATATGCTGATTTCCTTTTTTCAACAATCTTTAAACCATGCCCCGGGGAAATCAGCGTGCTGTGAATCAAATGCTAACAAGTCAAACATCTTCAAGCAAAAAAATGTAACCGATAGCTGGGAAGTGAGTTGAAAAAGCATAACTATGGTAACATAAAGTGCTTTATAGTGCATACTGTGCTATAAAATTTCTGCTTATAATCCTCACCCTCAGGGAAATTAAAGTGTTATTAAACCATAATAAAAACGACATGATCACATAGCAGGAGTTACTTACAGTATCTTATGGGCTTTTATATTGTTGCCATTGTCATCTGCTCTTCTAGGGTCAATTTGCTTTTGCAGTGGCTACATGCACTAGCAGAGTTCCCATGGAGTCACCCCAGCATGCACGCTCCCCCTGCAGTGAAATGTCAATGTCTACACAGACAGGTGGCTCATTCAGTCTGACCATGAAGAACTGTGATGGACCCAACTCTCCACCAGAATTTCAGGGACAGGCAAAGTGGGACCGGCAGAATTTCTAAATTATTTGTGCATTCGGGCAAGGGGGAAAGTTTGGGTACACACTTCCTGAGGAGTGGAAAGCAGTGGACAGTTCATTAACCACTTCAGCCCTGAAAGATTTGGCTGCTGAATGACCAGGCCATTTTTTGCAATTCGGCACTGCGTTGCTTTAACTGACAATTGCGTGGTCATGCGACGTGGCTCCCAAACAAAATTGACGTCCTTTTTTTACCACAAATCGAGCTTTCTTTTGATGGTATTGGATCACCTCTGCTGTTTTTATTTTTTGCGCTATAAACAAAAAAATAGCATCAATTTTGAAAAAAACACATTTTTTTTTTGCTATAATAAATATCCCCAAAAAATAATTAAAAAAACATTTTTTTTCCCTCAGTTTAGGCCAATACATATTCTTCTACATATTTTTGGTAAAAAAAAACAAAAAAAACGCAATATGCGTTTATTGATTGGTTTGCGCAAAAGTTATAGCGTTTACAAAATAGGGGATAGTTTTATGGCATTTTTATTATTATTTTTTTTTTACTAGAAATGGCGGCGATCAGCGATTTTTATTGTGACTGCGACATTATGGCGGACACATCGGACATTTTTGACACATATTTGGGACCATTGTCATTTATACAGCAATCAGTGCTATAAAAATGCACTGATTCCTGTGTAAATGACATTGGCAGTGAAGGGGTTAACCACTAGGGGGTGGGGAGGGGTTAAGTCAGTACTAGGGAGTGTTTTCTAACTGTGGGGGGAATGGGCTAGCTGTGACACGTCACTGATCTCTGCTCCCGATGACAGGGAGCAGAGATCAGTGACACTGTCACTAGGCAGAACGTGGAGATGCTTGTTTACATCAGCATCTCCCCATTCGTCCTCTCCGTGAGGCGATCGTGGGTATCCCCATGGTGATCGAGTCTGCAGAGGACCCGCGACCCGACTCATGGAGCTCCTGGCCGGTGCGTGCGTGCACCGCCGGCGGCGCACACGCAATGGCACGGTGGGTAATTCAATGGGACTTACAGGTACGCCTATCTGCCCAGCCGTGCCATTCTGCTGACGTACATCGGTGTGCGCCCGGTCGGGAAGTGGTTAAAGGCAATATAAATGAGAGCTTTGTTTTCAAAAAATTTAGTTTAATACTACTTTAACCAGTTGACCTCTGGAAGAATTTTTTTTGGACCTGCATTACTTTAATTGACAATTGCACAAATAAAGCTTTCTTTTGGTGGTATTTGCGGTTTTTATTTTTTGCGCTATAAACAAAATAACACCAACAACTTTGAAAAACAAAACAATATTTTTTACTTTCTGCTATAAAACATCTATTAAAAAAAAAAAATTTAATTTCTTCATCAATTTAGGCCAATATGTATTCTACTACATATTTAGGGTAACAAGCAATCCTAATACGCGTATATCGATTGGTTTGTGCAAAAGTGGTGGTGTCTACAAACTATGGGATATTTTTATTTTTTCTTAATAGTAATGGCAGTAATCAGCGACTTATAGCGAGACTGCGATATTGCAGTGAACAAATTGGACACTAACTGACACTTTTCACACTTGCTGGGAAGCAGTGACACTAATACAGTGATCAGTGCTACAAAATATGCACTGTCACTGTACTAATGACACTGGCCGGGAAGGGGTTAACATAGGGGGCAACCAAATGTTAACTGTGTGCCTTGCCTGTGTTTTCTCACTGTAGGGGAGGTGCTTTTACGACGGGAAGGCGTTGAACTTTGTTCCTGCTTTAATACCTTTGCTACTGATAGAACGGCAATCTACTTTGTTTACATAGGCAGATTGCCATTCTGCCTGTGCACTGTATAATCGGTGGGTGCTGGTGGACATCGAGTCCATCGTACCCACCGCTGGGCTCCCGCTGTGTGTGATCACAGCAGAAGCTGGTGGCCAGCGGCTCACCCGCACGCCCCTGACCCAGGAGTTTTGGATTACATACTAGGTACGTGATCTGGCACAGAGCGGCCCACCTGATGCAGTATATCTGTGGTGGGGGTTCAGGAACTGGTTTAGAGAAGCAGATGTGAAACATGAACCATTTTCTCTACAGAATGAGGATTTTTGCCCCATGCCAGAGAGTCCTTTTTGTCTTTTCATTGTTATCATTGGTATGGATAAACTTTAAAAAAAAAACACGCCACTGTGAGAATAGCTCTCATGATGACTGCCCATGTAAGTGTCCCTAATATGTCAAGCTAGGGTGAGGCATGTATGAAGCACTGGTCCGGGGCTACTGTTAGAAATCACTGGGCCTGTTCAGCCTACCTGATTGAGAAACCGCCCCCCCCCCCTCCCGAACATATCAAAACAATATTTTCACAAAATATAATCTAAAATCAATTATTAGCGGGCACAAACATAACATAACTTACATCATTCCTGCTAAATGTAAAAGATAAAACTGTATTGAGTTAATAAAAAATTATGTGTGTAAATGAGGCTCACTGTGGGCTATACAGTGTGAATCAGTATTTTTTTTAAATGGAGCTATTGCTGTGTGCAGACTATGAGGATGCAGCAGCTGTATGAACACAGCCTCAGGTCCTAATTTGACAAGCATGTGGATGCAGTTGTGTGAGACCCGTGGATATTAACAGTGTGCATTTGGGGCCACTCACACCTGCACACTTATCAAATTAGCATACAGCCGCTGCATCCTCATAGAGTAACAGACAGCTCCCACCACACAAACACCTCATTCCCACTGTATGGGCCAGAGAACCCATGTGAATTAGCCCTTAATTTTTTAAGTTATTTTTTACAATTATTTAAAAAAAATAAAATAAAATTATTTGTTATCGTTTTTTTTTATATAATTTTTTTACAATTCTTTAAAAATATATTTTTTACAATTTTTAAAAATACTTATTTACAATTTGCTATTTTATACAATTTTTAATTTGTTTTTTACATTTTTTTTTAAACAACGGTGTTGGGGGAGCTTTGGTGAGATGTCAGGAATCTAAACAGATGCTTGACATCTCCCCTTTGAGACAGACTGAAGATGAGTGAATGGGAGAAATAGGTTCCTGTTCATTCATAAATTGAAACATAGTAAACGCAGTTTACTATGCTCAGTTATCAATGGGTACAAGGGTGATCAGTACCAATCACTCACTTTGTCCATTCAAAAAAGGAAGGGGCCGGTAAATTACATATTTACCAGCCCCTTTCTCCGCTCTCCATCCTGACACATGCCCTGTGCCTGCGGCAGCCGGCAGGTAGAGACGTGAGGGGGCCAGCACAGTGACAGGGGTCACATAGGAGGAATCAGAAGCATGCAGAACAGATAGAGGGATTGGTGTGGAAGAAGAAATTATAGTAACGATGCCCTATGCCTCACCCAGCAGCAGCTGAAAGCTGGAGGGAGTGAGAGAAACTGGCTTTTAGCTGTTGCAGAAAGCCACACAGGGCATTCTTCTGTAATTGCCCCTCTCCCCTGCCATTCTGCCCCCCCCGTGTGCCCGGTCCTTTACAGAAGGACCGTGCCCCCCCCATTGGCGGCCCTGCATTGGTCACATGGTCTCTGCAAAGAGTGACGTGGAGACTAAGAATCCATTGAACAGGCCGTCTTCAAAACACTGGCCTTACCTTTCTGAAGGCACTATCATAGTTGCCAACATTGTAAAAAAATGTATAGGGACACTTTTTTGTTTGTAGGTCTTATTATAATTAGGGGGCGGGGCATGTGTTTGTAGGCGTGACATAGCAAAAAAAGGAAAATGCAGTGCGAGCAGCCAAAAAATGGGCATGGTTTACATGAAATAGTGGGCGTGGCTTATATGGGCATGGTTCAATGGGCGTGTGGTTAGAGTCTGAGATGAATGAGAGATGGAGAAAGAAAGGGGAAAAGAGGGAGGGAGGGAGAGAGAAAGAAGGAAAGATGGAAGGAAAGATGGAAGGAAAGATGGAAGGAAAGAGGGATGGAGGGATGGAGGGACAGCAGGCCCAGATCCTACACCACAATAGAAATGTGTATACCAGAGTTTAACAAATCAGCAGATAAAGATACTCCAAACACCTGGTGTTAGCGCTTCAATCATCCCAGCACCATGGTTGTTGTGGTGTGAGGATGATTGAAGCGCATTATTACTATTATTACATTGTAATATAGAATTAAATCATTCAACTCACCATAATCCAGAATCAGTGGGACCCCTGAGCATGTTACCTGCCAGGTCGCCTGCCACCAGATGCCATCAGGTGCCCCCAGCAGAGTCCGTCCTTGCATCAGGTGCCCCCAGCAGAGGCCCTCCTTACAAGCTAATGTCCCCAGCAGAGCCCCTCCTTACATCAGGTGTCCCCAGTAAAGCCCCTCCTTACATCAAGTGTCTCCAGCGGACCCCTCCTTACATCCAATGTCCCCAGAGGAATGCCTCCTTACATCAGGCGTCCCCAGCAGAGCCCCTCCTTACATCTGATGTCCCCAGCGGAGCCCCTCCTTACATCAGGCATCCCCAGCAGAGCCTCTCCTTACATCAGGTGTCCCCAGCGGAGCCCCTCCTTACATCCATTGTCCTATCAGAGCCCCTCCTTACATCCAGTGTCCCCAGCGGAGCCCCTCCTTACATCCAGCGTCCCCAGCGGAGCCCCTCCTTACATTCAGTGTCCCCATCAGAGCCCCTCCTTACATCCGGCGTCCCCAGCAGAGCCCCTCCTTACATCAGGCGTCCCCAGCAGAGCCCCTCCTTACCCCTCCTTACATCAGGTGTCCCCAGCTCCCCTCCTTACATCTAGTGTCCCCATCCATGGTCGGTATGAACTTTTCCCTTTAACGGTCCATATCTCTGGAGTAGGGATGAGCCGAACACCCCCCTGTTCAGTTCGCACCAGAACATGCGAACAGGCAAAAAATTTGTTTGAACACGCGAACACCGTTAAAGTCTATGGGACATGAACATGAATAATCAAAAGTACTCACTTTAAAGGCTTATATGTAATTTATCATCATAAAAAGTGTTTGGGGACCTGGGTCCTGCCCCAGGGGACATGGATCAATGCAAAAAAAAGTTTTAAAAACGTCCGTTTTTTCGGGAGCAGTGATTTTAATAATGATTAAAGTGAAACAATAAAAGTATAATATTCCTTTAAATTTCGTACCTCGTAAATTTTGTTATCTATAGTATGCCTGTAAAGGGGCACATGTTTCCCTTGTTTAGGACAGTCTGACAGCAAAATGATATTTCAAAGGAAAAAAAGTCATTTAAAACTACTGGCTATTAATGAATTGCCGGTCCGACAATACACTTAAAAGTTCATTGATAAAAACGGCATGGGAATTCCCCACAGGGGAACACCCGAAACAAAATTTAAAAAAAAAATGACGTGGGCCCTTCAGGTCTAGTATGGATATAAGGGGAACCCGGGCCAAAATTTTTTTAAAAAAATGGCGTGGGGTCCCCCTCAAAATCTATACCAGACCCTTCAGGTCTGGTATGGATTTTAAAGGGAACTACGCGCCAAAATTTTTTTAAAAAATGGTGTGGGGTCCCCCCCAAAAATCCATACCAGACCCTCATCCGAGCACGCAACCTGGCAGGCCGCAGGAAAAGAGGGGGGGACGAGAGAGCGCCCCCCCTCCTGAACTGTACCAGGCCACATGCCCTCAACATTGGGAGGGTGCTTTGGCGTAGCCTCCCAAAACACCTTGTCCCCATGTTGATGGGGACAAGGGCCTCATTCCTACAACCCTTGCCTGGTGGTTGTGGGGGTCTGCGAGCGGGGGGGCTTATCGGAATCTGGAAGCCCCCTTTAACAAGGGGACCCCCAGATCCCGGCCCTTCCCCCTGGGTACTGCCCCTACCATTTCACAAAAAAAGTGTCAAAAATGTTAAAAATGACAAGAGACAGTTTTTGACAATTCCTTTATTTAAACGCTTCTTCTTTCTTCTATCTTCTATCTTCTATCTTCCTTCGGTTTCTTCCTCCATCTTCTTCTTCTTCTGGTTCTTCCTCCGGTGTTCTCGTCCGGCATCTTCCTCCGCGGCGTCTTCTTCCCTTCGTCTTCTCGGGTCGCTCCGCATCCACCATGATGGGAGGCTCCCGCTGTGTGACGCTTCTCCTCTTCTGACGGTTCTTAAATAATGGAGGGCGGGGCCACCCAGTGACCCCACCCCCCACTGGCGCACGGTGACTTCCCTGTCCGCCCCCTCTGACATCACGGGGAATGCCACAGGGAAGTCCCCGTCAAGTCCCCATGCGTCAGAGGGGGGCGGGGTCACCGGGTGGCCCCACCCTCCGTTATTTAAGAACCGTCAGAAGAGGAGAAGCGTCACACAGTGGGAGCCGCCCATCATGGTGGATGCGGAGCGGGCCGTGAAGACGAAGGGAAGAAGACGCCGGTGCCGCGGAGGAAGATGCCGGACGAGAACACCGGAGGAAGAACCAGAAGAATCAGAAGAAGAAGAAGATGGAGGAAGAAACCAAAGAAAAATAGAAGATAGAAGAAAGAAGAAGCATTTAAATAAAAGAATTGTCAAAAACTGTCTCTTGTCATTTTTAACATTTTTGACACTTTTTTGTGAAATGGTAGGGGTACTTTTGTACCCCCTTACCATTTTACACAGGGGGAAGGGCTGGGATCTGTGGGTCCCCTTGTTAAAGGGGGCTTCCAGATTCTGATAAGCCCCCTGCCTGCAGACCCCCACAACCACCAGGCAAGGGTTGTGGGGATGAGGCCCTTTTCCCCATCAACATGGGGACAAGGTGTTTTGGGGGGCTACCCTAAAGCACCCTCCCAATGTTGAGGGCATGTGGCCTGGTACGGTTCAGGGGGGGGCGCTCTCTCACCCCCCCTCTTTTCCTGCGGCCTGCCAGGTTGCGTGCTCGGATAAGGGTCTGGTATGGATTTTTGGGGGGACCCCACGCCATTTTTTAAAAAAATTTTGGCGCGGGGTTCACCTTAAAATCCATACCAGTCTGGTATAGATTTTGAGGGGGACCCCACGCCATTTTTTTTTTTTAAATTTTGGCCGGGGTTCCCCTTAATATCCATACCAGACCTGAAGGGCCTGGTATGGAATTTAGGGGGACCCCCACGTCATTTTTTTTTTAAATTTTGGTTCGGGGTTCCCCTGCTCCCGAAAAAACGGCCGTTTTTAAAACTTTTTTTTGCATTGATCCATGTCCCCTGGGGCAGGACCCAGGTCGCCAAACACTTTTTATGACAATAACTTGCATATAAGCCTTTAAAATTAGCACTTTTCATTTCTCCCATAGACTTTTAAAGGGTGTTCCGCGGCTTTTGAATTTGCCGCGAACACCCCAAATTGTTCGCTGTTCGGCGAACAGCCGATGTTCGAGTCGAACATGAGTTCATCCCTACTCTGGAGCCATAGGTCCCCCGAACTTCAAGCTCGGTAGTTAAGGGTTCCTAGATGCTCCCAAGCCGCAGCCAAATGACATTGCTGGAAACCACTCAGCAGGCTTTGTGTCAACCTAACTTTAAAAGTCAAGCACTTTTCTGCAGCAGAGAATAACATTTTCCAAACTATTTGGGCTAGGAACTCCAGCTTTGGATATGATATAGAGCTAGTTCTTCTGGGTTTGCACACCAAATTTGGGGTTCCTAACACTAAGTTGCCCCGAGATACGGGGATTGGTCAACCGGAACCGCGTGGTTCCAATAGAAAATGAGCTGCGGCGCTGCCCATCCCCCTTCCCTTTCCATAACAGGACACAGAGACTGGCAGTGGGGCGGAGCAGGGTGGGGTGGGTGGGTGGTGCCGCAGCTCAATTTCTATTGTAGCCTTCCGGCCAGCTTCTACTGGTCTTCTTGGAAATGGTGGCTGGCGGAGGCCACGGACCTCGGCGGCGAATAATCGGGAAAAAACTATTTTGCCGGGACATTTCCCAGAAAATGATAACATCGGGAAAAGGGTCTAAATCCGGGAATGACTCGGGAAATTCGGGACAGTTGGCAAGTATGCACTATATGGCCAGTGCTGAAGGATTGCATGTATTCCAAGGTATGGTTAAGTATTTCCCAACTAGATAATGCTTTTCTGAAAACTATAGTATGTCCTAATGAAAGAGCAACATAGACTATCTAAGGGCCTCTACATGCCAACTTTTATATCACACAATACGCAGCAGTTTTACTCATAAAATAATATGCATAGATCTGTGAAATTCCATTACCCACCATACTATGCAGGACCATAATGTAAGCAGTATGACAACACTTTTCGGATCCTGATTCCACACTCTAGTCTAAACCCTGTCCACATTTTGGGCTACTGGTGACTATAGACACAGCAATGATCTATATCCTATGCTCTCTCCTTCTTAAAACCTCATATCTTGCCCATCATTTTACAATGAAAGCAATCCCATATCAAGTCTGATTTCAGATTTTAGCTGATGACTCTGTATTAAGACAGAATTTAGGCAATTATACTGACTATTTTGGATTATAGCTAACCCAGGCAACACGTTACCTTTCAATGCTGGGAGCTTGGTGCTAGTAGTTTTTGGTGTAAACCCATGGGTGATGAGAGAACGATGCCCTACCCCTAAGAGTCACCTCATTCTAATCCTTCTTTAACCCCAACATTATCCCTCCAACATAACATGCATGCACTAACCCTCATTGTAACGCCCACACTGACACTTCCTGTTACCTATCACTATCACAACAACCCTTCCAGTTATTAAATCCCTCTATTTTTACCTGGTGATCTGACCAGTAACACACATCTTGTATTAGATTGCCTATACTCTAAATGAAGGAGCAACAGAGACACCCTTGGCCAGCAGCATTGTCAGTCTGGGGAGGGGAATGCCAGATGCATTCGTAGGACTAACAAATTAAAGCCAAACACCAGTTAATTTATAAGTAGTTACAGCAACAGCTTTTTCCCCTACAGATGAAAGAAAACCAATGCCTATGAAGGATATTGGGATTATGACATCATCCACGAACCAACTGAAGAAATGTGAAAAAAAAAGTTTAACATGAGTAAATATAACAAGAAATGTTAGACGATCCCCAGGGGTTGTTTTGAGGAGCAAAGAAAATATATCAAGGAAATAGCAACATAAAAGGGTATATTTTATTGTACAAATGTTAAAATTAAACAAAGGTTTTTAATTATGAGTTCTGGTTACATACACTCCCATTTTGGCCCATTGGCCATGACAACAGTAATGCAGGCAGGTATACTTTAAACAAAGTATTTATTGCGATATTGATCCTGCCCCAGAGGGTGCCCCAACGCCTTTCGATCACATGAATCATAGTCTTCTTCAGGGAGACCGTTGTTGTCTCCAGTGAGTGGAAGACAAAGTTTGGAACCAGAGAATTCAAAGATATCCAAAATCCTTTTTAAAACATTCTAACCATCCACATAACAAGGCCCAACATATTTGGCTCGTAAGGAACCATATAGGGTGCATGAGGGAGACAGAATTAGGCACAACTTGAGGAGATAAACCACTGATATTCCCCAGAAGCCTCCACTGGAGGAAGCACACAAGCTATTAGCCTCAAATCGGTGGTTATTTGGGTGGACACAGGGCTCCTTGAGGACCTGTTATCCCTTTTTTTCTATACCAACTGATGAATCATTTTACAAATGATTTGCCTACTCTTCCTTGTTTCCTGTATGGGATTCCATTCCTGGGGGAATATCAGTGGCTTATCTCCTTAAGGTGTGCCTAATTCTGTCTTCCCCAGGCACCCTAGATATGGCTCCTTGCAAGCCAGATATGTTAGAACGTTTTAAGAAGGTTCTTGGATATCATTTACTTCTCTGGTTCCAAATTTAGTTTTCCATTCATTGAAGACAACACAGTCCCCCTGAAGAAGACTACAATTCATTTGGTCGAAACGTATTTGGTCACCCTCTGGGGTAGGATCAATATTTCAGTAATTACTTTGTTTATAAGTATACATGCCTGCATTACTGTTGTCAAGGCCGATGGGCCAAAATGGGAGTGTATGTAACCGGACCTCATATTTTAAACTTTTGTTTGATTTTAAAATTTGTACAAGAAAATATACCCTTTTATATCAATATTTTCGTGATATATTTTCTTTGCTGCTAAAAAAAACCCCTGGGGATCTGCTAACTTTTCTTTGTGGCACATTTTTGGGGTGTGTAGCATCTCTAGCTCTAAGTGTATCCCCAGTTTTAAACACAAGTAAATATAAACCTCCCTATTTATTAATGCTAGCAGTGTATAGATTAAAAATAGTAATTGTTGATTGAGTATAGTTCCGCTTTAGGGAGGAACACTTATAAGGTTTGTGTGTCTTTAAACTTTGGGGGAAAATTATTCTGATCAGGAATCCAATGTGCTCATGTCAGATTTTGTTGCTCTGAATTAAAATGAGCTCGTAGAGTGAACTTTGTTTTATAGTTTGTGTTCCTCGCAGCCTAGAAAGCTCATAAACACTCAGCTGTTTTTCTCTGGCGTTTACATCATCAGGCAATTAATAGACCTCTGAGGGTGATGTCATGAATCACATGAAACAAAACTACACTATGAAATTTTCCTAGAGACTATAACAAACACAGAGCAAGTGTTAATTTATTCCGTACCTCCTAATTCAACTTAAAAAAAGACCTTTCTTTTTTCTAAGAGTATCCGAACGCCACTTTTATGATTGTAACTGCTAATTTCTGGCCAGATATAGAGCAGCGTGGGTGTTGGGTGATGGGCAGTGATGGGTTTCTGGATATGATTCCCACATTTACTAGTTCACGGAGTTTGTATGTTCTCACTGGGTTTGGGTGTCCTCCAGGGTCGTCTTGCAAAACTCGAAAACATAATGGGAGGTTAAAGTGTATGTAAACCCTAACAATGAACTTCTCTTATTTGATTCCCGTTGGTCTGTTAAATATAACATTGAAAACAAGTTCTTATATCTGTTAGATAAGTAAAAAAAACTGTTGATCCTGACAAAATCTTGTGAGCTGATAATTTACTTTGCTCTCTACCTATACCAAATTGTATGGATTGTTAAACTGGCCATATACCGATAAAATTTTGTTACAAAATTTTAGTTTCCGGAATATTTATTCTATTTTTTAATGGTTAGTGGGGTCAGATCAACATTTGTTTCCCACTGTAGAGAGGAAAAATTACTACAGGGACAGGTTGGAAAATTTTACTCAAGCAATTCTAAGGTGACGGTGAAGGTGGTTTTTGTTTTTTTTTGGGAAAAAAAATCAAACATATTGCAAAGAGACCTATTTAAAATGTCTGGTATTCCATCCAAATAGTATATTTAGATGAACTTTTAAGTGTTTTCAAACAAAAGCTGATGTCCCATCTGGTTCCAGATCCTGTTTGCTGTTCCACTACGCTGATTCTCCGGTTTGCTGATTTCCTGGCCTGTTCTGAAGTACGCTGATCCCTGGCTCCCTGACATCCTGGCTTGTCTGACTATCTGTTCCGGTTACTCAGGCTATGTTTTGACTACGTTTGCTCTATTTACCTTTTATTATTATTAAACAGTGTGATTTTACTGCACTTCTGTCTCAGTCTGATTCATGGTTTCTAAAAGCAGGCGAAGGCCATGAATTCAGAAGATGCAGTTAATCCACTTGTTGGTAATATTTTTTCCAGATTGGATGAGCAGGATCACCGCATGGATCAGTTTACCATAGTGTTACAGACTCTCCTGAGTCACACGGCTCACCTGGAAACTCTCACTGTGGCTGCTCTGGTACAACCTGTGTTGCAGGCCGCCCCTGCTACTGCTCCAGTCTCTGTGCAGGCACCCGCCTGGAGTAATAGCTCTATAAGAGGTAGGTCTGGTTCCGCTCCGCTTCCCCAGCGATTTGGGGGCGATCCAGTACAATGAAGAGGGTTTCTCAATCAGGTTGAGATATATTTTGAGATGTTGCACCAGGTGTTTCCCACAGACAGAAGCAAAGTTGGTTTTGTGATATCTTTGCTTTCTGAGAGAGCCTTGAATTGGGCAAACCCTATATGGGAGACACAAAAACCCATTATTCTGAGTTACCCTGAATTTGTGGCTTCCTTCGAAAGGGTATTTGATGTTCCCACACGCTCTGCTTCTGCTACCAAGAGCCTCCTGTCCATCAGAGTATGACAACTGTTGCCGATTACACCATTGAATTCCGTATTCTGGCAGCAGAGGTTGCTTGGAACAATGAGGCTCTTGTGGCTGCCTTTTCTCATGGTCTCTCTGATACCATCAAAGATGAGATAGCAGCCTGAGATATACCTACTGAGCTGGAGAAATTGATCACGTTTGCCATCCTCATTGCTTCCAGACTCAGAGAAAGACTCTCTTTTAAGGAGCGCATGCAGAAACGTCCTGTACAATTATCTCCAAGCTTTGCAGTCCCACCCTTGCCTCCCTCCCTTTCCATGCTTCCTGAAGTTCCTGGTACCGAGTCAGTCAGTGAAGTGAAACCCATGCGGTTGGACTTCACACGTCTCTCTGTGGATGAGAGAACCCTTAGGAGGAGGGAGAGATTGTGCCTTTATTGTGGCCAGGCAGGTCACTTTTTGAAATCTTGTCTTACCCGTCCAGGGAACGCCCGAACCTTGAGTTCCTGTAGGGGACAAACCTTAGGTGGCGTTGTTTCGTCCCCAGCTATCCAGAAGGATAAGCCCCTGGTTCCAGTTACCCTTTCTTAGTCTGAGTCATCCGTCGAGATACAGGCTTTAATTGATTCTGGGGCTGCATGCCTGCTCATTGATGCTGACTTTGTATCTAAGCACTCGATTCCGCTTCAGCTTCGTGCCACTCCACTTGCCATTGAGGCTCTTGATGGGAGACCTCTACAGCCTGCCCATGAGACGACAGCCATGCAGACCAATTTAATGCAGTGTGCGTTATATGGTCTGAGCACTGACAGGCTGACCCCCCACCCCTTCACCCACCCCTTCACCCTCTGCAGCAATGCTGGCAGCACTCATAGGTCTATTTCCCAAAGACAACCTCTGGATATGACGCTAAGCATGTGCACTCAACTCCTATGGTCGACCATGGCGAGGCCTGTTCTGAGTGGAACCTGTCCTGTTAAACCACTGTATGGTCTTGGCCACCATGCTGCAGCTCAGTTTCAGAGTCTTGGCAATCTTCTTATAGCCTAGGCCATCTTTTATGTAGAGCAACAAATCTCTTTCTTTTTTTTCAGATCCTCAAGAGTTCTTTGCCATGTTGCCATGTTGAACTTCCAGTGACCAGTATGAGAGAATGAGAGCCATAACATCAAATTTAACACACCTGCTCCCCATTCACACCGGAGACCTTGTAACACTAACAAGTCACATGACACCGGGGAGAGAAAATGACTAATTGGTCCCAATTTGGAGATTTTCACTTAGGGGTTTACTCACCTTTGTTGCCAGCGGTTTAGACATTAATGGCTGCGTGTTGAGTTATTTTGAGGGGACAGAAAATATACAAGCTGTACACTCACTACTTTACATTTTAGCAAAGTGTAATTTCTTCAGTGTTGTGAAAAGATAGAATAAAATATTTACAAAAATGTGAGGGGTGTACTTCACTTTTGTGAGATACTGTATGTGTGGTTTATCTCGACGATATTCTCATATTTTCCAAGTCCCTAGAGAGCCACCACACAGATGTCTGTCTTGTGCTTCAGAGGCTGAGAGAAAACAATCTGTATTGTAAATTGGAGAAGTGCGAGTTCCATCGTGAACAGGTTAAATTCCTGGGTTATGTCATTTGCACTGCTGGTTTTTCGATGGATACAGAGAAACTTTCAGCAGTCCTACAGTGGCCACGACCCATGGGGTTACACCCTCTGCAACGTTTTCTTGGCTTTGCCAATTATTATCGGAAGTTTATTCGTAAGTTCTCGTCTCTGGTCAAGCCCCTGCGGCTATTTTTCCAAAAAATTGTCACCTGCGTAATTACGAGATCGGGGACAGCAAGCTGTTAGCGATCATTTTAGCCCTTATGGAATGGAGGCATCTCCTCGAAGGCACCACTGTGCCGGTTCTCATTCTGACTGACCATAAGAATCTCACATTCTGTCTGAGTCTAAACACCTCTCTCCCAGAAGGGCGCAATGAGCTCTTTTCTTGTCTAGTTTCAACTACATAAGCTCATTCTTACCCGGGACTAAGAATGTAAGGGCTGATGCTTTGTCATGACAGTTTTCCTCCACTTCCAAGATTCCTCCTGATCGTATTCTGGCTACGGTTCGCACCAGTCTCACTTCTCCTTTGGGTGACAAAATTCTTGCTGCTCAGATCCATGCTCCTCCTGAGAAACCCTGTGACTGCATCTTTGTCCCTGAGAGTATCCGTACTGCTGTGCTCCAGACTTACCATTCTCCCAAGGCTGCAGGCCACCCAGAGAAGAATCAACTCTTTTGGGCCATTTTCCAACAATTCTGGTGGTCTAGTCTACGTGCTGATGTAGCCGCTTTCGTAGCTGCTTGTTCCGTGTGTGCTCAAAGTAAGACACCATGACACTTTCCAGTGGGCCTCCTACAACCCATACCTAGTGGAGAGGGGCCTTGGACCCACTAGTCCATGGATTTCATTGTGGAGTTACCCAACTCTCAGGGTAACACCGTTATCCTTATGGTGGTTGACCGGTTCTCGAAAATGTCTCATTGTATTCCACTTAAGAAGTTACCCATAACTAAGGAACTGGCTTCCATTTTTGCTCGGGAGATCTTTCGCTTACATGGGCTACCCAAGGTGATAGTCTCGGACAGGGGTAGTCAGTTTGTGTCCCGGTTCTGGCGAGGCTTTTGTGCACAGTTGCGAATTCAGCTTTCTTTCTCCTCTGTGTATCACCCACAGTCTAATGGGGCTGCTGAACGAGCCAACAAGTTTTTGGAGCAGTTTTTATGTTGCTATATTTTTGACCATCATAACAACTGGTCAGACCTCTTACCTTGGGCGGAGTTTGCTCACAATAGTGCCATGAATTCTGCTCCCTGATTGTTCCTGTTTATGGTGAACTATGGTTTCCAACCATCCATGTTGCCTGACTCATTTGTTCCTCAGAGCATTCCTGCGTTAAAGGAGCATCTCCGTGGTCTTCGTTCCGCTTGGGTACAAGTCCAGGAGGCCTTGCAACATGCCAATGATAGGTACAGACTCCATGCTGACTGCAGGTGCCTGCCTGCGCCTTCCTAACAGGTTGGGGACAGGGTCTGGCTGTCATCTCACAACCTCGGACTCTGTGTTCCCTCACTGAAGTTAGCACCTCGGTTTATCGGGCCTTTCCGTATTCTCCACAGGATTAACCCAGTGACTTATGCTTTAGAACTGCCTTCAAATGTTTTCCATACTTCCTTATTAAAACCTGTGGTCTGCAACCGCTTTGCCACCTCGGTGCCATGTCCTCACCCAGTACAGGTTGAGAACCATGAGGAGTTTGAAGTACAGTCCATTGTTGACTCCCGTAGGTTTTGTGGGTGCATATAGTACCTGGTTCATTGGAAAAGGTACAGTCCAGAGGAACGAACTTGGGACTCGTCCTCGGACGTACATGCCCCTGTCCTCCTCCGTGCCTTCCATAGACGTTTTTCCCTCAAACCCGGTGGTCCTCCGAGGGGGAGGGGTCATTGAGAAGGGGTTACTCTCAGGGCTAGGCTCAGCCCTTCCTTCTCAGAGCAGGCCACATAGCTGTCGGTTAATTGCCAGCTCTAATCTTTCTACAGTAACTCACCTGGTGATAATATCCTGCTCGTCAGTACTGCTGGTTACTTAAGCTGTTCAGTCCAGATTCTCTCTGCCTTCGCCAACATATCAAGAGACTCTCTTCTGTGTGCCTGTTAAAGACTTGCTTGGCTGACGTCCCTTCTGGTTCTAGATCCTGCTTGTTATTCCACTACGCTGATTCTCTGGTTTCCCGAATTCATGGCCTGTTCTGAAGTTGTTACCGAACTCTGGCTATGTTTTGCCTATGTTTGCTCTATTTACTTTTTACCATTATTAATATTAAACAGTGTGATTTTACTGCACTTCTGTCTCAGTCTGATTCATGGTTTCTGACAACTACACACTCTTGCACTGCTTGCCGCCCTACCTACCTGCTTGCCTGTTCAGTCTTGCACATGGTACACTGCTGTTCTGATACAATTCTCTGGCTCCTGGCTTTTCCGAACTCACATTTAGCAGGCACCTCTGACAAAAAAAAAAAAAAAAACCACTGGCTCTCTTCATACTGACATTGTATCAACTTTATACCAATACATTATTTTTCCCTGCACAGTCCTTTCAATTGTAACAAGTTCTGATAACTTAAAATAGCACTTAATAGCACTTTTGTGTATTTGGCCTTGAAAGACTGGTGTAGTAATAAGTTGCAAGCATGTCAATGGAAAAAATACATTACAGAAATATGAATGCTACTTTGAGAAAGAATACTTAAGTTGCTCATTTCATAACGGGAAAGCTGCGAAATTCATGAGAAACAGATGTGTCTTTTAAGAAGAGCGGAGGATATGATTGATAGCATTCAGGTCAATAGTTGAAGTAAGGAAGACAGCATCTTGCATGCAGCCTGTAAAATGGGAAACTTCCACAGCAAACATGTGCTAAATTTGTTACATACCATATCTGCTTTTTCTCATCTCTCACGTAGATAAGTTTTGGCCTTTTTTCTTCAACAAAGTGATTTACCTACCTTTGATGGTTGAGAAAACTTTCTGACACTCTTGGCAGTGAAACGACAGGAAAAAGGTATACCATCTTTTTCTTTTTCATTTGTCATGACTTGTGTGTGACTGATCCTCTGATTCTTCTATCTTAAACTCTCCTCCCTGCCTTTCAGCCACACAAGCACAGCTCAGCAGCATATATTTATGGAACTGCTCTGTGCCATGACCATGTGACTCCCATGAGCATGCACAGGAATTACATTATTGCTGCCTAGTCAATCAAGTGGCTGAAGAGCCTGAACCCAGAAGGAAGACCAGAAAAGATGGAGGCACTTGTAAAAGCCAAGAGCGCTGACATCACAGCACTGGAGGCGATCGATTGCCAGATAAGTCTACCATATTGTACTAACATGCTGTATACTAGAAAATATTATGGAATAAAGCTCCCAGCAGCCCATTTTTTAAAAATGATTTTAATGCAGAAGTTTAATTCTGCTTTAATCTAAGCAATCTTCAAGTTTGTAAACTTGCTTTGTGAAGATTCTCACACATTTACTTCCTTGAGTTCTGTGACATGTAGTCACTGTGCTTTGTGAGTAGGCACTGCTGTGTCACACATTTCACAACCTGCCTTCATAATTATATGGGGGAAGGGTGGTAGAAAGGAGGAGTTTCATGGGGTGGAGTCAGTAAAGGAATTGCAGGCAACAAGGTACCAAGGTAGCACGGATACGCTATGCTTAGAAATGGAAAGTAAACAGGAGAAGCTGCAAAGCATGCAGGGAATCCAGACATGTGCAATACCTTTCGGTCCGAATGTAAATTTGGACAAATTTTGTAAATAGTAATGAATTTCGTTGAAATTCGTTTAATTTTGTTTGGTACATTCGTTTTCTCACAAATTCCAAATTTTCAGAACAATTCCAATTTGGATCGACTGATTTGAATTCTATGTGAAAAATAGTTGGTTGTCAATGAGCGGGTTGGGAAGCTGGCCGCCACATCCTTGACAACCGCTGACTCATTAACTGTCATTGGGCTTCCCCGATGAGAGCTGAAATGTAAACAAAAGAATGCCGTCTAGTATGGTTTTCAAGGGGAACCCCATGCCAAGATTTTAAGGAAAAACGGTGTGGGGTCCCCCCCAAAATCCAGACCAAACCTTTACCTGAGCATGCATCTTGGCAGGCCAAGAAATGGGGGGAAGAGCGAGCAGCACCTCCCTTCCTGAACCATACCAGGCCACATGCCCTCAACATGGGGGGCATGCGTTGGGGCAGGTGGGGATTCTGCCCCCTCCATTCCAAAGCACCCTGTCTCCATGTCGATGGGGACAGGGCCTCTTCATCACAACCCTGGGCGGTGGTTATGGGGGTCTGCAAGCAAGGGGCTTATTGGAATCTGAAAGCCTCCTTTAACCACTTGTTGACCACGCTATAGCTGAATGACGGCTACAGAAGGTACTGCTAGTTTTGGGAAGCCATCATATTATGGCCTCCCGTGATCGCGGCCCGCAGCAGTGTGTGGGTGACACGCTCTGTGATCACAGTATCCAGAGGACACTGCTGATCACAGATTGAAGTAAAAATGTAGTTTGGGTACAGTGTTGCATGATTGTGCAATTGTCATGCAAAGTGCAAAGCTGAAAATTGGCTGGTCAAGAAAGATGTTAAAGTACCCTGTAGGCAAGTGGTTAACAAAGGGGCCCCCAGATCCCGCCCCTTCCCCACAATTTGTGAATGAGTATGGGGTACATAGTACCTGTACCCATTCACCAAAAAAGTGTGAAATGTGATTAACAAGTTTTTGACAATTCCTTTTTTAAAAAATAAATGTCCCCCAGTGTAGATCCATCGTTAATCACAATGCCCGCCACACCACCGGACCTGGAAAAAAGGAAAAAAAGCCCCTTCGGTCTTGTCGAAGGCTCCTGCCATCTGCCTTCTCCGCCGTCTGACATTTCTTAAATAGCTATAGGGCAGAGTCACTCGGTGATGTCAGTGGTTGACCCCGCCCCTTAGCTATTTAAGAAATGTTAGACGGCGGAGCAGGCATATATTGGGAGCCCTCGACAAGAATGGAGGGGTTTTATTTTTATGGGTACAGCGGCCATCTACACCGGGGGACTTATATAAATAAATGACTTGTCAAAAATTCGTGTTGTGTCTTTACTCACTGTTTATACTTTTCTGGGGAATGGGTATGTACCCCATATTTATTCACATAGGGAGGGGGCGGGATTTAGGGGCCTATAAAGAAGAGGATTAAAGATCCACAAAAATATCTTATGCAGGGCCCCCTGCCCCAAAGCACCCCCCCCCCATGTTAAGGGCATATGGCCTGGTATGGTTCGGATTGGGGGGGGCGTTTGCATGTCCTCCCCCCCTTTTCTGGCCTGCCGGGCTGCATGCTTGGATAAGGGCCTGGTATAGATTTTTTTTTCTGTTTTTGTTCTGAAATTTTCATTGCCAGCATGCCTTTGTTTACGTTTCAGCTTTCAGCAGGGAAGTCCGCTGGCAGCTGATGAGTCAACGGTTGTTAACCAGCTATTTTTTACACAGAACAAAACTAAACGAATTCCGAAACAAATGAACAAAACAAAATTAGTAACATAACAAATCTATACAAAACTAAACAAATTTTTCTGTTTTGCATGTCTACTTTGTGGAAAGAGATGGCCAGCAGACAAACATAAACCACAAAATGCAACCCCAGTAGGAGCTGCTACGGTAGAAAGCTGCCCAATAGTTGCCCTGCAGCCAGGCACACAGTCACAGCCACTCTTTAGCTCAAAGAACAGTCCAGGGATTTTCTTTTGGTGTTTTTATTTTTGGGTGACTTAGATGGGATTAGGGAATTTAGGGAATTGGATACTCTAAAAACGATGAACATTAGGAGTAGGCATGAGCTTTCTGTTTGGGTCGAACATGAGTTTGACTCGAACATTGGCTGTTCGCACGTTCGTCGAAAACCGAACATTATGGGCCATTTGTGCGAAATTTGAGCGGCGCGTAACAGCCCATAATGCACTGCGGGAGCCCAGTGCATTGTGGTATGATGATTGGCCAAAGCATGCACCATGACCTGCATGCTTTGGCCAATCCCAGCACCTTCAGCTAAGAGAGCCATAATTGGCCAAAGACAGGGTGCCTTTGGCCAATCATGGCTCAGAGGGACTAAGTTCACGCCCCACACTATATAAGGCTGCCTGCACGTTGGTCCCGTGTAGTGTGTTTTTGGCGTGGACGGAGAGAGAGTGTCATTTAGATTGAGCAGGTAGGCAGGTTATTCAGTTAGCTGCAGTGTATTTAATATATACACATTTTATATATATATATATATATATATATATATATATATATATATATATATATATATATATATATCTCCACTGTATCCAGTTTAGCTATATCTGACTGCAGGCCGTTCATGGTGTACTTTTTCTAATATACTTCAGGCAGTGTACACAGTATACGGTACTGTGCACCCATAGTGCAGTTGCTACTACTTTTCTTTTGGTGTACACAGTACACCCATAGTTGTTATTACATTTCTGTTAGTGTACACTGTACCGTGCACCCCTAGTGCAGTTGCTACTACTTTTCTGATGGTGTACACAGTACACAATACATACAGTACACCAGTGTTTCTCAACTCCAGTCCTCAGGGCCCGCCAACAGGTCATGTTTTCAGGATTTCACTCAGATGAAACGGCTGTGGTAATTACTAAGGCAGTGAAACTGATCAAATCACCTGTGCAAAATAGTGGAAAGCCTTAAAACATGACCTGTTGGTGCGCCTTGAGGACTGGAGTTGAGAAACACTGCAGTACACCCATAGATGTTATTACACTTCTGTTGGTGTACACAGTACCGTGCACATGTAATGCAGTTGCTAGTTCTACTACTTTTCTTGTGGGGTACACAAGACACAATACATACAGTACACCCATAGTTGTTATTAAACTTCTGTTTGTTGTACACAGTACCGTGCACCCCTAGTGCAGTTGCTACTACTTTTCTGGTGGTGTACACAATACATACAGTGCACCCATAGTTGTTATACACAGTACCGTGCACCCCTAGTGCAGTTGCTACTACTTTTCTGCTGGTGTACACAGTACACAATACATACAGTACACCCATAGTTGCTATTAGACTTCTGGTGGTGTACACAATACCGTTCACCCCTAGTGCAGTTGCTACTACTTTTCTGGTGGTGTACACAATACAGTACACCCATAGTTGTTATTGCACTTCTGTTAGTGTACACTGTACCGTGCACCCCTAGTGCAGTTGCTACTACTTTTCTGGTGGTGTACACAGTACACAATACATACAGTACACCATTAGTTGTTATTAAACTTCTGTTGGTGTACACAGTACCGTGCACCCCTAGTGCAGTTGCTACTACTTTTCTGGTGGTGTACACAATACATACAGTGCACCCATAGTTGTTATTGCACTTCTGTTAGTGTACACTGTACCGCGCACCCCTAGTGCAGTTGCTACTACTTTTCTGGTGGTGTACACAGTACACAATACATATAGTACACCATTAGTTGTTATTAAACTTCTGTTGGTGTACACAATACCGTTCACCCCTAGTGCAGTTGCTACTACTTTTCTGGTGGTGTACACAATACAGTACACCCATACATACAGTACACCCATAGTTGTTATTACCATTCTATTGGTGTACACAGTACCGTGCACCCGTAATGCAGTTGCTAGTGCTACTACTTTTCTGATGGTGTACACAGTACACAATACATACAGTGCATCCATAGTTGTTATTAAACTTCTGTTGGTGTACACAGTACTGTGCACTCCTAGTGCAGTTGCTACTACTTTTCTGGTGGTGTACACAGTACATAATACATACAGTACACCCACAGTTGTTATTACACTTCTGTTGGTGTACACAGTACCGTGCACCCCTAGTGCACTTGCTACTACTTTTCTGGTGGTGTACACAATACAGTGTAGTGTGGTTTTGCTAAACAAAATTTACAGCTTGTCCGGAAAGCCACCAAGGAGAGGCAGATGCTCACAGGCCACTAAAAGAGGGCAAGCAGGCTCTGTGTCTACAGTCGACAGTGCTGGTCGTGGACACAGTGCATCCTCAGCACATGGCCGTGGGGCACGATTGTCCTTTTTTTCTGCAGCTGGCTGTGTTATTGAGCCACAACATGCAGAAGAGTTGGTGGAATGTATAACAAAGCCCTCTTCATCCTCATCCTCTGTCACCCAGGCTAAGAGTAGTTTGCCTGCCAAAGCGGCCTATTCCATCGGCTCCATGTCAACAGTCACTCCTTCCCTAGCCCCACCATCATACATGGAGGAGTCCCCCGAACTATTCGACCACAGTGTCCACTACATGCTGCAGGAGGATGCGCAGCAATTTGAAGGCTCCGATGATGGTACCCAGGTTGAGGAAGGGAGTAACGTAAACCTAGAGAGAGGGGGTGCCCAAGAAGGTCAAGAAACTGGTAGTCGTGTTCCCCGAGCTGCAGCATACTGCCAAGTTTGCTCCAATAACAAGGAGGGAGGGGATGATGAGGTCACTGACTGTACTGGGGTGCCTGATTGAAGAGAGAAGGAGGAGGAGGCATATCTCCAACAAGGCAGGATGCCCTCCAGGGGGCAGCTACCCTATTGCATCACATCACAGAGCTAAGCAGGTGCAGGGCGCTGCTGACTCCCCACCTATTTTGAAAAGTTCTTTGGTGTGGGCCTTTTTTGACACATGTGCAGCAGATCGCACCGTTGCTGTTTGCAACATATGTCTGAAGCGTATCAAGAATGGCCAAAACAGCAGTCGCTTGGGCACCACATGCTTGACCAGACATACGACGACCTCCCATGCATGAATTTGTGGAATGTGCGGTACCTCAGTGGCAGGTTCCCAAACGCCATTTCTTTTCACGGAAGGCCATTCCGGCTCTCTACCGACATGTGGAAGGCAATGTCTTGGCCTCGTTGGACAGGACGCTCAGCAGTAAGGTGCATATTACTGCTGACTCATGCTCCAGCAGGCATGGACAGGGACGTTACCTTTCTTTCACGGCGCACTGGGTACCTCTGCTGGCAGCTGGGAAGGATGCAGGACAGGGTTCGGTATTGTTGGAGCTTGGTCCGCCACCACGCCTCCAAAATGCTAGTGGTAATTCTGCCACAGCTCTCTCCTCCACCCCCTCCTCTTCTTCTTCCTCTATGGCCTCTTCCTCTGCAGAGGTGAAATCTGCAATTAAGCTACCGGCCAGTACTGCATCCAGCGTTCTTTCTGAACGCACATTCAGTGCTGCTGGAGGCTTTATAACCGATCACAGAGTGCGCCTGTCCACAGACTCTGTTGATCGGCTCACATTCATAAAAATGAATCAGTCTTGTATCATCAGCTACCAAGCACCTGATGCTGATGTAACCAATTGATTTTTCTATGGATGTGGGATCCCTTGAAGACTGCATATGCTGAGTGACTAATCTATTCCTCCTCAATCTTCATGGTAATAGCGTCTAAGAATATTTTCGGTTCAGGGCACCACCACCACTGCCTAAGGCCCAATTTTTCTGCCCCTGTTTAACAGGAGCGTGTAATTACAATTTTTGATCTAATATTTCACAGCAGGGCCTGTTCCTGCATGTATAGGGCAGGCCGTATAGTATATACATGCAGTCCCCTATTTTCAAACGTCCGACTTACAAACGACTCCTACTTACAAACGAAGGGAGTCAACAGGAAGTGAGAGGAAATCTACCCCTAGGAAGGGAAATTCTCTCCTGTAAGAGTTAATATGGGAAAAAGGTGTCTCCACTGATGGTTTATCACCAATCCTCGTTTCCCTAATAACCCAAAATTTTCAAAATCCAATTGTCATTGGGACAGAAAGTGAGGTGAAATCTTCTGAACAGGGGCACAGACAGCAAAACAAATGTTACAGGGGTGATAACCCTTCCCTATGTTATCCAAAAAGCTTAAAAATAGATTTTTTGGCTGGAGCTACACGTACAAAATGTACCTGTTCCAAATTACAAACAGATTCAACTTGACAACAAACCTACAGTCCCTATCTTGTTTGTAACCCATGGCCCGCCTGTATACTGCTGCTGTTCAGAGTATATAGGGTCTTTTTTTTTTAAATTTGGATGTGGGGTTCCCCTTAATATCCATACCAGACCCACTTTACAAGCTATAGTCATCCCCCAGGCACGATATTTAAAGGAATATTTCACTTTTATTGTTTCACTTTAAGCATTATTAAAATCACTGCTCCCGAAAAAATGGCCGTTTTTAAAACTTTTTTTTGCATTGATACGTGTCCCCTGGGGCAGGACCCAGGTCCCCAAACACTTTTTATGACAATAACTTGCATATTAGCCTTTAAAATTAGCACTTTAGATTTTTCACGTTCGAGTCCCATAGAATTTAATGGTGATCGCATGAATTTTTTGCCTGTTCACATGTTCTGCCGCAAACCGAGCCGGGGGGTGTTCGGCTCATCCCTAATTAGAAGGACACTTATCTTCTATAGAACTACAGTGTGAGCATGTAGTAAACTTGAAGATAGCAATCTTCCTCTGGTAAACAGTCCAAGCAAAGTTAAATGAAAGTAAGATCCTTTGCGCTATCAAAGTGAATATATGCTAATCTGATAAGTTGCAGCTAGATCTAAAGTGTATAAATGCACTTAAATGGTATAAAATAATAATGATCAGCGCAGCTTAATATATAGATATATATAAAATATTAACAATAAGCGATAAATGATGTGCAAAATCGCTAATTGCGATTATGCAAATTGCTAATGATGCTGTGCAAAATAACTGAAGCAACAGTAGCTCTATGTTCAATGTAGATGAATACTAAAGTGCCTATGTTGTAACTGTGCAAAACCGCATAATTATGCTGTGTAAAAATCGCTAAAAAAAATAAACAGTGCTGAACAAACCAATCTGAGTATGTGCACGCAGTGTTGTGCAAATGCAATAGTGTTTCTGGGTATTAATACACTAATGTAAACGCATAGTATATATTAAAGTGCCAATAGCCCTATGTTCAGTGTAATTAAACATAGAATGACTATGTTGCAACTGTACAAAAACGCATGATGCTGCTATGTAAAGTTGCTAAGTATATGCTAATCAGATAAGTTGCGGCTAGATCCAAAGTGTGTAAATGCACTTAAATGGTATAAAGTAAATGATATTCAATGCAGTTTAATGATGTATATGGAATATTTAACAATAAGCGATAAATGGTGTACAAAATCGCTAATTGCGATTATGTAAATAAATAATGATGCTGTGCAAAATAACAAGCAACAGTTGCCCTATGTTCAGTGTAGATGAATACTAAAGTGCTTATGTTGTGACTGTGCAAAAACGCATAATGGTGCGATTTAAAAATCGCTGAAAACAACAATGAACAGTGCTAAACAAACCAATAGCCCTATGTTTAGTGTACATAAACATTAAATGACTATGTTGCAACTGTGCAAAAACGCATGATGCTGCTATGTAAAATCGCTAAAAGCAACAACCAGCAGTGCTAAATAAAACAATCAGAGTGTGTGCGCTAAGCGCTGTGTAAATGCTATAATGATCCTAGATATTAATGCCCTAATTCCAGTGTAACCACAAAATATGTAAAATAAATAAATAATGATGTATAATACCAATAAAACAATGCTTGTGCTAAAAATTGTGACTGTGTGCTGACATATCCCAATATCACACAGTTACCGCAATACAGATGCGAAAGTTCACTTATTGAAAATGATAAAGTCTATGACAAATGAAAATGCAAATAGTGCTCCAATGTGCTCTTCAAAACAGCCGCCGGTGTATCACTCTTCATGTATAACACTCAGTGTGTACCAATGGCATCCCTAGGGGGCCCTGACCCCCCCCCCCCCAACATTATGCTGTGCCCCACCATGTGCCCCCCCCCAAAAAAAAAAAATTTTTTTTTTTTTTTTTTTTTTTTTTTTACAAAAAGGCAATGTCTAAGAGGGAGAGCGTCCCCAGTCAGCTCCTGCAGGTGATTCCTCCCCCTCCCTCTGCTCGCTGACATTGCATAATGCGAGCCCTCACACAACCACAGCCGCCTGATCTGCTCCTTCCCCTGCATCCTCATTGGCAGGGAGAAGAGCAAGTTGCAGGAAGGACTCTACCAGTACTCTCAGTTACTGAAAAAACAGACTGATTTCTCCTGTCCCTAGGACAGGAGAACCAGCCTGTAAATTCCAAGAGATGTCAGACCAGCGCTGTCAATAACAGGGGCAGGACAGCAAGAGGAGGCTGGGGAACCCCACAGTGGCAGAACAAGAGGGCCCAGTGGCAAGACATCCTTTGCAATCCTGATAGTTCTCCCACTGCTTTGGACCCTTATATTTTCTTGGTATGCTGGTGACATATATCTCGTTTTCTGCCACCCTGGGGGGGCCCAATACAGTAGGAAGGGAGCTCACTACAGAACATGTGAAAGGGTCATTGTGAGATCGTAGTAAAGGTCCCCAGGATATATATATATATATATATATAAAATATAAGAATTGCATTTTATAGTTGCCCCCCTACTTTTTACTTTTGTCCCTGTCCCCCCATGTGCCCCCCCTGAATATGAAAGCTGGAGACGCTACTGGTGTGTACTGGCCTCTTACCTCCATGGAAATGGTAAACAGCAATGGAGATGGGTGTGGCTGGAGATCTTTGCAGGGTGTTGTAATGGATATGCCTCTTAAACCTTGGTATGGTGGATGGTGGCTTAGGATGTGTTCATTTCCAGCAGATATATGCAAATGATAAAGAAGAATCTCCCATACCGTAATACTGAATAAGCTAATAAATGTACTTACAACAGTGTAAAATAAAAACAGCAAGTCTGTAAATTGTGCGGCTTTACAGGTGCCTCTGTGTGTCACTTCCAGTTCTCGTGCGGTCCGGTTACTCCCTGAGGCCAGTACACACTGAGTTTTATACTCGAAGAGTGATACACCGGCGGCTGTTTTGAAGAGCACATTGGAGCACTATTTGCACTTTCATTTATCATAGACTTTATCCTTTTCAGTAAGTGAACTTTCACATCTGTATTGCGGTAACTGTGTGATATTGGGAATTGTCAGCACACAGCCACAATCTTTAGCACAAGCATTGTTTTATTGGTATTATACATCATTATTTATTTATTTTACATATTTTGTGGTTACACTGGAATTAGGGCATTAATATCTAGGATCATTATAGCATTTACACAGCACTTAGCGCACGCACTCTGATTGTTTTATTTAGCACTGCTGATTGTTGCTTTCAGCGATTTTACATAGCAGCATCATGCGTTTTTGCACAGTTGCAACATAGTCATTTAATGTTTATGTACACTAAACATAGGGCTATTGGTTTGTTCAGCACTGTTCATTGTTGTTTTCAGCGATTTTTACACAGCACCATTATGCGATTTTGCACAGTCACAACATAAGCACTTTAGTATTCATCTACACTGAACATAGGGCAACTGTTGCTTGTTATTTTGCACAGAATCATTATTTATTAACATAATCGCAATTAGCGATAATCACAATTAGCGATTTTGTACACCATTTATAGCTTATTGTTAAAGATTCCATATATATCATTAAACTGCGTTGAATATCATTTACTTTATACCATTTAAGTGCATTTACACACTTTGGATCTAGCTGCAACTTATCTGATTAGCATATACTTAGCAATTTTACATAGCAGCATCATGCATTTTTGCACAGTTGCAACACAGTCATTCTATGTTTAATTACATTGAACATAGGGCTTTAATATATACTATGCATTTACATTAGTATATTAATACCCAGAAACACTATTGCATTTGCACAACACTATGTGCACATACTCAGATTGGTTTGTTCAGTACTGTTTATTGTTGTTTTTTTAGCGAGTTTTACACAGCATCATTATGCGGTTTTGCACAGTTACAACATAGGCACTTTAGTATTCATCTACATTGAACATAGGGCTACTGTTGCTTCAGTTATTTTTCACAGCATCATTAGCAATTTGCATAATCGCAATTAGCGATTTTACACATCATTTATCGCTTATTGTTAATATTTTATATATATCATCAAGCTGCGCTGATCATTATTTAGTCCAAGCAAAGTCATTTCACTGAGAATTAAATAGACTAAGCTCTTCAGGACACTGAACACACACACACAGCTGACTCTGACCGAAAAGGGAATGGCTTTAGCCCAAAGTCTCTAGGATCTTTCTCTCCAGTCTGTACTCTCAAATGTCCTTGGAAAATTGGTAGCATCCTTCCAATATCCATGTAAAACTTTTTCCTTGTGGTACCAGAATAGATTCTCAGATGACAGTCCCTCCAGTAAGCTTTCTGCAGCTTCCAGCGAAGGCCTTGGCCCCCTAGATTCACATGGCAGGATGGCATAAAGAGGCAAGCAGCCCTCCCTTAGGCTGTGATCTCATTCTAAGAAAAAAAGACCTGAATGCTCTGTGTCTCAGAGTATTTATACAGGCTCCCAGCTACCATCTGGGTGACTCTCCTGAGGGATTGGCCAGGCCTGTACGAATATTTTGTTGCTGGTTTTGGACCCACTGTTTTCCAGAGCTTTCTGGCCTAAACAGGGGGAAGCAGTCAATCCTGCAACTACTGAAACATGGAACAGAACAAGCCAATCAACACAGCCTTACTGGTTACAGTGAGCCAAAACAAAATTTTCCTAACAATGAACAGCAGCTCCACTGGTTACAGTGGGCCATAGCTAAATGTACCTAATCCTAGGAGTGTGCTACATTTAACCCCCACCAAAAAAGGGCCATGTCCTCATTGGCCTGCATTTAAAGCTCATAACAAAACTTACTTAAAAATAAAGTGGAATATCCCACTAAGGTGGAAGGCGAAAGAGAGATTACCAATTAACAAAAGCCATGTGGCATTCCACATATTGGCAATAAAGAAGTAATTACAGTATAAATTAGTAGTACAAAATCATTTACACAATATCTATACAGCCTATCTGGTAGAGCCCTAGCACTTATATGAATAAACTTATAAGCCTATAAAACATTACCAAGTGCACCCCCGCCAAAAATAAAGGGAGTGGTGGGAAAACATATTATTAAATGTCTAGCAAATATATATAGCTCTATCCAATAAATTTGACACTAATATCCTATCTATGTTTTCTGCCCCTACTTCACAACTGTACTTTCATTTTCTTCATCAGATCACCCCCCCACAGTTATTACCTTTTGTATCACTTGACCATCCCTCCTAGATTGTAAGCTCTAATGTGCAGGGCTCTCTGGTTCCTCCTGTATTGAATTGTATTGTAACTGTACTGTCTGCCCCCATGTTAGAAAAGTGCTGCTCAAACTGTTGGCGCTATACAAATCCTGTATTTTAATAATAATAAGTCTCCATCACTACCTAAATACACAGGTATTTACATTCAAAGGGTCAAAAGTTAGTACGTCAGCCAAAGTCTTCACCTAAAAGAAAACAGAGATAAAGGTATCGGGAGCATGGTCCCCAGTTTTTGGATGATGGTACAGCTCCTTTTTCTTTATATCCTCTACTCATTATTATTGATTTTAGAGGCTACCCCTACTCTTTTAAAAGAAAACAGAGTTAGTACATAAATCATTATAACTACTATACATTGGTTGGAGAACTATTCCTGTGAGGATACTGCTCCAGGAAGTCATGAGATCACAAAAGCTAATATCCTACATTCCTACATTCCTAGATACAGTGCCCTAAGCAAAAAAGGCTAATGCAAATATGTACAGTTTACCTCAACCACAAGAGCTCACTATTTCTAAATCAGAAATCCCTACTCTTAGCCAGAACCATGCCACCTAGTGGCCTAAAATACTACCAGGCCTCTAGAGGGCAGAAAGACCTTTTGTATCAATATTACTTTATGTCAGCAACATACTGCCACATAGTGTCCTCCAGAGCCCTGAAAAACAAAGCAGAAGCAGATATACTAACTAGTCTAACCTATCTAGAGAACTACATATGAACAAGACCTGCTATGAAATGAAACTTCCTAGCCAGAGAGATACTTAGCAACACATAGCAACAGTGGAAGAGTCCTTTAGAATGTTTGGGTCCTTGCTCTGCTAGCCAAAGTTCATAAACCTAAGTAAAAGATATGGGGTTCAGCTCAACTTACACTTGCAGTGAAGCCACCTCTGCAGCAGCACTAACTCCTTTCCTCAAAGTGTAGCGCAGGAGTTGAAACCTTGGCAAGGGTTCCATCCTCCACTGGGTAGAATGTAACTTCCTGCAAATAATCTCCTTCAGTGAGCCATTATCCACCAGAAAGGAAACAGCTTGAGTGAGTTGAGCAACAAACAACTTTTCCTGGCCAATAGGAAAGATTGTCCCCTATTTTGGGCAACATTTCAGTTCCTACATGTAAGAACTTGAGAACAAAGAACTTCACAAGGGTTTCCCCCTTGGATAGCCTTATTCTTGTGGTAAGTAAGCCATTGCTCGAGACTACAGCAATGACTCACCCGAACTTACTTCAGCTTGGCACACCGAATCATGAGCGAAACCATCCTTTCCCTTAGTTGCAAAGATAGGAGTCAAGGGATTTAGAATAGGGTGGTTAATGCCTATGTTGGGCAACAGTTCAGTTCAACACTTAGAACTTGAAAAGCTTGAAGACTTCAAGAATGTCCTTGGTAGAAACTTTACAACTTGTTCCTTCTTCAGTAGACTTGTAGAGCTGTCAGAAAATGGATCGCAGAAGAACTGGTACATCTGCTAATGCCCAACAGAATTGCAGATTGTGGGCATGTAGGCATATGCCAATACAAATGCGCATGCACGTGGCCGGGAATGGCTACGAACATTGATCTGCCATTCCCAGTCTGATCCACAAGTTGCTGGATGATCTTCAGCTTGCTGTGTGTTCCTATATTCTGCTTCTTCTGTTATTAGATTCCCTGTTACTGACCCAGCTAGTCCTTGACCTGTCTTGTCTCCAGTCTTGGCTCTTTACCCTTGACTTGTTCTACCGACTACACTTCTGTCTGCTTACCAGTGTATGACCTCAGCTCACCCTCCTGACTCCACTGCTGCCTGATTTCCAGTGTTGAACCCAGGCTTGTTCCTGATTCTGCTCCCTGCCACTGCTCCTGGCTGATATCCTGTATATGACTACTGGCTTGACTCCTGACCTGGCTCCTGGCTCTCCCCACTATCAAAAATCACCTGGCGCATCTAAGGGACTCCTGCCCTGCAGTGCATCCTGCTCGACTGGCGGTTATCCGGTGTACATCACTTCTGCACCTCAGCCTATCAGCCGACCCCTGCTTCTTTGGGCCTTGCATTCTCTGTAACCACCTTCAGGGGTTTTGCGCTCAGCTGCAATGGAAGCCTTCTAAGTATTCCAGCCTCTGACCAGGTACGTGACAAGAGCATTGGTGGACTGCTTTACTGTGGCTACAACAGCAACTCACTTAAATTTGACTTGGTGCAAAATGATGGCTATTTTGAAACTTAACAATTCAGCTTTCTGAAACAAGGCCCACCTTAAGACACAGCAAATGCAACAGAAGTATACAGTTGTGCTCATAAGTTTACATATCCTGATGTTTACTCCCATGAACCCATACATGTTCTCGAACTTGGGTGACCTCGGATCAAAACCCCCAGGGCCTCCTCACCTGATAAGCTGCATGAGTCTGGCCTCTGGATCTTGCTAGTTGCCAACATCTTCACTACAGCCAACTGGTCCTCTGCCCGAAAAGCTGCACTGGTCGCAGGGTTCTCCAATGCAGTCAGCTCAGTCTCTGCTCGAATCACTGTAGCAGCTTCCACCCCAACTCTTGCAGGTGGTAAGCCTCTGAACGTAGATATGAGTGTTTTGCTCTTCCAGCAAACAGTTTTCTACAGTTGACTATATATACCACTGGTCCTGGCCCCAATAGTTGATCTGCTGCTTCACCGCCACCTGTGAGGGCTTTCTTGGTGGGATCCAGCATAACCGTGCTGTAGCCCAACTCTCAATCTGCTCTCAGGATACAGGGCTGTTAATTGCTGGACAGTAGCTTCATCAGCATCTCCCCGCAGTGACCACACCGGCCTCAGGCTTGCAGCTTAACTGTGACCTGCTGGCATCTGCCACATCCCTGTATGATGTACTCCATCCCATCCCTGCTGCACAACGCCAAACATCCCTTGGGCATCAACCGCACTCAAGTGTCAGTCATCATCCTGTTTTGGAGCTCTGCAAGCTTATTTGAATGATTGCCGCTATTACTGGTGCTCCAGTAATCACCCACGGCTCTCCATGCTTAAGATGCACCCTCTTGCACCGTGCTTTCTCCAAGTGCGTCTCAGACCTCTACACCCAGAATTTGTACATCAACTCCTCCCATCTCTCCAGAATTGGGCAGTATCCCCACCCGCTTTCCCATCTGATAGGCTGGCACGCTGGCTGCAATCCTGTCTGTTGGGCAGACTTTACTGGCACTCTTGCTCCCACACCATGTGTTAACTCTTTCACTGCCACTTCTAGGAAATACTTCTGCACTAGCAGTACTCTTCACTGTAAAGCAGACATTCTCTGCTGTGATACAACAGCTGAGATAACCATCACACTGATTGCCTTCCCGCAATCCTTCACACTGATTTCCTCTCCACTGTCCATACAACATCAAGTAACAACACTAACAGTCTCTTTCATTTCTTCCATCAGTTGTCAGTAGCAACCACTGTGATTTCGTTTGGGGAAAATCCTGGAGGAGCCCCCAAATGTAGCGCTACCCCCTTAGAAGCTGCTAGAAAGATGCCCGCGGTTCTTTTTCATAATAGTTGCCCTGCAACCAGGCACATGATCACAACCACTCTTTGGCTCAATGAACAGTCTAGGGGTTTTCTTTTTTGGTGTTTATTTTTTATTTTTGGGTAACTTAGGTGGAGTTAGGAAATTGAGTGGGATACTCCAAAGACTATGTACATTAAGCAAACACTTATCTATAGAACTATGAGCCTGTAGCAAACTTGAGGATAGCAATCTTCCTCTGGTGAACAGTATCCTTTCACTGAGAATTAAATAGACTAAGCTCTTCAGGACACTGGAAACTATGTCCCCTTTACACACAAACAGCTGACTCTGACCCACGAGGAAATGGGATTAGCCCACAGCTTCTAGGAACTCTCTCTCCAGTCTTTACTGACAAATGTACTTGGAAAAGTGGTTGCATCCTTCCAATATCCATTCAACACTTTGTCCCTGTGATACCAGAATAGATCAAGGTATTGGCCAGGGCTGTATATATATATTTAGTTGATGATAAGACTTTTCCTGCCCACTCATTTCCAGAATTTTCTGGACTAATCAGGGGAAGCAGTCAATCCTGCAACTACTGAAACATAGAACAAAATAATCAACACAGCCATAATGGTTACAGTGCAGCAAAATTAAATTTTCCTAACAATGAACAGCAGCTCCACTGGGTATAGTGAGCCATAACTAAATGTATATTATCCTAGCACCTACCTAGGAGGGTGCAACACTATTGTTTGTTTTGTTATTACAATGGATATTAGAAAATTAAAGTGTATGCTGTGGCCATAGATCTCCTTTAAGTCCAACCACAGCAGAAAAAAATTTATTTTTGGGGTAACATTGCTAGTGTATGTACAGTATCTCACAAAAGTGAGTACACCCCTCACATTTTTGTAAAATGTAAAAAAATGTAAAAAATGTATTATATCTTTTCAGGTAAAAACACTGAAGAAATTACCCGTTTTACTTACCTGAGCCCCTTCATCTGTTCAGTGGGGACGTGCTGTCCCTCTCTCCATGGGGTCCCAGCTCTTGATTGGATAGATTGATAGCAGTGCAGCTATTGGCTCCCGTTGCTGTCAATCAAATCTAATGACACGGGGGGGCGGGGCCGAGTCCGGCATTCATGTCTATGGATGCAAATGCTGGACTCGGGAGTGCACCTGCAAGGTAACCCCCTCGGGAGAGCGCTTCTATTAGGGGGTTATCTGATGTGGGGAGGAGCTGCGAGAGCCGCCGGGGGACCCCAGAAGAGGATGTTCGGGGCCACTCTGTGCAAAACGAGCTGCACAGTGGAGGTAAGTATGACATGTTTGTTATTAAAAAAAAAAAAATGATCCTTTACAATCACTTTGAGTTAATCTCTAGGTGGTATAGATGCCCAGCGGTTCTCTCTCAGTTTCACCTATCAATACCTGACACATGTTGGCATTGCAATGCTTCCAAGAGTACTATGACTCACATCTGGTGGGATTTTGACAACTTATTTTCGAGTTGTACTGTAAACTAATGACGATTTATATACAACCCCCTCCAGAAGTGGTCTTACTATCCATGATACCTGAATCCTTCAGATCAGTCAAAAAAGATATTCTGCAACACTTTCTGACCTCTGCCAGGACGGTAATTCCCCGTCACTGGAAGTCAAGTACTGTACCTTCCCTGGGGGAGTGGGCCATTGCGCTTAACTCCATAAGAGACCTTGAAAGGATATTGGCACGGGAGGTAGGAAAGGAAGTACAGTTTTCTCTTACCTGAACCACATGGTCCATGTTCCGCTACTCCTCTGATTTCCAAACGTGGGCCGAGAGCGATACTGATCCCAGTCCAATGCACCCATGACAGAGTGTATTCTTACCTTGATTTTGCTTTCTCCTGATCTCCTTTTCTTGCCCTGTCCTATACCCCTGTGATTTCCTCCTCAACCCACAGTGGGACCACACTCCACCCACATACTGAAGCATCATTGCTGTAATACCATGTGTGATCCCTGCAGCCCACAAATCTTCAAATTTTTTTGCTAATATCATAACCCATGAAGTCTACAAACATTTATATACCTGCATTTAATGCCTTAGACAGTGTTATGCATCCGTTCTTTGTCTGTTTACCTTCTGCCATGTTGGCAGATACCCTTAGTGACTCATAAACCTCATTGTTGCATTATATGTATGGAATCTCTCCACCCTTCATGATTCCAGATGTCTGTATGTCTGTAAATTTTGTTTCTTTATCCTAATAAAAACAGATTGAACAAAGGAATATATTGCTAGTTTTTCTAAGGAATGATTTAACTGAGTATTGCTTATCCTAATCCACAGTTCCACAGTCTTTTTTCAAGTTGGTTCCAACTGTGACTAACAGCCCCCTTTTCTTGCTGGTCTCTGCTTGGTCTCATCACCACCCCTCTCACTGACATCATCACGTACAATGCAAGACCAGCAGCAACTTCTGCATTGTACATGATGACACAGGATTGCCTGCTCACATCCAACCATGGGGAGAAGTGGCCTGGGGCGAGGCAAGCATGAGAAAACATCCACTAGAAAAGCAAGCACTATATTTTTTTATCAGCAGGGGAGGACCAATTTTTTGTGCTGCCTGGAGTTCTTCCACCTTCTGATATTTGAATTCATTCAGCACTTCTGTACCAAACTACAGTACCTGATCGGGAGTAAATATTCCCAAAAGACAACACTTGGACAGACGTGGATTAAGGCACAATAGGGCCATAAGCAAGGTAGCTTTTGCCCTACCCTTATTCATTTGATTGACATAGATAAGGATTTCAACAGGCACTGGAAGGGCACCCTCAAGTGCATTGACTATACTGGCTCCTGCCTAGGTTGCCTTATTGATGATTCAGCTGTGCATCAAGACTAACCAGAGCCATGAGACAAAGAGTAGACAAGGCTTACACCCTGGACAAACAGAAGAAGTACAGGAGGGGACACATATGAGTTAGAGTTTTGAGGCAGTTCAAGGGTCAAATTTGGAAGGCCAGTCAGTCTGTGCCTCAGAACAAATCACAGACAGATAGAAAATCCATAAATAAAGTCATGCTCAGGGCAGCTGGAGTACTCTTGATGTTTGAATAAAGGTAGAATCCAGAACAATCCCCCTATTTGATAGCAAACTCTATTATGGTCAACTGCCCACAAGCCTGAGATATCCTTAAAAAAGATAAACTGGCCAAACTAATATCTTGGAAGTTTTGAGTGAAGCAACTTCCAAAATTCAAGAAAGTAGACTGACAAAGTCTGACTTTATTTCAGTAGACAATTTCTAAGAACCTCCAAATACAGCAAAACTTGATTTAATATGAGCTTTAAAGTAAACAAATTAACAGCTTTCATATACTGCAAGCAGTCTTTAAGCTTTTATTTAAAAAAAAAAAAAAAAAAGAAAATACTTTTCTGACATCTCTTCTTTACAGGAGGAAGTTTCAGATTTCTTTAGGAGTCCGTGAAGTTAGATCAAAAACATTTCTCAGGACTTTATTAAAAAAAAAAAAAAAAGGAGCTTCAAGTTTAAACCACATTCACCGGTGAACTCCCTGTTTTTTTAGCCAACTCTGTCTGCTTTGCTTCTCGCCAGCCTAAAAGGTGATGAAAAATATTGCAGAATATTCTGTAGGTACACTGTTTTTTTCACCCTATTAAAATAAATATGTTGTAAATGTTTCAAAAAGTGATGTTTCCAATCCCTAAAATAAAATCACTTTGTTCAATATGAATGACGTAAATGAACAACATAAAACGAGCCTCATTTGTAAGGTAGTAAAGATTTTGCCATGAAAAATGATGGGTTGGGTGTTGATTTCTTGAAGAAGGGATGTCTTTATGTTTTAACTTTGAAATGAAGGTTCACCGGATGGAATCAATTAAATATATGATGTTTCTGAAGACAGTTCTCAAAGAGTTTAAGTTTGCATTGACAGAAAAATTTAAAATAACATATTACGAGGTATGACCTTATTGTTTACATGACCTCGGCAAAAAGTTGAAGTGAACTTTGTTTTTTAGGTTTGGATATAGCAAAAAAGAGTTAGAATTACTGTCAAAATTGTATTCCTTTCATTTCGCTTCTCTTTTTTTCTTAGTGTCAATTACCATTGGGACCTGAAGGTGAAAAAAAAGTAAAACAAATCAGAATTGTCACCAGAACAGGAGGTGAGAGCAAATCTTCATATGGGGACAGTCCACAATTTTGATTTGTCACCAGAACAAGAGGTGAGAGGAAATCTTTCAATGGGGACATCTATTCTGGTGTCAACTATCTAAGAGGGCATTTCCCTTACTTTGGAGAAATTTTCTTTTGCTTCCTGTTGTGTCTACAGAAGAAATCCCCCCATGGGATATGGCAAAGAAACTTGTTTTACCCATTCTCTACTCTATCCAAAATGAAAAACAAATCTTTGGTTTTATATCATGTAATACAAACAGTCAGCTGCTAATGCTATCCAGAAAAAACACTAGAGCTGTGCTAAAGTCTAAGTAAACCTATTTTTGTTCAAAATATAACTCCAGTCCAATCTTTTTTCTAGTTTTTAAAAGAGTGGTAAGGGATTAGAGGTAGCCAGGTTCAGCAGGCAGTTTACAGTGCTCCTATGCCTGACTATGACAAGTTACATAAAAGTTACATAGTTAGTCTGGTTGAAAAAAGTTCATCCAGTTCAACCAATAAAAAGGGGAAAACAAAAACTTTTTTTTCATAATCCTTTATACACAATCCTTTACACACAGTTGATCCAGAGGGAGGCAAAAAATCCCAGTAAAGCATGATCTAATTTGCTCCAGCAGGGGAAAAACAACCCTCCTGATCCCCTGAGAGGCAATCGAATTTTCCCTGGGTCAGCTTTACCTTTAAATGTTAGTATCCATTTATTTTATGTACATTTAGGAAAGAATCCAGGCCTTTTTTAAAACAATCTACTGAGCTGGGCAGAACCAGCTCTAAAGTAATTGTAGCGCTGGTAGATTTTCATCTACCACTTGTAGGTAAATTTAGTGGGTTATCTGTTCATACATAGTCAGATTTGCCTCTGTTCCAGCTTGGCTGAGTTGCATGTAGTTTCACACTGTGCCTGTGGGTGTCGTTGTCACCATGGCTCAGTGTTGGAAAGGCAACACGTTGAAGCGTATGAGTGCTTCTCTGTCCCGTAGATAACTCGGTGGAAGTGGTCCTCCGAGTTGCATTCTGGGAGAGGGTATTTATGGGACAGACGCCATGTTTTAGGGTTCGGCTTTCGTTCCACCTGCTGGCCCTCCTGGCCGACAGGTATGTGCTAGGAATACTACCTCGTGGTCCTCCGACCAGGAGGCCCACGTTGCTGCGGCATATGGGTGGGCCCAAAAGCCTGTCTGGGGCCTACCACAGCGGGAAGGGAATGGTCCTGGGCTGTCTATCCTACGGGAAGAAGCTGGACGACTGAGAAGATCCCAGGGGAGGACCCGTCATGAAAGGATCATGCAGAGTGCTGGTCTGGAGAGGGGCCTGGTGACTCAGTTGGAGGACGTATCCTAAAGTAATCCTACCGCATTGTACTGCCAGATCGGCTTAAAGGTCCTAGTGCTGTGTTGGCTATTCATCGTAAACCATTACATCCTGTGGCAGAGGATCATACGGGTTTCTATTCCAATCAAGTCTGTGGCAGAGACTTTTGTTCGTGTTGCGTACTGGCTGCTAGGTTAGTGAGAGAAACCTATCCAGGCGGGCAAAGATTCAAAAAAAGAGAGTAAATTCATCTACAAGATTTTAATTCCTAATACTACACTAAGAAAAGGTATTTGAACTTCCCTGCAATTCTTCTTCTACCTCTTTCCTGCTACTTCCTTCAATTTACGTTTATTAAAGCATTGGAAAAGATACTCAAGTGCCCAGTGCCTACATTGTCTGGTATTAAACTCAACGGGACCCTAGACCCGGTTCTGGTGAAATTGAGGTAACGAAGGTGACGGTAACAGCCCGCTTGAAACCAGCAGCTCCACCGAGAGTTATTGCTACATAATGATGAATGAACCTATGCCTTGGACCCAGCTTCACTAGTGAAATGGTAACAGTATCCTTTGAATTTCTTATCAGTTTGCTTCCCACATGCAGAGTGCACAGAAGCCCTTCCAACCTTATGGACAAGGGTTCCCAGTTCCACACTTCCTCAGATGGGCCAGTAAAGGAGCATGTCTTATATTGTAAGGTTACCAGATTTTCAAAATGAAGTCCAGGAACAACTTACTGACCACATCCACTTTTAATCACACCCACAAAATCATACCCCAAAAAAATCACCCCCCTATTTTTAATGTGCCTTCAGATTTTGGAACAAGAAGCAGACATTCAAGGAATAAAGACAAAGTCTGTGTATGTTGTAGCATTGTCATTGTCTTCAATTGAAACACAATGAACTCAACAGTTTGGAAGGACGTTCAAATACTTTTGCCCATATAGCTCATTGAGTCTATGGGTGGGCATACTCTAAAATTAGTACTTTTTGGTCAGTTCAGCTATTACAGAATCTAGCTGCATATCTCAAGATTCACATGGTCACCTGTGGACAGAATCCAAGAGGGTAACATTTGGGGTTAGGTTCAGTGTTAGAGTTTGGTTAAGAGAAGGGTGAAGTGTTAGACTCTCCATCAGGAATAAGCACTAAAAAGAAACATCTCTTTTCAATTCCAAAAAGCCTGCATTGAGAACTACTGCTCAACCGAAAACGAACATAGCGATTTTTATAAATAGACCCTTTTGTCTGTTTTGTTTCCATTACTTTTGTTGATACTAAAAAAAAAATGACATTTGATGAAAAAAAAGGTGAAAATAAAGCAATCCAGAGGCAATGTAACAGTACTGAGTACAGTACATGACACATATAATAAATAATATAAATGATCTGCTTTTGACCTTGCAACCTCCGTTAAATAAACCACATCTGTTTTTTCATTGTAAAACTTCTTGGCAAAGTGTGATCTTCACTGGTCTGACAGCTGCAGATACCATTTCTACACAAAGCATTTACTATGAAATATTCATCATCATGTACTAATAATATTAGGAGCAAATGGGTCGTGTACTTACAGGTGCTGAATGACTTTAGCAGCCATGCTCAGTTCACTTTTTTGTGATAATTATCATCAAACCAACTACATAGTGGAATTTAAAGGGAAACCTTATTGGTTTTCGGTCATCTATATTTAATTTTTTTTAAAAAGGTAAACCCTAATAATGAACTCCTTATTTCTTCTTTTAAATACACCTTTTGTTCTTCAACAAATACAAATACTGTAGCTGCTGACTTTTAATATAAGGATACTTACCTGTCCAGGGCTCCTGCGATGTCGGCACCCGAAGCCAATCTGTCCCTCGGCTGTCAGGTGCTACCGCTGCCATCTTGCGGCTTCACTTCCTGGTTCCCTACTGAGCATGCGTGACTCACGCTGCGCTTTCCCACTGGTCCCTGCTGTCTTCTGGGACCTGTGTGTCTCCCAGAAGACAGCGGGGGGGGGGGGGGGGGTAGGTGGGTGGAGAAGGCGCCGGAAGTGGCATAGATACCCGCAGGTGACTCGGGTATCTATGCCTGGAAGTGGGAGCAAAATACCTGTATTAAACAGGAATTTGCTCCCCCCTCCCCCCCGAAAGGTGCCAAATGTGACACCAAATGTGAGGGGGGGAGGAATCATTTTTGGATGGAACACTGCTTTAAGTCTTCCAGAAATCATGTGAGCTATCTTCCTGTGCTCTCTTCCTCTGATGATCATTATAAGTTAATGTTTTTCCTAGCTCCCTCCATGGACTACAGAGAACCCACACATATCATGCAGAAGAGGAGAGGGGAAGGTATTCTGTAGTCCTGTCCTTGGGTGATAACGCAGCTCTTTCATAGAGATAGTCTGGTGAGTGTGGGTTGTCACCCTAGAACAAGAAATAATACTAAAGAAGAAAAGCCTGAAAAAAAGAAAACTAATACAGGCACTACACCTAAAGACTAGTAAGCTGCATTTTAAATTGTACTTTTTGGTTAATAAAAGTTCTAAGTTACCAGGTGTAGCAGTCTGGCTCTCGCTTTATCCGGTGCATATCAAAGTATCAGATTATTATTATAATCTCTTCACCCCAAAGCAATTGCTAATTATTTTCTTTCGGGCCTACCGTTACCTTGCTTCCAGTGTCCATCCTACTCACTCCACTCATCACTCTCATGAAACACTGGCTCCAACACTTAGTCCTTTTTTCTCTTTCCATGTTTTATTCAGTAACATCACACTCAATAGAAAGACAGAGGGTGAAAAAGGGATTCAGGTACCTTCAACAACAATGAACTGTCATCCTCGTGGAGACCCTGGATACGATCAACTCTACAAAATTTGGCCCCTCGATAAACCACTTCAACCAACATTTTGCAGATTTGTTTACTCCCCATCAAGTTGTCTGCGTTGATGAGTCCCTGATTAAGTTTTCTAAGATGGATGAAGGGAGGTATTCTAATGGTGGGCATACCCACCGATCAATCTCTTTTTTTCGTTCAACCCACAGGCTGCATGAAAAAAAAGATTACAATATATGCCCAACAAGGACCAGCAATGTACTGGTATGTTGCTGAACCTTGAGTGGCTATACCAGAATGATGCCTGCAGGTTTAGGTATCATCTTGGTATCATTCTTTTCAGCCAGCGGTCAGCTTTCATTTAAAAGTAATCCTAGTGGCTAATTAACCTCTAGACTACTTTTACAAGCAGTGGGAGGGAATGTCCCCCCCTCCCACCATCTTCCATGGTTTTCTCTGGCTCTCCTGTCCCAACAGGGAACCCGAGAATGCAGCCGGTGATTCGGCCAGCTGACCATAGAGCTGATCAGAGACCAGAGTGGCTCCAAACATCTCTATGGCCTAAGAAACTGGAAGCTACAAGCATTTCATGACTTAGATTTCGCCGGATGTAAACAGCGCCATCGGGAAATTGGGAAAGCATTTTATCACACCGATCTTGTGGTGGTCAGATGCTTTGAGGGCAGAGGAGAGATCTAGGGTCTAATAGACCCCAATTTTTTCAAAAAAGAGTACCTGTCACTACCTATTGCTATCATAGGGGATATTTACATTCCATGAGATAACAATAAAAATGATAAAAAAAAAAAAAAAAAAATGAAAGGAACAGTTTAAAAACAAGATAAAAAAGCAAAAAAAAAAATAAAGAAAAAAAAAAAAAAAAAAAAAAAGCACCCCTGTTCCCCCTGCTCTCGCGCAAAGGCGAACGCAAGTGTCAGTCTGGCGTCAAATGTAAACAGCAATTGCACCATGCATGTGAGCTATCACCGCGAAGGTCAGATCGAGGGAAGTAATTTTAGCTGTAGACCTCCTCTGTAAATCTAAAGTGGTAACCTTTAAAGGCTTTTAAAAATGTATGTAGTTTGTCACCACTGCATGTTTGTGCATAATTTTAAAGCATGTCGTGTTTGGTATCCATGTACTCGGCCTAAGATCATCTTTTTTATTTCATCAAACATTTTGGCAATATAATGTGTTTTAGTGCATTAAAATTTAAAAAAAGTGTGTTTTTTCCCCAAAAAATGCGTTTGAAAAATCGTTGCGCAAATACTGTATGAAAAAAAAATGAACCCACCATTTTAATCTGTAGGGCCTTTGCTTTAAAAAAATATATAATGTTAGGGGGTTCAAAGTAATTTTCTTGCAAAAAAAAAATATTTTTTCATGTAAACAAAAAGTGTCAGAAAGGGCTTTTGCCGCGTACACATGACTTTACGGCATACTTGATCCGGCGTACCGGATTTCGTCGGACAATTCGATCGTGTGGGGGCTCCAGCGGACTTTGTTTTATCAAAAGTTTGACGGACTTAGATTTGAAACATGTTTCAAATCTATCCGGCGGACTCGAGTCCGGTTGAAAAGTCCGCTCGTCTGTATGCTAGTCCGACGGACAAAAACGGAGGCTAGGGCAGCTATTGGCTACTGACTATGAACTTCCTTGTTTTAGTCCGGTCGCACGTCATCACGTACGAATCCGTCAGACTTTGGTTGATCGTGTGTAGGCAAGTCCGTTCATTCGGAAGGTCCATCATAAAGTCAGTTGAAAAGTCCGCCGGGCAAAGTATGCCGTAAAGTCCGGTCGTGTGTACGCAGCATTTGTCTTCAAGTGGTTAGAAGAGTGGGTTACGTGTGACATAAGCTTCTAAATGTTGTGCATAAAATGCCAGGACAGTTCAAAACCCCCCCAAATGACCCCATCTTGGAAACTAGACACCCCAAGCTATTTGCTGAGAGGCATGTCGAGTCCATGGAATATTTTATATTGTGACACAAGTTGCGGGAAAAAGACAATTTTTTTTTTGCACAAAGTTGTCACTAAATGATATATTGCTCAAACATGCCACGGGCATATGTGAAATTACACCCCAAAATACATTCTGTTGCTTCTCCTGAGTACGGGGATACCACATGTGTGAGACTTTTTGGGAGCCTAGCCGCGTACGGGACCCCGAAAACCAAGCCCCGCCTTCAGGCTTTCTAAGGGTGTAAATTTTTGATTTCACTCTTCACTGCCTATCACAGTTTCGGAGGCCATGGAATGCCCAGATGGCACAAACCCCCCCCAAATGACCCCATTTTGGAAAATAGACACCCAAAGCTATTTGCTGAGAGGTATAGTGAGTATTTTGCAGACCTCACTTTTTGTCACAAACTTTTGAAAATTGAAAAAAGAAAAAAAAAATAAGTTATTCTTGTATTTCTTCATTTTCAAAAACAAATGAGAGCTGCAAAATACTCACCATGCCTCTCAGCAAATAGCTTGGGGTGTCTACTTTCCAAAATGGGGTCATTTGGGGGGGTTCTGTGCCATCTTGTGATTGGTAGTGAGGAGTGAAATCAAAAATGTATGCCCTTAGAAATCCTGAAGGCGGTGCTTGGTTTTCGGGGCCCCGTACGCACTAAGGCTCCCAAGAAGTCCCACACATGTGGCATCCCCGTACTCAGGAGAAGCAGCAGAATGTATTTTGGGGTGTAATTCAACATATGCCCATGGCATGTTTGAGCAATATATCATTTAGTGACAACTTTGTGCAAAAAAAAAAAAAGTTTGTCATTTTCCCGCAACTTGTGGCAAAATATAAAATATTCCATGGACTCAACATGCCTCTCAGCAAATAGCTTGGAGTGTCTACTTTCCAAAATGGGGTCATTTTGGGGGTGTTTTGTGCCATCTTAGCATTTTATGGCCTTTAAAACTGTGATAGGTAGTGAGGAGTGAAATAAAAAATTTACGCCCTTAGAAATCCTGAAGGCGGTGCTTGGTTCTTGGGGCCCCGTACGCGGCTAGGCTCCCAAAAAGTCATTTAGTGACAACTTTTTGTAAAATTTTGTCATTATTATTATTATTTTTGTCATTATTCAATCACTTGGGACAAAAAATATTCAATGGGCTCAACATGCCTCTCAGCAATTATCCTTGGGGTGTCTACTTTCCAAAATGGGATGATTTGGGGGGGGGTGTACTGCCCTGCCATTTTAGCACCTCAAGAAATGACATAGGCAGTCATAAACGAAAAGCTGTGTAAATTCCAGAAAATGTACCCTAGTTTGTAGACGCTATAACTTTTGCGCAAACCAATAAATATACGCTTATTTACTTTTTTTTTTACCATAGACACGTGGCTGAATACATTTTGGCCTAAATGTATGACTAAAATTGTGTTTATAGGATTTTTTTTATAACAAAAAAGTTGAGAATATCATTTTTTTTCAAAATTTTCGGGCTTTTCCGTTTATAGCGCAAAAAATAAAAACTGCAGAGGTGATCAAATACCATCCAAAGAAAGCTCTATTTGTGGGAAGAAAAGGACACAAATTTAGTTTGGGTACAACATTGCATGACCGCACAATTAGCAGTTAAAGTGACGCAGTGCCAAATTGTAAAAAGTGCTCTGGTCAGGAAGGGGGTAAAACCTTCCGGGGCTGAAGTGGTTACTGGGTGCCCTCACCTCCCCAGTCCATGGTGTGCAGGCAGTGAGGAGATGATTTGCTGTAACTTCTAGCAACCAATCAGTAAGCAGTAATGATGTGCAGTAACCTATAGCAACCAATCAGTGAGCAGTATTGATGTACAGTAATCTCTAGCAGCCAATCAACAAGCAGAAATTATGTGCTGTAACCATTAGCAACCAGTCAGTGAGTGGTAATGATACACTGTAACCTCTGGCAACCAATCGCAATCGCTGTCTGATCTGATTGAGTAAACTGATTTTGAGTCTAGCTGCTTTTTATTGTATGTCTTAAAGCAGGTGGAGAGCGAAACTGCATGGGGGGGCCCAAAATTTTTTTTTGCCCAGCGTCCAATCAACATTAAAGAGGGCCCTGTTCCCGGCAATTAGTCGTTCCACGGTGACGGTCCCCGGCACTCAGCCCCTCCACGGTGATGGTTCCTGGCACTCAGTACCTCCACGGTTTCCTCGGCAAGTGATCTTTCTTAATTGTAAGTAGATCTCTCTAATTGAGCTCATTAACATCTGACAGATATTCTAATTCCACCTCACTTTCTCCAAAACAAAACAAAAAAGTTTTGCCTGGAAACGCACTTTAATTTGTTCACTGAGCTGCTCTTGTAAATTCTGCTAAATAAAAAGTCTACTCTTTTATTTATTTATTTATTTTATTTTTTAGTAGCTGTTTTCTATGAGGAGATAGGTTGTATATTCAGGTTTTTTTATTATTTCATTTTTATGTAGGATATATTTTTTTAAAGCAGTTAATGTGATTTTCACCAATTTCACTGTTGGTGAATAAATCACCATAATGAAAAGCACCTGCACCTGCAATGCGTGTTAGGTTAATGTAAGATTCAATGCTTTATAAATATCCCTGTATTTGTTTTTGCCTTTTTGTGTATTTGACTCTTGTGTGTTCTGTTGCTTACATTTTTTTTTGACTGTTATGGCCCTGATGCACACTGGACATTATAAAACCACCAGCAGCATTAGCTGTAGAATGCTGCATTAAAAACGTGAGTTTTGCAGCGTTTTTGCATTGGCGTTTTGCTGCGTTTGCATTGTTTTAGCAAAACTATACTCCCACAAAAGCTTGAAGCTCAAAAATGCTCATAAATGCCAGATAGCTGCCTTTTTCAGTGTAAGGGCATTTTTACAGCTGAAAAACTCCTCTTGAAACACAGTAGTTCTGGGGGGTTTTTCAGCCTGAGAAAAAAAAACGCTGATAAAAGCCCATGTTGAATTTCACTTACTGTTCAATGACTTGCTACCTAAAGCTTACCCTAAGGTTGCAGTCTACAAGTGATAAAAGCCTTCTTAAAGTGGAGCTCCAGTCCCCCTAATACATTTTTTTTAAAAGCTCCAAGTGATTAAGGGAGTGGAGCTGCGAAAGCAATTGCTGCCACTGACCTACGCACGTCCACGTCCACGTCCAGGGGAACCCGTCAGTAACTTGTTAACTGTGGTGTATACAAACTGCTGTTTTTAACATACACTGTCTGTATATTTATGTATTGTATGCATTAAACTTTATATATTTTTATGATCAATTAATTGTTATTAATTATCAAGTGCCGAGATAGTCCAAAATCAAACTTTTCAGGCGTGGACGTGCGTAGGTCAGTGGCAGCAATTGCTTACGCACTTCCACTCCCTCATTCTTTCAATTCAAATCTGGATAATGGTACTTTTACCCATTGTATATTAGTTTTCAACTTGAGGCCATACTCATTAATTACTCCCCTGTGATTGTTGTTACTTGCACATTACTATTTGCATACTGTCCTACCGGTTTACTTTTAAAATAGTAATATCTTACATTATCTCCAAAGCAGGCAGCAGTCATATCGCATGTGGGCATCTAAAGCCTTTTTGTGTGTATTTCTGGGAATAGTTGCAGCTGGCTACCCAGCATGCACCTCCCGATCTCACTTCTGTGCAGTAATGACACTTTGCACAGTTTGATTACAGGTAGCCATAGCAATGGCGGTGGCGGCGGAAGTTTCCCACCCCATTATTATTGCAACCTGTCAAGCAAATAAGAACCAAGATAAACAAGAGCGTTCTGGGAAAACAGCACGACATGCTTCCTGTGGACTCCTGGCATACATGACGCCGATATCCCAGGAGTCCATGGGAATCACCCAATGACATCATCGCCTAGGTGGCCGGGACCGGAAGTGCCGCCCAGATCTCTCAAAATAAAGTATTTAGAACTCCCCCCCCCCCAAAAAAAAATACATATCCATTTAGGAATGTACACCAGGAGGGCATTGAGAAGAGAGGACTTTGTAAAAGCGGGTGGAACTCTGCTTTAAGTAATATATTCCATGCCGAATATTTTTAAATGTGTTTATTATTAGACATATTATAAATATAAATGTAAATATAGAAAAAAAACACTATGCATTCCTAATTCTTAAAATTTCATTCCACTTTAATGTGACTAAAGGGTAGAGCACATTTCTACCTATTAATCTAATCTTTATCTAAATTTACTTTTCTGTAGGAAATTGGTCATTTACGAAGATTCTTCTACTCTTTCTCTTCAGTTATAGGCAAGTGACCCCATTACTCAGGAGGAAACAGATCCTAAATATTCACATCAAGAATGCTAGTGCATAATGACGGTGTCAGGAAATGTTCCATCCGCTGGTAATACCTGTTATTTGGTTGCAGTACTGAGGTCCACCAGCAGGTGTCTCCTGGCAGTTTTGAACTGTCAGGAGAGCTTTTCCCTGTTAATATTATATCATCTTTGGGCCGCAGTACTGGCGTCCACCAGCGGATGGATCCTGGCAGTGTGGAGCAGACAGTACCTCCTACAATCAGGTGTCACTTGAGGCCAATCACAGGCCTATAAATACCCGGCAAGCATTCACATGTTTGCCTTGATTTCTTCATTGCCTCCTGACCTGCTAGCGATCTGATCCTGTGCCCTGAACCTGATCCTGTCTCCCTGTCCAGATCCCTATCCTGCCCCACCTGTTACTTGCATCCCTGCCTGCAGTCTGATCCATCCATCCTCTCCCTGTCCTGTGTTCAACCCCATCTGCTGACCTCCCTGTGTATGACCTTGGCCTGGCTTACGTTTATGTCTCTGGAACATCCCCTGTCCATCTGCTGATCTGCTGTGTATGACCCTGGCCTGGCTATTGTTTATGATCCTGGTATTTCCCATTTATTGCACTTATCTGTCTGTTGTTATTTGTTGGTCTCTGTCTGTGGTTGGTTATTGCACTGTGTCATATTAGAGTCGGTTGTACTATATTACTCACTTTCGTTAATAAATTATTATATTTTCACGTATATACGTTTGGGTGTCCTCTGTCACAGATCACACGGTTCTGGTCACACCTGTTCATGACAGACGGGTTTTCGACTGAAAGTTGGGTTAGCTCATTAGTAGTTGACATCATGCTACAGGTAGTTCATATTTTGTAGTGTGAGAATGGTCCTGAGTAATGGTTAAGGTCTTTAGAAGGATTTGGCAGCCAGGCTAAAAAACCCAGGGACCCACCTTCTTCGTAAGGGTAATAACTAGGGATGAGCCGAACACCTCCCGGCGGCAGAACATGCGAACAGGCAAAATATTTGTGCGAACACCGTTAAAGTCTATGGGACTCGAACGTGAAAAATCAAAAGTGCTAATTTTAAAGGCTAATGTGCAAGTTATTGTCATAAAAAGTGTTTGGGCACCCGGGTCCTGCCCCAGGGGACATGTATCAATGCAAAAAAAAGTTTTAAAAAAGGCCTTTTTTTTCAGGAGCAGTGATTTGAATAATGCTTAAAGTGAAACAATAAAAGTGAAATATTCCTTTAAATATCGTGCCTAGGGGGTGACTATAGTATGCCTGTAAAGTGGCGTATTTTACCCGTGTTTAGAACAGTCCCTGCACAAAATGACATTTCTAAAGGAATAAAAGTCATTCAAAACTGCTTGCGGCTGTAATGTAATGTCGGGTCCCGGCAATATAGATGAAAACCATTGAGAAAAACGGCATGGGTCCCCTCCCCCCCCCCCCCCCAGCCCATTACCAGGCCAAATTACGAAAAAAAAGGAGTGGGGCCCCCAGGCCCTATATACTCTGAACAGCATTATACAGGCGGTCCCCGGGTTACAAACAAGATAGGGACTGTAGGTTTGTTCTTAAGTTGAATCTGTTTCCAATTTGGAACAGGTACATTTTTAAAGTGTAGCTCCAGCAAAAACAATCTATTTTTAAGCTTTTTGGATAACATAGGGAAGGGTTATCATCACCCCTTTAACATTTGTTTTGCTGTCTGTGCCCCTGTTCAGAAGATTTCATCTCACTTTCTGTCCCAATGACAATTGGATTTTGAAAATTTTGGGTTATTAGGGAAACTAGGATTGGTGATAAAGCATCAGTGGAGACACTTTTTTCCCATATTAACTCTTACAGGAGAAAAATTTCCCTTCCTAGGGGTAGATTTCCTCTCACTTCCTGTTGTCTCCCTCCGTTTGTAAGTAGGAGTTGTTTGTAAGTCGGGTGTTTGAAAATAGGAGACCGCCTGTATATACTTTAAGGCCTGCCCTATACACTCTGCGGAAAATTGGGCCTTAGGTGTTGGTGGTACCAGAACACTGTAAGCCCTCACAGTTACTCTTGGTGGGCACTGGAAAAGGCCCTGCTGTGAAATATTATATCAAGAATTGTAATTACATGCCCCTGTTAAACAGGGGCAGAAGAATTGGGCCTTAGGCGGTGGTGGCACAAAACTGTAAAGCCTCACAGATACTCTTGCTGAGCGCAGGAATGGGCCCTGCTTTTAAATATTTGATCAAAAATTGTAATTACACGCCTTTGTTAAACAGGGGCAGAAAAATTGGGCCTTAGGCAGTGGTGGTGGTGCCCTGAACCAAAAATATTCTTAGAAGCTATCATCATAAAGACAGAGGAGGAATAGGATAGTCACTCAGCATAATAGGATAGTCACTCAGCATATGCAGTCTTCAAGGGATCCCACATCCATAGAAAAATCATTCGGTTAAATCAGTATCAGGTGCTTGGTAGCTGGTGTTTCAAGACTGATTCATTTTTATGAATGTGACCTGATCAACAGAGTCTGTGGACAGGCGCACTCTGTGATTGGTTACAAAGCCTCCAGCAGCACTGAATGTGCATTCAGAAAAAACGCTGGATGCAGGACAGGCCAGTAGCTCAATTACATATTGAGCAAGCTCTGGCCAGTGGTCCATCCTCAAGACCCAGTAACCCAGTGGATGTTCTGTTGGAAAGGTCTCCAAGTCTGATCTTACCCTTAGATATTCCTGCACCATGTAATTCAGACGCTGGCGATGGTTGCTGGAACCGATCAGACCCGGGCACTGAGGACTGAAGAATTGTCTGAAGGCATCGGTCAGCCGGCCACCTTCTCCAACGCTCTTTCTGTGACTGAATGAAGCCCCAGCAACATGTTGTCCAGCACCAGGAAATTGTAACCTCCCAGGCTCTGGAAACGCATTGCACAAACTTTTCTGCAAGGCCTCCCGAAGATGTTTCATCCTCTGCTCCCTCTGCGAAGGCTGGATAAGTTCTGCAACCTTACCCTTGTAACGTGGATCAAGAAGGGTTGCCAGCCAGTAATGATCCCTCTCCTTGATACCACGAATCCTAGGGTCCTTTCGCAGGCTTTGCAGGATCAGGGAGGCCATGCGGTGTAAGTTTGCAGAGGCATTCGATCCTGAGTCCTCTGGGTCGCTAAGGATCACATGATTCTCAACCACCTCCTTCCAGCCACGTACAACTCCATGGGTTTCTGGGGACTGAAAACGATCCCTTGAAGACTTCTGTTGATGCTGAGTGTTATCCTCCACCTCCATACTGAGACAATCCTCCTCCTCCTCCTCTTCTTCTTCCTGTGTGATCGGCATATCTGGATAAAGGGGGCCTTGAGAGGTAAGGAAGTCCTCCTCTTCCTCCCTCTGTTCTGCCTCAAGTGCCCTGTCCATTATTTCACGAAGCGTGTGCTCCAACAGGAAGACAAGAGGGACAATATCACTGATGCATGCACTGTCACTGCTCACCATCCTCGTGGCCTCCTCAAATGGTGACAGGACAGTGCATGCATCCTTGATCAGTAACCACTGGTGTGGCGAAAAAAAGCCAAACTCCCCTGACCTTGTCCTGGTGCCATACTCACACAGTTACTCATTGATGGCCCTATATGCAGCCACTGCAGCATTGCTAACGTTGAGTTTCACCTGGTGGGCATGTCACAAATGAGGCGGTTCTTGGGCAGGTTTCATTCCTTTTGAAGATCAGCCAGCCGAGCACTGGCATTATATGACCGGCGGAAATGCCCACAGACTTTCCTGGCCTGCCTCAGGAGATCCTGTAGCCTGGGTACCTGCACAAGAACCGTGGCACCACCAAATTAAGGACGTGAGCCAAACAGGAAACATGGGTCAAGTGTCCCTGTCGGAGGGTGGAGCGGAGGTTGGTGCCATTGTCGCAAACCACAATTCCTGGCTAAAGCTGGCATGGCTTCAACCACCTGCCCTAGGGAAACTAGGATTGGTGATAAAGCATCAGTGGAGACACCTTTTTCCCATATTAACTCTTACAGGAGAAAAATTTCCCTTCCTAGGGGTAGATTTCCTCTCACTTCCTGTTGTCTCCCTCCGTTTCTAAGTAGGAGTCGTTTGTAAGTCGGATGTTTGAAAATAGGGGACCGCCTGTATATACTATAGGGCCTGCCCTATACACTCTGTGGAAAATTGGGCCGCTGCAGCATTGCCAACATTGAGTTTCACCTGGTGGGCATGTCACAAATGAGGCGGTTCTTGGGCAGGTTACATTCCTTTTGAAGGTCAGCCAGCCGAGCACTGGCATTATATGACAGGCGGAAATGCCCACAGACTTTCCTGGCCTGCCTCAGGAGATCCTGTAAGCCTGGGTACCTACACAAGAACCGTGGCACCACCAAATTAACATGATGGTGGGGCTAGGGAAGGAGTGACTGATGCCATTGAGCCGATGGAATAGGCTGCTTTGGCAGCTGCATTGGCAGCCAAACTATCAGGAACCATGAATCAGACCAAGACAGAAGTATAGTTAAATCACACTTGTTTAATAAAAATAATAATAAGGTAAACAGAGAAAGCGTAGTCAAAACAAGCCAGAGTTCAGTAACTGGATCGGGTAGTCAGCCAAGCAAATGTCAGAGAGCCAGAGATAAATGTAGTAGTACAGCAAGCAGGATCAGGAGCCAGAAGGAACGTCAGCTGAGCAAGTCCTCAACAGGAACACAGGAGAAGGTCTCTGTGATGTTGACAATGGCGAAGGCAGAGATCGAGTGAGCTGGACTGACGAGCAGTCCTGCCTACTGAATTAGGCAGGACTGACGAACAGAATCAACAACAGCTGGGTAATTGTGGAGAGAGATGGGAGCTGGCAATTAGCAGACAGCTGAGTGGCCAGCTCAGAGAAGGAAGGGCTGAGCCCAGCCCTGACAATACTCTCTCCTCAACGACCCCTCCCCCTTGGAGGAGCACCGGGCTTGAGGGGATAACCAGTTGTTATGATGTCCAGAAATATAGCAACGTAAGAATTGCTCCAAGGATTGATTGGCTCGTTCTGCGGCCCCATTAGACTGCGGGTGATACGCAGAGGAAAAAGCAAGATGAATTCCCAACTGTGCACAAAAGGCTCGCCAGAACTGGGAGACAAACTGACTACCCATGTCCGAGACAATCACCTTGGGTAGTCCATGTAAGCGAAAGATCTCCCGAAGAAAAATGGAAGCCAGTTCCTTAGACGTGGGCAACTTCTTGGAATGGTGGAGTACAATGACACATTTTTCAGAACCAGTCAACCACCATAAGGCTAACAGTGTTGCCTTGGGAGTTGGATAACTCCACAATGAAATCCATAGACAGGTGGGTCCAGGGTCTCTCTCCATTGGGTATGGGTTGTAGGAGGCCCACTGGAAGGTGTCGTGGAGTCTTTCTCTGAGCACACACGGAACAGGCAGCTAAGAAGGCAGTTACATCAGCCTGTAGACTAGGCCACCAGAATTGTTGGGAAATGGCCCAAACGAGTTGATTCTTCCCAGGGTGGCCAGCTGCCTTGGAAGAATGGTAAGTCTGGACCATGGCAGTATGGAGACTCTCTGGGACAAAGCAGCGGTCACAAGGTTTCTCAGGAGGAGCATGGACCTGAGCAGCAAGAATTTTGTCACCCAAAGGAGAAGTAAGACTGGTGCGAACCATAGGCAGAAAACGGTTGGGAGGAATCACAGGTACCGGAACCGACTCCAACTTGGAAGTGGAGGAAAATTGTCATGACAAGGCGTCAGCCCTTACATTCTTAGTACCGGGTAAGAATGAGACAATGTAATTAAAACTCGACAAGAAAAGAGCCCATCGTGCCCTTCTGGGAGAGAGGCGCCAGCCTCAGACAAGAATGTGAGATTCTTACGGTCAGTAAGAATGAGAACGGGCACAGTGATACCTTCAAGGAGATGTCTCCATTCTTTCAGGGCTAAAATGATTGCCAACAGCTCTCTGTCACCAATCTTGTAATTGCACTCTTCAGGAGACAATTTCTTGGAAAAGTAGCCACACGAATGCATAGCGATCTCAGAGTTAGGACGTTGAGACAGAAGGGTGCCAACTCCAGTCTCAGAAGCATCAACTTCTAGGATAAAAGGCAACGTAGGATCAGGATGTGCCACCACAGGAGCAGAAACAAAGGCAGCTTTGAGACTCTCAAAGGCCTTAATGGATTCCGGAGTCCAACTCTGTGGGTTACCGTCCTTTCTGGTTATATAAGTCAGGGGCTTGACCAGAGAAGAGAAGTTACGAATAAACTTCTGATAATAGTTGGCAAAGCCCAGGAATCGCTGCAGAGGACGTAAACCTACGGGTCGGGGCCACTGTAGGACTGCCGAAAGTTTCTCTGGGTCCATCAAAAAACCAGCAGTGAAAATGACAGCCCGGGAATTTAACCTGTTCACGATGGAACTCGCACTTCTCCAGTTTACAATAGAGATTGTTTTCTCTTAGTTTCTGAAGCACACAACAGACATGTGTGTGGCTCTCCAGGGACTTAGAAAATATGAGGATATCATTGAGATAAACCACCACACATAACTGCAACAAATCTCGGAGGACATTGTTAATAAATTCCTGGAAAACTGCGGGGGCGATACAAAGGCCAAAAGACATTACGAGGTACTTATAATGGCCTGTTCTGGTATTAAAAGCAGTTTTCCACTCGCCCGCCCTAATTATTACGCATGAGATTATATGCCCCTCTCAAATAAAGCTTTGTGAAAACCGTTGCTCCCTTGAGGCGGTCAAATAACTCAGTAATCAATGGAATCGGGTAGGCATTCTTAATCGTGAAACGATTGAGACCCCTATAATCAATACAAGGTCTCAGTTCACCGCTCTTCTTCTTCACAAAGAAGAAACCAGCACCAGCAGGAGACGAGGATTTGCGGATGAAACCTCAAGAAAGTGCGTCTGCAACATACTCCTCCATGGCCTTATCCTTCAAGACCGACAAAGGGTAGACCCGGCCGAGAGGGGGTATGGCACCAGGTTGAAGGTCAATCGCGCAATCATAAGGCCGGTGTGGAGGCAAACTAACCGGCTTGACCTTTGTCAAAGACATCGCTAAAATCGCTGTACTCCTCTGGCAGGGAAGAGAGTGAAGAGGTGCACAGGACTTTGGCTACCTTCTGGAAGCATGTCTTACTGCATTGTGGCGACCAGGAGAGAACCTCAGCACGGAGCCAATCAAAAGAGGGGTTGTGCCTCTGTAACCAAGGATAACCAATAACCAGAGGAAACCTAGGTGAGGAAATAACTTGGAATTAGATTATCTCATGTTGAAGAGCCCCTACGGCAATGGATAACGGAACCGTCTCATGAGTCACATGGGCAGGCTGTAGAGGTCTCCCGTCAAGAGCCTCAATGGCAAGTGGAGTGTCACGCAGCTGCAGTGGAATCGAGTGCTGCGATACAAAGGCAGCATCAATGAACAGGCCTGCAGCCCCAGAGTCGATTAGAGCCTGTATCTCGATGGATGACTCAGCCTAAGAAAGGGTGACTGAAACCAGGGGCTTATCCTTCTGGATAACTGGGGACGAAACAACGCCACCTAAGGTCTGTCCATGATGTTCCCTGGACGAGTAGGACAAGACTTCAAAAAGTGACCTGCCTGGCCACAATAAAGGCACAATCTCTCCCTCCTCCTAAAGGCTCTCTCATCCGCAGAGAGACGCGTGAAGCCTAAGTGCATGGGTTCATCTTCACTGACCAACTCTGTACCAGGAGGCATGGGAGGTGAGGGAGGCACGGCACGGTGGGACCACAAAGCTCGGAGGCAAACGTACAGGAGGCTTCCGCAAGCGCTCCTTAAAAGAGTGTGTTTCTCTGAGTCTGGAGTCAGTGAGGATGGCAAATGTAATCAAGCTCTCCAGCTCAGTGGGTATATCTCAGGTTGCTATCTCATTCTTGATGGAATCCGAGAGACCATGAGAGAAAGCAGCCACGAAGGCCTCATTGTTCCAAGCAACCTCTGCTGCCAGAGTATGGAATTCAATGGCGTAGTCGGCAACAGTTCTCGTACTCTTTTTGATAGACATGAGGCACTTGGCAGCAGTAGCGGAGCATGCGGGAATGTCAAATACCCTTTTAAAGGAGGCCACAAAGTCAGGGTAACTCAAGACAACAGGTTTTTGCGTCTCCCATAGAGGGTTTGCCCAGGCCAAGGCTCTCTCAGAAAGCAAAGATATCATGAAACCTACTTTGCTTCTGTCCGTGGGAAACGCCTGGGGCAGCATCTCAAAGTAAATCTCAACCTGGTTGAGAAACCCTTTGCATTGAACTGGATCACCCCCAAATCGCTGGGAAAGCGGAGCAGAACCAGACATACCTCTTATAGAGGTAATACTCGAGGCGGGTGCCTGCACAGAGACTGGTGCTGCAGCAGGGACAGCCCGCAACTCAGGTTGTACCGGAGCAGCCACAGTGGGAGTTTCCAGGTGAGCCGTGCGACTCAGGAGCATTTGTAACGCTATGGCAAACTAATCCATATTGCTCATCCGATATGGAAAAAATATTACCAACAAGTGGATTGACTGTATCTTCTGAAATCATGGCCTTCATCTACTATCAGGAACCATGAATCAGACCGAGACAGAAGTATAGTTAAATCACACTTGTTTAATAAAAATAATAATAAGGTAAACAGAGTAAGCGTAGTCAAAACAAGCCAGAGTTCAGTAACTGGACCGGGTATCAGCCAAGCAATGTCAGAGAGCCAGAGATAAATGTAGTAGTATAGCAAGCAGGATCAGGAGCTAGAAGGAACGTCAGCCGAGCAAGTCCTCAACAGGAACACAGGAGAAGGTCTCTGTGATGTTGACAAAGGCGAAGGCAGAGATGAAGTGAGCTGGACGACTTTAAGTAGGCAGGACTGACCAGCAGAATCAACAACAGCTGGGTAACTGTGGAGAGAGATGGGAGCTGGCAATTAGCCAACAGCTGAGCAGCCAGCTCAGAGAAGGAAGGGCTGAGCCCAGCCCTGACACAAACTTGTCTTAGCCTGGGTGACAGAGGATGAGGAGGATGAGGATGGCTTCATTATCTACTCCACCAACTCTTCTGCATGTTGTGGGTCAATACCACAATCAGCAGCAGAAAAAAAAAACAAGGGTGCCCCACGGCTACCTGCAGAGGATGCACCATGTCCACGACCACCACTGTTGACTATTTACACAGAGGCTGCTTGTCCTCTTTTAGTGGCCTATGAGCGTCTGCCTCTCCTTGATGGCCTTCCGGACGTGATGGGGATTTTTTCTTTTCACAGCACACTACGTGTATTATATACTGTGTACACCGTCTGCACTGTATTAGAAACGGTACACTGCCTGCACTGTATTATATACACTGTACACTGCCTGAAGTGTATTAGAAACTGTACACACTGTATTATATACTGTGTACATCGCCTAAAGTGTATTAGAAACTGTACACCACCGAATGCAGTGCATATATACACTACACTGAATGCAGAGTATATGAGTTTATATATATGACATTACTGTAACATATTTGGTAAATGTCTATCCATCTGTACGCTCTACTCTGCTGAACTGACATTACTGTAACATATTTGGTAAATGTCTTCTGCTGTCATATCTTTAAACTTCTATATTTAATGCTAGCTATATAATAAGCACACTACAATAGCAACATTACTTGTGATTGATTCTCAACCCCATTTTGCTTGAGTGATCAGGAGAGTGATATAGATAGATATATATCTATATATCTATACTAGACTGTATATATATACTAGACTGTATATATATATACAGTATCTCACAAAAAATATTTTATTATATCTTTTCATGTGACAACACTGAAGAAATGATACTTTGCTACAGTGTAAAGTAGTGAGTGTACAGCTTGTATAACAGTGTAAATTTGCTGTCCCCTCAAAATAAAAAGTGAGCACACCCCTAAGTGAAAATGTCCAAATTGGGCCCAATTAGCCATTTTCCTTCCCCGTGTCATGTGACTTGTTAGTCTTACAAGGTCTCAGGTGTGAATGGGGAGCAGGTGTGTTAAATTTGGTTTTATCGCTCTCTCTCATACTGGTCGCTGGAAGTTCAACATGCCACCTCATGGCAAAGAACTCTCTGAGGATCTGAAAAAAATAATTTTTGCTCTACATAAAGATTGCCAAGACCCTGAAACTGAGCTGCAGCACAGTGGCCAAGACCATACAGCGGTTTAACAGGACAGTTTTCACTCAGAACAGGCCTTGCCTTGGTTGACCAAAGAAGTTAAGTGCACATGCTCAGTGTCATATCCAGAGGTTGTCGTTAGGGAATAAACATATGAGTGCTGCCAGCATTGCCGCAGAGGTTGAAGGGTTGGGGAGTCAGCCTGTCAGTGCTCAGACCATATATCGCACACTGCATCAAATTGGTCTGCATGGCTGGCTTTCCCAGAAGGAAGCCTGTGGGGCATCCTCAAACGGAAGGTGGAGGAGCGCAGGGTCCACCAGCTCCGTGATGTCATCATGCAGAAGTGGAAAAAGACTTCAGTGACAACCTGTGAAGCTCTGGTGAACTTCATGCCCAAGAAGGTTAAGGCAGTGCTGGAAAATAATTGTGGCCACACAAAATATTGACACTTTGGGCTCAATTTAGACATTTTCACTTAGGGGTGTACTTACTTTTGTTGCCAGCAGTTTAGACATTAATGGCTGTGTGCTGAGTTATTTTGAAGGGACAGCAAATTTACACTGTTATACAAGCTGTTATACACTCCCTACTTTACATTGAAGCAAAGTGTCATTTCTTCAGTGTTGTCACATGAAAAGATATAATAAAATATTTACAAAAAGGGTGGGAGGGGTGCACTCACTTTTGTGGGATACTATATATATATATATATATATATTAGACTGACTGTATATATACACTGAGCAAAATTCTAAACGTAACACTTTTGTGTTTGCCCCTATTTATCATGAGTTAAACTTTAAGATCTATGACTTTTTCTATGCACACAAAAGGCCTATTTCTGACTGTCAAATATTGTTCACAAATCTGTCTAAATCTGAGTTAGTGAGCACTTCTAGTTTGCCGAGATAATCCATCCACCTCACAGGTGTGGCATATCAAGATGCTAATTAGACAGCATGATTATTGCACAGGTGTGCATTAGGCTGACCACAACAAAAGGCCACTCTAAAATGTACAGTTTTACTGTATTGTGGGGGTCCGAAAACCAGTCAGTATCTGGTGTGACCATCATTTGCCTAATGCAGTGCAGCATTTCTCCTTCGCACAGAGGTAATCAGGTTGTTGATTGTGGCCTGTGGCTATTGTGTTCTGACAGCACTCTGACCCCTCTACACTCCAGATATCCCCCCAGCATTCTGACCCCTCTACACCCTCGATATTCCCCCAGCACTGTAACCATATACCATAAGATACCCCTTGTATTGTGACCCCACTACATCCCTGATACCCCCTACACCAGTGGTCCTCAACTCCAGTCCTCAGGACCCACTAACAGGCCAGAGTTTAAGTATTACCTTGGGGAGATGCAGACTAGAATACTGCAATCACTGAGCAGAAAATTATGTCACCTGTGATGTATTTCAGTTATCTTGCAAACCTGGCCTGTTAGTGGGTCCTGAGGAAAGGAGTTGAGAACCACTGCCCTACACTGTGGCCTCTCTACATCCCTGATACCTCTAGCACTATAGCCACCCAAGCTACCCCAAGCATTGTTACCCTCTATACACCCCAGATCCCCCCTCAGCATTGTTTTCTCCCATACACCCTTGATATCCCCCAGCACCATTATTCCATCCATATAGTACCCCCTTTTCCAGTGAAGATACACTGCATGTAAACTTTTGGCTCTGTGCCCAACTCCAGCACTGCACTCACCTATACCAATCAAGCAGACAGAAGGAGGGGCGGAGGAGGGAGAATCTCTCCGGAATTCCAAGCCTTTCGGTGCAAACACTGTGCTGGACAGCTGGGCCCACCATGACACCATCCACAATGCTACTTCTGCAGGTGGGCTCTCAGTGCTGCTGACTCAGCAGCTCCCACTCTAGCTCCTACCTTGCAGCCTTCGAGTTCCAAGCATTCAAGTTGCATGGGGTGGGGTCAGAGCATCACTGGCGCTCCAGCCCTGCCCCTCCCTGGTGGCTGTGAGATAATAGGTATTGAGCACAGTACAGAGCACCGCTGCCAGCCTGCCTCCCCTGTGTATCCATTGCTCTCAGTGCCATCATGGGTCCCCCAATTGCGGGGCAGCGTGGGCTCAAGGACCAGCTGCTTTGGGGAAAGTGCAGGGGCCCCCCATGCAGCTGAGGCCCCTGGGCAGTGCCCAGGTGTGCCCTCTCTTTAAGACAGCCCTGACCAAGGGTCTGGCTGCTGGGGCCAAGGGTCTGGCTGCTGGGGCCAGGGGTCCGGCTGCTGTGGCCAAGCGTCTGGCTGCTGGAGCTGGGCTGCTGGTCCTGGGGTCTGGTTGCTGGAGCTGGGGTCTGGCTGCTGGTCCTGGAGCCTGGTGTCTGGCTGCAATGGGGCCGGTGAGCCATCCCAGTCAGAGAATTCCCCAGAAGGAAGGGGGTGGGCAGAGGCAGAGAGAAGACTGGGTGCCCGTGATCTGCAGGCTGTAGCAATTAGAAAAAAACAAACTTTCCCCTGTCAAGCAGACTCTTTCTCTACTTTCGGGTGCTACTTCGCAGTGATCTCCTGTGCGACAAGTACATGACAGTCCCGGTCTGCCCGGCGGATTGCTATAGAAGAGACCAGGACTGTCGTGTACTTATCGCACACGACAGGAGATCACTGCGGAGTGGAGAAAGAGTCCGCTTGACAGGGGAAAGTTTTTCTTTTTCTTTTAATTACTACAGCCTGCAGATCACGGGTGGCGCACAGTCTTCTCTCTGCCTCCGCCCCCCCCCCCCCCCCCGCTGAATTGGCCGGACCGACCCGACCTTAAAATAACAGTACCCATGCAGCAGCCACAGCAGGCTGGGGACAGCAGTGTGGGATGTCCCCCCTCTCTGCCTCAGCTCGCAGCGCCTTACATGCGCCTGTCACTCAGCCACAGACAGCGCGGCCGTACTCCATTCTGTGGCTGACTGACAGACCCAGCCGGGAGATCGTCCTGCACTCGCGGGTGTCTGGGAGCCTGCAGCCAAATGCGTGAGACTCCAGCGGCTCGCGTGAGACTTGGGATGTCTGATATTTAAAAAAAAAAACAAAAAACTGTGAATCACAAATGCACAAGCTAGCTACAACTAGTGAGATTTTTGTGTTTTTTTGCAATCAAAACATGGAAATTAGGTTCAGTTACCAACAATGTGACTCACATGTCATGTCTAACACATCAACAAATCAATTGGCTCATCATTGGTTCCCATACCCGCAAGGTGAAGATTCCCTTTGTTAGTCATGCTTTGCCATAAATAAAGTCAAAATCTGGATAGTAAAAAGTTTATTCTTCTTTCTTATTACTCCTTATGGGCTTCCTGTCCTAGTAACCTCATAGCATGTGAAATGGCTCAATGTCAGCTGAATTAACATTGACATGACAAGTAGTTAGGCCGGGAATATTACCACAAACAGTCAACTCTTCGCCATACCGTTGCCCCCGAGAGATAATTGCTTTCCGTTGTTTCTCTTTGTTGTCAATAAACAGATTTGAAATGCACCATTAATGAATAGCAGATGTGCAGTATTGTAGACAAAGGTGCAATTTATCTGAGAGCTGAATTCATGCTAAAATCAGTTTGAGATAAATTAAATCCATAATTTTACCATTCAGGTTGCAGCGATTATTGTTAAGACAGACCATTAGTGAGGACATCAGTTGTGGTTTCTGTATTTCAAACAATGCTTTACTTGTCTTACAAGAATATCAGACTTTAGATCATTTATATCATCCTATGGTGGACCTGTCCCTATACGCATTAAAAAAGGAATTCTAATTTAACTGTGAACGCATCCTACAGTACATACTGTAAAAGAAGAAGCAGGGCCATCTTTTCGCATGGGCACGCTGGGCAGTTGCTCAGGGGCCCCACTTGCCTGGGGAGGCCCCACCTGCCCAGCGACCCCAGCCATGGCCGGACTGGCCTACCGGGATACTGGGAAATTTCTCGGTAAACCGTCTGCCCTGGGGCCGCTTTGAGTTGCGGCTGCAGCGCTCCGCTCTTTCCCTCTCTCCTCCTCCTCCTATGTGTCACGGAGCTGGCTGGGTCTGTGTTCGGCGGCCATGCTGTAACAAGGTCCCGCCCCCCTAGACCGGCTTGTGTAATAGTAGATTGAATCAGTGTTCCATCTATCACACGAGCCAGGCTAGGGGGGCGGGACCTTGTTACAGCCAGCTCCGTGATACACAGGAGGAGATGCCCGCTGTGTATGTGTGTTACCAGGTGATGATGAGTCTGTATTAATTGGCACAGTGATGCTGCATTCATGGGCACAGTGAGTGTGCAATTGTGGGCACAGTGAGACTGCATTCATGGGCACAGTGAAGCTGCAATGATGGGCACAGTGAGGCTGCATTTACGGGCACAGTGAGGCTGCAATGGTGGGCACAGTGAGGCTGCATTGGGGAGCACAGTGAGGCTGCATTCATGGGCACAGTGAGGCTGCAATGGTGGGTACAGTGAGGCTGCATTCACGGGAACAGTGAGGCTGCAGTGGTGGGTACAGTGAGGCTGCATTCACGGGAACAGTAAGGCTGCAGTGGTGGGCAAAATGAGACTGCATTCACAGGCACAGTGAGGCTGCAATGGTGGGCACAGTGAGGCTGCATTCATGGACACAGTGTGGTTGCATTTGATGGGCACAGTGAGGCTGCATCACGGGCACAGTAAAGCTGCATTTGATGGGCAATCATGCGTGATTGTGTAGACAGGGCCCCAGTGCACTGTATTCCCCGGGGGCCTATAATGCTCTTAAGATGGCACTGAGAAGAAGCAGTTAAATTTTTAAAGGATATGTAGACCCAATCACTAAATTCTGAATGGATTAAAATCAATAGATTTAAAAAGAAACCTTCCTGATAGGCCCTTGTTCTTACACTTCCTGTTATAGTTTGACAACACGCTTTTGCTGTCTATTGCATGGTGTCAGGGCTGGCTCCTGCTACTTAAGAAGGATATCTCTTTAAGTAGCCCATCTCCCGGAAGTGGGGAAGGGGACGTGTCAAAAACGGGCCCCCCTGCCTCCTGAAAGGTGCCAAATATGACACCAGAGGGGGGAGGAAGCATATAAGTGGAAGTTCAACTTTTGGGTAGAACTCCGCTTTAACGAGCAACTCTTTTCTTTCAGTGCTGAGAGTCTGCTCAGCTGTGGGTTAATTACCAGCCTCTCATTGTTACCACAGTGACTCACTATTTACCTGCCTCATTAGTCCAGCCTACAGCCAGACCCTTTTTGCTATTTAAGCAGCTTAGCTTATTTCCTCTTTGCCCTTGCATGATCTATGATCTCTAATGCCCTGTACACACGACCGTTTTTCCCGTCATAATAAACTCTGAAGGTTTTTCCAACGGAATTCCGCTAAAACTGTCTTGCGTGCACACGATCACACCAAAGTCCAACCGTCAAGAACGCGTGACGTACAACACGTACGACGGGACTAGAAAAAGGAAGTTCAATAGCCAGTAGCCAATAGCTTCCGTCTTGTACTTGCTTCAGAGCATGCGTCGTTTTTGGTATGTTGGAACAGCATACAGACGAGCGGTTTTCCCGATAGGAATTGATTCCGTCGGAAATATTTAGAACATGTTCTCTTTCTAGGTCCGTCAGAATTTTCAACGTAAAAAGTCCGATGAGGCACACACACGATCGGAATATATGATGAAAAGCTCACGTGTGTACGGGGCATAAGGCTTCATGTACACTGCTGCTGGTAAACGGACATTTAGGAGCAGTTGGGCATTCTCAGTACATTGGCACAGGGTCGTTTATAGTCGTTTATAGACAGTTGAGTTCAGAAGAATTTTTTGGAACGCAAAAAAATGCGTTCAGAACGGATGTTCAGAGGCATTTAAAACGCCAAATGCCGATAACAGCATGTAAACGCGGCATGTAAACGCGGCATGTAAACGTGGCAAAAGGGACGTTTTTAAATGTTGGTTGCTATCTGTCAAGTTAAAACGTTCAGGAGAGGTTGTAAAGCATCCATTGTACATGAAGTCTAAGTGCATTCCTTCCTGTGCTCTTGTGTTGACTTAACCTGGCTGACTTCCCTTCCGATTCCTGTTTCTGATTTTTGCTACTGATTATGCTGACTTCTGGTTTCCTGACCCTGGCCCGTCTGATTACCTGCTCTTGCATCCAAACCGTAGCTTCTGTTTTTTAAATACATTTCTGAACTTTGTTATTTTTGTCATTTCAATAAAGGTGTGATTTTTAACTGCACTTTCTGTCTCTGTTTGCTTTATGGTTCCCGGCACATGGTCACTCTGTCACACGACATGGACATGGAGTACAGTTGTAACTATCAAAAAACTCGCCCTTAAAAATGTCATGAAACCATCGCTGGAGAGCATGTAGACTGGAATTGATATGGGTTCGGGGTCGCCACCACCATGGGTTTAACCAGTTCGAAACCATCCACTGCACATTTACTGTGGCAGGGAGGACCAGCTGCACAAAACAATGTACCTGTTCGTTGTTGCTTGTTCCGGGTCTGGGGCGTGCATGAGTGCCGCTGGCGGACGGCTCCCACTGTGATTGGACACAGCGGCAGACATCATGTCCACCGGGACCCGCCGATCGTTGACAGGAGAGGCACAACGCCGATCTGCCTATGTAAACAAGGCAGACCGCCATTCTCTCAGAGAGGAAGATGGAGATCTTGTGTTTCTGCTAAGCAGAAACACATGTCTCTGGCTTTCTCCAGTTAAGCCATCCCCCACACCGTTAGAAAGCACTCCTTAGGAACACACTTAACCATTTGATCACCCCTGATGTTAACCCCTTCCCTGCCAGTGTCATTAGTACACTGAGAGTGCATTTTTTTTAACACTGATCACTGTATTAGTGTCACTGATCCCCAAAAAGTGTCACTTAGTGTCCAATTTATCTGCCGCAATGTCGCAGCCCTGCTAAAAATCGCTGATCACCGCCATTACTAGTAAAAATAAAAATGCCATTAAAATATCCCATAGTTTGAAGACACGATAACTTTTGAGCAAACCAATCAATATACGCTTATTGGGATTTTTTTTAACCAAAAAGATGTAGCAGAATACATATTAGCCTGAATTGATGAAGAAGTGTGACTTTTAAAAATTTTTTATTGGATATGTTTGCATGCAAAAAGTAAAAAATATTGATTTTTTTTCAAAATTGTTAGTCTTTTTTTGTTTATAGCACAAACAATAAAAACCGCAGAGGTGATCAAATACCACGAAAAGAAAGCTCTATTTGTGGGGTTAAAAAGAACATAAATTTTGTTCGGGTACAGTGTTGCATGAACGCGCAATTTCTAGTTAAAGTAGCGCAGTGCCAAATTGCAAAAAATGCTGGTCAGGAAGGGGGTGAAACCTTCCGGGGCTGAAGTGGTTAAAGTATAACTAAAGGCAATTTTTTGTTGTTGTTTTGAATAGCCTGCAGAGGGATTAGAATGGTTGTTAGTTTTTATTGCTGTCTGTGTCTCCATTAAGGAGATTCACTCTCTCTATTTGTCCTGTTTACCATTATCATTGAAAGTGAAAGTAAAGAAAATCACAAATTTTGGGTTGTCCCCAGAAAAGTAATAGAGGGGAAATCTTCTAATGGGGACACTAGTTTTGGTGATTTGGGGGTCCTAGGAATTTCCTTAATTTGCAGGGATTTCCTCTCACTTTCCTCTTACTTCCTGTTTGGTTATAGGACAGGAAGTGAAGGGAAGTCTACACAATGGGACACAAATGGCAACAACAACAAAAAAAAAAATGACAAGGGTTATAACCCTCCCTAGCCAAAACAAAACAAAAACAGTTTTGCCCATAGTTCTACTTTAAGGTGAATTCCATAGGTTCAAAATTTGCAAATTTTTGCATTGGAGAATATTTTTTATATTTATAACACACAGCATGGACTTTGTACTATGCTCAGAAGATTAAGAAGGGTAAATAAGAGCATTCTGAATAAAGTCTCCTCACTATAAAAGAAGGCCACAGGGCAGCCATAGTGTCAGCCCCATCCCTAGCAAACTATACTATACATTATACTGCATGGCTTCCTTTAAAAATAAAAATAAAGATTCGAGGTTTGGGGTTTTTACATTTATTTGGTGGGTATATTGTTTCTTAATTGTATGTTGATATGAATTAAAGCGGTTGTAAAGGCAGAAGGTTTTTTATCTTAATGCATTCTATGCATTAAGATAAAAAGCCTTGTGTGTGCAGAAGCCTCCCCAGCACCCCCTAATACTTAAGCTCCATCTCTGTCCAGCGATGTCCATGAGGGTCCATCCGAGACTCTCCCTCCTGAGACACAGCAGCGGCGCCACTGGCTCACGCTACTGTCAATCAAAGTCAGCTAGCCAATCAGGGGAGAGGGGGGGCTGGGTCGAGTTGGGGATATGTGTCTGAATGGACACAGGGAGCTGTGACTCAGATTGGGTGACCCCAGAGCTAGCTGCTTGCTGTGGGAGCACTGAACAGGAGGGAGAAGCCAGGATCACAGAAGAGGGGCCTGAGAAGAGGAGGGTTCAGGCTGCTCTGTGCAAATCCACTGCAACAGAGCAGGTAAGTATAATAACATGTTTGTTATTTTTATAGGGGAAAAAAATAGCCTTTACAATCACTTTAAGTTAATACTGCATTTTTTTTTTTTACTGCAAGTCTTTTTTTTAAGTATGCACAGCATATTTGCACATTATGTCACACACACCCAGCAAAGTGATCCTTTCCCAGGCTGCAATGTCCATGCTCCCCTGCATTAAGGTGACCAGATTTTTTAAATGAAATCCGGGGACATATTTTTTTTACTAGTAACGGCAGCAATTAGCGACTCTCTGCCCGTCGCCGCCCGCCTCACAGCCTGTCAAGTCTTACTCTGCGGCCCTGGCTACTACTGGATGGGGAGCGGAGGAAGATCACTCTGCCAGGGAAGGCAAGGTGGCTGGCCAGGACTTGAGCCAAGGCAAAAGAACATGCGAGCAGGAGCGGAAAGGGCATGTACCCGAAACTTAAGAAATATTCTCTCCGCACCAACCAGCACATGATCATCAGAAAGGGGCACAGATAATGAAAAAAATTCAGATTTTTCTTTTTTAATTCTGCACTGACTGTCTTTGAAATTGCCCCAGCCCCTGTTCAAATCCAATCCAGGGTCGAATCCGGGGACAGACTTGGTTTGGGGACAGTGTCCTCAATCCGGGGACTGTCCCCGGAAACCGGGTATGTCTGGTCACCCTACCCTGCATGGCTTGTGCTTCCTGTTGTCCTTACTAGGTCTTCTTCCAGGTTCAGAGTCTTGGTTGGCTGGGACCAGATGACATAACTCCTGTGCATGTTCAGGGGCAGTACTTAGTTTCTGCACACAATCGTGTCGAGGCTGTCCATTGAGCTGCACTGACAAGCATGGAGAAGTATTTAGAAGTCATTTTTTAATGAATTTTCTTCCACTTCAATGAATACAAGTGTAAACAAGTGTTACTTCTAATGAGGGTCTCCTTGGAGGAGAAAATATGTATTGACTGACATGGCTCAGTGCAAATCACTGCTTAGTGAAGCATTTGTTTGCATCTCGCTAAATCACACTACCCTGACAGCTCCTGTTACATGGTTGGACCTAAGCTTTTTTTGGGTGCAGAAAATTCTGATAACATGTGAACACTTTCTGTGGTGTCTGGCCATTGTACAGTGCAGTTTAACACTGATTACTGTATTGGTGTCACTGGTCCCCAAAAAGTGTCACTTTGGGGTTGATTTACTAAAGGCATATTGACTGCGCACTTTGCAATGTGCAGTTGCACTCTACAAAGAGCAGTTGCTTCAGAGCTTAGTAAATGAGCAGAAGCTTTGCTGACTTCCCTCATCCAATCACGTGTAAGCAAAAATGCTGTTTTTTTTTTTAATTCTCCTTCCATGTGATTGGGCATTCTTTGCAAAGTGAAGCTTTACCTCATTTATTAGGTTCTGAAGCAATTGAACTTGCAGAGTTGTCTTTAGTAAATCAACCCCTTAGGCCCCTTTCACACTGGGGTGGGTATTCGGGGTAAAACCGCCCCGCTAGTGGCCGAGAAAGGGTTAAAAACCACCGCAAAGTGCCTCTGCAGAGGCACTTTGCCGGCGGTATAGCCGCGCTGTCCCATTGATTTCAATGGGCAGGAGCGGGGAAGGCTCCTTCCCCGCTCCAAAGATGCTGCTGGCTGGACTTTTTTTCCTGTCCTGCCAGCGCACCGCTCCAGTGTGAAAGCCCTCGGGGCTTTCACACTGGAGACAAAGCAGCGGCACTTTCGGGTCGGTTTGCAGGCGCTATTATTAGCGCAATAGCGCCTGCAAACCTCCCCAGTGTTAAGGGGCCCTTAGTGATCCGATTTGTTTGCCGCAATGTTACAGTCACGCTATAAGTCGCTGATCGCCTCCATTACTAGTAAAAAATATAAAAATAAATAAAAACTCTGTAAATCTATCCCATAGTTTGTAGACACTATATCTTTTGCGCAAACCAATCAAAATACACTTATTAGGATTTTTTTATTTTAATATGTTACAGAATATATATTGGCCTAAATTGATGAGGAAATTTGATTTTTTCCATTTATTTTTTTATTGGATATGTTTTATAGCAGAAAGTAGATTTTTTTTTTCAAAATTGTCGGTCTTTTTTTGTTTATAGCGTAAAAAATAGAAAAATGCAGAGGCGATCAAATACTACCAAAAGAATAAAGGACATAAATTTTATTTGGGTACGGCGGCGCACGACCGTGCAATTGTCAGTTAAAGTATCTCAGTGCTGTATCACAAAAATTGGCTAGTTCATGAAGGGCGGTAAACCTCCCGGAGGGCAAGTGGTTAAATGAAAATTTTACAATCTGTTATTGTACAAGAATTATGTTTGTGTTTGTCCCATTAGATAATTTAAACGAAAGCTGTGTACTAACGATCAGATTATACTACGATCACTTCGAAAGCGGTATTTTTTGTACGATTTTCTGATGGGCCTTTAGAATGCTTTCCTATCCAGAAGGTTATGCCGCTTACACTCGAGCGGACTTTACGGCAGACTTTGCCCGGCGGATGGGATTTCGTCAGACAATTCGATCGTGTGTGGGCTCCAGCGGACTTTATTTTCTCAAAAGTTGGATGGACTTAGATTTGAAACATGTTTTAAATCAATCCGTCGAACTCGAGTCCGGTCGAAAAGTCCGCTCGTCTGTATGCTAGTTCGACGGACAAAAAGCCACGCTAGGGCAGCTATTGGCTACTGGCTATGAACTTCCTTGTTTTAGTCCAGTCGTACGTCATCATGCACGAATTCGACCGACTTTGGCGGATTGTGTGTAGGCAAGTCCGTTCATTCAGAAAGTCCGTCGTAAAGTACGTCGAAAAGTCCACCGGGCAAAGTCTGCCGTAAAGTCCGCTCGTGTGTACGTGGCATTAGAGAAATTTTTATTCAGGTGTAGCACTACCCCTGTAGCACTACAAGGGCTGCTGGTACCTGTCTCCCCTATTTCAGCATAGACAGGCCACAAGCATTTTTCACTTTCATTCGGACACAAGAAGTCAGTCTCTGAGCTTGTTTTTGTTGGGTTTTTTTTAGGGGTAATAACTTGGATGGGGTAGAGGGGTTATGGGATGCCAAACTTGACAGAAACAATGAATAGGGTCAACTTCCTTCCTCTGTACAAAGTAAGTAACCTAAGACTGCTCTCTCTCCTAAGCACTTTCAACCCTTCAGGATCAGCGGCAAAAAGTCCCTTGAGGACTAGGAGCTCTTAGTCCCCTTTAGAAAAATAGCACGGTCTGTTGTAAACTGCATGCAGGAGTATCTCCTCTCCTTTGTAGAACTCCCAGCTCCACTGCCTGCAGAAACTACCAACCCACCTGGTTGCTCTGAAGATCTCCCAGGACAAGGAATAAAAACAGCGCTGTCCTTCAGAAATCTTGTGAATCCCTGGGTGTGCTGATATACTCACTCAGTCCTCCTTGCTTCCTGCTGCTTCTTAGGCAAGATTCCTTCTCAAATTGTGATGCTGATAGGTTCTTTCCAAGTCAGCCAAGCCTGGAGGCAGAGCCCCCCAAGCCTCAGGGGTCCCCTCCTAGGCCACCGACAGCCTCCTCAGCACTCCATCTTCCACCCAACTCCTCTGCTGGCATGGCTCCCTCATATCTAAGCGCTGACCTAACCATCCTGCTAGGACATTCTGCCTGTGAATTTGCCAAGTTCCCTCAAGTATGCAGAACAGAAACTCCTGGCCTCCACCCACTAACTTCTAGAAGCTTCTACCAGCTTCTAGATCTAGGGGGAGGTACCAGAGACCTGCCTCTGTGGAGCCATCCAGCCTGACCTGTAGTAACCCGACCCAATTTCTGACTCACTTACCATGAGTCTTTAGGGTTTGGACATTTTCACTTAGGGGTATACTCACTTTTGTTGCCAGCGGTTTAGACATTAATGGCTGTGTGTTGAGTTATTTTGAGGGGACAGCAAATTTACACTGTTATACAAGCTGTACACTCACTACTTTACATTGTAGCAAAGTGTCATTTCTTCAGTGTTGTCACATGAAAAGATAGAATAAAATATTTACAAAAATGTGAGGGGTTTACTCACTTTTGTGAGATACTGTAACTTAAATTTGCCTGTACTAACACTAGTAGCACACTATAGGGTGTTACACAGGTATCATCCAGGATCAGCATCCAGTTTGTGAACCAAGATGGCACCTTAGAGACAATTGTGTAAATCCTGGTACCTTCCCAGTTCTTGACAAAGATCGGCCCCTGTTGCAGCCCCTCACTTTGTGACTTACTTCAAGTTATAATGCTGCAGTCTGATCCCTGGGGGTCAGAAAACAGAAGAAATGCTTCCTCCTGTCTGCAACAGACTGATGACTATCTCAGGCTCGGCAAAGTCATCTGATTGGAGTACAAGGATGGCTTTTTAATGAGCGTACATGTTTTTTGAAACAATGATAGTGGTAATATATATTGTGACATGTCAGTAATATACTCATGCAAATGCAAACCTGTGAAGTTGCTTAAATTATAAATAAAGGCAAAACTTTTTTTTTTTGGTTTCGGATAGAGTGGAGAAGAATTAAAACACTTGTCAGGTTTGTATTGCCCTCTGTTCCTCTGTTAATGGAGAAGCACCCTTCTGTTTTTCCTGTTTTCATCAAAAGTGAAAAAAAATTGCAAATTTTTGGTTTACCGTATTTATCGGCGTATAAAACGTGCCAGCGTATAACACACACCCCAAGTTTAGGTGGGAAGTTTAAGGAAAAAAACTTTTAGGAGGGAAGTTTAAGGAAAAAAACTTACATTTTAAATGCCCATCAGTGCAGCCTTGTTCAGTGTCCACCTGCAGCCTTGTCCAGTGTCCATCTGCAGCCTCCATCTGCAGCCTTCCGCAGTGTGCATCTGCAGTCTTGCCCAGTGTCCACCTGCAGCCTTCCCCCGTGTCCGTCTGCACCCTTGCCCAAAATTGCAGCATGTTTGGTTTTTAAATTTGCTGCCGCCGCCGCCGCCACCGGGATATTCGGCTCCTCTCGCCGCCGACATAGAGCGAGCTGAGCCAAGCCAAGTGTACTGTGTACTCGGCTACTCGGCTCCGCTCATAGTCACGCCTCCGTCCCGCCCCTTGGGCCGGCGCCTATGATGGACGCAACGCAGGTCCAATGGCGGGACGTAAAGGCTAGGAGGCAGGACTGGGCGTGACTGCGAGTGGAGCCGAGTAGCCGAGTACACAGTACACTCGGCTCGGTCAATGTTGGCGGAGCTCCTCTTACCCACAGACAGCGGGGGATCGGCGTATAACATGCACCCATGATTTTCCCCTGATTTTAAGGGGAAAAAAGTGCGTGTTATACGCCGATAAATACGGTATTTATTATAGGTACTTATATAGCGCCATCAATGTACACAGCGCTTTACATATATATTATACATTCACATCAGTCCCTGCTCTCAATTACAGTGCCTTGCAAAAGTATTCACCCCCCTTGGCATTTTTCGTGTTTTGTTGCCTCACAAACTGGAATTAACATGTATTGTTTGAAGATCTGCATCATTTAATTTACAGAACATGCCTACAACTTTGAAAATGTTTTTTTTTTTATTGTGTAACAAACAACAAATAGGACAAAATAATGTGCATAACTATTCACCCCCCTAAAGTCAATACTTTGTAGAGCCACCTTTTGCGGCTATCACAGCTCGAAGTCGCTTTGGATAAGTCTCTATGAGCTTGCCACATCTTACCACTGGGATTTTTGCCCATTCCTCCTTGCAAAACTGCTCCAGCTCCTTCAAGTTGGATGGTTTGCGCTTGTGAACAGCAATCTTTAAGTCTGACCACAGATTTTCTATTGGATTGAGGTCTGAGCTTTGACTAGGCCATTCCAACACATTTAAATGTTTCGCCTTAAACCACGCAAGTGTTGCTTCAGCAATGTGTTTGGGGTCATTGTCCTGTTGGAAGGTGAACCTCCGTCCTAGCCTCAAATCACACACAGAGTGGTACAGGTTTTGCTTAAGAATATCCCTGTATTTAGCACCATCCATGTTTCCCTCAACCCTGACCAGTTTCCCAGTCCCGACTGCTGAAAAACATTACCACAGCATGATGCTGCCACCACCATGTTTCACTGTGGGGATGGTGTTCTTTTGGTGATGTGATGTGTTGGGTTTGCACCAGACGTAGCGTTTTCTTTGATGGCCAAAAAGATTTTAGTCTCATCAGACCAGAGCACCTTCCTCCATACATTTTGGGAGTCTCCCACATGCCTTTTCGCAAACTCAAAATGTGCCATTTTGTTTTTTGCTGAAAGTAATGGCTTTCTTCTGGCCACTCTGCCACAAAGCCCAACTCTATGGAGCGTACGGCTTATTGTCGTTCTATGTACAGATACTCCAGTCTCTGCTGTGGAACTCTGCAGCTCCTCCAGGGTTACCTTAGGTCTCTGTGCTGCCTCTCTGATTAATGCCCTCCTTGCCCGGTCCGTGAGTTTTAGTGTGTGGCCGTCTCTTGGCAGGTTTGCTGTTGTGCCATGCTCTTTCCATTTGGTTATGACAGATTTGATGGTGCTCCTAGGGATCATCAAAGAGTTGGATATTTTTTTTTATAACCTAACCCTGACTTGTACTTCTCAAAAACATTGTCCCTTACTTGATTGGAGAGTTCCTTGGTCTTCATGGCAGTGTTTGGTTAGTGGTGCCTCTTGCTTAGGTGTTGCAGCCTCTGGGGCCTTTCAAAAAGGTGTGTATATGTAATGACAGATCATGTGACACATAGATTGCACACAGGTGGACATCATCTTACTAATTATGTGACTTCTGAAGGTAATTGGTTACACCAGAGCTTTTTATGGGCTTCATAACAAAGGGGGTGAATACATACGCACATGCCAATTATCATTTTTTTTATTTCTCAAAAATAGTTTTATGTATATATTTTTCTAATTTTACTTCACCAACTTAGACTATTGTGTTCTGATCCATTACATATAATTCAGATTAAAAAAACATTGAACTAAAGACTGTAATGTAACAAAATAGGTAAAAAGCCAAGGGGGTGAATACTTTTGTAAAGCACTGTAGCTTACAATCTAACTCACATCCATACACATACTAAGGCCAATTTACCTGCAAGCATGTCTTTGGAGGGTTGTCTTTGGTGGGTGCCACGCAGGCACATGGAGAACATGAAAACTCCAGACAGATAGTTGAAATGAATAGTGATCTGCGCAGTTCCTCAATCGTCACAATGTGATAAAAAATATAAAACAATAATATGTGATTCGAAAGCGAATGTCCAAAAATCTGTGAATGAATCAAAAAATAAAAAACTACAATAATAATCTCAATGAACTGAATCCAAATTAATAGTCCAAGTGTCAGTAAATGAAAAATGATTTAAACTTCCATCCACAAAATTAATCCTGTGCCTTCACACAACTGGTCAATGCTCACAGAACTCTCACAACTATATAGTGGATAAATAGCATTTTAGATCCAAAGTGGTAATGATATCCAACTTTCAGGGTCCAAACTACAGGCTCTATGCTATGAATGATCAGCCTCTAGGACACATGCAGGGAATTACGATATCCAATCTCCAGACTCCAGATTATATTCTCTTAATATACCAACCCAAGGCTCCTGTTCACATAGGAAATAAAATAAAATTGTTATGCACACAAGAAAAGGCAAAATAGCGCAGGTTACATGGTTTGTGATATATTAAATGTTGCTGAAGATATGTCCTTTAGAGCAATGCACTCTCCGTGAGATGAAAGCAGTCTATGTGCTGGGCAGCCTTTAGATGGGAGGTGAAGCCGCTCCAAATATACAAAAAGAAAAACAACAAGAAAGGCGCCTCTTAGTAAACTGTACATTTAATAGCGTATTGGTATTAAAATCACTCACATTTCAAACTTAAATAGTCCAACGTAGAGAACTCAGTATAGGCATACGGGATAGCGTCCTCCTCTGTCCCACAGTCTTTTTCTCTCTTGCTGACGGCTGGTCTGTGTGGCATAGACTTCCGGGAACAGTGATTGTCCAGAACGAGGCTTGGCCACCGCCGAGCAGTTGATTGAGAGGCAGGGAAACTGGAACGCACATCCGAAGTATGTGCTGTACTGCCGTAAGGCGACGCGTTTCGGAGCATGCGCACTCGGGCGCGCTCCTTTCTCAAGCTAGGGATAATACAAAGAACTGCAGCCTATTTAAGTGCTCTAATGGCACCGCCACCTAATGGACATAGTAATAATTACATGCAGAAATGGACAAATGGAATATTTTGTCTATTGACTAAAGAAATAGAATATAAATATGATGTACTTAACATTAATATGTATGTGGTAATTAAAACAATGTGTTTTACATGTTGTTATGTATATCATTGTTGCCTGGATTAAATAGGTAGATAAATTAAAATAGACTAAAATAATAAGTCAACTTGTGAACTGAATAATTACATAGTTGCCTACGTGCACTAATGAACCATATGTAGTAGCCTAAATATAATATGTGGGGATAAACACTGTACTAATGGGCATATGTGTTAGTACATTGTGCATGATGACACTATATAATAATAATAACAATTGCAGATAAAAATAAATAAAATTAAATTTAAACTATGGGACTAATATTAGAATATAATTAAAACATAATTAAAACATATATATATATATGCTATACATATATACTAAAAATCTATATATATATATGTGTTAAAATGGAACTCAACTATCACCAACAAGGTATGTTTATCGGTAGTATATAGCCAGAATATGACAGAATTCTCCTAAACAAATGAATATTGAGCAGATGGTATACTCTAAGCCAATAATATTATTACAAATATTATTATAAAATGGTGGATATTTCTATTTCTTCGTTAATTCCACCAGGATTTAGGGCATCCAAGGAATAAATCCAGTAAGTTTCTCTTTCACATAATCTGTGAAATCTTTCAGCTATGGGTAAATTTTTTGGTATTTGTTCGATAACCCATACCTCAAGACCATCGGTTGATTTAGCATGGTATTCACAGAAATGGCGGGGGACACTGTGTTTGTCCCTCCCACCTTCTATTTTTCTTCTGTGTTCCCCGAATCTTTGCCTTAGTGGGCGTATCGTGCGCCCCACATAGATGAGGTTGCACGGGCAACTCAAGCCATAAACTACAAACTCCGAGCCACAATTATAGAAATTGTCAAGCACGTAAGTTTTTCCTTTAGTAGTAAACTGTTTTTTGCCATGCTTGACAAAAATGCAAGTTTTGCACATGGCTTTCTTACATTGGAACATGCCCTTGAGGGGAATCATGTGGGCCTGTGCTGGTACGGTTTCTTTAATGGGCTTTAATTTGCTAGGTGCTATTTTATTTTTTATGTTAGGGGCTTTCCTGTAGGTTATTTTGGGATGAGGCGGTAGGACTGGTTTCAGGTATGGGTCCTCAAGTAGGATAGGCCAATGCTTTTTAAATATTGCTTCCATTTTCAAGAATTTTGTATGAAACCTGGTGATGAAACGTCCTGATGGGTTGGATGTATTTTCATTTGGATGTTGGTTAGAGGGTATGGGTTGTAAATACTGTTTCTGTGCTTGGTCTACCAATGACTCTGGGTACCCTTTATCTTTGAGTTTTTTTCTGAGTAAATGGCTCTGTTCCTTATAGTCAGTCATTTGTGTACAATTCCTCCGTAGTCGACAGAATTGCCCTTTTGGTATATTGTTTTTCCATTTTTCATAGTGGCAACTTTTGTAATGTAACAGGGAATTTCCTGCTGTAGGTTTGAAAAAATTCCTTGCGTGTATCTCATTGCCAACATGGAAAAGGTCAAGGTCTAGGAAGGCTAGTCTTTCTTTGTCCATGACATAAGTGAAACTCAAACCGTGTGGGTTATTATTGCAGTGGGCCACAAACTGGTCAACAGCATCAATTGGACCATCCCAGATAATAATGATATCGTCTATAAAACGACCATAAAAAATGAGATGCCTGAGAAAGGGATTATTTTGCCATATGTATCTGTGCTCCCATAGTCCCATTGCCAAATTAGCATATGGGGGCGCAAAGTTGGCCCCCATAGCTGTCCCCTGAATTTGTAAATAGTATTGCTCATTGAATGTGAAATAATTGTGAGTTAGACAATAATTAGCACAATCCAAAATAAACGAAGCCTGTTTGTTGCTCATGTATGGGTCCTGGGATAAGAAATGATTGAGTGCTGATATTCCAAAGGTATGAGGAATGGACGTGTACAACGAGTTCACGTCTAGGGATATCCAAATATATTGATTCTCCCATCTATATGGTTTCAATAAGTCCAATAGATGGGTTCCATCTCGGATGTATGACTGCAGTCCTTGAGCTAGGGGCTGTAGATGGTGATCAATATATTTCGATAAACCTGAAGTAATACTATCCATGGCTGCGATTATGGGTCTTCCTGGAGGATTGGTCTGATTTTTGTGAATTTTGGGTATGTGATAGAAATATGGGGTACGGTAGAAATCCCTCCGTAAGAAGGATGCCTCGTTCTTACTAATGATGTTTGATTGAATAGCACCATTGACAAGAAGGTTTATGTCATTTTGGAATTCTGGTAGCGGATCCGACCTTAACTTTTGATAGGTGGAACTGTCTGCAAGTAAGCGTTCTGCTTCTTTTATGTAATCCACTCTGCTTTGGATTACAATTCCGCCGCCCTTATCGGCAGTTTTGATGATTAAATCTGTGTTGTCTGTTAATGCTTTTAGGGCCAGTTTCTCTTTTGTGGTGAGGCTGCCAAGAGAAATGGGACTCACCTCCTTCTGACTGCACATCTTTTTTAGGTCAGAAAAAACCATATTATAAAATGTGGTGAGGTGTGGGCCTTTAGATTGATATGGATAGAATGTTGATTTAGGTTTTAATCCAGAATGTTGAACTGGTGGAGAGGTATGTAGATGTTGTGTAAAAAGGTCTAATCCTGTATATGATTCGTCATGATAGAGATGTTCAAGCATCTCGATCATTTCTACATCAAAATCAAACTCCTGGTTTTCTGATTGAGGATCTATAGTACTGGTTAGAAGGGGACTGTTAGTATCATTTTTATTGTTTTTTGTATCTTTGATTTGAAAAAATCTGTGCAATGTTAAATTCCTAATATATCTATTAAGGTCTTTGAACAAAATGAATGGGTCTGGTTTATTGGATGGGGAGAAATTTAGGCCATGGTTTAGCAGAGAGACTTCAGCTGAGGATAGGGTGTGCTGGGACAGGTTGAAGATCTTGACCGTTTCAGGTTGTTGTTTGCTGGTGTTATTGTTTCTGTTTCTTCCCCCTCTACAGCCTCTCCGATGAATTTTCTTTTTAATTGGGTGGCTGGAGAGGGGTTTGTGGATAAAAAAGATGAATTATCTAGCGTGCTACATGAGCCAAATGTGATTGGTATATTAGTCGTCTCATATACCACCCAATTAAAAAGAAAATTCATCGGAGAGGCTGTAGAGGGGGAAGAAACAGAAACAATAACACCAGCAAACAACAACCTGAAACGGTCAAGATCTTCAACCTGTCCCAGCACACCCTATCCTCAGCTGAAGTCTCTCTGCTAAACCATGGCCTAAATTTCTCCCCATCCAATAAACCAGACCCATTCATTTTGTTCAAAGACCTTAATAGATATATTAGGAATTTAACATTGCACAGATTTTTTCAAATCAAAGATACAAAAAACAATAAAAATGATACTAACAGTCCCCTTCTAACCAGTACTATAGATCCTCAATCAGAAAACCAGGAGTTTGATTTTGATGTAGAAATGATCGAGATGCTTGAACATCTCTATCATGACGAATCATATACAGGATTAGACCTTTTTACACAACATCTACATACCTCTCCACCAGTCAGGCATGTACTGGCCATTGGGACTACAGGGAGTTTCCCGGTGGGCCGATGGCTCAGTGGGCCGATTTCAGTGACAGTGGACCGCTGCCTCCCTCCAGTCCTCTGTCCCCCCCCCCCCCCCCCCGCAGTGCTCACCTCCTCTCCCTGGCTAGTTATGCAGCGCGCCTGAATACAGACATGATGCTCAGGAGTCAACACTTAGAAGCTCATCATACGATCTGGAAGGAGGGCGGCCTCACTTTCCTGCCTAATCTTGTTCCATTGGGGGGGGGGGGGGCGCCAAACTGATTCTTTGCCCCAGGTGAAATAATGTCTAGCTTCCCCACTGATACTGCCTATAAGAGAAATAATGTAAAACGGCTAATAGCTAGTGGGGGGGGGGGGGGGCTTGGGTGGCAAGCCGGCATGGGAGAGACCTGTCAAAGTGGGCCAGTCTGGGTGAAGTCCAGGGCCAAATTTTTGTCCCAGTCCAGCCCTGCCACCAGTTCAACATTCTGGATTAAAACCTAAATCAACATTCTATCCATATCAATCTAAAGGCCCACACCTCACCACATTTTATAATATGGTTTTTTCTGACCTAAAAAAGATGTGCAGTCAGAAGGAGGTGAGTCCCATTTCTCTTGGCAGCCTCACCACAAAAGAGAAACTGGCCCTAAAAGCATTAACAGACAACACAGATTTAATCATCAAAACTGCCGATAAGGGCGGCGGAATTGTAATCCAAAGCAGAGTGGATTACATAAAAGAAGCAGAACGCTTACTTGCAGACAGTTCCACCTATCAAAAGTTAAGGTCGGATCCGCTACCAGAATTCCAAAATGACATAAACCTTCTTGTCAATGGTGCTATTCAATCAAACATCATTAGTAAGAACGAGGCATCCTTCTTACGGAGGGATTTCTACCGTACCCCATATTTCTATCACATACCCAAAATTCACAAAAATCAGACCAATCCTCCAGGAAGACCCATAATCGCAGCCATGGATAGTATTACTTCAGGTTTATCGAAATATATTGATCACCATCTACAGCCCCTAGCTCAAGGACTGCAGTCATACATCCGAGATGGAACCCATCTATTGGACTTATTGAAACCATATAGATGGGAGAATCAATATATTTGGATATCCCTAGACGTGAACTCGTTGTACACGTCCATTCCTCATACCTTTGGAATATCAGCACTCAATCATTTCTTATCCCAGGACCCATACATGAGCAACAAACAGGCTTCGTTTATTTTGGATTGTGCTAATTATTGTCTAACTCACAATTATTTCACATTCAATGAGCAATACTATTTACAAATTCAGGGGACAGCTATGGGGGCCAACTTTGCGCCCCCATATGCTAATTTGGCAATGGGACTATGGGAGCACAGATACATATGGCAAAATAATCCCTTTCTCAGGCATCTCATTTTTTATGGTCGTTTTATAGACGATATCATTATTATCTGGGATGGTCCAATTGATGCTGTTGACCAGTTTGTGGCCCACTGCAATAATAACCCACACGGTTTGAGTTTCACTTATGTCATGGACAAAGAAAGACTAGCCTTCCTAGACCTTGACCTTTTCCATGTTGGCAATGAGATACACGCAAGGAATTTTTTCAAACCTACAGCAGGAAATTCCCTGTTACATTACAAAAGTTGCCACTATGAAAAATGGAAAAACAATATACCAAAAGGGCAATTCTGTCGACTACGGAGGAATTGTACACAAATGACTGACTATAAGGAACAGAGCCATTTACTCAGAAAAAAACTCAAAGATAAAGGGTACCCAGAGTCATTGGTAGACCAAGCACAGAAACAGTATTTACAACCCATACCCTCTAACCAACATCCAAATGAAAATACATCCAACCCATCAGGACGTTTCATCACCAGGTTTCATACAAAATTCTTGAAAATGGAAGCAATATTTAAAAAGCATTGGCCTATCCTACTTGAGGACCCATACCTGAAACCAGTCCTACCGCCTCATCCCAAAATAACCTACAGGAAAGCCCCTAACATAAAAAATAAAATAGCACCTAGCAAATTAAAGCCCATTAAAGAAACCGTACCAGCACAGGCCCACATGATTCCCCTCAAGGGCATGTTCCAATGTAAGAAAGCCATGTGCAAAACTTGCATTTTTGTCAAGCATGGCAAAAAACAGTTTACTACTAAAGGAAAAACTTACGTGCTTGACAATTTCTATAATTGTGGCTCGGAGTTTGTAGTTTATGGCTTGAGTTGCCCGTGCAACCTCATCTATGTGGGGCGCACGATACGCCCACTAAGGCAAAGATTCGGGGAACACAGAAGAAAAATAGAAGGTGGGAGGGACAAACACAGTGTCCCCCGCCATTTCTGTGAATACCATGCTAAATCAACCGATGGTCTTGAGGTATGGGTTATCGAACAAATACCAAAAAATTTACCCATAGCTGAAAGATTTCACAGATTATGTGAAAGAGAAACTTACTGGATTTATTCCTTGGATGCCCTAAATCCTGGTGGAATTAACGAAGAAATAGAAATATCCACCATTTTATAATAATATTTGTAATAATATTATTGGCTTAGAGTATACCATCTGCTCAATATTCATTTGTTTAGGAGAATTCTGTCATATTCTGGCTATATACTACCGATAAACATACCTTGTTGGTGATAGTTGAGTTCCATTTTAACACATATATATATATAGATTTTTAGTATATATGTATAGCATATATATATATGTTTTAATTATGTTTTAATTATATTCTAATATTAGTCCCATAGTTTAAATTTAATTTTATTTATTTTTATCTGCAATTGTTATTATTATTATATAGTGTCATCATGCACAATGTACTAACACATATGCCCATTAGTACAGTGTTTATCCCCACATATTATATTTAGGCTAGTACATATGGTTCATTAGTGCACGTAGGCAACTATGTAATTATTCAGTTCACAAGTTGACTTATTATTTTAGTCTATTTTAATTTATCTACCTATTTAATCCAGGCAACAATGATATACATAACAACATGTAAAACACATTGTTTTAATTACCACATACATATTAATGTTAAGTACATCATATTTATATTCTATTTCTTTAGTCAATAGACAAAATATTCCATTTGTCCATTTCTGCATGTAATTATTACTATGTCCATTAGGTGGCGGTGCCATTAGAGCACTTAAATAGGCTGCAGTTCTTTGTATTATCCCTAGCTTGAGAAAGGAGCGCGCCCGAGTGCGCATGCTCCGAAACGTGTCGCCTTACGGCAGTACAGCACATACTTCGGATGTGCGTTCCAGTGTCCCTGCCTCTCAATCAACTGCTCGGCGGTGGCCAAGCCTCGTTCTGGACAATCACTGTTCCCGGAAGTCTATGCCACACAGACCAGCCGTCAGCAAGAGAGAAAAAGACTGTGGGACAGAGGAGGACGCTATCCCGTATGCCTATACTGAGTTCTCTACGTTGGACTATTTAAGTTTGAAATGTGAGTGATTTTAATACCAATACGCTATTAAATGTACAGTTTACTAAGAGGCGCCTTTCTTGTTGTTTTTCTTTTAATAAAATAAAATTGCCTCTCATGGTGAAGTACATTAAAACAAGTGATAATTTATTCAAGACGAGTGGATCAAAGACGTTTAAAAAGCGCAGTAAGGTAAAAACAATGCGTTACGTCACGTCACATGGCTTTATCAGGGGTTTGGTGACGTGATGTAATGCGTAGAGCATGGCCAGAGTTATCGCGGACTCAAAGTGATGTGAGAAGCGTTTAACGCTTTTGTTTTACCTTACTGCGCTTTTTAAATGTCTTTGATGAAAGCATCCACTCGTCTTGAATAAATTATAGCTTGTTTTAATGTACTTCACCATGGGAGGCAATTTTATTTAATTTCCTATGTTAACCAGAGCCTTGGTTTGGTATATTAAGAGAATATGGTCTGTGTCCTAGACGCTGATCATTCACGGCATAGAGCCTGTAGTTTGGAGCCTGGAAGTTGGATATCGTTACCACTTTGGATCTTAAATGCTATTTATCCACTATATAGAGGTGAGAGATCGGTGAGCATTGAGCAGTTGTGAGAAGGCACAGAATTTATTTTGTGGATGCAAGTTTAATTAACAAGGACCTTATTTTTTCATTCACTGACACGTGGACAATTGATTCGGATTTAATTCATTGAGATTATTATTGCACTTTTTTATTTTTTGATTCATTCATTCACAGATTTTTGGACGTTCGCTTTTGAATCACATATTATTGTTTTCTATTCTATATCACATTGTGATGATTGCGGAACTGCACAGATCACTGTTCATTTCAACTACCTGTCTGCAGTTTTCATGTTCTTCTCTCACTTAGCCACGGTCACCAAAACAGGAATACAGGGGAAATCTTTCAATGGGTACATTAGTTCTGGTGATCCTGGTGACACCTAGGATTCCATCACTTTATAAGGATTTCCTTACAGTTCCTGTTTTGGCTATGGGACAGGAAGTGAAGGGAAATCTCCCCAATGGGACACAGATGACATGTGCATTTCGTTTCGTTCCGAATCTAAATTTGGACAAATTTAAATTCATTACCTTTGTAATTCGGAAATTCGGATGCATCCGAATTTCCGAATTACAATATATATATATATATATATATATATATATATATATATATATATATATATATATATATTCATTTCGCAAAATGGTTATATATAGTTTACTTTTTCAAATTCGGTAAAATTTTTTCGAATGCGGTAGAATTTTTTCAAATTTGATAGTTTTTTCGAATGCAGTAGAATTTTTTTCGAATTTGATAGTTTTTTTTTCGAATTTGATAGGTTTTTTTTGAATGCAGTAGAATTTTTTTCGAATTTGATAGTTTTTTCGAATGCGGTCAAATTTTTTCGAATTCGAATACGAAACTAAACAAATCCTGAAAATGAATGTAACAAATGCAATGAATTTAACTAAACGAATGTATTTAAATAACGAAACAAAACAAATTTTTTCATCCTGCACATGTCTAAGAAACCTTAATGCATAACGCACAAAGTGTCTAAGTCCGCCTGTGCGAGGACCGTATTAATCCACATGAGGGTACACAGGGGTTCCATGCATCCCCATGCAGGCAGTCCCATCGATGTCAATTTGGGAATTTGGGAAGCAGCAGATGCACGGACGCAACCACTGCTCCCAATTTGACATCTATGCGGATGCTGGTGCACAGCCCCGAATGAACACTGTCTTCGTTCAGAGCCATGCACCCCCACCATTAGCCGCTGTGTTTGTACAGCCGCTGCATCTCAAAATTGCATAAATGGTACTGCCTGTGCGGGAATGCACTGACACACTTGTGCATCCTCATGCAGGTTTAACATGGTCCTCACGCAGGAGTAAGCTGTAGCATGCTCTGTGTGAACGAGGTCTACTTGCAATTTGGACCTGGTTCTTTGTGCCAAAAAATGGCCCCTTATTAGCCTTTATTATTTTACTGTCTTTTACACAAAAAGAGAACACAGGCAACTGCATGCATAAATACATCTTAAAATCAATAGTAACACTAAACAAATAAAAATCAAATACACGCCAAGATGAGGAAAGATAACACAAATGCAAAGAGCACTAAATGCAATAAACAAAATTTCCCAAAATACACTACCGGAAAAAATTTAATTTTTCAAGCAAATGTCACTTAAGCAACTCAGTGAGTGAACTTGAGAGTTTTGACCTCACATTCCACCATCATTTTACAAATGGTAAAATCAAATTTTACAATAAAATCAGTATGCCTTCAATCACTCTTACTGTAGTACAGGTATACTGATGCGTCAACCTGCAGATATTCATCACATGGCTTCGCCCATCAGTAGCCTTCAACTAACATAAAACCTTATTTCCCTCTTTATTTTTCTTTATGAATCGTCCAGTGAAATTTACAAGAAACTAATTAACTGCAAAGATGTGTTCCTAAGATATGCATGGCCATCCGCCATGACATTCCTGAAATATCACATAGCCTAATCTAATTGTTATTATTACATTTTTTTTTCAGAATACATAGGTCATAAATGTGCAGCGTAACCCGAAACACTTGCAGAGCTGCCAGCTGGCCCGATCTCTATCATTCCAACCTGCTGCCCCGCGGTTCTCCTTTCCTTTGCGCAGGGCTTGAAGTTATGCTTGCCGATAATTGCATGGCAGGTAATAAAAGAACTCAAAGTCAGTGACGGAATGTTTGGCATTTTCATCCAAATTCTCAAATGATTTTATTAAAAGCATTCTGTCTTATGAAGGTAAAGGGATAATGATTATGGTTAAGCTAACAAGGGTGTAGCTTTGAAATTCTGTGTATAAAAGGTGTGCTCACTAATTATACTCCCCCTCATTTATGTTTTTTTTAAGATTTTCAGCAATTTATTTGGGATGACCCGAACACCCCCCGTTTCGGTTTGCAGCAGAACATACAAACAGGCAAAAAATTCTATGGGACGCGAACTTGAAAAATCAAAAGTGCTAATTTTAAAGGCTTATATGCAAGTTATTGCCATAAAAAGTGTTTAGGGACCCGGATCCAGCCCCAGTGGATATGTATCAATGCAAAAATATGTTTTAAAAACAGACGTTTTTTCGGAAGCAGTGATTTTAATAAGGCTTAAAGTGAAACAATAAATATTAAATATTCCTTTAAATATCATGCCTGGGGGGGTCTCCTTAGTCTTCCTGTAAAGTAGCACATCTTTCCCATGTTTATAACAGTGCCACAGCAAAATTACATTTCTAAAGGAAAAAAAAAATATTTAAAATTGCTTGCGGCTGTAATGTATTGTTGGATCCCGGCAATATAGTTAAAAATCATTGAAAAAAACGGCATGGGTCCCCCCCAGTCCATTACCCTTTGGGTCTGGTATGAATATTAAGGGGAACCCCGCGCCAAAAATACCAAAAAAATATGGCGTGGATGTCCCCCCCCCCCCAAAATCCATATGAGGCCCTTCAGGTCTGGTATGGATATTAAGGGGAACCCCGCACCGAAATAAAAAAATAAATGGCATGGGGTCCCCCAGGCCCCCAGGTACTATATACTCTGAACAGCAGTATATATACTATACGGCCTGCCCTATATACTCTGCAGAAAAATTGGGCCTTATGTGTTGGTGGTGCCAAAACACTGTACCTCACAGTTACTCTTGTTGGGTGCAGGAACAGGCCCTGCTGTTAAATATTATATGAAAAATTGTAATTACATACCCCTGTTAGGGAAATAATTCACCGTCTCAGACCGTCCTCGGGCATCAAGGTAATATTTATTGCATATGCAAGAGAAATGAATAGCATTACATGTTCATGCTGTCATCATCATTTCTGAAGAGAATACTGTGGTACATGTCTTTTTTATAAGCCCTGGACACCCCCCTTTCCTGTCTTAAAACATGCCCAGTCTCATGTATTTTCAACTTTATTCTGGACACAACAGGAAAGGTGGAAGTGTCTGTTACAGACTTTATCTTCATCTAACAATGGTTACAGGATACTGACTTGAAAACTCCCCAAGTCAACACAAAAATACAGGATATATGCAAAACTGCAGATCTAAGCATTTTATATTACTGAGTCTATATATTGCTGACTCCATATTATCTATAGTTTATTTCTAGGCCATGATAAACAAAATGGCGTCTTTCATAACTGATATTTAAAGTATAATTTCTCTAACATCTCCCCCCTTTTATACACATAATGTCAATACTTCAAATATCCAGGTTATTTTATTTTACCAGGTATTATCATTTAGACAGATGAGTCCTTAGCGAGAGGTGTAAATTCATCATCAGGTTCCGAGTATAGTTCCGTGTCGCTCTGGAGGAGCATAGTTTTTGTTAAAGATGTATCAATCAGTCTTTGAAGAATTCCCCTAATACAGGGAATGCAGCAACATCCACACAATGTAAGAACTGCGGCTGCCATGACAATAGAGATAAGCAAACTTTTTGCAAGATCACCCCATTTACCAAACCATTTTTCGAAAAGTCTCGTCAGGGGGTTCTCTACACCAGAGTTCTCAGCTAATTCTTCAGATAGCATTTGTAGGCCTTATAAGGCTTTGGTGATAATTCCATCAGTCGCCGTATTGTTTGGAATAAAAGTGCAGCAGAAGGTGCCGAACATTTTGCATACCCCGCCCCTTTCTGCCAGCAACATATCCAACGCTATACGGTTCTGCCACGCTGTCAAAGAGGTGGCGTGCAATTGTGCTGCTATGCCTTTGATAGCATCTCTGGTGCAATTCACAAACCTCTGCTGGTTGTAGTAGATGTAGTTTATCCAGTCGATGTTCTTGTTGGGCTGGACTCATATGAAGAGTGAGGTGAGTCCTGCTGTTATTTGATTCTGCGCTTTAATTTCATCTGGAACTCCTCGTGGAACACCTATTTCGTCTATATACACTCGGTTGTCAAATGATCCTTGTGGTGTTTCTCGCTTAATTCCTTTAAAAAAGTATTTACCTGGTAGTTTCATTGATTTATCACTCATAGGAACTATATAAAAGGGAAGCAGCAATTGGGTAAGGGCACAACTACCCTCCCATCTAGGTGGTAGTCTGGGCCTTATTCTCTTATCTCCACACAAACACCAAACATCAGCCAATTGCTGTTTTTGTTCCTGAAACCATTTTAGTTCATACTTAATGTCTGTAGTAAGGGTTGTAGTTGCACAGTATTCAGGGGATAGGGTGCCAACATTTGTACCATTACTGTCATTGTTAGAGAAACAAGTAAAATTTCCTGGTAATGCTTGTACTGATGGGGGTATACTTTGCATTTTAGTCTTTGGGTAGCTCTTTTTCTCATTTACACATTCTGACCCAGTTATATTTTATGAAAACATTCTTATTATACAAGTCAAGTCTATTTCCTCTTTAGGGAGAGGAACGGTGGCTAGTTGTGGAATATAATAAGGTTTGCAATACAACATTTCATACGGTGTTAGTCCTTTAGCAGTAGGGGTAATTCTTATACTCAACAATGCCATTGGCAAACACTAAACCCATTTATTTTTCCCTGTTTCCTTCAACAATTTTCTTAGTTTACTCTTTAAGGTACCATTGTGTCTCCACTGTGCCCACAGATTGTGGGTGGTAGACACAGTGTTTTTTTTTTTTTTTTTTAGGTCAATATTGTACCATTTACCAATTTGTTGTATTGTTCGGTTTACAAAATGGGAGCCATTGTCAGTGTAAATCACAGAGGGGATCCCATGAAGTGGAATCACCTCTTTAATAAGTACTTTGGCTACTGACTGCCCATTTGGGTGTGTCATAGGAAAAGCTTCCGCCCACTTTATAAACAACAATAATCATAAAATCCATGCATAGCGTGTGAAAGGGATAAGAGGGTTGTGGGAAATGACCTCTTAAGGGTCTTAGGGCACCTTGAGCATGGTATCTGGTACAAAGCGGACATGTGAGGCAAAAATTTCTAGAGTCATTCGTAAACCCATATGTTGTGAACACCTTGTTGATCACCTGCACCATCCCTCCTTTTGAGATATGGGCTTGCCCATGGCTCAATAACGCAGCATATCTAAACAGTGATGTAGGTAAGATGGGTTTACCTTCTGTACTTGTGTATATACTATTGACCAGCGTTGCCCCTTTAGATAACCACTTTTTTTTTTCACCTGCCGGTGATGTTTTCTGCATTTCTGATAACCATGTTTTATCAATAGCTTTCCGTACCTCACCATTTTCTTGGGGACCTGTATAGTATATGTGTGTTTTTTTGCGGTCCTGTAGCAGCTTCCCTTGCGGTCTTTGTCTGTTAGTGCATTTCCTAGAGTAATTGGATCTGTTCCCTTTCTGTGTGCTGTACATTTACAAATAGCCACTTGTGTTGGTTTCTGTACATTTTCTAGAAGGGCAAGGATAAGATCTCTATGTGAGATTGGTTTACCTGTGGACGTAATCATACCCCTATTTTTCCATTGCTGGGCAAATATGTGTATAGTAGAAAAAGCGTATTGGTTGTCTGTATAAATATATATTTTCTTCCCTTCCCCTAGACTACAGGCCCTGGATAGGGCAATAATTTCAGCTTGTTGTGTAGAGTAGGAACTGGGAAGGGGTCTGGCTTCAATGACCTGGTCATGTGTTACTATAGCGTATGCCGTTTGATTTAGCCCTTTATCGTCCTTTTTACAAGATCCATCAACACAAAAGGTAATGTCAGCATCTAGAAAGGGAACATCCGTGAGATCCTTCCTTACAATCTACAGTCTGATAAAAGGTTTTACTGTAATTAGGAAGGCTAAACATATAGGAACCCACAATGAGGTGCTTTACCTTCGTAAATGCATCCTCTGCTTGCACATTCCACTGAATGGAATCTTTTGCAGCCATTAGTGAACCATAGATGAGATCAGAAAGAGGCTCCACCTCACGTGGCATAATTTGCTATCCATGCTCTACAGACATTTGCCATGCCAAGAAATGACATAATTTCTTTTTTGGTATGTGATTTGGGGACTTGAAGGATGGCCTCTTTTCGGATCTCATGCAAAAGTCTACCTTCTTGAGATAAAATGTAACCCAGGTATTTCACCTTTTCTTTCCACAGTTGTAATTTGTCTTTGCTGACCTTTTGACCTTGGTCTGCGAGGAAATGCATCAGAACCATGGTAATTTTACATACATTACTACCAGAATGTCATCCACATACAAGAGAATTTAACTCACACTGGGAGGTACAAACCGAGACAAATTATTGGACATTCTTTGTGAGAAGATAGTTGGACTTTCACAATATCCCTGGGATAACCTAGTGTATGTGTACCTCTTTTTTTTTTCCGTGTACATAAATGCAACCCAGAACTGACTGTCTTTGTGTAAGGGAATGGAAAAGAAGGATTACTGTTATCGATAACATAAAATACCTCGTTCTCTGGGTAGAGCTAGTTCAGGAGTACATGCATGTCTGGGACCACCGGGGCCCTCAGTAATACGGCCCTATTGACTGCCTGTAAATCCTGCACGAGTCTCCATCCATCTTTCTCTCCCTTATGCCTCCTATACCTCTGAATCCCTCTGGATTTTAGTTTCTCATCTGTCAGTTGGACCCAGTTCGTGATAAATTCTCCTAGCTCATGCCATGATACCTTGGGATTCTGGGTGACCGAAACACAAGGACAGTATCCTGCCTGTATATTTGCAGAATAGGCTGTGGTAGGAGACAAGTAGCCACGCTATTTCCTTCCTTATCACAGTACAGACATTTTAAGAGAACTTCAGTGTTAGTGAGACTCATTAACTGTTTCTCATAGGACTTATCGGGCCCAGAGGTCTTTCTGTAATACATGGTGCAATAGAGGTTTGTCTGGACCTTATACCTTTTCCTCACAGACTCTTTGTCAATTATTTCTGCCAGGGTTTTGGGTATATTTAATCCCTCAGTTTGCAAATTCCAGGCTGTACCAGTATCAGGGCTCATTATCCACGGCTGTGATTTGTTTTTCACACAGCCGATGGGCTCTGAGACCTCCCTCCACTGGTACGACAGAAATATCAAGAGCGTGCAACATGTCTCTACCCAACAAATTAACAGGACATTTAGTCAAAATGACAATTTTACACTGATCCTTTTTACCTGTCTGTGGATCTTCCAAAGTAAGGCCTTCAGACATGACCTCCTGGTGCATCAACCCATTTTGCAGATTTTACATATACTACACCTTTTTCTTTACCTTTTTCATATCCAGCGGGTGTATTAGGGTCCTACAAGCCCCAGTATCACAGAGAAATGTTAGCCATCTACCCTTCACAACCAAGGTTATTTCTGACTTGACTTTAGCATGCAAACAAGTTTCAACAGTGCATACATCCAAAATTTCAGATTCTTTCTCATCATTTTCTTCTGTATCTCTCTCTCTGCAGACATACCAACATCTTCTAGTCATGCTTCTTCCTCTCTGTTTGACCTACATTCTTTTACCAAATGACCTCTTTTACCTCACAGGAAACACTCCCCTCTCTTTTTTTTTTTTCTCATAGTCCTGAATGTGGGGCATGTTCAGGTGTTTCCCATCCTTCTGTTCTCCTTCTCAATGACATACACATCATTACCTTCACCTACATAAACACTTTCCCTTTCTTTACTCTCTTTTTTGATTGGAAGTGCCGCTCAGCATGCCTCGCATACTCAGTCAGCTCAATCAGTCTGCAGATCCTATGGTTGATCATGTGTTTGGTAACAAACTTGATATAGGGGCAAACAGCCCCTTCAAGATTGCATCCTTTAGCTGTTGCTCATATGGGCTATCGTTTACTTGATTTACTGGGTCTTCTATTCCTGAGTGATTATTGAAAATCTCCCTCATCCTAACAATGAAATTGTCCACTGTTTCCTCTTCTCCCTGCACACACTGATTTATAATGGACCAGTCGGCTCGACATATCCATCTATTCTCTATCCTTGTTATAAGAGCATTTCTCCTGTTTTCAAGTCCTGGATCATCATGAGGCAACACAACTCCCTAATTGTTTAATCCACTCCAATCTCCCACTACATGATGCCAGTCAGGACCCAGGATCTGTCTGATGACCCGCTCTATTTCCCTCCCAATAAGATGATAGTTAGCAATCATTCCCATGATACCATCCTTGATTTGAGCTATGTTGACCTTGGGATGTGGTACCCCTTCAGTAGTTTTTTTAACATCCTCAGGGGTCCAGGGGCGATATACCATCATAGTGTTGGGGACTACTATACCTCCTACATTTTGTCCTGCCCTAGGGTTGGGAACTTCAATTAGTGGAAACTCTTCCTCTCCACATTCTGTTTGTTCAACTGCTGAGGGGGATATCAATTGGTTCACCAGGTCCCCGAAAAATTTTGTAACAGTTGCTGTAAAGGGGGTCCCTTGTGGACTCCTCTGGACAGCAAGAGTCATCTTGAGAGGGGGTTTAGCTGCAGCCATAGGAGAATCGGTTGCATCTGCGGGTGACCCAGGTGACCACGGGGGAACAACAAACAGTGGAGAGTCAGGTTGCATTTGGTTTGTTACGTTTTGTTCAGTCAATACTTGCTAAACTAAACTTCAGAGGACGGTCATATTATTGTCCTCTTCTTTGTTCAAAAATTATTTTTATGGTTTTCTGAATTTAACCTATGGTTAGCCTCCTCAAGACATTTCTTTGCCTGGGGAAGGCCTAATTTCTTCTGTTTTCTTATTTTCATGCCGGCATCATTTTTAAGCTTTCTACACAGTATTACACAATAATCCTTATTTAAAAACGCATCAAAATCATACTTTGTTTTCCACATTTTAAGAAGTGTCACATTCTCTTTGTCTAGACTACACATATACTTAAAGCGGAGCGCCGCCGAAAATTTTTTTTTTAAAAGTCAGCAGCTACAAATACTGCAGCTGCTGACTTTTAAAACATGGACACTGACCTGTCCAGGGCGCCCGCGATGTCGGCACCCGAGGCCGAAGCGTCTCTCCGTCCTCGGGTGCTGCCGCCTCCATCTTCGGTAAGGGAATCAGGAAGTGAAGCCGTGCGGCTTCACTTCCCGGTTCCCTACTGCGCATGCGCGAGTCGCGCAGCGCAATACGGATGGTCCCTGCTGCCTCTGGGACCCGTGTGTTTCCCAGCAGGCAGCGGGGAGGGAGCAGGAAATGGCGTAAATAACCGCAGATTCTGCGGCTATCTATGCCGGAAGTGGGTACAGATACCTGTAATATACAGGTATCTGTACCCCCCTCCCCCCTGAAAGGTGCCAACTGTGTCACCGGAGGGGGGGAGGAATCTGATGAGTGGAAGTTCCACTTTTGGGTGGAACTCCACTTTAACATCTTCATTCATACTAACAGATTTTCCATGGATCATACCTACTTTGTTTATTGTGCACACGGAGCTCTTTTTTTGTTAATGTCTTCTCACAATGACACAACACACGCACACAGTATCTTATCACTTGCAATCACTCACAGACTTTCTAGTCGTGATATATCACTTCTAGATTACTGATCTTGTGTATTGCTAAAACACTGGTGTCTTAGAGAATTACAGAGTTACGAGGAGACTGAGTTCTCCTGACTGTTCTTTCATCGTTATTTCACTTGTAGAGAGCATTTACAGAATTACAAGGAGACTGAATTCTCCAGACTGTTCTTTCATCCTATCAAAATATTTAATATTTCAGTCCTTGATCCAAGGGTATTTATGTGCCTGCTCAGGATTAATACAACATATGAGGCTGGCATGAACACTGCGGTCCGCCAAATGTCCTCTGTTTGTTACCTGGAAATCTATCAGGCCACACCCTTGTAATGGGGGGGGGTTCTTTATCTGGATGTATTTTTGATCCAAGGGTATTTATATGCCTGGAAAGCTATCAGGCCACACCCTTGTATCAACGGGGGGTTCTTTATCTGGAAGTATTTTTGATCCAAGGGTATTTATATGCCTAGAAATCTATCAGGCCACACCCTTGTATCAACAGGGGGTTCTTTAGGTTTTGATCTAGGAGTATTTATGTGTCCCCAAGGGATTTTCTGCAGTTTACAAGGCTGTCTGGATCTAAGATCCAATCAACAAATTTCCTTTATCTGCACCCGGATATTAGTATGGGACCATACCCCTATATCAAATGACAATTAACCAGAAGAAACAAACAAGAACACACAAGAGAGAACACCCGCAGTGCTCGACTGCCGCCAGGTCGCCCTGAGTGCGTCTTCCCAAAACGCGGGCTAGTCACTAGGTCTGCCCATCCAGGATGGCCACAGACGGATCTATACGGGGAATACGTGACCACTTATTTCCCCTCAACAAGAGTAAAGCAGATAAGACAGAAACAGATAAACATTCGATCAATCTCTATATTGTATGTATATATTCAAATCCCTTATTCATCAAATTCCTAATCAAGTCTAACACAAAAGATTAATAATAAAATAAAAATAAAAATCTTACCTTGTCCCGAGAGCGGTCTCTTGTGCTGATCCGGTAAGTCGCTGCCTGGGAGGCACTAGTTCAGCGGACCGGCCTCTTTTTAACGTCTAATTTAAGATGGAGGACTTACAGTTTTGCCGTACGGTCATCGGTCACTGAGTTGGCCAGTGCGTCTCGGGGGAAATCGGACTCCCGGCTCTTCGAAGGACCAATTGTTAGGGAAATAATTCACCGTCTCAGACCGTCCTCGGGCATCAAGGTAATATTTATTGCATATGCAAGAGAAATTAATAGCATTACATGTTCATGCTGTCATCATCATTTCTGAAGAGAATACTGTGGTACATGTCTTTTTTATAAGCCCTGGACACCCCCCTTTCCTGTCTTAAAACATGCCCAGTCTCATGTATTTTCAACTTTATTCTGGACACAACAGGAAAGGTGGAAGTGTCTGTTACAGACTTTATCTTCATCTAACAATGGTTACAGGATACTGACTTGAAAACTCCCCAAGTCAACACAAAAATACAGGATATATGCAAAACTGCAGATCTAAGCATTTTATATTACTGAGTCTATATATTGCTGACTCCATATTATCTATAGTTTATTTCTAGGCCATGATAAACAAAATGGCGTCTTTCATAACTGACATTTAAAGTATAATTTCTCTAACAACCCCTGTTAAACAGGGGCAGAAAAATTGGGCCTTGGGTGGTGGTGCCACAACACTGTAATCCCTCACAGTTACTCTTGTTGGGCGCAGGAACGGGCCCTGCTGTGAAATATTATATCAAAAATTGTAATTACATGCCCCTGTTAAACAGGGGCAGAAAAATTGGGCCTTGGGTGGTGGTGGCGGTGACACAACACTGTAACCCCTAACAGATACTCTTGTTAGGCGCAGGAATAGGCCCTGCTGTGAAATATTATATCAAAAATTGTAATTACATGCTCCTGTTAAACGGGGTTAGAAAAATTAGGCCTTTAGTTTTGGTGGTGCCAGAACACTATAAGCCCTCACAGTTACTCTTGTTGGGCGCAGGAACGGGCCCTGTTGTGAAATATTATATCAAAAATTGTAATTACATGCCCCTGTTAAACAGGAGCAGAAAAATTGGGCCTTGGGTGGTGGTGGTGATGCCACAACACTGTAACCCCTCACAGATACTCTTGTTGGGGGCGCAGGAACAGGCCCTTCTATGAAATATTATATGAAAAGATTGAGGAGGAATAGGATAGTCAGCATAGGCAGTCTTCAAGGGATACCAGATCCATAGTAAATTTGAACAGTTACATCAGGTGCTTGATAGCTACTGATCAAGACTGATTCATTTTTATGAATGTGAGCCTATCAACGGAGTCTGTGGACAGGCGTACTCTTTGATCCATTACAAACCCTCCAGCAGCACTGAATGTGCATTCAAAAAGCACGCTGGATGTAGGACAGGCCAGTAGCTCAATTGCATATTGAGCAAGTTCTGGCCAGTGGTCCATCCTCAAGACCCAGTAACACAGTGGTTGCTCTGTTGGAAAGGTCTCCAAGTCTACTCTTGCCCCTAGATATTCCTGCACCATATAATGCAGACACTGGCAATGGTTGCTTTAACTGATCAGACCTTGGTGCTGAGGACTGAAAAATAGTTTAAAGGCATCGGTCAGCCGGCCACCTTCTCCACCGCTCTTCCTCTGACTGAACGAAGCCTCAGCAACATGTTGTCCAGCACCAGGAATTGGTAACCTTACAGGGTCTGCAAATGCATTACACAAACCTTTCTTCAAGGCCTCCTGATGATGTTTCATCCTCTGCTCCCTCTGTGAAGGCAGGATGAGTTCTGCAACTTTACCCTTAATGTGGATCAAGAAGAGTTGCCAGCCAGTAATGATCCCTCTCCTTGATACAAATCCTAGGGTCCTTTCGCAGGCTTTGCAGAATCAGGGAGGCCATGAAGGGTAAGTTTGCAGAGGCATTCGATTCTGAGTACTCTGGGTCACTAGCCCAAGCAGCTGCTGTTCTGGCCACGCTTGATCCGCTTCAGACATAGGTTGCAAACAGCAACAGTGCGATCTGCTGCACAGGTGTCAAAAAAGGCCCACACCAAGGAACTTTTAAAAGTCAGCGGGGAGTCAGCAGCGCCCTGCACCTGCAGAGCTCTGCGGTGTGATGCAAAAGGGTGGCTGGCCTTAAGCTGCCCCATAGAGGACATCCTAACTCATTGAAGTTGTGCCTCCTTCTCCTCCTCTCTTCTCTCAGGCTCCCAAGTACAGTCAGTGACCTCATCATCCTCTCCCTCATCGTCACTGGAGCAAACTTGGCAGTATGCTGCAGCTTGGGGAACATGACTGACAGTTTCTTGTCCTTCTGTGGCACCCCCTCTCTCTAGGCTCACGTTACTCCCTTCTTCAACCTGTGAACCAACATCAAAACATTCAAATTGCTGCGCATCCTCCAGCAGCATATAACCGACACTGTGGATGCGTAATTCTGGGGACTCCTCCATGTGTGATGGTGGGGCTACAGAAGGAGTGACTGTGGACAAGGAGATGGTGGAATAGGCCACTTTGGCAGCTGCGTTGGAAGGCAAACTACTCTGAGCCTGGGTGACAGAGGATGAGGAGGATGAGGATGGCTTCGTTATCCACTCCACCAACTTTTCTGTATGTTGTGGCTCAATAACACTGCCAGCAGCAGGAAAAAAGGACAAGCGTGCCCCACGGCCACCTGCAGAGGATGCACCATGTCCATGACCACCTGTTGACTGTAGACACAGAGGCTGCTTGCCCTCTTTTAGTGACCTGTGAGCGTCTGCCTCTCCTTGGTGGCCTTCTGGACATGATGTATTTTTTGTTTTGCAGCACCACACTACACTGTATTATATACTGTGTACACCTCCTGAAGTGTATTAGAAACTGTACACCACCTAATGCACTGTATATATAGGCTACACTGAATGCAGAGTATATATATATATATATATATATATATATATATATATATATATATTGTGACAGTGGGAGGCTCTGTCAGTATAAGTTTATAGGAAAAGGTGACCCAAGAGTCTCATTAAGGGTTAATGCAAGGTTCAGAACTAGCATCTCTCCAGGTTCTGTAGTTCTGAATCAGAACATTCAATCCTGGGTCCAGATTTTACTAGAGGCCTGCAACCTGGCTCACTACACAGGTGTGCAGGGTCATTATATAGTCAGGTCTGAGAATTGCTCAAGGCTCTCATTTTTGGAGACAGCTTCCAGTTTAGAGATGGAAGGTCTCACCCGGGGTCAGGGGGGACCCAGCCAGAAGCTGCGAGACAGAGTTCTCATCGAGGGGTCAGAGAGCCCAGCCAGAAGACACGAGACAGCAGGTCTCTGTCCCAGGAGTCAGGTCAGCTCCTATCAGGGGTGTCAGGAGAACCCCAATTCTTAGGCCAGAGGTGGGCCACGCAGCAGGGCACTGTGACTGAAGGCTAGAGAGCCAAGTGTTCTGAGAGAGCTGAATGACACAGTCAAAGGACTGGTAAGAGGAGCAGCCGTGCTGCCAACACATTAGCCAGGTGGCTTGGTATTTTCATTAATTCATGTTATGTGGAAGAAACCCCTGCATAGGTAACTGATGTATAAGTGAACTTTCCTTCTGTTAAATAAAAGTGGGCTACCACGGCCTTAAAATACAGTTTTGGACTGGCGTACTCACTGGAAACGCACCTGACGCTGATCACCTCAATCTTACAATATATATATATATATATATATATACACTGAATGTAGAGTATATATATATATATATATATATATATATATATATATATATATATATATATATATATATACTAGACTGACTGTGTATATATATATATATATATATATATATATATATATATATATCAAATCAAGTACACTGCCACTAACTGAATAACCTGCCTACTTAATCTAACTCAAGCTATCTCTCTGTCCACACCAACAACACTACACATAGCCGCTATGTAAGCAGCCTTATATAGTGTGGGGTGTGGACTTAGTCCCCCTGAGCCATGATTGGCCAAAGGCACCCTCAGGTGCATGCTTTGGCCAGTCATTATACAGCAATGCACTGCGATCTCGCAGTGCATTATAGGGCATTCCACGGGCACTCGAATTACCCGTGAACATCCCATAATGTTCGATGTTCGGCCGATGTACTTACGTTCAACTCGAACATCGAGCTCATCCCTACAATTTAAATCTAAACTCCAGGCAGATAAAAGATCCATAAATTACAGTTCTGCACAGGGCTTTTTTTCAGGGGGAACTCGGTGGAACTGAGTTCCACTACCTCTGGCTCAGACCCTTTGGTGCCTGCTCAGCACAATCACTTGTAAACACAGAAGTCAGGTTTCTGTGTTTACAAGTGACAGCTCTGCACTCTGTATGTAATGCAATCCTGGTATTTAATGCCCCTTTAAGACCCTCCTACTGTTTTTGTGAAATTTGACTGAACGCACCCACTATTTGATGTGATTTGGAGGGTGTGTGTAGGGGGAGGGGTTTTGTGGGGCTGTGGTTAAGTTCCAGCACCTATTGTTTGATAAAAAAAGCCCTGGTTCTGCATTCATGATTACATCATAAAACATATTTTTGTAAATGCAAGAAGCTTAACTACTTGAATTTATCCTAGAAACAGATTCTTGCGGTCCCTGTGTGGCAGAGCAAAGGCAGCACAAGGAGCCAATCAGTTGTGATGCAGTGCATGGACAAGACTGGTAAGTGTTACCTGCAGAGAAAAATCAGGTCTCCTGTCCAACCAGATGGAACTGTACTGTGGGAAAGAGATGTGGAGCTCAGCTCTAAAGAGGTTTTATTTTGTCATCTGTGAGGGTGGCAAAATCTTTATGTAGATGGTTTTCCCAAGTCCTGCCCTTGCCAGTAAGCCAGAAGGCCATTCTGCACACTGCTTAAAAAGTGCACTCCCAGAATGACTGATAACTTTTTATTTGTGGGGCACTTACAGTTGTTCACTTCCAGAGGGATCAATGTGTCCACCTGTGGTTCCGCAGTGTTAATCACTATTACCCCTTTATATATTTTTTTAAAGACAACTCTAGGCCCACCCCCTGCAAAGGCCCCTGACCCCATTGAGGTACCCCCAGTTGTAATTTATGTCTTTTTGTTTAATATACTGTAGCTCCACCCTTTACTAGGGCCACTGATTTAATGCCCCAGGTTAAATTCCCGCTAATAAAGCAGCTAGGCAAACAGCAACTTCATACTCTAGATCCATAAATCACAGTCCATACAGGTTACCTTTTTAAAGTTTTATTATTGTGTTTAACATGGCTGCCATAATTTGTACCACATCCTAAAGTTGTACCTCAAACACCAAAAAAAGAACCTACAGGCTTTACTGGCACCATGGAAGACACACTTGTAAAAACTCAATTTAGTTTATTACACGATTAAAAAATGTGCACAAATTAAAGAAACAGGAAATAAATCCCAAACATATAGTTACATCTCTCATAATAGCATACATAGAAATAGCACAATCAGATAACTCCTTTGTCTGTTACAATCTAAGAGGTCAACGCATTTGCATTCAATACTTCTTCAGGACCTTTGTTCTTGGAGACAAGGGAGAGTAACCTAACTAGAAAAATACAATGTATTATACATACATAGTATACAATTTATTAATGTGCAGTCATGACAAAACCTATCCGTGCACACTCACATATCACTTCAAGATATCAGATGCGGGCAGTATATGGCGGCGGCCAATAGCAGTGAGGGTTACATAAACATATAATTGTGCACACACTATTTCTCATGGAGGCATACAAAGACAGCACATAGTCAGCTAGCTGGGCAAAAGAGAGAAGGAGGAAGAAATAATAATGATTCACAACCACCACCAATGTAAAGTGATGAACAATATCCAAAAGAGGGCCAAATAGTAAACCAGGTCTATTAATAAATAGATGGAGCTAATACCTCATCCATATTCCCACCATATAATGCAATTAAATAATATGCTGACACAAGATACCTGATAGCAAACAGTAGCTCCACCCCACAACACTGGGCTGGATGCATTTCTGCATTTCCATTCCCTTCATCTAGGACACTTTGGATTTGCTTAAAAAACTAGAAGGCATTGGGATACCACCTGGTTGCCTCTAAGTATCTATTTATGTTGAGGCCCTTTACTGCAGTATCCCGCATTTCTTAGAAGTTGCTTTAGTTGGTACATTTCTCAGTGAAAGAGAAAATGTAGCTTGGCCCTTTAATAGGTTCAACTTGGAGGTGCTGCAGCACATTTTGAGTAAATTTGATGGCTCTGACTACCTCCAGGTGCAGGGGGTGGCGATGGGAACGTGTTGTGCCCCATCATATGCCAATCTGTACTTGCAGAGGGTGGGAGTGGGAAATTTTCTCTGACCTCTGAAGGGCCAGACATTCAGCTAGTTGTGGGTCAAGTGGGCGCTTCTTAAACTTAAAGCTGAACTCCTAGATAGGCAAATATTCTCTAAATATCAGAACCGTTTGTATTTCTACTGAAATTTGGTATGCTTTTTGAATTACTGTAACTGGATTGGTAACCAGCCAAATGATCAGAGAGGGAGTAACTGTATCTTACAGTTTACCAAACAGGTGCAAAGTTATAAGTAATGATAAGAAACAGGTTTTGGATGGCAAAGAACATGCTTACACTGCAGAATAATACAAGACAGATTATGAAAGCTGCACAAAATGGACTCTTCACAGCAATGTCTCTGTGGCTCAGTCAGGGTAACATGTGACTGCATAAGACTCTATAACTGGGACTTACGCTTCAGAAAAATTGTTCAGAACATAAACAGCTGCTTGCAATTATCCCTATAAACAATGTCAATCTCAGTAAAGTCTAGGGTAGCTTTGGTAGCACAGGCAACCAGCTGGAGGGATCCCAGCCCCAAGGACAATGGACCAACCCACTGGTACTTCAATAGCAATTGGAAGGGGGTTCACCTATTAGCTAGGCCTTCCAGAGAAGTTGCCTGCTTTTAGGCTCCTGCAAGGATTTGGGAATCAGAGAAACGGAAGGATTCTAAAGCTACACCCTTGCGTTGTATGGATGTACTGGATATGTTATAGCAGAAAGCTTTTTGCATTGTGTTGGACATTTAAGTTCATATGCATAGCCGGAAGCTCCCATCCATTTGAGTATTAGCAAACAATTCTAAGCAATGTTACTAAATTTCCTATAGAAACTGTTGAATATATTATGGAACCACTCTCTATTGGAATGCATAGTTTTACATTTTTTTTAAATGGACAGTAAAATTAAATATAATGGTACCCTCAAAGGAACCGCTTGTAATTTGTGCGCTCTGTTCTGTGTCTCAAACCCAAGAACACCCTCAGCCCCTCTTAAGCAGCTGGATGAATGAAAGTTATTGCAAGAACTTATAAGTACAAAAGTATAGATACCTTTAACTCAACTGTGTACCAGGGAGTAGAAACAAGACCTTTTAGTAGTAAATTAACTTTTATTGGTACAGGTTAGAAAAAATGGTGTTTTGAGCATAAATGAGTATACAGCAGGTTCAGACACAGTCTACTAGACAGTATAATCACTATACCAAGGTAACTTAGAATATAGTTCTTTGCCACTAGACTGGAATAAACACATAAATCAGCAAAATCAGCAATAAACAATGAATATAATCCCTAACTGCAATGTGAATGTTAATACTATATTACTATAACTAATGCACAGTTGAAACATACAGTATAATAAAAAACAATGCACAATATATCTTCTAGTGCAATATCCAAAATAAAGTCTGTGTCAAAAAATAAATCCAAAAGCCATCCAAAGATGTCCAAGTCTCACGTCACATAAAGGTGTGGAAAGAAAACAATGGAGTGCTCCAATCGTGCGGATCAAAATGGTAGGTTTATTGGGACAAAACCAATATACAAATATAAAATATGATCACAAAAAATAAAATCAAAGTGTGGGTAATGGTAAGCTTGGCCGGACGCGTTTCATCCAATAGGACTTCTACAGGGATATTAAACCATTCTTCCACACTGCATAAAAATATATAAACTTTACAATGATATTACAGCCAATCAAAATCAATCTGAAAATCAGGGAATGGCCGTGGATAGGACAAAGAAAGTCAGCTGATATTCGGCATGGAAAATGACCAATGAGGAAAGGGCATAAAAGGTTTTAACCAATCGCCCATTTTTTTCATTGGAAACATGCAATAACAAAGCCCACCCTCTCAAACACCGCATGGAAAAGCCCGCGAAAACGGGAACACGGAAATACAACTAATGGGCCTCGCCAATCAGAGATCTCCGTATCCCACACGTGATCCTCCCGATCTCTGCATCCAATTCAGTAGGGACATAACCTTTCTCAACGAATCTATTCTTGAAGATCTGAGACTGAGCAAGAAAATCAACTTTCTGAGTACAGTTCAGTCACAGTCTAAGAAATTGGCTGCAAGGAACTGACTTCAACCACTGAGCACATTTTAAGTGTGGAAGTGTTTAATGCCCCTGTAGATGTCCTATTGGATGAAACGCGTCGAGCCAAGCTTACCATTCCCCACACTTTGATTTTATCTTTTGTGATCACATTTTATATTTGTATATTGGTTTTGTCCCAATAAACCTACCATTTTGATCCGCACGATTGGAGCACTCCATTGTTTTCTTTCCACACCTTTATGTGACGTGAGACTTGGACCTTCCTGCCGAATGTGGGACTCCTTTTGAATAGTGGACACCAATGCAGCTGTTCCAGACAAGGGGAGATGTGGTTTGAGATCCGGCACACCCATTTCATCCCAGGACAGCCATCCATCTGGATCTCTAAGCTTGTTTGATTCGGTGCTACTGGCATCCGAATCCACCAGTTCCGGTAAGAGTATTCTATCTTTCTACACTTCAAGATTCCCATGTAGATGAATTACACACCAGAATCACATATCAGAAGGTTTCTTCACATTTATTGGATTTCACTTTTCACTACAATGTGGGACTATCACCATTGACTTTACACATACCCACACCATAGTGGGGAGTCACTCTTTACTTTTTATATTTTGGTTCTATTATCCTTTTAACACGTTTTAGCGCTACATATTTACACCATTTTATCTTTGAATATTTGTCCGATTTTGATGTAGCAGCTTTGTTTTCTTTCTCAGTGGGTCAGCGCAGTAATATATTTTTCCGTTCCTTATTTGTTTCGACTTTTATACTGCAGCAGATACCCTTTCACCCATATAAATATGGATGTTTTTGAATATAGAAATACGAGAACTGTTAATACAGATGGAGTATTTATTGTGTCCAATCCGATACAGAAATGAGCGGTATATTTCTCAGGCTTAAGAACTTAATGACCTCAGAAATACACCTTCAATGGGACACAGCCTTTTTAGAACAATACATTAAATACAAATGGTTCCCAGAGGTCTCCGTTGGGATATTTCCCCACAACAAGGAGATCCCGACCTAGAATCATGGTTTAGGTATTTTAATGAAATTGGGATCAAGCTCTTGGGGTTCTTAATTGATAGGAAGAAGATAAGACTATCTATGATAGATAAGGAAATCAAAGACTTTAAAGAAAAACTAATGCCACATCAATCCTCCCCAGAATATATTTCTCTTTCAACAAGTCTTAAAAACCACTTGGAAAAAGCAGAAAAAGACCAAAAAAACAAAAAACAAAAGAAATACAATCAGGATTTCACTGATTATAAGACCAATTGCGTATTCAATTGGCAGAAAAATATTGATACTTCTATATCACTTGGAGAAAGTACCCCATGATAGAGGAAGCACATTTGGGAGCACAGGGTCCTGATAGGAGATTAACCTATGAGCCCAACCAAGTGGGAAGCCCAAGAGTTCCACACCAACACACTCAACCTAAGGGAGGTCCATCTAAATCTTTCAATCAGATTAACAGGCCTACGCACCCGGGGAATTCCTTTCCCCATGTCCCTAATTCAAAAGAGAGAGGGTCAAGGAAAGGACATGGAGGACAACGAGGCAAACATCCAGCTCCCCCATATCAATATGGAGGCCACAGAGGACCTCCTCCGGGTAGGCCTGACCATTCGGAGGATTACAGGCCAAGTTACCCTTCGAGTGGTTATGCCCCTAGAACACCCATTTACACTCATAATCGTTTTTTCAACCCTTACAAGATAGAAACTTTGGCACCACCCCTCGTAATTCATATGGACATATAAATAGAGATGAGGATCTATATACTAGATCTCCATATAATTACAATCAGAACTATCCTGGACCCTCCCATCGCTCGGATTTTCCCAGACCCATGGATCAATATCCAGGAAGTCCAGAGCGAAGAGAGGCACCAGAGGGGGGAGGAGGATCCAAGGCAAAAAGAAAAAGAACTTAACATGTACAGGCATCTTTAACCTCAGTTCGGCCATTCTGACAGAGGAAGAGAAACTCGTTCTTGATAAAGGATTGAAATACGTCCCACCCAGAACTCTCAATACATTTTCTACATTTATTGACGTTCAAAAATTCACTCGTAAACTCTCTATTCAGAGACATTTTCTCTCTCAACCTCCTGCCAATGGTGTATGTACCTCAGATAATGTTGTACATACTGGGTTATTCAATCCCTCACTATTCAACCCTCCTGGGGCCATGGCCCCGTCCATTTTGGTATTTCGCAGCCTTGTCTTACAAGACTTGGATGCTTTACCTAATAAAAAAAGACACATAGATTCCAATTTTAAAACAGGTCTAAAACAACTTTGTGAGCATAAAAATTTAATCATACGCCCCGCAGATAAAGGGGGAGCCATAGTAGTATTAGACAAGGAAGATTATGTCCGAGAGATGCATAGAATCCTTACAGATTCTGACATCTATAGTCGTATTTATATGGACCCCACTGCCATTTATAAAAGAGCTCTATCTCAACTTGTTAAAGAAGGTTCCTCTCTTGGAATCTTGGATAAAAAGGAAAGTAGCTATCTGGTTCCTCTCGCACCATGCATTCTAGCCATATATTATCTGCCCAAACTACATAAAGACCCGGTCAATCCCCCTGGCAGACCCATAGCCAGCGGGATTGACTCGGTAACATCGAGGATAGGCCGGTATATCGATTACCATCTTCAACCATTGGTCTGCCAGGTATCTTCGTACATTAAAGATACTGGCAACACCATCCGAGTACTTGAATCTGTCCAATATCAGGAAGGTGTGTTCTTGGTGACGGCTGACGTTTCGGCCATGTACACTTGCATCCCTCATGATTTAAGACTGGCTGCTGTAGAATATTATTTGTCCCAAAATGTTTCCCTTCCTTTAATACAGCGCAATTTAATCATGGACCTCCTGAAATTTGCCACAACACATAACTATTTTTGGTTTCAAGAACAATTCTATTTACAGACCAGGTGTGTGGCCATGGGGGCCAAATTTGCCCCCAGTTTGGCCAACCTCTTCATGGCCAAATGGGAGGAGGATGTCGTCTATGCCCTCAGGAGACCAGAAGTGGCCCTTTGGGTTTGTTACATAGACGACATCCTCCTCCTATGGAAGGGAGATCTGGCATCTTTGGAGGACTTCATGTCCATTCTTAATTCCAACCAACGTGGTATACATTTAACGTATGAAGCTAGTCATACCTCCGTACATTTTTTAGATCTGGACATTTCAATTTAAAACATATTTTAAATCCACCGACCGGAATGGTTACATTCCGGTTGATAGTTGCCATCGTGCTCAGTGGTTGAAGTCAGTTCATCGCAGCCAATTTCTTAGACTGCGACGGAACTGTACTCAGAAAGTTGATTTTCTTGCTCAGTCTCAGATCCTCAAGAATAGATTCGTTGAGAAAGGTTATGTCCCTACTGAATTGGATGCAGAGATCGGGCGGATCGCATCCGTCGATAGAAAATCCCTATTGGAGGTTAAACCCAAGAAAATTATGGACAATAGATCTAAGTGGTCCTTCTTTACCACTTACTCTGTTCAACATAGACAAATCTGCAATATTTTTAAAAAACATTGGGGAGTTCTTTGAAATGACAGACTTCTGGGACCTGTCATTCCTGAACAGGCAGGAGTTGTCTTTAGGGGAGCCCGATCCATCCAGGGACAGATTGCCCCCAACATTATTGATCCACCTAAGAATGTCTCATTTTTTCAACACTGTAAAGGTTTTTTTCCATGTAGGAAATGCAATGTCTGCCTCCATAATATTAGTGGCAGACGGAAAACGGAGACTTTTCAGTCTACCATTACAGAACAGACGTATTCCATGAAGCATTTTACTACTTGCGCTACCCAATTCATTGTTTACCTTTTGACGTGTCCGTGCAAAAAACAAAACGTCGGACGCACCAAGAGAACCTTTTCTATTCGAGTTAACGAACATATTGCTAATATCAAAGCAGGAAAGACTAATCATACCGTTCCTCGACATTATAGGGAGTATTATTCCTGCGCTACCAAGCAATGGTGGTATGGGTGGTTTTAGATAGGGAAAAGCAGCTTGCACCGAATGGGGTCCAGCCTTAAACCCTGGTGTGACTAACAACTGACAAGTGGGGGTGGTGCTGCGCTAATCCTACAATAAATTACAATATCTAGGTGTACTGGGTATCAACTTTTGTCTTCACTGAGGTATAGGGTGGTGGTCTGAACCACAATGAGGAATATAACACTATGTAGACGTGCAGACAGTATGTGCATCATAAAAAATAAATAATAAATAAAGGGTGGAGACCACCAAAGAAATTATACATATGTATCTCTCAGCTTAAATAAAAATAAAACCATGATCCCCTGATGAAGCCACGTCACCCGTGACACCACACGTAGGGACAGGCACCGCCCACTGTCAGCAGTGTATGAGTTCGCCGCTCGTCTGGATACACTGTACCTTTTGTTTTTTACTGTGTGAGAACCCTGTATTTTGTTAATGTTGAATAAAGCCTGATACATGCTTGAAATACTACACTATATAGTATCTTCATCTCTCCGCTTACTATGATGCTCCCCGTGGATCTGAGGTCTGATAAATGACAGTCCATTACCTAGGACCCCCCCTGCACAGGAGACACCACAAGCGCTGTCTGCTCTATGCTGTAACCTCAGTATACCCTGTTTCCCCGAAAATAAGACCTAGCGTGATTGTCAGTGATTGCTGCAATATAAGCCCTACCCCCCAAATAAGCCCTAGTTAAAGTCATTGTTGGTCTTATTTTCAGGGTAGGGCTTATTTTCAGGGACACAGGGTTGGGCTTATTTGGGGGATAGGGCTTATATTGCAGCCATCACTGACAATCACGCTAGGTCTTATTTTCGGGGAAACAGGGTAGTGAGGTAAGGGGCCATTATCTACCACTAGAGGATTGTTGCATGGAGGAGATCCTGCTACACACTTCACATTCACCACTTCTGAATAAATTATATTTAAACCCAGCTGCTATCTGCACGACTTAATTGTCTGTTATCACTAAGGAAGCATTGAAGCTGTTTTTTGTTGCACTAAGTCACCTTCATTGGACTGTATTATTTTAAGTTTGAGCACCCCCTGTTGACGCTGGACACTATACTGCATGATGCACAATTATGAAGATCACTTTGGACATTCAATGTAACATTGTACTATTTGGCAATTTTTGCTTTTATGTTATTGATTTTTTAGCCATCTATTTATTTATACGAATCACGGTTGATTGAACTATAATAATTTCTGGATATTAATTCACAGCACTTTGTGCTGGCGTTCAATGTCTCAACGGCAATCACTATTTTATTGAAGAAAAAAATCTTTGTAATTTCATTATAGATTTCACCATGGTTTTATTTTTATTTAAGCTGAGAGATACATATGTATAGTTACTTTGGTGGGCTCCACCCTTTATTTATTATTTATTTTTTATGATGCACATACTATCTGCACGTCTACATAGTGTTATCCTACAGGCACCCAATTCCTCATTATAGATAAGTTTGTCCCCAATTGGAGAGGAGAGTCTCATATCCGTGGAGTCTCGAGGCTCGAGACCTATTGGATACACGAGTTGCGTTCTTATTCACCCTATGGGCTCAACATTGAGTGGGACATCAACTCTTTTATTAATCAAGCTTAAATCTATTTTAATCTCTGTGATTATTCCAGTTCATTTTTTTATAGTTATTTTCATTATACATATCTTGCTACTATCCTTTTTATATCATTTTATTTACTATTTTGTGCATTTAATATGTCCGTCCAATTTAAAGTACTTTACTTCATGGCATTTATGAGATTAGGCACAATGGGGAAGCAATTACTTTTGTTTTATTCATTGTATTTATATATGTATTTTGGTTGGTATTGCACTGTTCTAGTGTTTGCTGCCCGCTTTCTGGCTGGGGGCGTGACACACATATTCACTATGGACTTCATCCCAGTCTGATGTATGGTCTCCCATTCATGCTGATTGCGCACAGCCACACAGAATAGTTCGTTTTGGGTGACACCTGAGATTTTTGTTCCTGGTGTCACCCAATCCGTATTTACAATGCAGTCATGTGTTCCCATAATGGATGCCTGGAGGCGTGCGGAACGCCGTGACGGCTTGTGGGATCACATCACTGGCGTTGTCTGGGTTACAGCGTGGTCACGTGTCTCTGTAACAGACGATCACTGCGCCTTGCGAGCGTAGTTACGTCTTGCTGGGTCACTTCACCGGCCCCCTACTTAGATCACATAATCGGAGCCTGGAGTCGTGGTCATGTGCTTCTTGTTTATGTTTGGACGTGGCGCGCTGTCACGTCGGTCACGTGCGGGATACGGAGATCTCTCATTGGTGAGGCCCATTAGTTGTATTTCTGTGTTCCTGTTTTCGCGGGCTTTTCCATTGCCACAGAGGGTGGGCTTTATTATTGCTTTGTTTCCAATGAAAAAATGGGCGATTGGTTAAAACCTTTTATGCCCTTTCCTCATTGGTCATTTTCCATGCCGAATATCATTTTGATTGGCTGTAATATCATTGTAAAGTTTATATATTTTCATGCAGTGTGGAAGAATGGTTTAATGCCCTGTAGAAGTCCTAATGGACGAAACACGTCGGGCCAAGCTTACCATTCCCCACACTTTGATTTTATCTTTTGTGATCACATTTTGTATTTGTATATTGGTTTTGTCCCAATAAACCTACCATTTTGATCCTCACGATTGGAGCACTCCATTGTTTTCTTTCCACACCTTTATGAGACTTGGACCTTCCTGCCGAATGTGGGACTCCTTTCGAATAGTGGACACCGTTGCAGCTGTTCCAGACAAGGGGAGATGTGGTTTGAGATCCGGCACACCCATTTCATCCCAGGACAGCCATCCATCTGGATCTCTAAGCTCGTTTGATTCGGTGCTACTGGCATCCGAATCCACCAGTTTCTATCTCTCTACACTTCAAGATTCCCATGTAGATGAATTACACACCAGAATCACATATCAGAAGATTTCTTCACATTTATTGGATTTTACTTTTCACTACAATGTGGGACTATCACCATTGACTTTACACATACCCACACCATAGTGGGGAGATACTCTTTACTTTTTATATTTTGGTTCTATTATCCTTTTAACACGTTTTAGCGCTACATATTTACACCATGAATCTATCTATGGTCGCCGCTGCCACCCCCTATGTGTCTGGCCCCTTGTCGGGCACCTGAATTACAGCGGCAGGGTTTTTTTTTGGAAGCGCCTGATTAGAGCCATGGGCTTTAATAGGCATCCTGATTAGAGCCATAGGCTCTAATAAGCTTCCGAAATGGTAAACAGCGGGCACAATGCTATGCGTTCTCTGTTTACTCCGTGTTGTGTTAGGAAAGCGAATAAATCACTTTCCTAACACTGACCCGCCTCTCAGCCAATCAGGTGCTCGGGTCTGGTTACCTGTCACCTGATTGGCTGAAACAACAGGTGCTGTGATTGGATGCCTGATAGAGAGGACCGGAGAAATCGAAGAGCGTGGACGTGGAGGGTGCCACAGTGACCCACTGCGAGACAGGTAAGTCCTGACTCCCGGGCGATGCACACTGGCAGCATTTGATGGGGCACAGTAGTGGCAATTGATGGGCACACTGGTGGCAATTGATGGCGCACAGTAGCGGCAATTGATGGGGCAATTGATGGGCACACTGGCAGCAATTGATGGGCACACTGGCAGCAATTGATGGGGCACAGTAACGGCAATTGATGGGCACAGTGGCAGCAATTGATGGGCATACTGGCAGCAATTGATGAGGCACAGTAGCGGCAATTGATGAGCGCAGTGACAGCAATTGATGGGTACAGTAGCCGTGTTTGATGGCACAGTGGCGGCAATTTATGGGTACAGTGGCGGCGTTTGATGGGCACAGTGGCTGCATTTGATGGCACAGTGGCTGCGTTTGATGGGCACAGTGGCTGCGCTTGATGGGCACAGTGGCTGCGTTTGATGGCACAGTGGCTTCGCTTGATGGGCACAGTGGCTGCGTTTGATGGGTATAATGGCTGCGTTTGATGGGCACAGTAGCTGCATTTGAAGAGCACAGTGGCTGCAATTGATGTTTTTTTTTTTTCAGTTTGTTTGCGGCCCCCCAAAAATTTTGAGCACCAGCCGCCACTGTAAGCAGCCCTAGATCATTCACTTCTGATGTGTTGTAGAGAGAAGACTAGAGGCTTGCCTTGATCTGACGGGCAAAGTTCCACTGTTTGGTTACTTCCAGACCCAAAATCTTCACCGGGTGTAAATATATTCTGCAATAACCACAAATTATATAAATCTACTTTGTATGCGCTAAATGCCTCCGCAAACCCAGATATTTCTTTGAACAAGTAGTAGTGACATCATCACTTGGTTGTACAGAGGCCCTAGGGCACCCCGCTGATCCCTCCTCCCAGTACACCTGGTGAGGATGTGACATTGACTTAAAAAATTGTTTCTGGCTACAGAAACAAGGAAAAAAAAATGAATGCTGGGATATGCTCTAGAGGGGGAAATGGGGAAAAATTTGGATCGCACCTATAAAAATGCTGTAAAAAACACCCAAAATTTTAAACAACGCACATGTAAACATAACATATAAAATTACTATAAGATAAACACTGCAATATACGTAGTTCAGAACATGTATTAATAAAAAACACACATCTTTTCCTTTAAAGGGAAACTCTAATTTTGATAAAAGTTGATTTACATAACGGGTACACAGGATCCACATTTCCTAGGCTGACCTGTGATACTTGCTCTTGCATTCCTTATGACTTGCTCATGCACAGCTGTAATCAGCAGCATCTAACAGTCATATATTGTGCTATATAAAGTTACTGGTCGTTTGCTTTCTTTCCCAGATTCCTCTACCCCGTCCTTCGGTTCCCAGAAGTAGGCATCTCTGTTATTTAGGGTTAGTTCCAAATAAGTTTTCAAAAAAATGCATAGTATGTCTTGGCCTAATTTTAATACTCTGCGTGGTTCCAAAAATCTGTCTGTGTTTTCTTTATCCCGTATCCAAACTTTTATGGAGCATCGTGCTTCGCGGCTGCTGTACATTTGTTTGTGAGATGGATGCGCCTCTCTATAAGGAACAGTAATTACTTCTGAATACTGAGCATTTTATGAAGCAAGCTCTGAAGGTCAATGTACTGTAACCTGCTGCAGACACAGACGTCACAGTGAAGCACTGTACTATAGTATGGGACTATATTTCATGATAGTTTCTACCTTTTTGTTAAATGCAGCTTTCTGCAAAAAAAAATTAAATTAGTCAATAGACTTTTGGAAGGTTGGATGTTTTTTTCCCCTAGGCCTACCACCTTGTGCTACCTTTTTCCCTCCCCGCAAACTGTTTTGGACCCTCTACCCCCTCAACACATGCACAAGAGCACAAAAACATTTACAGGCTCCGTCCGAAAAAATTTAAAATCAAATACTGAAGCTGCTGACTTTTAATATTAGGACACTTACCTGTCCTGGAATCCAGCGGTGTCTTCACCTGAGCCAATTTTTCAATCAACTCTTGGGTGCTGCCATCACTATTTCGGGTAAGGAAAACCGGCAGTGAAGCCTTGCGACCTCACAGCCGGTACCCTACAGACCTTACAGACCCTACTACCCAAAGCGCACTGTGCTTGGTGAATGGCCCGGAGGCAGGGGAAGGAGGCAAAGTCACCCGGAAGTGGGAGCGGGTACCTGTCAAAACTAGGCACCTGCTTACTCCTCCCCCCTGAAAGGTGTCAAATGTGGCAGCGGAGGGGGGAGAAGGCAAATAAGCGGAGTTTCCCCTTTTGGGTGGAGCTCCGCCTTAAGCAGTATTAAACTCAAAACCAAAACTGTAATATATTGCAACTTACCAACCCATAGATGTGGTGGCTACACTAGTTTTCCTTTTTTAGCCTTTTTTCCTCTGTTTTCCCCTGTTGATCTGGCCAGTAACACACCTCCAGTATTAGAGTGCCTCCACTCCGGATGAAGGAGCACAGGGGCACCTTTGGACATCAGTATTGTCAGTATGGGGGAAGGGTTGTGTTAGATGCACAGTACTAGGCAAAAGTTTTAGGCAGGTGTGAAAAAAATGCTGTAAATGAATAATGCTTTGAGATATAAAAGTGTAAATAGTTTATTTTTATCAATTAACAAAATGAAAAGTAAATGAACAGAAGAGAAATCCAAATCCAATCAATATCTGGTGTGACCATGCTTTGTCTTTAACCACTTCAGCCCCGGAAGTGCCGTATCGCATAATTATCCCCCCTTAATGACCAGGCCATTTTATGCGATACGGCACTGTGTCGCTTTAACTGACAATTGCGCGGTCCTGCATTGCTGTACCCAAACAAAGTTGATGTGCTTTTTTTCCCCACAAATATACCTTTCTTTTGGTGGTATTTGATCACCTCTGCAGTCTTTATTGTTTGAGCTATAAATGAAAACAGCGACAATTTTGAAAAAAAAAAAAAACATGTTTTACTATTTGCTATAATAAATACCCCCACAAAAAATGTCAAAAAAACAAACATCTTCATCAGTTTAGGCCAATATGTATTCTTCTACATATTTTTGGTAAAATATTGATTGGTTTGCGCAAAAGTTATAGGAACTACAAAATAGGGGATAGATATATGGCATTTTTATTTATTTATTTATTTTTTTTACTAGTAATGATGATCAGCGATTTTAGCAGGACTGCGACATTGCGGCGGACAGATCGAACACTTTTAACACTTTTTTGGGACCACTGACATTTATACAGTGATCATTGCTTTAAAAATGCATTGATTACTGTATAAATGACACTGGCAGGGAAGGGGTTAACACCAGGGACGATCAAAGGCTTAAGTGTGTCCTAGGGAGGTGCTTTCTAACTGTGGGGGGAGGGGACTGACTGGGAGTACAGAGAGATCGCTGTTCCTCATCACTAGGAACAGACAATCGCACTGTACTCCCCTGAGAGAACAGAGATCTGCTTTGTTTACATAGGCAGATCCCCGTTCTGCCTCTCTGTGGAGCGATCGCAGGTGGCCGGCAGACATTGCGGCCGCCGGCCACACGCATCGGCTCCGGCGCCGTGCACGCGCGCGCTGTATCTATTACACGAAGCACCGCACCGGTACGGAGATTCGTGCAATAGGGCTGCCCTGCTGCAGTATAACTGCGGGGGCTGGTCGGCAAGTGGTTAAACTAGCATCAGTTCTTCTAGGTACACTTACACACCATTTTTGAAGGAACTCCAAACATCTCCAAACATCTTGGAGAACTAACCACAGATCTTCTGTGGATGTACGCTGCCTCAAATCCTTCTGTCTCTACATGTAATCTCAGACAGACTCAATGATGTTGAGATCAGGGCTCTGTGGGGGCCAAACCATCACTTCCAGGACTACTTGTTCTTCTTTACACTAACGATAGTTCTTAATAACATTGGCTGCATGTTTCGGGTCATTCTCCTGCTGCACATTAAATTTGGGTCAATCACACACCTCCCTGATGGTATGGCTGATAGATAAGCATCTGCCTGTATTTTTCAGCATTGAAGACACCATTGATTCTGATCAAATTTCAAATTTTGACTCATCTGTCCATTTTTCTGGAATAAAACAATACCCAAAATGTGAACATATGAATAAAATACAGTGACCAGTGGATACTGCCCACTGGAACATGAAAAAAGACAAAAAAACCAAGGTGATATGAATAAAGTTCAATGGCTCATGTATATTGATAACTGAGACATGAGTGTAAGTCAATAAAACAATAAAGTCCCATAGTACAAAGAATGAAATATAAATCCAATGTGAGTGGAAAATCTTCAAATATATGATCCATCAGCATGAAAATCTTGAGATGGAAATAGATGGAATATTCTTACCAGAATGGGTGGATTCGAATGTCAAGGACACCGAACCAAACAGGCTTAGAGATCCAAAAGGATGGTTGTCCTGAAGGGAGTCCCGGATCTCAAGGGATATCTCCTCTCCGCTCCACCAGCCGGGATGATGACCATCGATCGAGAGGAACCGTAAGGAAAGGATCAAGGTATCCGAATCTCATATGGAATCCCAGGGGTATGGGGGGGGGGGAAGTAAAGTGCGCCAATAGTGCAGATCAAAAGATACATTTATTGGATCAAACGAATATACAAAACAATTAAAAGCGTGATCACGTAAGGTAAAATCAAGTGTAGGGAAGAGTGTACCTTGCCCAAGGCATTTTGTTTTCTTTTTCGGAATATGAATAAAAGCTGATCATTGTAAGACCCCCATACACACTATACAACTTTTGTTGTCTCATTCCCTTTAGATTTACAAAAACCATGTAGTGCAAGGGCCTGCCTGATTGCATACAAATTGAAACTCTTATGCCCCGTACACACGGTCGGATTTTCTGATGGAAAATGTCCGATCGGAGGGGTGTTGTCGGAAATTCCGACCGTGTGTAGGCTCCATCGGACATTTTCCATCGGATTTTCCAACACACAAAGTTGGAGAGCAGGAGATAAAATTTTCCGACAACAAAATCCGTTGTCGGAAATTCCGATCGTGTGTACACAAATCCGACGGACAAAGTGCCACGCATGCTCAGAATAAATAAAGAGATGAAAGCTATTGGCCACTGCCCCATTTATAGTCCCGACGTACGTGTTTTACGTCACCGCGTTCAGAACGATCGGATTTTCCGAAAACTTTGTGTGACCGTGTGTATACAAGACAAGTCTGAGCCAACATCCGTCTGAAAAAATCCTAGGATTTTGTTGTCGGAATGTCCGAACAAAGTCCGACCGTGTGTACAGGGCATTAATGTTTGACCTCATATTATACGGTTTTGGTAAATCTGAAGGAAAAATTCTACAGAAAATTGTATAGTGTGTATCCAGCTTAAGCATCCCTGTCAGTAGTAAATGATTTGTCTCAACCCTCTAACTGCCACATCTGCAAGAGAGCTTGTTCTGGTGAAAAACAACAGACTTACTGGCTGGACCACCATATGAAAATAATGAAAAGAAAGAAAAGAAAGCTTAAAAAAGAAAACGAATGCAGCCATCACACCTGTCAATTGGTAAGCTGCAATGTAATAAATGTTTGCTTCTGGGTTCAATACTGCTTTCATTATACTCAAAACACAGAGGCTCAGTGGTTAACACTGTTGGCATCTTTGCTTTAAATGCTGGCCAGGACACTATCTGAATGGAGTTGCATGCTCTCCCTGTGCTTGTGTGGGATTCCTCTTGGTACTCTTCTCAAACTCCAAGGACATGCTGGTAAGTTAAAGCAGAGTTCCACCCAAAAATGAAACTTCCGCTGTCCGGATTCCTCCCCCCTCCGGTGTCACATTTGGCACCTTTGGGGGGGGGGGTTTAGGGGGGGGGGGCCGCGGGAGGGTGGGAGCAGATACCTGTCTAATACTAAGATCGCCGCAGTATTCGCAGTAGGGAACCAGGCTTTGAAGCCGCAAGGCTTCACCTCCTGATTCCCTTACCTAAGATGCCGGCACCTCCACCTGGGAGCTGAGGGACGGGTCGGCTTCAGGTGAGGACATCGCGGGCGCCCTGGACAGGTAAGTGTCCTTATATTAAAAGACGGCAGCTGCAGTATTTGTAGCTGCTGACTTTTATATATTTATTTTTTGTTCAGTGGAACTCCACTTTAATTGACCCTAATACGTGTAATAAGGACATTAGAATGTACTTACAATAATCCAGCAGTACATGGCTCCAATTCTGCATAAATTGTCACCGATTTTTAAATACTTGTAATAAATAATAAATAAATCACAACTCTACTAGCAGAAACACAATCAGTACTGCAGTGACACAACCAGAAACAACCAGTTTTGTTGTGCTTTACAGTTATGCCGCGTACACACGAGCGGACTTTACGGCGGACTTTGCCCGGCGGACTGGATTTCGTCGGACAATTCGATGTGTGTGGGCTCCAGCGGACTTTGTTTTCTCAAAAGTTGGACGGACTTAGATTTTAAACTTGTTTAAAATTTATCCGTTGAAATCGAGTCCGGTCGAAAAGTCCGCTCGTCTGTATGCTAGTTCGACGGACAAAAAGGCACGCTAGGGCAGCTATTGGCTACTGGCTATGAACTTCCTTGTTTTAGTCCGGTCGTACGTCATCACGTACGAATTCGACGGACTTTGGTGGATTGTGTGTAGGCAAGTCCGTTCATTCACAAAGTCCGTCGGAAAGTACGTCGAAAAATCCGCCGGGCAAAGTCCGCCGTAAAGTCCGACCGTGTGTACGCGGCATTAGGCCTCTTTCACACGAGGGATCCGTATGTCCGTTTTTCATCCTTCCGTTTTCAGATGAAAAACGGACATACATGTATCCCTATGGAGCGTCGGATGTCAGCGGTGACATGTCCGCTGACATCCGACCCGCTCCGATCCGAAAAGTGTAACGGAGGAAAAACCTACTTTTCCATCCGTTTTCGGATAGGATTGGGTGACGACGGACACTATGGTCCGTCATCATCCGATCCCCCATAGGGGAGAGCGGCGCTCTGACAGGTCCGTAGCTGCACAGTGTGCAGTGATGGACCTGTCATCTTTCTGCTCAGCGGGGATCGGCGGAGCGATCCCCGCTGAGCAAGCGGGTGTTCACGGGGCGGATCATCACTGATCTGCCCCGTGTGAAAGAGCCCTTAGTGTGGCATTATTGATTTTGAATAACTTGCAAGCCTGCTATAAATTAAATATACCTGATATTATTTCTATCTATATCTCTGTTTACATTTCAGATAGCAATTTTCATCATCTCTTGACACCTCTGAAGAGGAATCGTTGAAACGCATTAGTGTCATGTATCATGCTTGTACAACCTTCATGTATTAATAATATAATATTTGTACTTCTATTTGCCGCACTATCTGCATTTTCAGATATGTGCCTTTTTAACAATTTTTCTTGTAACAATAAATGTTATTTTTTAATTAATATTGACAATTTTTGATAGTGCCTATATAGTCCCAATCCTAAAGGGTTATCTGTTCGTATTTGTCCACAAAGAAATAACCAGTACACAATAAGATACATGTCCATAGAAACACAATCAATACCGTACCCAGAACATGTCTGCAGAGGCATAGTAAGTACTGTACTGGCTTAAAGAGAAAGTAAACGCTGTTTTTTTCTTACCTGCAAAGTAAAGGCATAATGTGCTAGTATGCATCACATGCTAGCACATTATGTGAAACTTACCTGCAAACCAAGCCCTCATTGTCACCGCTGGAGGCTACATCCATCTTCACCCGTCTTCCTTCCAGGTCCGCAAACTCCGGCTGTGTGACTGGCATGTGCGCGGGAGCCGTCGGTCATGGCACGGGGCTCTGAAGAAACGGCATGGGTCGCCGTTCCTTCAGAGCGCATGCGCCAATGACGTCATCAGCAGCATATACAGTAAATATCTCCTAAACGGTGTAAGTTTAGGAGATATTTACAGTACCTATAGGTAAGCCTTATTATAGGCTTACCTATAGGTGCAAACAATACAGGGAGGTTTACTTCCTCTTTAAACTGGTTATAAGGCTTTGTTTTAAAAAAAAAAAAAAAACATGCCTATACTTACCTGCTTTGTGCTGTGGTTTTGCACAGAGCAACCCCAATCCTCTTCTTCTGGGGTCCCGTCTGGCGCTCCAGGCCCCTCCTCTTCATCAGGTACCCTTAGGGAAAGTGGCTTCCATTGACACAGACAGCTGGACTTGGCCCCACCCCCTGCTCCCGTGTCACCGGATTTGACTGACAGCAGCAGGAGCCAATCGCTCCTGCTGTTATCAATCTGTCCAATGAGGAGAGAGACAGTGACGGGAGCCGCTGAGCTCATGCACATAGCTGGATCGAATATGGGCTCAGGTAAGGAGGGGGGTCTGAGGGGCAGCTGCAGCACAGAAAGTTTTTCACCTTAATGCATAGAATGTGTCAAGGTGAAAAACCTTAAGGCTTTAGATCAACACAACCAGAAACATATTTTGATAGACCTTTACTTTGGCTTTTGTTTGAATTAGGAAGACAAGGGTAACGGTTTGTTTTGCAGGCCCTGTAGTTCTATAAATAGCAGTAAACGGCATAAATTTAAAGTAGCTAGGTGGCTTTTTGCAGCCCCTGACAGCCATGGCACCCTAGGTCACGTGCTATGTGGCCTATTGAGAAACCTGGCCTTGAAACCTGGTTATTATGAAAACATTATAACTGTGTTTTATATAACCCATTAGGACTGGATTCTGCATATTTTCAAGGATGGCTCCTCTGGGTAGGTGGACACAAATTTGTGTTACAATTCACCCCTTTCTAAAAACTAGAAATATTGTTGCCCATGACTAGAAAGCATGTACATTACATTTTACAAGTTCAGATTACAGATCACTCACAATTTAAAGAATTTAAAGAGGTTTGGTTGGTTGTCAGGCAGCAGGGGAATACAATGAAATAATGATATAAAAATCAAAAGGTACCATTGGTCCTACATCATGGGCTAGGGTATATTTCCTTTACTTATTTAACATAGCAATAAAACTTTTTCCCCTGCACTTTACAGTAGTACATGAAGTTCCAGCATCAGAATTATGGCACTCCGTGACCTTGGACTGAGGTTTTTTGGAGCTGGAGACGTAGCAAATGATTTGCTGTTTCAATCTAATGCCAACACTAACAGCACCACACTGAGCTTCAGCAATGGGATCCTCTGTGCCCAGATCACATCCCTGCAGTGTAATCATATAGTGCCAAGATCCAAACACTAAAATAATGTGATTGGCTGTAAAAAAAATGTTGAACATTTTATGTCATACCTAAAGGATAGCCACCATAGTCAAGGCACATCACCTACTCATGTACAAACACAAGGGCTTGGGGACTAATTGGAAGCTACTTATATGTTTTTTCGGGTTGTGGGAAGAAGACAGGGCACCTAGGGGAAACAACCATATTCATAGGGAAGGCCAACAAACATTTTGTCTGGCAAGGAGCTTGGGAACCTAGAGGTCAATATGACATTTTCCTGGAACTTCCACAATTTTCTACTATAGTAGGACCCAGTTTACAGATTCACCCCTGCAGTGTCCCATCAGGGCCACAGAGGGCAGTAAACAGAGGTTGTTTACTAAACCTCACAGAGGTTTTAGCCATTTTGCTACTCTATTTAAGACTAAAGAAAGAAATCATTTGGCTTGAGATGTACACTAAAAGAGAAAGAGAGCTCAGTGTGGGTGTCATTAGTATAAAGTTTTTAGTAATCCAAAGAGTAGTCAGAGGGCATTGAATTGGTGCAGATGTCAGATGTATTGACAGATGTCACCCTGCCTATGGTTTACAGCAGAATAGAACAGAATAGATGGACACACCATCAAAGTGCATCCATTCATTTTCAGTAAATAAGCTTTAAAACAAGCCCTCATTGACTTCTGTGGCTGCACACATTGTGGAGAAATCCATTGTCAATGTTCGCAGCAGAAGAAGCAAAGTTGTTCCAATTGTTCTTTCGGGACCCCAGTTCACAGATCCTTCTTCCCTCTCCCAGCCCCCCCACCGGAATACCTGCAGTGGTTTACAATACAGAAGGCTAGAAGTTTGCCAAGTCACTGGGAACTGAGATACTGAGTCTCTGCTGGGAGGTCGGATCAGAGTGAACTGACCTGCTGAGTCAGTGTTGGGTGGGGAGAACAGGTTGAGCTAAGCTGATAAGTCCCCGCTGGGAGGTGGAGCTTAGCTATTCGAGAATAACTTGAAGAACTTTAGTTTCTGCATTTAAAATGGAAGAGGATGAGTTCCCCCACAATACCTGCAGCTACAGAGGTCAATTATGGCAGTAAGGGCTTGTTTTAAAGCTCATTTACTGATTGTTTGGAATATGCCAAAGTTGAAGCTCTATACCCTGGCCACAGATTCACTTTAAAGCTGGTAAAACTGCTGCAGTATATGTGTTCTACATTGTGTTTTAGCAATTAGGCTGCAGCTGCACCTTAACATCCAAACTGTAGTTAGCCCCGAATCTGAACCAGGAAAAGCCTTAAGAGTGCCGCAGTCAGATAGGACATCTTCTGTGGTTTTCATTCTTGCATTCTCCTCTCTAGAGCTTTAGCCTCCGCTGGAACAGTGTTTGTTGCTACAGGAGCGAAGTGTGTTGTGTCTGCTGGCGGCTGCCACAATGCTGCCTGCTTTCCTTGCCAGCACTGGAATTTGGTTTGGAAAATAAAAGCACCGGCATTAGCCAAAAAAAAAAATGAGTATGCATTGTGGGACGACAGCGGGTATCCAATCACTGTTCTAGAAAATCTTAAGTTTAGATTGTTTGTCTTTCAGTGCATCTTTCTTATGTGCGTACATTATGTAAGTAATGAAGTACATACTCTATATAAACGGTATATATATATATATATATATATATATATATATATATATATATATATATATATATATATATATATCATTTTTTTGCTTAAATATAAATGTAACAAAATATTCTGTAAACTGCAGTTCCACTCAGTGAATTGATAGTACTATCCAGCCAACACTGAACACTGTTGCTGTGTTCAGAAGGTTTGATACAAATAATGATGCAGAGCAACCAAAACAGTGTCTCTTAAATAAATGAGTCCCAAATGATAAAACAAAAAAAGTCCTTAAATATGTATGTCTGGCCAACCATCAGTAAATTCCAGACATCACAACCTTCTCTTCAACTGATCACCCACGTGTCACATGCATAACACCCAGTTAACCATATGCACTCACCTCCTAGGCTGGACCTTAACCACTTGCTTACTGGGCACTTAAATCCCCTTCCTGCCCAAGCCAATTTTGAGCTTTCAGTGCTGTTACTCTTTAAAAAACAATTGCGTGGTCATGCAGCACTGGACCCAAATAAAGTTTTTATCATTTTTTTCGCACAAATAGAGCTTTCTTTTGGTAGTATTTAATCACTGCTGGGTTTTTTATTTTTTGCTAAAAAAAAGGAAAAAGGACCGAAAATTTTGAAAAAAAAGCAGTTTCATAGTTTGTTATAAAATTTTGAAAACAGGTAATTTTTCTCCTTCATTGATGTGCGCTGATGAGGCTTAACTGATGGGCACTGATAGGCTGCACTGATAGGCACTGATAAGTTGCACTGATAGGCACTGATAAGGTTGCACTGATGGGCACTGATAAGTTGCACTGGTGGGCACTGATGAGGTGGCACTGATGGGCACTGAGAAGTGGCACTGATGGGAGGCACTGATGGGTACTGATGGGTGGCACTGAAGGGCACTGATAGGTGGCACTGATAGGTGGCACAGATGGGTGGCACTAATTGGCACTGGTAAGCGACACTGATAGTCATGACCTGATGATGGGCCACGCTCGAAACCCATCATCATGACGACAACCCTGTGAAAGACTGTCTCACGTAACAGCTGCCATCCTTAAGCCACACACCACACAGTAGATCCAATGACTACCACAGCCCTTGAAGCCACATCCGGCGCACCACCCGGAAGCTGACAAGAGGGCTCGCAGCGCCACTGTATAGCTGACGTCAACCTGGCTGCGCTGACAGGACATTCAGCTACTGATTCCGGTACCTCTGGTCTCTGGGACCGATCCACCATCTGGTGCTCCACAGGATCATCCTTACCATCACTGTTCATTCCACCATTCAGGGGACTGAGTGACTCTGCCCGGGCGGATTATCTTTCTTCCCTCCAGCACCTACTTGGTACCTGGTACATGGATCCAGCCTTTCTTTATAATACTTTTGGGACATTTGCAATTCTGTTACTGATAACATTTCATACCAGTCTGCTTTTTTACAAGATTTCTCTCTTTTTTAAAGTTTTTTTTGTCTGATCAATAAATGTTTATATGATTACATAACTTCCTTTTTGGTCATCTATCCTTGTGGGACTACATATAGCAGCCTCACGAGTATTAATCTGTGGCTATAAAGACTATCATCCTTCAGCACTATTTGATGAGGAACTTTGTGTTTTTATTTCATGTTTGGGCACTTTTGCAAGGCTCAGGTTTTTCCTTCCTAGCTGCGAAGGATTGTGTCCCACTTATCATACTTGTGTATCATTTGTACAGCACCTGAATATTTTGTTTGTTACTGATAGGCAGCAGTGATAGGTGGCACTGATGATGAGGCACTGATGGGCACTGATTGGCAGCACTGATGGACACTGATAGGTGGCACTGGTGGGCATTGATAGGTGGCACTGGTGGGCGCTGGTAGGTGGCACTGATGAGCACTGATAGGCAGCACTGATATGCACTGGTTGGTGGTACTGGTGGGCACTGCATAGCAGCAGTGGCTCTCCCTGTCCGGGACCGATGTCCCTCTGACAGAAGCCGTGATTGGCTTGTTTAATTCTTCTCATGCTATCAGCATGAGGGGAAAAAAAAGCCGATTACCGATCTTCTGTTTACATCACGTGATCAGCTGTCATTGGCTGAGAGCTGATCACGTGGTAAGGGGCCAAGTCTCATTGACTCACTGATCACAACGCACACCATGCACACCATGGGGGGGTGCATGGTGACAGCGTTTGCTCTGGACAGTGCATGCTCTGGAGGACATACATGGACACCCCCTCAGCAACTAGGGTCCACGCTGTAGCTGTCTTTCGGTTATAGCGTGGGCAGGAGGTGGTTAATCAATAGTCAAGGTTAAACACACTTTTGCCCCTTTAGGGCTATACTCCAACTGGCTCCTGGCTCCCAGTAACAATCACAGGCACTGACACATGGTATGAATCTGACTGACGGCTGTAATAAAAATCTTTTATACTTCCAGTTTTCTGTATGTGGGAGACAACATGGAACCTGCAATGGATGTGTTTGGAAATACTTTTACTACATCAATAGCCTGTGTCCCCAGATCACCAGATGACCTTCAAAAAGAAGATAAACAGATTGGTGCATTACAGCATTGCTTGGAGGAAAAGCTGATTGTACTTTCTGCATGCATCTAAGTTTTCGACCAGAACGTATCTTTGAAAGTGAACTGCTTAGGGGGCTTTTCCAAAAAAGAAATGTAACCAGCACTAACTGTATGTTAAAATATGCTGTATTTCTGCCCAAAGGTGCTATGAAAAGCTCCTGGATCTAATTTAATTTAATTAAAGAGGACCCTTTTTTGTTAGCTACCCATCCCCCATGAACAATTGCTATAACAATTGTTTCAATTGTATCTATAGTCAGAACTTGTTTTAGTTTTGAATAGAGGAGAAAAAGATTAGAACCTTTCATAGGGTTTTATTTCTGTCTGTGAGGTTAACTTTCTTTGTTTTTTCTTGTCACCACTATCACTGAACAGAAATATCAAAATAGGGGCATGTGTTATAGGGACAGCTGTCTTAGAGGGGATTTCTCTCACCTTGCAGAGATTTCCTCTAACTTCCTGTTTTGTCTCAATATATAGATCTCCATATTGGGAACTCCTACTGCAACCTGGGTGCCATGAAGTCAGTATAGCCCAGTGGTCTCCAAACTGCAGCTGGGGGGGGCAGATGCAGCCCTTTTTTTGCCTCTATTTGGCCCTTGGGACACTAATCCTCCAACTGATACCAATGATGAGGTACCATTCCTACCACTGACACTATTAATGGGGAACTTTTCCTCCCACTGACATCATGGATGGGGCACTATTCCTCCCACTGACACTATCGATGGGGCACTATTCCTCCCATTGATACCAATCATGGGGAACTATTCCTCCCATTGATACCAACCATGGGCCACTTTTCCTCCCACTGATATCAACCATGGGACACTATTCCTCCTGCTAAAACCAATGATGGGGCAGTGTTTACTCACACTGATGCCGGGACATTTTCTATTCATTCCGACCACAGTCTGTCCCCCCTAAAGACTGCAGGACAGTAAACTGGCCCTTAGTTTAAAAAGTTTGGAGACCCCTGGCATAATCTTTATCTGGTAGATTTGCTTTACTAGACCAAGAAACCAGTCTTTTAAGGAGATTCCAAATCTAATTACTAAGCTGGAGATGTTAAAACAATGGCAACAGGTAAACAATAGTAAATGCCACCAGATCTCCTTATTCCTATGTATAAGACCTGACATGCACAGCGCCAGTGGCCTAGCTAAAAGGATCCAGGAAGAAAAAGCTGACTGATGATGCACAAAAAACAGATGGTGACATGAATTATGAGAAGAAATGTCAGTAGAAGCTCTAGGATGGAGGACACAAAATTAGCCTAGTGAGACTAGCGAATGCCAACAATGGGGCACTATTCCTCCCATTGATACCCATGATGAGGCAATATGCCTTCCTCTAACACCAATGATAGGGACACAATTGGCACCAATGATGGGACACAATTGCTTCCACTGACACCCGCAAAGATGTACAATTCCTCCTACCTACGCCAATGATGGGGCAGTGTTTACTCGCAGTGATGCCGGGACATTTTCTATTCACATTGGCAACAGTCCAGCCACCCTAAAGACTGAAGGACAGTAAACTGGCCCTTAGTTTTAAAAGTTTGGAGACCCCTGACATAGTCTTTATCTAGCCTCCTGGTAGATTTGTTTCACTTGACCAAGAAACCAGTCTTTTAAGGAGATTCCAAATCTAGTTACTAAGCTGGCATTGTTAAAACAATAGCAACAGGTAAACAATAGTAAATGTAATCAGATTTCCTTATTCCTATGCATAAGACCTGACATGCATATCGCCAGTGGGATTCAGGACAAAAAAGCTGACTAATGATGCACAAAAATCAGATGGTGACATAAACTATGAGAAAGAATGGCAGAAGCTCTAGGACGGAGGACACAAAATGAGACTAGTGAGACTCTCCCAATACCTAAAATGTTATGGATATGTAAATATAACCTAGGCATACCGGTAAGTAAATAGGACCCAAGTCTTTCAAGTTAAGGAAACAGAGCGTTCCAATACCTTGCAATGTACATTAGCTGTTACTGTTAGGGCAATGGGAAGAAAGATCTCTTGCCCAACGGTGCCTGCATAGAAATGTGAGTGACTATGAAGCGCTGATGCTAGGGAGGCTATTTAATCCCACTGACACCAACCTGTGGGCATTATTGCTTTTGCCGACACCATTAATTGGCCATTATTCATTTTGCTGACACCAACAATTGGGCAATATTAATTTTGCTGACACCAAAGATTTGGCATTATTCCTTTTACTAATGCCAACAGTGGGGCACAATTTCTCCCACTGACAGTAACAATGGGGTACTATTCCTTACATTGACACCCATGATGAGGCATTATGCCTCTCACTGGCACCAATGATGGGACACAATTGCTTCCACTGACACCCGCAAAGATGTACAATTCCTCCTACTTACACCAATGATGGGACATTTTTTATTCCCACTGACCCCAGTACATATTTAATAAAACTGGCCAAAGTCTGGCTCCTCAACAGTCTGAAGAACAGTGAACTCTCCCTTTGTGTTTAAAGTGGTTTTATAGGCAGAGTTTTTTCTTATCTTAATGCATTCTATCCATTAAGATAAAAAGCCTTCTGTGTGCAGCAGTCCCCATTAGCCCCCTGATACTTACCTGAGCCCCCTCTCGATCCAGCAATATTGCAACAGCGTGGTGCCATTGGCTCCCACTGCTGTCAATCAAATTCAGCGAGCCAATGAGGAGAGAAAGGGGACAGGGCTGGGCCTCGGCTTCGTGTCTGAATGGACACAGGGAGCAGCTTGGGTTCCTCCATAGCAAGCTGCTTGCTGTGGGGGCACTCAACAGGAGGGACCCGAGAAGAGAAGGATTTGTGCTGCTCTGTGCAAAATCACTGCACAGAGCAGGTAAGTATAACATGTTTATTATTTTTAATGGAAAAAAACGAGACTTTAGTATCACTTTAAAGTCTGAGGACCTGTAATTTATAGAAGAATTCCAGGGAAAAACATTTTTCTCATGCAGTGTGGCTGTGTCTGTTTTTTTCTAGGGATGAGGAGAGTGGAGATATAGTGAACTTACCTAATCCGCCGATCCTTCAAACACAAGACTTGTCCCTGCCGCTCCTGCCCCCACCCCCCGCGGTCTAGCGGTCTTGTGCAGTGGACTGTTCCTGGCGTTATCATACCCATAGACTGGCTCTGGACATGAGGACAGCAGGAACAGTCCAATGCTGGACATGGGGGAGCGCTGTTTTCTGGAAGATCGAAGGAACAGGTGAGTATAGCCTTTCTGTGCACCCATGGACAAAAGGAGCAGTTAACCCATGCAGTGTGAGCACAGCCTCACTTCACGGGAAAGAAGATGTCTGCTTTAAAGTTTGCTAAAGTCCATTTTTACAGAGTTTCACAGCTGCTATCTAGGGATTGTTAGAGAGCTGTGACAGCATAGAGGGTGCAATAAGGAGATCTATGCACACATCATTTTAGATGGAATAGCAAAAGTGATAGCAAGGGTCACTTTAAAGAATAGGCTGATTTAATGCACTTCCTCAGCTTGGCTTTAGCGAACCTTAAATTGAAACAAATGCTTTGCTTTTCATTCTTCTTCATTAGTTGTTAAGATTATCTTAAAATCATCTTGAATATCCGATTATCGCTACAAGCATTCTTGATGCTAGATCATTTAATATACTTTCTATTCCTCCCCGAGCTGTTCTGAGTGCTATGAAATCCAATTTGAAGTCAGTTTACAGTACAGCTTTGGAGAATGGACTGGGAATAGCTTTGCATGTTTGGGGAGAAAGCTGCATATTAACAAAAAGTTTATCACTCAACTTGACAGAGTGGTGTAGCTGATGTACCGCAGCCAAGGCAAACGTTATGCAAACGTTCTTGGAAAGCTTGGGAGTTTCTTCCAAAGTTCACATCAATACACATGAAGTTTTATAAGGCTCCACATGGTTCTAAGTCCCCCATCAGTACTTAAAAAATACTGCAATTGTGCATGTGTGTGTTTTTCTTTTGCAGAATGTTCATGTATCAAAGTTAAAGGGATGTTGTACTGGTAATCTCTCAAAAGTAAATATTAAGTGATTACATTTTTAGCAATTTTTGCACATGATTCTGGCAAGATTCTACAAAAATGGTATAATTTAGTATAATTGATAATGCAGATTGTATGCCCATACCATATTATCGTGTGGAAGAGATACAAGACAATATAGACCCACTAAAGTTATTTTTGACTTGCTTGTTTTTTTTGGTAGGCTGTTTTTAAGAGTGAGGCTCTTCATATGGCTGTTTGATGCCCCCAGCATACTCCTCTCGGAGCTGGTCAAGCGTGACTTTCCTCCCTTCCCCTTTACTCTCTTCTCCTCCATGGTGGATCAGACAGCTCCCGCCTCCCATGCTTTGGTCATTGTATGTATTTCAAAGTACCTATTCTTAATTACAATGATGTTTGAAACATATTATGGTGTATGAACTCTGCATCTATTATGTGATCAATATATACATGCATGCTGGTATATACAAATATTTACAAGCATATGTAATAATTGCAATGCATCTCCCAGTACCAATAGGATCTCCGCATAGTGATCTATTGGTGCTGGCACTTTGATTCCATCGGCTGGCCCGTAAATAATATTACACTACTGCAAATATATGCACATTCATCACTTCAGAGGCTACCCCAACTCTGTATCCTGGCCAGGGCCGACAAGGCCCAGGCCTAGGGCAGCACTTTGCAGGGGGCAGCACAAAAAGAGCCCCCGCCGGCTTGTGCTACACTGTTAGTGTAGCACCAGTCTTATGGGGTGGACTGGGCTGAGAGGCAAATTAGTCTAGCGCCCACATAAATCGGCCACACTGCTTCCAGTATGTGAGCGGTCGGCACTCCGCAACTGTAGGGGGGGACGCTGCTTCTAATATTGACTGTCCTATCAGCCTGGATAACAAATCTTCCTCACTGTGCTATGCATAGGCATGCGCACAGGGTGTGCCGGGTGTGCCCAGGCACACCCTAATCCTCCCATGCGCATTAGTGTTATCGTTCTGTGTAGCAACAGGAACATGGGAAAGATCTCCCTCTTACCGGCTCTGCCATAAGAGAAGTGTTTATCCTTTTCTCTTTCACTGTGCCAGCAGGGAGATCAATGTGCCGGGGTACATACACATGCATGTGTGTTTGAGCTTAAGGGAGCACACCCTAATGCATTAGGCTGTGCACACCTATGGTGCTATGTTTTCTGCTGCACCATTGGCATGGTTATATCTTCTTAGTCCTCTCCATAAAATTATCAGAAATTTGTGCTTAAGGTAGAAGGGATGGAGTAAGGGAGGGTTATAGCCCTGGTCAGTTTATTTTTTACCATCACTGTCCCATGGCAGAAATTTCCCTTCACTTCATGCCCCATAGCCAAACAGGAAGTGAGAGGAAATCTATGCAAATTAAGGGAATCCATTGCCACCCCCCCACCAGGCCCTCAGAACTAGTGTCCCCAATGGAAAATTTCAGGGCAGGTCTTAAACAGCAAGGGATGTGGCCTTGACAGGTAGGGGTGGGTCATATTTAAATTAGGGGGTACACGAGTTTAGTCAGGCCTAGGGCAGCACAAAACCTAAATACACTACTGGTCTACCAATTCAGGTTTCTGTGTCCAGCCATATCTGTATAGATGGGAGAATGTATACATAGTGATATACCTATGCATTTGTCGTTTTGACATGTTTTTATGATGTTATTTAAATATATTTTGATATTTTAATTTTTTTTTATATTTTTATCTATACCTTTGAGTACTTTTTTCCCCATTGGGATTACAAAGGCAGACAATAAGGTCAGTTTTTCAACTTTACCTTTTCTATGTATGCCCATACCTCCCAACCTTTTGAGCTTGTAAAGGGACAATCTTAAACCTGGTATACACTATGAGTTTTTTTTCCTGTCAGCTCCGATCTGAGCCGCTGTACTAACCAGGCAAAGTTAGTGCAGTGATCTCCCCCGCTGAGTTGAGCTGTTCTGTTCTGATAGAACACTCCAATCAGTGCTCTCTGCCATTGGCTTGGACCATGAAAATTAAACCCCAAAAATAATCACTATACAGTTTTTCTAGGCATTTATTTTTTTGTGAATCTGTTGCAAAATCTTTTACCTGGAGATCCAGTAACTCGATAAAAGCACTTTCTGTTGCAGGTGGGCAATGCTATGCCACTGCTTCAAAACTGTCAACAGTGTTGTCAGCCTGCCATGCAAGCTCTTTCAGTTGGCCATTAATATGCCTGTTTGCTAAAAATAGCTAGTCAACTGAAGGAGCCCCCCACGGCTGAATAGCATCACAGCTGCTAAATGTGAGATAGTTGCTTGACATTGTCAACCTGCAACAGGGAGTTCTGTTACTGGTAGGATCTCCAGGTAAGAAACCCTAATAGATTAACAAAAATTGCTGGATTTACTAAAATTGCAAATAATCCAATGGATCACTGCAACAAAACCAAGAATGTTGATACCTGTTATCTGCATATTGCTCAGAGATGGGCTATAAATTTTGGGGGTACCCAATTAGGAGTGTTTTCAGGATGTTGGCTTTTCTATAGGTGAAGACAGTGAGATAAATTGGGACATTATACCTGCTGTGGGACCAAATCTCTTGGCCAGGACATCATATTGAGCATGACAGTCAGGAAACTTGCATGCTCAGGAGAAGAGGTCAGCAAGAGTTTAGGTTGAGGTAAAGTTTACCTATAGTAAAAAGAAAACTCAGCACAAGGGAAGTTACTGTCAGAATGATGTGTCCCTTGTGCTGTTGGCTCATGGTTTAGTAGAAATCTTGCTCCTTCAATCTCCTCCTACTCCCATCTTAATCTTAATAATCTTCCTGTCCTCCATTCATAGAGCACTTTTTATTCATAGAAGCTATAGTATGGCTTCTATGAATGGAGATGTGTAGAAAGGATGGGCTTAATCGGACACGCTTGATGAGTGTCTGTCACAGCTTCCTCAGCTCTATTGACCCCTGCCACACCAGAAAATTACAGTGGCAGGGGTAGGGGGGATTTGAGGATGAAGATATCTACTAAATCAGGAACATAATGGACATATCATATCCATGGTAATTAATGTCCCTTGAGCTTTTTTTTTTTTTTTTACACTAAACCTAGCCTTTAAAGTATGTAAATCCTAACAATAAATGTCTCCTGTTTTTTCTCTTTTAGTCTGTTAAATAAAACAATTGAAAGTGTTTTTCTATACCTGTTCAATAAGTGCAAAAATATACTCATTGGTCCTGCCAGTTATCTTGTGAGCTGATAACTTCCTGTATACTCTTTCTGCGCTGCACTCATATCAATTACATTGTTCCTAGCTATCGCTGTGGACTACAGAACACCTTACTGTTGTGTTATGGTGATAAGGAGAGGAGGAGGTGTTCTATAATCCTAATTTCTTATCCTAGGGTGACTACAATGTTCTTCCTTTATAGTGATTGAGGATTCCCAGCCTAAAAAGGGAAAAGATCCTGAAAAAAACACATGCAGCTTCCACATCTAAAGACTGGTAAGCTGTAATATAATAATTTTTTGTTCTTAAGATAGACTTTGACCCTTAAACACACCGATACAACCTTTACCTTCCATCCCAACCATCCCAGTGTAGATCTGGTCATACATGGATGGAAATTTAGCCAGTTCAGCAGGGACTGAATGAATTTTGATCCATCTGTGGCCCCTGTTGTTGAATTGAAGTTGATCTACCATTTGACTTATGTCCAACTGTCCTGTCAGTATTTTCTTGCTCAGCCAGCATTGCAGGCTATAGACTTCAGCACTGATCTGTCAGAATACATTGACACAGTGGAGAGGATTCCCACATCCACATCGAGACAGGTCAGTTTCTTTCCTTGAACCCACTGGTTGAAGGAATAAAAAGTTGACCCATCTATGGCCAGCTTAAAGGACACAAAGCTCAGTTTTCATGGACTAGGCTTAAAAGCAACCTAATTCGGTTTGTTATATGGACACCTTGAGGCCAGCTGTATTGTAGTTGTCCGCTGTTATGATCATTGTCTATAATCACTCTCTAATTGGACTCATATGCCTCCCTTTGCAAAGCAGCGTAAATAAACTGACAGCCCAACAATGAAATTTAAGAGCGCTGTTTTTAAAAGAGTCCTAGCTAAACAATTCCATAATTTTTTTTTCATAACAACATTATTTACAAGAGCGATGTTCTTCTGACCATTTGCTTTGATACGAGTCGGTAGGCCCGCCTTGGTAGAGGACGTGATTGTTTACGGACATGTACATTAGAAGGCTTTTATAAATAAAAGTTCATGTTTTGTTTGTTGAGCTTAGATTCCAGATTTCTTCCACTTCACATTGTTTGTGTTTATGACAATGTAGATTATTATTTCCAGCGGAACCGGGCGTCGTCATAGTGATGATGAACCTGCTACTATTACGATCGCTAAACACAGCTGCTTGGAGTGTATCTGATGCGCAAGTGAAATTCCAGTGGGAGAAGGAGAAACTTCTAAAGCACTTGTTTCAAAAAGCGCACATGTTTTTTTTTTTAATTTTATTTTGAAGTCTATTGTTATGAGTGGAAATTACTGTACGTTAATATGAGTTCCACCAGAGATGCATAATTTTTACCGTATGTTCTCTCATTTACTGAAAGTTTTTATTGGCACATGCAGTTGAATTGTCATCAAATACTGTGAAGCTCAATATAAACAAAGAAAGGCCATTGTCAGCCTTGTAAAAACAATTTAGTGAGAACGTTACTTTTTAATCTGTTTATAAATTATAAAATCTGGGATTGAAAGTACCATTTCTGAGTTTACAGATGATACAGAAAGCTTTGTTGTGGAATAGGGTCCCTACATTATTTCCTTACAGTATATGAAAACCTAATTGTTGTGTAGCAGGAGTAACATGGCTGTTTTTTAAACCATAACCACCTGGATCCAAGGGTAGTGATCATGTCTTGACAACATATCTTGGGCATAGGGCCCTCAGGGAAGCTAGTATCTTCTCCCTTGCATGTGGGGATACCTGCAAGAATGACCAGTCCTGGATAGCTGCTACCTGTTAACAATCCTCTGCACATCGGCTTCTAGCTTTACACAATTGTACCACACTCTGCCTCTTGGGCACAAGTTTCATTTCCAGGAGGTGTCCCCATATAGAGGTTATGGGATGGATCAGTCTACACCAAGAAACATTTTTTAACAGTTTGCCGAATCGATAAAAGCAAGGATATTTACAAACTTCAATCATCTCTAGAGGTGGCAGCTGACATCTTGCAGTTTCAGATGGTTCAGCTGGTTCAGCTTAGGTTTGAGAGATATAAGGAGTGAAAGGAGAGAGCGGTGTCCTACATGAAAGGAGTCCAGCAGCCCATGACGAGGTTGTTAGTAGTCCCAGAGACTGCATACAGTCCTTAAACTGCTCCTGGTTTCCCCCCTAAGGAGAAGCCAAATGAATAAACCCCAACTGCCTACATTATGATCCTGTCTGGTCCACCCACAGAAAAAGATCAGGCAACATTTTCTCAGTGACAAACTAACTCTGAGCTTTATATATACAGTATCTCACAAAAGTGAGTAGACTCCTCACATTTTTGTAAATATTTTATTATATCTTTTCATGTGACAACACTGAAGAAATGACACTTTGCTACAATGTACTAGTAGTGAGTGTACAGCTTGTATAACAGTGTCAAAAAAATGGGTAGTGGCACTGCTAAATAGTGTGAGATTTAATACATTACTCCATCAGTAAGTCCTTGAAGTGGATACAGGTGCATTATCCACTTACAGTACATGGAGGTTAGGGAAGTAAGGCACGAGTCCGTCTGCACTGGCATGGCATTCACTGCAGAGCGACGTTCTGAATAACTGATTTTTCTGCCTGTGGGGGAGAAATCCTAGCCAGCAGGATCTCTGGGACCATAGAGATGAAACCGAGGCTTGGATCGGCTTGACAAAGGAGTGCGCCCTGAGTCCCATCTACAAGTGTGCATGTTCTGAAACGCTGTTGCAACCCACCAGTGATGTCATCACGCCCGACACTGCTTTCCAGCCCTCACCATCGGCCTGATCCAAGCCTCAGTTTCATCGCTGTGGTCCCAGAGATCCTGCTGGCTAGGATTTCTCCCCCATAGGCAGAAAAATCAGTTTTTCAGAACGCCGCTCTGCAGTGAATGCCACGCCAGTGCAGACGGACTCGTGCCTTACTTCCCTAACCTCCATGTAAGTGGATAATGCACATGTATCTCATTAAAATGTTTACAGTTCTAATCTAGAGGCGCCTGTGTTTCTCTTCTCATTTGTATAACAGTGTACGTTTGCTGTTCTCTCAAAATAACTCAACACACAGCCATTAATGTCTAAACCGCTGGCAACAAAAGTGAGTACACCCCTAGGTGAAAATGTCCAAATTGGGCCTAAAGTGTCAGTATTTTGTGTGGCCACCATTATTTTTCAGCACTGCCTTAACCCTCTTTGGCATGGAGTTCACCAGAGCTTCACAGGTTGCCACTAGAATCCTCTTCCACTCCTCCATGACGACATCAAGGAGCTGGTGGATGTTAGAGACCTTACGATTCTCCACCTTTCGTTTGAGGATGCCTCACAGATGCTCAATAGGGTTTAGGTCTGGAGACATGCTTGGCCAGTCCATCACCTTTAACCTCAGCTTCTTTGGCAAGGCAGTGGTCGACATGGTGGTGTGTTTGGGGTCGTTATCATGTTGGAATACTACCCTGCGGCACAGTCTCCAAAGGGAGGGGATCATGCTCTGCTTCAGTATGTCACAGTACATGTTGGCATTCATGGTTCCCTCAATGAACTGTAGCTCCCCAGTGCCAGTAGCACTAATGCAACCCCAGACCATGACACTCTCACCACCATGCTTGACTGTAGGCAGGACACACTTGTCTTTGTACTCCTCACCTGGTTGCCGCCACACACGCTTGACACCATCTGAACCAAATTCGTTTATCTTGGTCTCATCAGACCACAGGACATGGTTTCAGTAATCCATGTCCTTAGTCTGCTTGACTTCAGCATACTGTTTGTGGGCTTTCTTGTGCATCATCTTTAGAACAGGCTTTCTTCTGGGACAGCCTGCCATGCAGACCAATTTGATGCAGCGTGCGGCGTATGGTCTGGGCACTGACAGGCTGACCCCCCACCAATTCAACCTCTGCAGTAATGCTGGCAGCACTCATATGTCTATTTCCCAAAGACAACCTCTAGATATGACGCTGAGCAAGTGCACTCAACTTCTTTGGTCGACCATGGTGAGGCCTGCTCTGAGTGGAACCTGTCCTGTTAAACCACTGTATGGCCTTGGCCACTGTGCTGCAGCTCAGTTTCAGGGTCTTGGAAAACTTCTTACAGCCTAGGCCATCTTTACGTAGAGCAAAATTTCTTTTTTTGAGATCCTCAGAGAGTTCTTTGCCATGAGGTGCCATGTTGAACTTCTAGTGACCAGTATGAGAGAGTGAGAGCAATAACACCAAGTTTAACACACCTGCTCCCCATTCACACCTGAGACCTTGTAACACTAATGAGTCACATGACACCGGGCAGGGAAAATGGCTAATTGGGCCCAATTTAGACATTTTCACTTAGGGGTGTACTTACTTTTGCTGCCAGCAGTTTAGACATTAATGGCTGTGTGTTGAGTTATTTTGAGGGGACAGTACATTTACACTGTTATACAAGCTGTACACTCACTACTTTAAATTGTAGCAAAGTGTAATTTCTTCAGTGTTGCCACGTGAAAAGACAGAATAAAATATTTATATATTATATTACCAAAAGGCATTCCAGACTTAGTCCGTAGGGTTGAGTTGGTCCACCCTTTGCAGGTATAACAGCTTCAACTCTTCTGGGAAGGCTGTCCACAAGGTTAACCTCCCTGGCGGGATGATTATGCCAGATTTTTGCGTCTCAAAGCAGTACATTGTTTTGCATAGAAATTTGGCGTTTTATATTGTATGCCTGTAATTCTTAGTAATAACACACTTAAATCTCTCAAAACAAGAGTCTAGTAGACATCTCGGGTATGATAAAGTTTGAAACACAAAATCATTAATTATAATATAATAAATACCTATAAATAATTATAATAAATAATAATAATATTCAATAATGTAATCAAATCAAAAACACTGAAATTTGTTCAGTTGCAGAATTGTCATTGTCGTTACTTTCAGTGATTGATGACGAATTTCCCCACAAATCACTATCGCTCAATTCTGCAAGTGATTTTAATTTACTATCATTGTTTTCTAGCTGGTCTAAAACCGATTTTAACGTAAAGGGATGCTTTTTGGTTGCCATGGACAATCTCAAATTTCCAGGCAGAAAGAACAGTATATATAATTTAAAACTGCATGCAGGACACTGGACAAAGCATTAGGGACAAAAAGGATGTGAAATGATTTGATACAGTAATGTGATCTGTAAGATTACAGTGTACTGTATGTTTTTTGGTTTTTGCACTTATCGAATTTTGCGCCGGGCTCTATCCCCATGCGTCGTGGCGCTCGCAGGGAATGAAGCCTGGAACACAGAGCACCGGGTGGAGGACACAGCCCGCGGACACAGCGGGAGGACATCTCAGGATCCTGGGGACAAGGTAAGTAACTTTCCCAGGATACTGCGATGCAATCCCTAGTGTGGTTCGGGGTTACCGCTTTTTGTAATTAATATTCACCCCAAGCCACACTCTGGATTACCGCCAGGGAGGTTAAGAACTGTGTCTATGGGAATGTTTGACCATTCTTCCAGAAGCGCATTTGTGAGGTCAGGCACTGATGTGGACGAGAAGGCCTGGCTCGCAGTCTCCACTCTATTTCATCCCAAAGGTGTTCTTTTGGGTTGACGTCAGGATTCTGTGCAGGTCAGTCAAGTTCCTCCAAGCCAAACTCACTCATCCATGTATTTATGGACCTTGCTTTGTACACTGGTCCAAATCATTAGGTGGAGGGGGAATTATAATGTGGGGTTGTTTTTCACGGGTTGGGCTTGGCCCCTTAGTTCCAGCGAAGGGAACTCTTAAGGCATCAGCATACCAAGACATTTTGGATAACTTCGTGCTCCCAACTTTGTGGGAACAGTTTGGAGATGGCCCCTTCCTGTTCCAACATGACTGCGCACCAGTGCACAAATGAAGGTCCATAAAGACATGGATGAGTGAGTTGGAATTTAACCCAAACCTTTCCTGAGCCTCCCCTGAGTTTTGTTTATAGGCACATCTAGTGGCTTAAGAAGGAATTACAATGGGCCACCTCTGTGCCCTATCCTGCACAATCAGTAAAATATATAAACTTTAATAGGTTAATGTAATTTCAAAAATAATTTTCAATATTTTGAAATCTGCAGCTTTTATTAAAATAATATCTGGTTGTCCTGCCATGAAGGTCCTTGTTTAGGCACTTTGTGAATTAGGGTGACAACACTGTATCCCTGTCTCTCAATTTTGCTCCTGTGTTGTCACGCAAGATTTAGATGAAGAATACAACTGGCCATTTGAACACGTATTATGCAGGCATGGCCCACTGTTGAAACCATCAGAAACTCATCCTGAGAAATGCCATGCAGCTGTTGCAGGAGTGCATGTAGACAAGAAGTGGCTGCAAAGAGGAAGAACCAAGGGTAGTCCTGTAAATTATCAGCCGTACAGTAACTACATCCTATCAGATGCAGTCACTGCTCACCGGGGCCATTGTATTCAAGCAGCCACGGGTTCTGTGGCTGCTTGAATACAATACCCAGCAGTGGTTATTCCTTAATATAAACTGATAAAGTGGGGAAAATTTAGACTGTTTATTGCTCCCTTAAGGAGAGAATTTATTTAGGGTGGATCATCTTAAAGGGACACCTGTTGCATCTTTCAGTGTGTAGGGTCTTTTAGAGATATTAAATCAGCTGCTTTGTTGCGTTGGAAAGAATCCATTACTGAACAGTATTAGGGCCAAATTGCAGATCTGTGAGCTCACCAATGAAGTTTGGAAATTATATTACCTTAGCTACATAGGAGAAAGTGAACTGCTTTATCGCATTTATTGATGTTCAAATGTCAATACTGTGTTTCTGTTTTATTCAATGGACTGGCTGCTTTGTTTAAAATAACAATTTTTCTTATTTTCAGCGTGAATAAAGTTGCATATTATTTACTATTGTCCGTGTCATGGGATTTCAAGGGTGTCACCCGATTTGGGTAGGAACTGTAACCACATACTTATAAAAGTGTACACTAATGGGTGTACTAGAAAAGCATTAGTAAGAACTCCTCTTGATTTTGCAGTTCAGCTTTTGGCACCAGTTCACAAAAAAAGGAAGGGGAACGAGTGCAGAGAAGGGCAGATAAATTAATAAGATGCATGAAGGAGCTCGAAAAGATTAACTGAACTGAAAAATTCCCGCTTGAGATGTTTAAGGACAGATATGATCACTTTGTATAATTACATAAATTGTCCACATAGTAAAATTGTCAGAATATTAATCAATTTAAGGCCATTGCAAAAGACAAGGGGGCACTCATTGCAGCTGAAGGAAAAGCAGTTTAAAAGAGAAGTGTGGGGTTACTAACACTTCGCTGGCTCTGCACTGAGAACTGAATGATCAAACACCACTGGTTGCTCAGTTCTATACTCTGCTCTGAGCAGAAAGCAGTGACTGTCAGTCACCGGCTCACAGCTCTGCCCCTCCAGTGCTCACTGGAGCACTGGGCTGTGGAGAAGAGGGAGCGCCTGGCTCAGTTTTCCTGCAGCTCGCTGAGAGGCTGAGCCAACTGCCAGTCCAGGCACCTGGGTTAATCCTGACTGTAAAAAGTTGATATTGATCCAGTGCCTGGACCAACTGAGTGATGTCAGCTGACGGTGGATTTTAGCCCGCTGATAACAGGTTACAGGAGTGCAAAACAAACTGCACTCTTGTGATCCATAGGAGAAGTAGGGCCAAAAAGCTTTGGCCACACTTCTACTTTAACTTCCACATACTGAAAAGCTTTCTTACAGTAGAAGCTGTGAACATGTAGAATAGACTTTATACAGGAGTTGGGTCTAGCCAACTAGATTACTTCAAAAATGCAGACAATACATATAGCTATTAATACTTAATAAATAATAAATAGCATTCTACAACGTTGATCCATGCATCCAGGCAGTATGTGGCTGCCTTTGGGAATATATTCCCTGTTTCAACGATCTGGACAACGCTTTTTAAGGGGGTTTTTTTGCCTACCCCTAAATCAGTTGCAGGTTTAGGGACCTGGAGATGCCAGGCGTTTTTGTTTTGTAAATTGCTTTTTTACTTTTTTTACTTTTACTCATATGTCTTTTTTCATCCTATGTATCCAATGCGAATATTTTAAAGTGGATCTTTGTTCTCTTAATAAACATTGACTATTTTAATCATTATGCGGCTAGCAATAGTAAAAAGATAGCAAGGTACAGTATGGCACAAGATTGAGTACACCCCTCACATTTTTTGTAAATATTTTATTATATCTTTTCATGTGACAACACTCAGGAAATGATACTTTGCTACAATGTAAAATAGTGAGTGTAAAGCTTGTATAACAGTGTAAATTTGCTGTCCGCTCAAAATAACTCAACACACGGTTTATTAATGTCTAAACCACTGGCAACAAAAGTGAGTACACCCCTAAGTGAAAATATTCACATTTGGCCCAAAGTGTCAATATTTTGTGTGTCCACCATTATTTTCCAGAACTGCCTTAACCCTCTTGGGCATGGAGTTCACCAGAGCTTCACAGGTTTCCACTGGAGTCCTCTTCCACTCCTCCATGATGACCTCACAGAGCTGGTGGATGTTGGAGACCTTGCATTCCTCCACCTTCCGTTTGTTGCCCCACAGATGCTCAATAGGGTTTAGGTCTGGAGACATGCTTGGCCAGTCCATCACCTTTACCCTTAGCTTCTTTAGCAAGGCAGTGGTCATCTTGGAGGTGTGTTTGGGGTCGTTATCATGTTGGAATATTGCCCAGTGGCCCAGTCTCCGAAGGGAGGGTTCATGCTCTGCTTCAGTATGTCACAGTACATGTTGGCATTCAGACCATGACACTCCCACCAACATGTTTGCTTGTAGGCAAGACACACTTGTCTTTGTACTTCTCACCTGGTTGCCACCTCACACGCTTGACACCATCTGAACCAAATAAGTTTATCTTGGTCTCATCAGACCACAGGACATGGTTGAGGGGAGGTTAAAAGGTTAAAACAAGTAAATACAATATACAGTATCTCACAAAACTGAGTACATCCCTCACATTTTTGTAAATATTTTATTAAATCTTTTCATGTGGCAACACTGAAGAAATGACACAGCTTGTATAACAGTGTGAATTTGCTGTCCCCTCAAAATAACTCAATACACAGCCATTAATGTCTAAACCGCTGGCAACAAAAGTGAGTACACCCCTCAGTGAAAATGTTCACATTTGGCCCAAAGTGTCAATATTTTGTGTGGCCACCATTATTTTCCAGAACTGCCTTAACCATCTTGGGCATGGAGTTCAACAGAGCTTCACAGGTTTCCACTGGAGTCCTCTTCCACTCCTCCATGATGACCTCACAGAGCTGGTGGATGTTAGAGACCTTGCAACCGCTGGCAACAAAAGTGAGTACACCCCTAAGAAAAAATGTCCAAATTGGGCCCAATTAGCCATGTTCACTTCCTGATGTCATGTGACTCATTAGTGTTACAAGGTCTTAGGTGTAAATAAGGAGCAGGTGTGTTCAATTTGGTGTTATCGCTCTCACTCTCTCATACTGGTCACTGGAAGTTCAACATGGCAACTCATGGCAAAGAACTCTCTGAGGATCTGAAAAAAAGAATTTTTGCTCTACATAAAGATGGCCTAGGCAATAAAAAGTTTGCCAAGACCCTGAAACTGAGCTGCAGCATGGTGGCCAAGATCATATAGCGGTTTAACAGGACAGGTTCCGCTCAGAACAAGCCTTGCTATGGTCGACCAAAGAAATTGAGTGCATGTGCTCACCATCATATCCAGAGGTTGTCTTTGGGAAATAAATGTATGAGTGCTGCCAGCATTGTTGCAGAGGTTGAAGGGCTGGGGTGTCAGCCTGTCAGTGCTCAGCTCATACGCCACACACTGCATCAAATTGGTCTGCATGGCTGTCATCCCAGAAGGAAGCCTTTTCAAAAGATGATGCACAAGAAAGCCCGCAAACCGTTTGCTGAAGACAAGGAGACTAAGGACATGGATTACTGGAACCATGTCCTGTGGTCTGATGTTACCAAGATAAACTTATTTGGTTCAGATGGTGTCAAGCGTGTGTGGCAGGAACCAAGTGAGGAGTACAAAGACAAGTGCTTACAGTCAAGCATGGTGGTGGAAGTGTTATGGTTTGGGGCTGCATGAGTGTTGCCAGCACTGGGGAGCTACAGTTCATTGAGGTAACCATGAATGCCAACATGTACTGTGACATACTGAAGCAGAGCATGATCCCCTCCCTTCGGAGACTGGGCCGCAGGGAAGTATTCCAACAGGATAACCACCCCAAACACACCTCCAAGATGACCACTGCCTTGATAAAGAAGCTGAGGTTAAAGGTGATGGACTGGCCAAGCATGTCTCCAGATCGAAACCCTATTGAGAATCTGTGGGGTATCTTCAAACAGAAGGTGGAGGAGCGCAAGGTCTCTAACATCCACAAGCTCTGTGATGTCGTCATGGAGGAGTGGAAGAGGACTCCAGTGGCAACTTGTGAAGCTCTTGTGAACTCCATGCCCAAGAGGGCTAAAGCAGTGCTGGAAAATAATGCTGGCCGTACAAAATATTGACACTTTGGGCCCAATGTGAAAATTTTCACTTAGGGGTGTACTCACTTTTGTTGCCAGCGGTTTAGACATTAATGGCTGTGTGTTGAGTTATTTTGAGGGGTCAGGAAATTTACACTGTTATACAAGCTGTACACTCACTACTTAACATTGTAGCAAAGTGTCATTTCTTCAGTGTTCTCACATGAAAAGGTAAAATAAAATATTTACACAAATGTGAGCGGTTTACTCACTTTTGTGAGATACTGTATATATATATATATATATCTATATCTATATAGATATAGATATCTATATAGATATAGATATATATATATATATATATAAAATAGCTTCATATAGCTTCATATGCAAATCGTTATGTTATAGCGCATAGTAAAGTATTGCTTAAAAAAAGGCAACATTTTTTTCTGGGTAGAGGAATTCTTGTGGCACAGGAAGCGGGAACATTTGAATAAGTAATTAATGATATTGAAATTACCATTGCCAGCGAAGCAATTTGTTTAAAGAGGTCATGGTGAAATAGCTGAAGGTCAGTGTCAAGAACGAAGCCTTACCATTATGTAATTGTTAGGGGTGGCAGTGCTTCCTGGCCATTAGCATGTAAGTGCCTTAAGCACATGTGTGTATTCAGTTGCAGACTGGGTCAGGAAAGGTTGGTGACAGCATTTTTTCAAGTTTACAAGTTCATGTCTCATAAACAATGACTACAATCACGCATCGTTCAGATATAAATGATTACTAAAGGCGTTCTGCATAATTCTATCCAACTTCCCATGATTCATTCTCAAGGACACATACTTTCATTTGGGATTGGGGGACATGGGTCAACGCAAGGATATTTTTCATCTTTTATGCTTTTTTTTATTACTTAACTGCCCCCATAAAAAGCATTTAAAATGAGAGGTTAAGTGAAGTGCACTTACATTTTCAATCACCATGCAAGTACTTGCTCAACCAATATCCAAGAAGATGTATGGAAAAAGCTATAAAATGCTGCAGTGGTTTCATGTATTACCATTAGCTTTTGTTAGCTGTTTAGATGCATACTAAGAAAAGGCCATTGTAATAAGTTAAATAAATGAGTATTTTGTCCTGGGTCAAACAGGACATGAAGTGTGTTGTAAAGAAGCCCCGATATACCATCTATTTTACAAGTAGAATTCCTAGAGGGAAAAGAGCCCCCTTACTATAAAAGCAGAAAAGGTTCTACAGGGTATAGACACAATAATGTGAGCACCAGTTTTAGAGGGCTAAGGGCTAAGTCGTGTTCAGCAGTGGTTAGTACGAGTGGTCCATAAAATTTCTTGTCAGATATTCAAAGAGGAATCATTGGTGCCCATTTATCTAGATCATCTGTAAACTTAACAGCCAAATTGTTAGTTGGTTCAAGAGCAACAGTCTCTATGGTTATGATGGCATACACGGCGCATAGCGAGATGCCATTGGCAAAGAAGAATAGTGGCCGAACTTTAGCGTTGGTTTTAGCTCTTCCATGGATCCCCAAAAATGGTTCTACAGGGGATAGATACAATATTGTGAACACCAGTATTAAAAAGGCTTTTACACATTGTGTGTAGCAGTGGTTAGTACGAGTGATCTGTAAAATATTCAAAGAGGACAAATCATTGGTGCATTTATCTTAGAGCATCTGTATACCAGCCAAATTGTTTGCTGCTTCAAGAGTAACAGGCTCCATGGTCATGATGACATAAACAAAGTATGACGAGTCTTCATTAGCTAAGAACAGTGGCCGAATTTTAGCGTTGGTTTCATCTCTTCCATGGAGGTCGCTTTTGTGTAGTTTACAGAGCAGATATTGAGTTCCACAATCACTTACTTGCTTACTGCAGTACTTCTGTTTTGTTTGGTCACAATTCTTGTTCAGCTTTGATGGTCTATCACATACCTAGTTGGAGGCCAACTTGATGAGAGGGCATCCCTTGCGGCTGAGTGCCAAGAACCCCTGAAGGTGAGAACAGGGAGTCCAAAGTCGGAAGAAGCACGTGTCTTTTAGGTAACTCTGCTGGTAGTTGCTGGCAGTGGAGTTCACTGGATAGTTGTCATCTGGTCTGTCAGGACCGAGGGCAGGACCTCTGTTGCTCTTGGAGATGCAACAGGACCAAGGTAGCAGCCACAAGCAAGATGGTACCCGAGGTGATGGTGTAGTCAGACTAGCAGGACCAGTGGGAGGAAGCATAGTCAGGATGGAAGCCAAGGTCATACACGGAAAGGCAAGCCAGAGAGTGGGTAGGAGCATAGTCAGGAACAATAGCCAAGGTTATACACAGGAATCCAAGGGAGCAGGCAGAAGAGCAGTCAGATGACAGGCTGGGGTCATGCATGGTTGGGCAGAAGAAGCAGAGTCCTTAGACCAGGGGTCCCAAACTAGTGGCCATACAGCTGTTGCGGAACTACAAGTCCCATCATGCCTCTGCCCAAGGAAGTCACGCTTGTAACTATCAGCCTTGCAATGCCTCATGGGGTTTGTAATTTCGCAACAGCTGGAGGGTCACCAGTTTGAGACCCCTGCCGTAGACCAAGCTGGGGTCAAACCAGGATTCAGGCAGCAGGAGGGACCAGAGACAAGCCGAGTGAGAAACAGGAGGTCCAAGGAATACAGGATACACATGAGCGAGGAGTACTGATAGATGAAGATCTTATATGGGGTGTTTGGTGCCAGCCCCAACAGCAGGTGTGCGTGAACACGCACCAGTGCGCATACCCGTGCTGTCGCGCACATTTTTGCAAATTTCTGTGCAAACACGCATGGCCATATTTAGTATTATCAACTATGCCAGGTCTTTTCCTCAGCACATGCTCATTTTTATTTTGCTGTCTTCTTCTTAGCACATGCTCACGTTTATTCTGAATGTCCCCCTGACATGGTCCCTGTCACTCATATTCAGTTTCCAGCAACTATTCTTTTTTGCCAACTAAGTCTTGCCATACTTTTTGTATGCTGTGTAGGGGGTTAGCTCAATGGGGATCACCTTCCTTGAGAAAAATGGTAGTCCAAACGTCAGGTTTTCTTAAAATCAAATAAACAAAACAGAAAATAAATCCTTGCCATCCATGCACTAACTAAACAGTTCAGGATCCTAACTTAGAGGGGAAGGGCTTCTCTCAGTCACCCATAAAACAAAGATATTGCAAACCTTTTTTCTGGCTCTCACAAGGCAGACATCACATCAGTAGCTCTCTCTCGCTCGCTCGCTCACTCGCTCTCTCTCTCTCTCTCGCTCTCTCTCAGGTATGGCTTCCTGAGTCCCAGGCCAAGAGCAATTCTTTGCTCCAGTTCTGCTTTATTTATAACACATGTTGGTAGACACAAGTGGACTGCAAAATCTGGTCCGGAACCAATCAATCCGGACCGGATTCCACCTTAGTTTTCTGCAAATGAACACATGCAAGGTGAAACATAACATCCATCAATCACCTTGCCTTTCATAATGTCACATATCCCCCCTCTGCTCAAGCCCCTGCGGCTGAGCAACTGTCCCAACCAGACAAAGGACACAGGAAAGAGAATCTGTATTTTTCTAGAGTTTCCAAGCTCTATGCTCCACTGTGAACTTAAGAAGGGCAAGGAACCACTTTGTCACCCGACTGTTTTTCTCATCGTTATCACACATCCATTTAAGAGGGGCATGATCAGTTACTAGTTTGATTGGTCTCCACAACAGGTAATATTTAAGGGCATCTAAGGCCCATTTGATAGCTAAACATTCCTTGTCAACAATGACATAGCTTTTTCTGATATCTGTTAAGCTTTCTGCTCAGGTAGACCACTGGGTGCTCCTCCCCATCTCTGATTTGAGACAATACAGCACTCAGTCCCACATTAGAGGCATCTGTCTGTACCACAAACTCCTTCGTGAAATCTGGGATCACAAGCACAGGTTGTGCACAAAGAGCATGCTTCAACATTTGAAATGCCTTCTCTGGTTCAGGATTCCACTTAATCATGACCGACCCTCTACCCTTCATCAGATCTGTCAGTGGGGCTGCGATGGTGGCAAAATTGGGTAAAAAAAGCCTGTAGTACCCTGTGATCCCAAGAAATGAACTAACTTGCTTTTTATTTATAGGTTGGGTCCACTTTTGAACCTCCTCAATCTTGTTTAACTGAGGCTTGATCAGCCCTCGACCAAGTGAGTCCTGCTTTCCTAAGGGAATCTACTATGGCTTACACCCGGTGCAAATGAGATTCCCAATCTAGGCTGTGGATGACGAAATCGTCCAAATAGGCGGCTGCGTATTGCTGATGTGGTCTCAATGTCTTATGCATCATTCTCTGGAATGAGGCAGGAGCACCATGCAAACCAAAAGGCATCTGCTAATACTGGAAAGACCCTTCAGGGGTAGAAAAGGCTGTCTTCTCTTTTGAAGATTCTGTTAGGAGTATCTGCCAATAACCTTTAGTCAGATCCAAAGTAGTTATGCACCGGGCACTTTCCAATCTGTAAACAAGGATGTTGACCCAAGGCATTGGGTACGCAACGAATTTGGACTTACTGTTCAACTTCCTGAAATCATTACAAAACCTTATAGTGTTATCTGGCTTTGGAACCACCACTATGGGACTTGACCAGCCACTGTGGGACTCCTCTATCATGTCCAACTCTAACATGTTCTTTATTTCATTTGCAAAAGCTTCTTGCATAGCCTCAGATATTCCATAAGACTTTACATTTACGTGGAAACCTGGTTCCGTAATTATGTCATGCTGTATAACACTGGTCTGTCCGAGTAGGTGAGAGAAAAATTCTCTTTTCTTACTCAGAAACTCTTTTAACATCCTTCTGTTGGGCCACTGACAAGGTTTCAGTTATGGGTACCTCAGTTGTCACGAGGGCCATGTCCTTTTGGGGGGTTGGCACTGCCAGTAAAGTCTCTCTGTCCTTCCAAGGTTTCAAGAGATTAACGTAATATATTTGCTCTGTTTTCCCGTTCCCTGGCTGGAAAAACTTTGTAGTTTACTTACCCTACGCTTTCCATAATTTCAAAGGGACCTTGCCACTTTGCTAGGAATTTACTCTCGACTGTGGGGACTAGTACCAGCACTCTATCACCAGGGTTAAAGGTTCTGGTATTGGCACCCTGATTGTATACCCTTACCTGAGCCTCCTGGGCATATGTTCCCATACAAGCGGCATGACAGCGGCAATCCTATCTTGCATCAGTGAGATATGTTCAATGACGCTTCTATAAGGCGTGGTCTCTCCCTCCTATGTTTCTTTTGCGACATCTAGCAATCCCCTGGGATGTCTACCATACAGTAGTTCAAACATGGAATAACCAGTAGAGGCCTTAGGTACCTCTCATATAGCAAACATGAGGTACGGCAGCAAAAAAATCCCAATTTCTCCCATCTTTGTTTACCACTTTTTTTAACATGCTTTTGAGCGTCTTGTTAAATCTCTCCACAAGACCATCAGTTTGGGGGTGGTAGACAGAGATACGGAGATGGGAGATTTTGAACCATTTGCACAATTCTTTAGTGGCTCTGGACATAAATGGTGTGCCTTGATCTGTTAGTATCTGTTTTGGAATACCCACATGAATAAATACCTGCACAAGCTCTTTGGCTTTGGCTCTTAGCTGAGGTATTATGCAAGGGAATGGCTTCATGATACCATGTGGCATAGTCCAGTATTACCAGTATGTGCTGATGGTCCCAGGCAGACTTTACTACTGGTCCCACCAGATCTATGCCAATTCTTTTAAAAGGCACTTCAATTATCGGTAATGGTACCAGCGGACTGCGAAAATGGGGCGATGGGGCAGAATACTGACACTCTGGGCATGAATCACAATATTCTTTGACATCTGCATGTAACCCAGGCCAAAAGAATCTGTGGGTTATTCTCTCCTTAGTTTTTTCTATACCCAGGTGTCCACCCATTATATGACCATGGGCTAAATCTAATACCGTGTTTCCCCGAAAAGACATAGTGATAGGCGTGGCTATGCATACCGGCGCGAATCGCTACAGAAGACATAAGACATAGTGATAGGCATGGCGTACTGGTGTGGAGCGGTAAAGAAGTTGGGCAGCCCTTCTCATCTGCCCCATCATGACTGCTGCCATCTCGGAGGTGACCAGAGAGGTGCGGGCAGCCCCATCAACAAGGTCCCCCTGTCAGGTACCGGCCGTCTGTGAAAGTGAAAGTAAAAGTCTCCTCAGTGAAGTGAGGAGCAGGATGCTCTGTATTGTGTGTCCTCAGGGGAAGAAGTAAAGCTGCTCCCCAGCACTGACCAGCAACAGTCTGTGGGTCTCTCTCACAGCACACAAACACCAGGGGATAGGGGAAAAGCTTCAGCAAGCAGTCTGCTACTGAGCCCAGAGAGATCATCCCAGCTCCACTGTGCAGATTGGTAATTTCCTGATCCTGATAAATATGCCAGCCCTTACACATCAGCTTTGCTGGCCTATCTCTGCTTTTCCTGAGTATCTGTACAATTAGACAAGATGAGTGCAAAAAGAAAGAGTTATTCTGTTGAGTACAAAAAAGGAATTGTGGAGGACTCCCAGGGCAAGAATCCTATGGCTTTCTGCAAAGAGAAGAAGTTGGATATCTGAATGGTCCAAAAATGGCGGGCAGAATACGATAACCTCAGTCTACAGGTGGACAGAGGAAATGCTAAGAAGCGCAAGTGTGGTTCATGCCGGCAACCTTTATTGCCTGAGCTGGAAGACATGATCAGTGAATGGGTTGCCGACAGGAGAGCAAAGGCTTTGGTTGTGCACCACAATTCGACATATCCCCAGAATTCAAAGCATCACAACACTGGCTGGATGGCTTCCTTCAGCGATATGAACTGTCTCTCAGAAAATGAACAACACTGTATAAGTTGGAAGATGCTGAGGTTATTAAGCAAGCAATTGCATTCAAGTCCTTTGTTGATGGCATCAACTTTTCTAAATACCAACTTTGCAACATGATTGCTATGGATGAAATTGCAGTGTTTATGGGTCAAGAAGCCCAAATGACAATTGAACAGAGGGGTGCCTCGTCAATCTACGTTCCCTCCACTGGAAAGTTCACGTGTTACCTGTATTTTGGCAATTCGTTTGGATGGAATGAAAGCCACACCTGTTATCATCCCTAAGGGCAAGAAAGATAAGATTAAACGTGTTTTCGGCATTTATGTCCTTGAAACCGAAAAAGCCTGGTGCACACAAGCAGTTATAAGGAAGTGGCTTGATTTAATGCTGCCACTTGTTTTGCGAGGTGGCCAAAGAGGTCTGCTAGTCTGGGATTCAGCCAGCACTCACCATGCTAAAGACATGAAGAACTTCCTTGCAGAGAGGAGAATAGATCAAATAATGATTCCTGCAAGAATGACTGCCGATCTGCAGACTCTTGATATTGCAATAAACAAGCCATTCAAAGACCATTTGCGTATGGAAATTAACGACTACATTGAAAATAAAATGACAAAAAATCAACGTGGATACTTTGTGAAACCTAGCCTGCAAGAGGTTGTAATTTGGGTGAAGAATTAATGGGATAAAATCACTGACAGTGTTGTTGCCAATGCACTCCGAGCAGGTTACATGGATAAGAGCTGCTCATTTAATGAGAGCTCTATTGTTCGACATGAAAGATTCTGGCCAATGGTTCTAAAGGAAATGGAGTCGCAAGAAATTCAGGATGGAATTTTGAGTTTGGAGAGTTATGACAATGTTCCAGAAGAAGACGACTTAACTGTATTTGAATAAATGTAGATTGTTGTACCATACTTAATAAAAATAAGACATCCCCTGAAAATAAGCCATAGTGTGTTTTCTTGAGGAAAAATAAATAAAAGACAGTGTCTTATTTTCGGGGAAACATGATACCATCCGACGATAGGGTTTGGGAACCACTAATTGCTCTGCTCCCTCCTCCCCTTGATTTACCACTTGATACAGCAAGTTATTTTTAAGAGCCATGTAGGGAAATGACACCCCTACATTAGGTTCAACAGATTCGCCATCAATCATTTTAACATTTTCTCTTGCTCTATTGAGTGTGGAGTCTCTTAGTTGTTGCATACAAAAATCATCTTTCCTGACTTCTAAGTCAGACACAACAACAATTCCGTCCACTCTCACTATTAGAGTCAGAGATTATTTCTTGTTCATTAACCTCAAGCTGGGAGCTGGACTCCAGCTCCTCCTGCTCCCCAGCCATTACAGAAAAAGGAAAAGGATCTACCCCTCCGTTGGACACACCAACAGTTTCCCTTTCAATTTTGCAATCAAAAGAGTCCGAAGAGATTTCCGGTGTTCCCTCAGCAGGCGGAGCTCTGTCCTCCTGTTTTCAGATAAACGCCAAAAGTGTGGAAAATCTCTCCCCACTAGGGCTTCATGAAGTAGTGAGGGTACCACCCCGACTGAATGTGTCACAGTGCCCCAAGGGGTTTCAAACTCAACCACAGCAGTCTGGTAGTCACATGTTTCACCATGTATACAAATCACCCCAATAGTGCTAGGGTGTAACTTTGCAGGATTTACAAAATCACCTTTGACTAATCTCACAACACTACCAGAATCTAGCAGAGCAGTGACTGGCTTTCCATCAACTGAAATCATACACATTTGTTTTTCCATGCGTCCATGACATGATGCAGTACATGTCACCTGTGCAAAAATAGACATGCGTTTTTTCAAAAAAGCATTATCACATTGCATTGGTTCATCATTTAGGGAACAGTTAGCAGCAATATGACCTAACACATGGCACCGATAACATTTTATGTGTTCTGTACCCAGTCCTGTAAACGGCATGAAAGACCTTCCTGACCTATTTGGCCAGTCTCCAGTCCTGAGCTCATAGTCTCATTATCTGTGACAACAGTTCTGTAATTTTTTTCCCCACGCCCTCTTACCGGATCCTCCAGGCATTTTTTCACCCCTAGAAACATTGTGGTGGGGCACAGACAAGTCCTCAGCAGCAGTATATCTCTCCACCAGGTCCACCAGCTGGTTTGCAGTCTTAGGGTCCCCATGGCTGACCCACTTCCTAAAAGTGTCAGGGAGCGTGTGTAAATAAGGGTCCAAGACCACACGCTCCACAATCTTAGGGACTGACAAAGTCTCTGGCTGCAGCCACTTCTTGGTGTCAAACATTAGGGAGCAGGGGGTTTTGTCAGTACTGTAGGACCACCGATGCACCCGTTGAGCCCGGACTGCAATGATGACGCCCAGGCGTGCAAATATCTTAGCCTTCAGTATCTCATAATCCTTGGCAGCATCTGGTTCTAGGTCAAAATAGGCCTTTTGGGGTTCTCCTGTCAGAAAGGGTGCTAGTATTCCTGCCCATTGATCTTTTTCCTATCCTTCTCGAACAGTGACTCTTTCAAAAGTCTCTAGGTAAGCTTCCACATCATCTGCAGGTGTCATCTTCTGCAGGTAATAGCTGGCACGCAACATTTTCTGTTCCACTGGCAAAGGACCTGCATACCCCATTAACCATTAACTCAACCAGGGCCTCCGCAAACTGGTGGTTAATTGGGTTGCTGGGTTGCAGTGGTTTGCTGATTCATCTCCTGGTGGGTCTCTCTCTCTCTCTCTCCCAGACCAGATTCCAGCTTAGTTCTCTGCAAATGAACGCATGCAAGGCGAAACATAACGTCCATCAATCACCTTGCCTTTCATAATGTCACAGCTGTCATAACTTGCTTACAGACTTTCCAGCCATTTTAATGACCACTCATACTAACTACTGCTGAACAGACCAACATACAATCTACAGAGCATATTTTGACTTATTCCTGAAGAAATGGATGAAATTCAAGCTCTGGATGTCCCTCTCAGCATCCTCCTGCTCAACATCTTTCAATATACCAACCCACAAGTCATTAGATATGGTGGGCGAATTCATTTTTTCCCTTTATTTTCACCCGGTGATCTTTACAGTAACAAACTTCCTGTCTTAGGGTGACACTAATGCCGCGTACACCCGACCGGACTTTCCGTCAGAGTAGACTCTGAAGGTCTTTCCAGTGGCGTTCCGATGGAGTTCCGCTGAAACGGACTTGCCTACACACGATCACACCAAAGTCCGTTAGTTTAGAACGCGATCACGTACGACGGGACTAGAAAAAGGAAGTTCAATAGCCAGTAGCCAATAGCTGCCCTTGCGTCGTTTTTGGTCCGTCGGACTAGCATACAGACGAACGGTTTTCCCGATAGGAATTGAGGTCCTTCAGAATTTTAGAAAGAAAAAGTCCGATGAAGCCCACACACGATCTGAATGTCTGACGGAATAATTCCCATTGGACCTTTTCTGCCGGAAAGTCCGGTCATGTGTACACGGCATTACTCACTTTACTGTATCTTTGAAAGAGCTACATTGTCAGCCTAAGGCCACGTACACATGCGCGGACTTTTCGACCGGACTTGTCCGACAGACTTTCCAGCGGACTTTCCATGGACTTTTGACGGACTTCCGACTGACTTTTTAATGAACAAACTTGCCTACACACGATCAAACCAAAGTCCGATGGATTCGTACGTGATGACGTACACCGGACTAAAATAAGGAAGTTGATAGCCAGTAGCCAATAGCTGCCCTAGCGTTGGTTTTTGTCCGTCGGACTAGCATACAGACAAGTGGATTTCTGGGTCCAGCGGAGTTACGACGTAAAGATTTGAAGCATGTTCCAAATCTAAAGTCCGTCAGATTTGCGACTGGAAAAGTCTGCTGAAGGTCCGGTGAAGCCCACACACGATTGGATTTGGATTTGGATTTGGTCCGTCGGCGTCTGTCGGACAAGTCCGGTCGAAAAGTCAGACCGTGTGTAGGCTGCATAAGACAGGAAGCATGTTAGGACTACAGAATATTAGGCAGAAAGGACAGAAAGGGCTTATTGATCATGTCATCATTGTGATTGGCTGGTATGGTGATCACATATTCAGGAGCTTGTCCTTCCAGCTACTGACGGCAGCAGGTTAATGGACCAAAGGGAAGCAAATGAGAGAAGTTCATAGTTAGGGTTTGCATACACTTTGAAACTGAATTTTGTCTTATGCATGTAGTTCTTTAATATTCCATATCAGATATTTTATAATCACCAAATGGAATGTAACTCCATGCTGCAAGAAAGTTATTATTATTGTTTAAACTTTGAGGATATCTGCCCACTATGAAGGAGTCATTTTAGCTTGTCTAAATCTTGACAAAGTATCTCCATTTCTCTAATGTGGATCACAATGTGCAGAGCAGATCATATCAGTAACAATTCCTGAGCCAGGACATTCAGCTCAGGAACATGTTACTCACATTTCAACCAAAAACAAATACAGGTACAGTGATCTTTTATCTAGAAAAGCAGATACAACTTAAATGTACGAGGCTCAAAAAAATATATACTTTTGAATACTCCTTGATACAATGCTACTGTCACTCAGAAATACATTTGCAGTAAACTTTAGCATTAACTGCAAAGAGTGAAGACAACCATTAAATAACCATTGCATAAAATATGACCTATGCCATTGAAAGTGTTTTGTTAAACCTGTTTGCAAAGTGCAAACGTACTGTCCGTTATCAGTTAGCCCTGGTTCAATTTATGAAATACAGAAGAGGAGGGGGAGGGGTTCTATAGTCCTTTGCTAGGGTGACAACACTGCTCTTCCATAGATATAGTATGGTAAGTGTGTGTTGGCAACCTAGTGTGTTACTGGCAGTTTCACCAGGTGAAAAAGGAAAACTAATGCAGCCACCACACATAAAGACTGGTAAACTGCAATATATACAATTTTAGTCCTTGGGTTTAGATACAGAATGCTTTAACCCCTTCAGAGCTACTGTAACAGTACCACATACTTGGTTCAGAGGGCCCCAATGTTTAACTTTTAAAACAAGTCACAAAGGGATCAGACATTGCAGTTTTATTAATCTATCTGCTCATAGGGATGAGGAGAGTGACTTAAAGCGGACCTTCAGTAATTTTTTCAACTTTCCATCTATTAAATCTTCTGCCCTTGTTGTTTTAACTTTGGATAGTAAAACATTTTTTTCTGCCAGTAAATACCTTATACAGCCCACTTCCTGTTTCTTGTCTGGTAATAAGCCTAGGCTTATGACATCATGCACAGCTCTCTCTGGTGAGAGTGTGCCAGGAAGGGAGGAGGGATGAGTCATAAGAGGGCCATTGAGAGCTGCAGGGCTGCAGAGCTGGAGGTGTGCCTGATTCTATGTGCCTGTGTAAATCCAGGAAGTGAACAGGCAGCAGCTTAAGCTGCCCACAGTTAAAATGGATGCAGCCAGACTCAGTGGAGGCAGGGGCGGATCCAGAGTCTAGTCTCGGGAGGGGCGCTGCCATAAAATACGTTTTTTTGGGGGCAATTTATCAGGGAAATGGCTGGTGTTGGCGCTTCAATCATCCCAGCACCATGGTTGTTATGGTGTCAGGATGATTGAAACGGATTATTTCTATTATTACATTTTTATATAAAATGAAATCATTCAACTCACCATAATGCAGAATCAGTGGGAGCCCTGAGCGTGTCACTTGCCAACGTCGCCTGCCACACATTGCGGATTGTCACTTGCCACGTCGCCTGTCACACGTTGCGGATTGTCACTTGTTTGCTACAATTGTCACTTGCTGTGTCACTTTCCTGCTAAGGTGGTCTCTTGCTGTGTCTCTCTAAGGTGGTCTCTTGCTGTGTCTCTCTAAGGTGGTCTCTTGCTGAGTCTCTCTAAGGTGGTCTCTTGCTGTGTCCCAGAGTCAGGCAGCAGATCACCAGTCAGGCAGCAGAGAGATGATGTAATCTCTCGGCTGCCCGCGGCTGCCTGCACAGTGAGGGGGGAACTGCAGGGACAGGGACGTCTCCCTGATTGGCCAACTGCCCACTTACCCACCGAGCCGCCCAGCTGCTCGTCCGCTCTCTCACCCACCTGCCGAGCCTCCCACCCACTAACCAACCGAGCCGCCTGGCAGCCCACCACGCCCATGGAGCTGCCGCTCTCTCACCCATGGAGCCGCCTGCCCGTGGAGCAGCCCCGTCAATTGTCCCATTGCCCCACCCCCCAGGATCCACCCCTGAGTGGAGGGAGATTTTCTGCAGCATATTTGGCAAGTACAGAATCACAGTATATACAGTGTAAAATAATATGCAAAGTGGTTGGAGGGAAGCTTCAGAATAGCAAAGATGTTTTTAATACAAATTATGTGAGCAGACTGCAGTTCCTCTTTAACTAAACTTACATAGTTACATAGTTAGTCAGGTTGAAAAAAGACACATTTAGTTCAGATTCTGTTCTAAACTGATTTATCCAGTCCTGCTTGTTAAGCTTGTTGTGTATAATCCGGGGTAGTTCAAAGGAACTTCTGTAACTCTCAGGAGCCATTTAAAGCCTTTTACACCCTTAGAACCCCCCTGCCAAAAAGGTAAAAAAAAAAACTTAATTTTGCTATCTTTATTGACTCTAAAGCAATTTGCCAAAATGGTGAAATTCTTGATTTTCAAAGAAAAGGAAAACTCTCAGTTTTGCTCAACACATGCAACCAATTACTGTTAACGCAAAATCACCTCCACTATTTAGTGTATTTTGGGTACGGTAATTCCTCACGTTTGCATGACACATTGTTATCTCTTTGTGTGGCCAAACTAAGGGGAGAAGGTAAAGAAACCCTTAACTAAGCTTATAACTTCAAAAAAAGAAAAAGCGATTTGAGGTTGAGGAACCTATTTTTACATTTTGACTTGGTTCAATGTTTTCCATATACCAATAAAATCTGAAAACTTCCCAAGTGACAACATGGTCAATGAAAGGCCAAAGCAAGAAATTATGACCTTAAATCAGTTTGCTACTCTTTCTAAATAGTTCCTTAAGAACAAACCTCCCTCCTGTATGACATTTATTTTTACATGCTTCTCAACCCATATAGTTGTCATGCCATGAATTTCTAGTAATGCAAGGGAAGACTAGGTGTTTGGAGCTATGTAAACCCTACACCTATTGCTCATTATGTTTGGACTAACCACATATAAAAAATGCTGCCCCGCAATTAGCAACAATGTTGTCAGCCTGCCATGTGCCCTACATCAGTTAGCTATTGGGCTGCACATGAGAACATAACACTGACAGGGCTCTCCTGAAATGACATGTGGGTGTTATATATGCACAATATGATAAGACCTCAAAGGGCTGACTAGCAGTGATATCAAAAACCCAAAAGCACAGAGGACAGTGTACCCATTAAAACAGTCTTAGTTTATTCCACACACGGTTAAAAAACAGTTGATGACCAACCCCCTATCCACAGGCATGAAGGATATGCTGGGGAACTAGGTTATGGATGAGGACCATAGGATCCATGATGGAAAATTCTCGCCGGCCACGGCAAAAAGGCGGGTGGATCCACGTCACTGGAAGTAGACTTCACCAGAAGTGATATAGCCGGAACCAGGAAATCTGTGGTGGTGGACACTCAGACTGGGACACACCAGAGAATCAAACCAGTTGCCAGGATAACATGTTTTGAGGTACGCCACCTTTGTCACTTCCAGTGACGTGGATCTGCCTGCCTTCTTGCTGTGGCCGGCTATAATGTTTCAACATGGATCCTATGGTCCTCGACGATAACCTGGTTCTCCAACATATTCTGCATGCCTGTGGTAAGGGGCTGGTCATCAACTGGTAGCCACCGGTCAACTCATTTGTTTTTTAGCCATGTGTGGAATAAACCAAGACTGTTTTAACCACTTCAGCCCCGGAAGGATTTACCCCCTTCCTGACCAGAGCACTTTTTACAATTTGGCACTGCGTCGCTTTAACTGCTAATTGCGCGGTCATGCAATGCTGTACCCAAACTAAATTTGCGTCCTTTTCTTCCCACAAATAGAGCTTTCTTTGGTTTGCGCAAAAGTTATAGCGTCTACAAACTAGGGTACATTTTCTGGAATTTACACAGCTTTTAGTTTATGACTGCCTATGTCATTTCTTGAGGTGCTAAAATGGCAGGGCAGTACAAACCCCCCCAAATGACCCCATTTTGGAAAGTAGACACCGCAAGGAAATTGCTGAGAGACATGTTGAGTCCCAAGTGATTGAATAATGACAAAAAAAAAAAAATTACAAAAAGTTGTCACTAAATGATATATTGCTCACACAGGCCATGGGGATATGTGGAATTGCACCCCAAAATACATTTAGCTGCTTCTCCTGAGTATGGGGATACCACATGTGTGGGACTTTTTGGGAGCCTAGCCGCGTACGGGGCCCCGAAAACCAATCACCGCCTTCACGATTTCTAAGGGCGTCAATTTTTGATTTCACCCCTCACTACCTATTACAGTTTTGAAGGCCATAAAATGCCAAGATGGCACAAACCCCCCCCAAATGACCCCATTTTGGAAAGTAGACACCCCAAGCTATTTGCTGAGAGGCATGTTGAGTCCATGGAATATTTTATATTTTGACACAAGTTGCGGGAATGTGACAATTTTTTTTTTTTTTTTTGCACAAAGTTGTCACTAAATTATATATTGCTCACACAGGCAATGGGCATATGTGGAATTGCACCCCAAAATACATTTAGCTGCTTCTCCTGAATATTGGGATACTACATGTGTGGGACTTTTTGGGAGCCTAGCCGCGTACGGTGCCCTGAAATCAATCACCGCCTTCAGGATTTCTAAGGGCGTAAATTTTTGATTTCACTCCTCACTACCTATCACAGTTTTGAAGGCCATAAAATGCCAAGATGGCACAAAACCCCCCCAAATGACCCCATTTTGGAAAGTAGACACCCCAAGCTATTTGCCATAAGCATAGTGAGTATTTTGCAGCTCTCATTTGTTTTTGAAAATGAAGAAAGACAAGAAAAAACATTTTTTTTTTCTTTTTTAAATTTTCAAAACTTTGGACAAAAAGTGAGGTGTGCAAAATACTCACTATACCTCTCAGCAAATAGCTTGGGGTGTCTACTTTCCAAAATAGGGTCATTTGGGGGGTTTTGTGCCACCTGGGCATTCCATGGCCTCCGAAACTGTGATAGGCAGTGAAGAGTGAAATCAAAAATTTACGCCCTTAGAAAGCCTGAAGGCGGTGCTTGGTTTTCGAGGTCCCGTACGCGGCTAGGCTCCCAAAAAGTCTCACACATGTGTTATCCCCGTACTCAGGAGAAGCAACAGAATGTATTTTGGGGTGTAATTTTACATATTCTCATGGCACGTTTGGTCAATATATCATTTAGTGACAACTTTGTGCAAAAAAAAAAAAAAAAATTGTCTTTTTCCCGCAACTTGTGTCACAATATAAAATATTCCATGGACTCAACATGCCTCTCAGCAAATAGCTTGGGGTGTCTACTTTCCAAAATGGGGTCATTTGGGGGTGTTATGAACTGTCCTGGCATTTTATGCACAACATTTAGAAGCTTATGTCACACATCACCCACTCTTCTAACCACTTGAAGACAAAGCCCTTTCTGACACTTTTTGTTTACATGAAAAAAAAAATTTTTTTTGCAAGAAAATTACTTTGAACCCCCAAACATTATACATTTTTTTAAAGCAAATGCCCTACAGATTAAAATGGTGGGTGTTTCATTTTTTTTTTTTCACACAGTATTTGCGCAGCGATTTTTCAAACGCATTTTTTTTGGGGGGGGAACAAAACCCTTTTTAAAATTTTAATGCACTAAAACACACTATATTGCCCAAATGTTTGATGAAATAAAACAGATGATCTTAGGCCGAGTACATGGATACCAAACATGACATGCTTTAAAATTGCGCACAAACGTGCAGTGGCGACAAACTGAATACATTTTTAAAAGCCTTTAAAAGCCTTTACAGGTTACCACTTTAGATTTACAGAGGAGGTCTACTGCTAAAATTACTGCCCTCGATCTGACCTTCGCGGTGATACCTCACATGCATGGTGCAATTGCTGTTTACATTTGACGCTTGCGTTCGCCTTTGCGCGAGAGCGGGGGGGACAGGGGTGCTTTTTTTTTTCTTTATTATTTTTTTGCTTTTTTATCTTATTTTTAAACTGTTCCTTTCATTTTTTTTTTTTTTTAATCATTTGTATTGTTATCTCAGGGAATGTAAATATCCCCTATGATAGCAATAGGTAGTGACAGGTACTCTTTTTTGAAAAAATTGGGGTCTATTAGACCCTAGATCTCTCCTCTGTCCTCAAAGCATCTGACCACACCAAGATCGGTGTGATCAAATGCTTTCCCAATTTCCCAATGGCGCTGTTTACATCCGGCGAAATCTAAGTCATGAAATGCTCGTAGCTTCTGGTTTCTTAGGCCATAGAGATGTTTGGAGCCACTCTGGTCTCTGATCAGCTCTATGGTCAGCTGGCTGAATCACCGGCTGCATTATCAGTTTCCCTGTTGGGACAGGAGAGCCAGAGAAAAACATGAAAGACGGGGGGGGTCATTCCCTCCCACTGCTTGTAAAAGCAGTCTAGAGGCTAATTAGCCGCTAGGATTGCTTTTACATGAAAGCTGACTGCTGGCTGAAAAGAATGATACCAAGATGATACCTAAACCTGCAGGCATCATTCTGGTATAACCACTCAAAGTCCAGCAACATACCAGTACGTTGCTGGTCCTTGTTGGGCATATATTGTAATCTGTGGGCTGAATGAAGAAAAGAGATTGATTGGTTGGTATGCCCACCATTAGAATACCTCCCTTCATCCACCCACTTCTAATGCTGGGCATAAATGCACCATTTATATATGCCGAAGCATGGGGGCATCCGCCCCAAAAGTTAGGAGCAAATCGCTCCTCCGCCCCTGCTGCCCCCATGATTCGGCATATATCACCTCCGCTGGAGTCACAGCTTTATGTATCGTGGGAGCAAACGATGTTGCTGTCAAGATAAATAAATCCACGCTGCAGCTGAATGGCGTACCTGAAGACAAAAAAAGGTTAACAATAAAACACAGTAAAAAGTAAAGTATAAAAAATTGCATACCTGAAAAGCAAACATGATAAAACATAGTAACAATAAAACATTGCAGAATAGAATACAGTAAAAAGAGCAGAACAATAGAGAGAGAATAGAGAGAGAGAGAACAATAAAACGACAACTATTTTTTAATTTTATTTTATATATTTTTTTTGTGTTTTTTTTTTTACACTTTTTTTTGTAACTGTAACTTTTATAACTGTAACCGGTTCCAGGTTCGGGTCTCTCAAAATGCGATGGCATCTTGGGAGACCCTGTGAAAGTGTGCCTAGTCTGTGCAATGCTGTACCCTACGCTAATACTCAACTAGTGAACGGTAGCGTTCAAAACATTCAACAATGCAAAGACCAGGATTGTCAGGACAGGAGGGACAATAATAGCGGGTGTCACGCCTATATACGCGCTTGCTGCAGACACAACATCTTTTTTAGAGGGGATCGTTGGGTAGGGGTACTCGGAAGGACATAAAGAAAATGCTTCTCATGCAGCTGACTGCATTTGGTTGGGGATGTGAATGGGGGAAGTACGGGCGCTGCAGAAGTGGTGGGTTCACAATTAGGATTGGCGAATGCAGCAGGAAGGGCATTATGGGCACGACAGGCCTGTGTTTGTCTTCTTTTTGGTGGTTCACCAAAATGCTACCAAAAAAACTGTTAGCGATCGCAGGGATCAGGCCTGACTCTGCGAACGCTGCAGTTATGCGTTTAGTGTTTTGTAAGTGACAGTGATCGATCGATACTGCACTTGGGTGGGCTTGGCCGGGCGGAGGGGCAAAACGCAGGTGCTAGCAGGTATCTGGGCTGATCCCGCTAACACTGCGTTTTTGGGAACCCTAAACTGCTGGGGACGCTAGTGTAGATCTGATCGGATCAGATATTGATCCGTTCAGATACTATATCACTAAGGGAGGTGTATGGTGCGTGCGTGGGTGTTAGCGCTACTGGCGCTAACCTGACGCTGCCTGGGGGCGACGCAGACCCTATCTGACCCTAAAACCTCTTATATCACCGCCGGGTGATTAGGGGACTAAACCTTTATTAGGTAATAAACGGCGGGTGCCCTGACACTATAAAAAATAAACTAACTAACCAGCGTCACCCGTAACAGTTATACGGTGATCACTGGTGAAAGGGTTAACTAGGGGGCAATCAAGGGGTTAAAACCTTTATTAGGTAGTATATGGGGGTCCCTGACGCTATAAAACGCTGACGGCGAACCTAACTATTTACCTCCCTAACTAGCGTCACCAGTGACACTAATACAGCGATCAGAAAAATGGTCGCTTAGTGACACTGGCGACGGGGGGTGATCAAGGGGTTAAAACTTTATTAGGGGGGGTTAGGGGGGTATCCTAGACCTAAAGGGGGCTAACACTAACTGCCCTACTACACTAACTGTCACAAACTGACACCAAAGCAGTAATCAGAAAAAAAAGTGCTTGGTGTCACTGTGACGGGGGGGAGGGGTGATCGGGGGGTGATCAGGGGGTGATGGGGTGTGTAATGTGTGCCTGGTGTGTTTTACTGTATGTGTGTGTGTTGTGCACTCACATCGATGTCTTCTCTCCTCGGCGCCGGAATGGAAAATACCGAGCCGAGGAGTGATGACATCACTTCCTCTGCTGCTGTTTACTATACAGCAGCAGAGGAAGCTTGTCATTGTCTGGGAGCGATCGCGAGGGGGTGGCCACGAATGGATGGCCTCCCCCCCAGCACGGATCGCTCGGGGACAGAAGCCGACCGCTTCGGGCACCGGATCGGACCCCCCGCCCGCGGAAGGCAAGTAACCTACCCATACGTTACTTTGCCTGCCCATGCCATTCTGCCACAGTATATCTGCGTGAGGTGGTCGGCAAGTGGTTAATGGGTACACTGTCCTCTGTGCTTTTGATATCACTGCCAATCAGCCCTTTGAGGTTTTATCATATCGTACATATATGACACCTACATGTCATTTCAGGAGCGCCCTTTCAGTGTTATGTTCCCATGTGTATCTCGCCATTCTCCCAGTGGTCACTCTGAGGCAGTCCTAAATGACTATCTGGATGAATCATGGCGGTGGACTTTTCATTAAGGTGGAGTCAGTCTAGCACCTTACAAGGCTGTCGTTTGGTTTATTGGGCTGCACATGCCTCCTGCTGACTTGATATGCAGCCCAACGCCCAATTGAAGGAGTGTGCATGGTAGACTGGCAACAATGCTGCTAATTGCAAGGCAATGACAGCGTTACCAGCATAAAACAAGAAGTGCTGTTACTGGTAAGATCTCTATGTAAGATACAGTACTTTGCAACAAATTGTCAAAAAAGTATTTTCTTGAAAAAACTGTATATGGTCAGTCATGAGGCCGTGTTGTTTTTGCTGAATTTGTATGGAAATATAACTTAATTTTTCACAGAATAGGAGATCATCCAAAACATCAGCTGCACAAAATTTTGTACAGGTCTGATCAAATTGAATAAAAGTCTACTGTGTCTTGAATAAGTCTGTGTGTATGCAAACGAGATGTAAGGAACAAATTATACTGCCCGATTCACTGCCTAATTTGTTCAACCAGGTTGGGCTGAAAATTCTGTTCAGAATTCAGTTCTGGGCTGTCAATGACAAGTTGTGCCTATCGTTTTTTTCATATACAGTTTCAACTTTGAAAGCCAGGGTGAACTGAACCATTGCATCTATGCGTGTGTTACCAGCTTTAGGAATATTTTTTTATAAAGCAAACTACAGTATATTGGGGTATAAATTCCAACATTATTCAACTGACAAAATTTAAATATAGAATCATGTGCCGGGCTGATTCTACTATCAAATTATGCAGTCGAGGAAGTGGATTGTGAAAAGGAACCATACAAGGCCATCAGTTTTAATACCCCATTACACACAAGTCATTTCCAGCTAGGGGCTAAGAAAGGCATTTCATATATTTTTGCTTATTATGGAAAGTAGACAGGACAAAGTCACATGGGCAACTTTTCAACTAAAGTCCCAAAGAAGGAATAAAAAAAAAGTTCCCTGGGAAAGTTTTGCTTTGCCTGTACGTACAACAGAATATATGACATTCTCGCTGTCCAGCCTATAATTAAGATGAAAGGCATATTTCCATACAATTTGCTACTCAGCTGCGTAGTTCTCATTCCAAATGCCCTGCATCATCATTATCATTTTTTTTTTACTCTTAATATAATGAAGTAAGAAAAACATTTCATTTTTTTTTCAGCCTTGGAGGCATGATCAGCCTGGGCTGAGCTATTTATATTAGAATTACCACTCAGTTTGTGGAAGTCATAAATTATTTTGGCAAGCTAATTTAAGGACTTTCTTTTGTAAACACTAGAATATATAGTAGGATAGGCAGAGACATCACCCCCTCCCCTTTGGAATAGAAAAACATTATATATCAAATTTAGTCCTTAAACTTCCTCAAGTATTTTCCAAGTAAACACACTTAAAATTGTGTACGGTGGGCTGTAAAAGCCTGTCCATGGATTTAGAGATGGAACCACATAAAAGAAATATTTTAAAAACATTCCCTTTAAGGAAAAAAAATTCATACACTATGGATAGAGTCCATCTTGTAGTTTTATAGTCTTCGGCCTTTATTCAAAGTGAAACTATGTAGGCTATGTCCCAGAAAAATGTAGGAAAAATGTAGAGAAAATTAGGTATTATAAAATAGTCTTTAACCACTTGCCTACTGGCCACTTTCACCCCCTTCCTGCCCAGGCCAATTTTCAGCTTTCAGCGCTGTCACACTTTGAACACTTGCACAGTCATGCAACACTGTACCCTTATGAAATTGTTATAATTTTTTTTTACACAAATAGAGCTTTCTTTTCGTGGTATTTAATCACTACTGGGTTTCTTATTTTTTGCTAAGCAAACAAAAAAGGTTGAAAATTTTGAAAAAAATACATTTTTCATAGTTTGTTATAAAATTTTGCAAACAGGCAATTTTTCTCCTTTACGGATGTGCGCTGATAAGGCTGCACTGATGGGCACTGATAGGCTGCACTGGTGGGCACTAACAGGCTCCACTGATGAGGCAGCACTGATGGGCATTGAGAGGTGGCATTGATAGATGGCAATGATGGGCACTGATAGGTGCCACAGTTGGGCACTGATCGGCGGCACTGGTAGGCAGCATTAATAGCTGACACTGATGATGAGACACTGATGGGTTCTGATTGGCAGCACTGATGGGCACTGATAGATGGCACTGGTGGGCACTGGTAGGGGGCACTGGTGGGCACTGATTAGCAGCACTGGTGGGCACCGATTAGCATCACTGGTGGGCAATGTTGGGACCGATGTCCCTTTAACAGAAGCCGGTTATTGGCTTTCTTCTTTTCTCCTCACACTGTCAGCCAATAAACGGTTTCTGTTTACATCCTGTGATCAGCTGTCATTGGCTGACAGTTGATTACATGATAAAGGGCCGCTGTGAATGGCCCTTTACATAGATCTGTGATCAGCCGAGACCGCAGGTGGGCGCGCGAGCAGCGCTAGCATGGACAGCGTGAGCACAAAAGGACATCCATGTACACCTTCCCAGCATTATAAGCCTGCGCTGTAGCCATCTTTCGGCTATGGCGTGTGCAGGAACTGGTTATAAATTCCAAAAAGCACAACTCCAGCTAAAAGTAACAAGATAAACATGAATAGTCCGATAAAAGATTAAATAACAAAAGCCAGCCTTTCCTGATATTTCCCCTGCAGTACTTTTCTTTTGCTGCTAGATGTCCTGTGATTGGACAGTGAGAAGAGAGGCAGCAGGGTAATAAGCTCATCTCTATGTTGCTCTGCTTTCTCCTCCTATCAGTATGTTTATTGTCTGCATTTAGACATATATTCAAAAATGTATTAATGGTAACAGAGCTGCATTATTTTGTGTCTTATACCATATATCTGCATGAAGTTCATTTTTAAAAAGATGCTGTCTACACAAGTTTCTTCCTAAAGCTCAATTCCACTACTTCCACTACTTACAAATTACTTTTATCAAACCAAAGAAAATTCCCAGCTCAACTCACCAACCAGCCTGCAAATTAAAAGATTGTCCTGTCTACCAGTATGCGCTAAAAACAGAAGTTTAGCTGACGCACATTTGCAAAAACATACGTAAGCTGCAGAGCTACTTCACGCTACCCCAGTATTATCTGCAAGACTAACTCTATACATTTTTGAGAACCTCCACAGTAAAAGCACATGCATATTAATGGATAAATAGAGGGCAGTTAAGCCTGGAGGGAGCCCACCCCTCCTTAAAGGCTCAAAGGCACACTGGACACCCAGCATATAGCACAATGGCAGAAAAAGGTGTCCAGTTCACCAATATTCCAAAAGTACAAACAAATGGCCACTGCCCCCACCTATAATTGGCTTTCACAGCAAGTAGCACATGGAAAGGTGACACATGTCAAACAAAACCAAAGAAAATTCCCAGCTAAACTTACCAACCAGCTTGCAAAAAATAGGAGTTTGGTGTGCACACATTTGCAAATACATGCGTAAGCTGCAGAGCCACTTCACAGCACCCCAGTATTATCTGCAGTCCTAACATTTTTTTTAACTTACTTTTATAGCTGTCTTTCACTTGAATTGGGTATCTACTAAAGTTATTGAAATTACACTTTTTTTTCCCTAGCTGCCACCATCTTGGGTCTGATGTTAGCAGCTCTGTTGGAAACCTTATCCACAGAATCCCATTGCCCATGTTAACATGATCTGCAAATGCTTACTGCTGATCAGACAATTCCCTGTTAACAAAGCCTAGTGCATGGAGCCTCTGTGATAACGTGAAGAGGTTTTAGAATCAGATACTAGAGTGAAAAAACAAGTACCTGCAACTTTGCCTGTTCAACAGACAGGGCAATGGTGAGCATCTTCTTTGCTTTTTCCATAGCTATACTCAAATAAAGAAAACCGAGTAGTGGTGACAGGGTGTCTTTAACCACTGTTACTGTTGAAAACAATAAAGACACATTCAGTGCTTTAGAATTGAAAAGAAGCATTTGCAGTATTATTCTGAACCTCTGAAATTGTTGGAGGCTTCATCATAAAATTGGCCTGCAGTTGCTCCCCTCCACCTGTATTGATATACTCAGAGCTCCCAGCTAATGAATGTGGACTTTTGTGCAATCTCTTTCTAACTGCTTGCTCATCTAACACATTAGTGGCCTGAGAGTGATGGATAGCCAAGGTTGCTCGCACCCAATAGTATGTTTGTTTTTCTTTCCCCGGTGAATGGATAAGGCTAGCAGGTGATGTTCTGGTGAGGTGAATGTGGAGGGAGGAGCAGTTTTGGGTCAATAGACCGAAGAAGCCTCTAACGCTTCCAGAAGTGTCAGAGATTCCACAACAGATTGTTTCAGTATATGAGCTGGATTCCACAAGACCCTGGGAACCCTACAGGCGAGAAGTGCTGTGATGGCACTAGGTGGGTATCCTAAACCAGAGGGTGCTTGAAATAATAAGTATGACACTATACCTATAGACAGTCAGATTTTTTTTTTTTAGATACAAAGGTAGTCTATGTTTAAATTTTGTTTCTAAGCCTTCCAAGGCTTTTAGTTATTTCTCTGTTTTCAGAATCACTAACATAGCAGAAAAAACTGCAAACATAGGTCAAAATGACATAAGGATTTTCTTTTTCTAAGTACACAAAAACAAATCAACAACTTTGTTGTAGCATTCTACCCTCTTCCATGCTCCTGAGTAACTGGTTACTGTTACTGGATAGGTGAATACAAGTTATGTGATAACCTACTGAGGTCCATTTAGCACCAGTGTATGTTATCTGAAGCCAATAGCTGTTGGCCTTGCTATTTTAGAAATCTATAGCTGGATTCTTTCATTTCCATCTTAACTTTCATGCAGACCTCTCCAGACAAGTTTGTATTCCAAATCTCCTATCCTGCTTCTTCCCAATGTCTAGAAACTATTGTTAAGTCTTTCAGTTTTTTTTTTTGATCATTGGAAACATTACGAAGCTATGTGAGCAATGCAGAAAGGTTGGGAGGAACAAAGTCCCCGGGCTGCCGGAGCCATGAAAATTGTTAATATTGGCAATTTTAAATGTGATTTACAAGAAAGAAGAAAAAAAAAATCAACAAAACGGAATGTATGGCACTGCAAGTGCTAAGCCAGGGAGACAGCTATGAAGATGGAAAGCTGCATGTCCCAAAAATAATGCAGTTGAGGAACTATATTATGCCCAGAAATATTAGTCATCTCTCCTGCTCAGCCACCACAAATCAGTCATAAACCATTTAACAGCCCAGTTAAGAGGTGACTTATGTTACATAGCCAGGGCCTGGGATTCAGAAGACATTAAAGAGTGGGCGGGGATCTAAGGGGCATGGCTAAACTCTGTTGTATGTATACTGGGTGCATTCCATGGAAAAGCATACTAGGATATGAAAAAAAGATACTATAATCATATTTCTGGTAAAAAAAGAGAAGAACCCTGCTATAACTGATTGGCTTCCTTTAGACATTTCTTTGAATCACACATAACCAAAAACATCAAAGTGCCACTACTCTTTGCAAAACACATCACCACTCACCTCCCAATAAAATATCTGACCTCATACACAAATAAACTCCAAACCATGCTCTCCACTCCTCTGTTGATCTACTTATCTCTTCCTCGGTCATAATCTCTTTCTAGCCATGGCTGTAGGATATCTTTAGAGCCCTCATTATTAAAAAAAAAATGCTCACCCCACTCAATTTGCCCCTAGGTATTTTTATTTTAAAAACTCTATCTAAAAGTCCCAATGCATTACCTAAATCTATGGTCACATGACAGGTCCCAATTCATATTCTGGTCTGTAGTGTGGGAGTGTCCTTCTTGCAGTGCCCAAGTTACCTTTTGTTGAAGTGGATGCTGCCCATTGGCTGTTAGAAGTGTCAGAGAGCCCGCACAGGGTCCAAAAGAAGTCCTCAATGGTCCTGAAATATTCCAAAAGTAGTGTCATGACACAAAACCAGTTGGGTGACCTGGAGCTTAGCTTTTCATCACCACCCTCATGCAATGGAGTGACAGCAAACTTTGGGGTTTAAAATGATGTTACAGTTTTTTTTGGCTAGGAGTGTGTGTATAGGGGTTTAGGGGCATTGTGACTTTTTTTTACAATAAAGTTGGGAATCAAACTTTGAACTGTCCCTTACAACCCACATCTTCAAATTTGTATCTTTCTCTCTGCCTCTGCCATTCTTCACCATGTGTCTTTTGTATCTATGCATTTTTCTTAGCCTTTATTAAATCTGTAAGAGTGCAGCTCCATAGCGACTGCTTAAGTGTTTGTTGTTACTATTTTGAAAAGTTCCTTCCAGAAATCAGTACTGTGTCAGAAGTATGATTACGGGGTAACATATTTAACAGGTGTCCAATCACATCACTGATGGGTTTTGATCAGTGGATTATGACAGGCAAACTGTTAAATATCTGGAGCAATCTTCCAGAAGGATCTAAGGCTTTGTTCCCACAAGCTTTATTTTGCATAAGAGCAATGCGTGCAGAAAATGTTTATAAAGTATTTACCAAGCTTTGAGCAAGCTTTAAGAAGTATTTTCTGAAACCTTTAAAGCAGGGTTCCTAAGTCAGGGTTCCATTGAACCTTTGGGTTCCTCCAGAGGTTGCTAGAGGGTTCCATGAGCAATGAGCTTTTTATGCCTCTTAGATAAGTTCCCACTGACACCATTGATCTTTTTAGCTATCTGTAAGGGGGTAATTCTTCTCAATGTTCCCAGTGTAAGGAGCATTCTTCCCACTGACCATCACACTAATGTGTTATAAATTGTATATATAGTATATTTAGCAGGGGTTCCCTGAGACCAGAAGGTTATTTTTAAAAGGTTCCTCTGTGTTGAAAGTTCAAAAAAGGCTGCTTTAAAGCATCGTTCATCTCCAGTTTGGGGTGGTTGAAGCAGACTTTGCGCTAAAATGCAAGGTCCACCTTTGTTGCTGCCCCCCACTCCCTGCAGTCAAAATGCTGCATTAAGTAAATTAAATATTTTAAAAATTACAAGCGCTTTGGGAAAATAATAAAAAGAAAAAACACTTATCTTGCACTCAGGCTTCTTATGGGCTTGCCTAGGCAAACTTATGGGATCCTGGGAACATTGAGGATCCCAAATCCCATGAGACAACACTCCTGTACAGTGCTGTAACATCCTCTCTTGAGAATTAGATTCCTTAGTGAGGCTCATTCATGTCTAGAACCTGGAACCATGGTATAAATTTAGTATTTTTTTATACCTTTACGTATTTTATTTAATTTGCTGTAATGCAGTATTTTATCAACAGGGGTTGGGGGCAGCTGTATATACAGACTTTGTATTTTAGTGGTCCTGTGCTCATTCACCAGAGTGGAGGCACTGTAATACAGGAGGTGTGTTACTGGCAAGGTCATCGTTCATCTCCAGTTTGGGGTGGTTGAAGCAGACTTTGCGCTAAAATGCAAGGTCCACCTTTGTTGCTGCCACCACTCCCTGCAGTCAAAATGCTGCATTAAGTAAATTAAAGATTTTTAAAAATACAAGTGCTTTGGGAAAATACTAATAAAAAAAGAAAAAACACTTACCTTGCTCTCAGGCTTCTTATGGGCTTGCCTAGGCAAACTTATGGGATCCTGGGAACATTGAGGATCCCAAATCCCACGAGACAACACTCCTGTACAGTGCTGTAGCATCCTCTCTTGAGAATTAGATTCCTTAGTGAGGCTCATTCATGTCTAGAACCTGGAACCAGGGTATAAATGTAGTATTTATTTATACTTTTACGTATTTAATTTTCTGTAATGCAGTATTTTATTAACAGGGGCTGGGGGCAGCTATATATACATACTTCGTATTTTAGTGGTCCTGTGCTCATTCATCCAGATTGGAGGCACTGTAATACAGGAGGTGTGTTACTGGCAAGGTCAACAGGTGAAAACAGAGGGGGAGAAGCCAAAGAAAAAAAAACAGATGCAGCCACCGCAATGACTGATAAGCTACAATATAATACAATTTTGGTTTTGGGTTTAATACTGCTTTAAGGGATAATAGGAAAAATGTAATCCAGGTACTGACACCTTAATTCTCAGATTATCATAAGTTTCAAGAAAGAATTGGATATATCTAAAGACAAAGTGGAAGATCCCTTTAGAAATCTGATATCTTATTGAATGCAATAGGTGAAGTTGAGGATGGGGAGTGACCAGGTCTGGAGAAGGTGGGGGGTTGTTTCCAGGTGATTGGTGGCCAGATATTTTAACAAGGACTAAAGGGAGGAGCAAAAATGCTGAACGTCTGAACTATGAGAAGGTAAGTGTGCCCCTCCATTGAGAATAGTGAGGCATTCTGTTCAGCAGGCAGATGATGATAATGCCACTGGGTGACATTGGAAGACCCTTGTGTCGCTCTACATTGCAAGAGTCTTAGGTTAGAGCATAAGAACTCTCCAGAACGGTCCAGAAGTGGTACAAAGCCTTTTAGTAAAGCGTGATTAGGGACTTTTGAAGAGCTAGTATGGGACTACTGTGAGGATCAAGTCCGTGTTAAGACAAGGTGACCATGGCTGTGGTGATTTTTACCTACAGCAGCCACCGTCAAGGATTTATTATGCATGTGCACTGATAATCAGATGCCCCTGAGAATCTAAGCACTGGTTCATCTGTTCTTAAAAAGAAGACTTTTCCCCAACAAGGTTGAGTTAGGAAATGCTGGGTAAGCAAAGTAATTAGCCAGTCATTGGAGAGACTAATGGCAACCAGATAAGTCAGTGCCAAAAGATGAGACAGAATCATAGTCGGGAAGATTTGTCAACAGTCATTGCTGGGTGTAACCAGAGCCCAATGTGAAGACCAGAACAATGGATAAACATAGTCAAAAACACACTGGTGGTGAAGACAGGCACAGTATTAGGGAAGTATTAGGGAAGAAAATAAAACAACCACTGAAGGCAACCTAAAATTCAAAGAGGCGTTGCACGTTGAAACGAAGAAACACTATAATGTGTAACTTCTATGAATTGTAAATTACCCTTAAATGTACAGTATATGTGATATGTGATTGTGCTCAGCCATTCCACTACAGGTGGACAGGATGCTTGAGTCTACAAAGGGGATGCCACATCATGCATGTGGACTTTGAAGGAAAGTCTACAATGCTGCAGGACCCAGAAGAGGGAGGCCATGAGACCCAGGAAGTGCATCAGAGGAATTCTGATCAGAGGCAGCCTTTGGCGACCTGAGGTCAGAGAGAGGAACTGTGGAAGACCACAGAGATTAACACTCCCAAAAATGTCAGTTTCCCAGCAGACTTTGAGGGATCCAGTTCTCAGAAAAAAGCAGCACGGGTGGCCAATATGTTTTGTCTTTTCTATGGGTGTGTGCTTAAAAAAAGTTAGAATTTGACAGGGTCACTTTAAAAGGGTTCTGAAGATTATGGAAGCTCCTTTCAACTATCCTGAGATGTTAATCTGCCAAAACATTAGCCTTACTTTTACATTAGCCTAGAACTTTGACAACCTAAACCTGATCTGGACACCACTCTCTTCAGAACACAGGGTAGTCTTATAGGCTGCAATTAAAATGCTAAAAAATGGCCTCTATATTCCTCTTTGGAGTCTGCTGGTATAAATATCTTAATTAATTTTTCATTCTACCTTATAGGCTACAACTGGTGGTAGTTATGCAACATTGCTTTATCTTTGCAAAATTCTATCTCCCTCCCCAATTGGGCACATATTCTGGAAAGTTGCTCTCTAGAATGTGGGTGTTTATGCTGGCTGGAAATGTGAGCTTGGTGCCAACTTGGATGAGTGATATATGTTAAGATGTTGGATTTGGAAAATTAAAGAACACAACATTATTCACCTCTTTCATGATGTGTTTTGAAACTTCAAGCAAGTAAAGTCTTTTTTTTTTTTTTTTTTTTTTTGGGTAAAGGGACGTCTCTTGCTAATACACAATTTAATGGCGTAAACAGTTTGTGTTTGATTATGATTAGTTTGGCCTCAGTTTTGAGACACCTCTGTCCGGTGACTCACAACACTTTCTTGACCTAAATGGATGTGGCATGCTGATAGTCCGATGGCCCAGTGTCAATGCATTCATTTTCCAGGGTTATGCAGGGAAGTTATACAGTATTTGTTGATTCAATAAAGCTGTTCACATCCCAGAATACCTGGCAGTAGATCAGCCATCTGTAGAGGGTCACAGAGAGTGGCCCTCCCCACAGACTAAACTCCAAACCAAACGCTAAAAGACTAAGTGCAAAAGTTCACATTTTTCTCTCCAGCAAGCTAGTTGTGAGAATTTTGGCATCCATTGTAGCTGAAGAGAAGATCCCTCAGAGCGTGCATTTAACAGGATTAGAAAACAAACATTTGTCATTAGTAATGATCACCAGTGTTGGATTAAAAGGAAACTTCAGGCCAACAACACAAGAACAGCCAATGCAATTATTAAAAACAAAATATAAAACAAAGCAAACCTATCAGGATAAAACAATCTAATTGTCCATGGAATGCTACCACATCTAAGGGAAACCCAAAATAGCTGCAATTGTTACTTTCAAAGGGAATTGGCCGAAAAGCAAAATTCAGGACAAAATAAAGGGTACAATCCTGAGTAGAATAAAAGATACTTTTAAGTATTGTATATATGGGTATTGTAGTCAAACTCTTTTTTTTGCATTCAACACAGATCTGCTGAAACACCTGTAATGACACATGTGCACAATACCACACTCTCACAAGACTTTGGCGATTCCGTGTTCTATTCTCTCTATAGACTCTACTGGTGCCACACTCCCCTGGGACTCTGCCGTTGCTATACTTTCCGGAGACTCAAATGGTGCACTGCTCCCTGGAGACTCTGGAAGCACCTTGCTCTCTCAGGATTCAGGTAGTGCCATGCTCTTTCAGGACCCTGTCAATGTCCCGCTTGTTTGAGACATTGTTAGCTACAACCTTTTTTTGAGGAATCCCCCCAAAACAACCTTCCACATTGTAGAATGTGAGCTCTTCCCCTACATGAAGCCTCCAAGTTTCCTTTGTTGTGCTTGCTCTACATTTAGTTTCCCAGTCCAGTGCCACTTTGGTGCCTATTTTGTCCCAGCATGCCCTGATGTTACTTTGTCCAAGTAAGTCCAGATACTTCCTTTGACCAAACTTTCCCAGTTCCTGCCTCTATTTAGGCAAGCCCTTGGCAAAGTGATCTCTGATGTTGTCCATACTCAAATACTGTATGTTAAAACCCTGAAGACTTCCTTCATAGACAGATTTTAAGGAGTTCTTAAAGGCTACAGGGGGGTTCTAATATGTTCCTCTGTGAACCTGGATAATTCCCTCAGCTTTTGAGTTTTTTGAAAGACTCTTACACTGTTCTGGAAATATTAGGGGGAACCTTGTTTATGCTGTTTAGGCATTACTCTGTTACCTGTGTTGTGACTGTGTTGGGCTCCACTCAATGGGTTTTGACCTTGTTGGAATTTGCTTTATAAGTTTTGGTATTGCTGAACATTGCTTTGTAGGTTCTGACTCCTGTGGGCATCACTCAATGGACTTGTTCTACAAACATGTGCCTTTTCCAACCTTGCTGCTGCACTTGACTGAGAGATATAGATGTCGCCGGTTCTCACCTGCTCACTGTTCATCCACTGTCAGTCAACTTCACTTATTCACTGTGCTCAGATCAACACCCCTCACCTAAACAATATGTTCTATTTCTAGTCCCAGACTCCAGTTCCTGATATCCAGAGTTCCACAGTTCCTGAGTTCTAGTGTCCCCAGTTTATCCAGTGTCTTCCTGTGACTCGATGGTGCCCTGAGCACCACTGTAACATCACACGTCCAAGCTGAGCCCCTTGTGTCTTCAGTATTCCATGTAGTTTCAAAGATTGTACCCTGTGTGTAGGCATGGGGAAACTGCATGCCATGAATTTTATATAAGTAGTTTGACCAAGTGTTAGCACAAGGGTAATGCCTTTATGTGTGCATTAGTACCCCTTGTGGCTGGAGGCCAAAGCACTATACTGGGCCCAACACTTGAAGGATAACATCTTTGCACATACTAGTGACACCTGTCCGGACTACGAAATTATTTTGAGGGAAATAACGTTGCACACTGATTTTCCTCCACCAATTATTTACACACTTTATACTTATCAATCCCAATCCATGGAGGAAAGCTGCTGTAAACTTCACAGGGCCTCACACACTTGTGCTCCAGGCCCAGTCCCTAGATGGGTTCTGCTTAGAAGGGTGGACCATACAACCCCCTTCTCTGGTGGAGTCTCCCTTACTGGCCACCACCACCTCTTCTCCTGAACTTGCTGCTTCTCCTTGCTTCTTTTTACCATTTGCTCTGCATCGCCCAGGGGGTTAACATGAAGATTTACACTTTGATCCCCTTTCTCATTCATTTTTTCACTTCCATTCTACACTCTCAGATTCACTTAAAGGGATTGCAAAGCGTCGTTGTTTTTTTTTTTTTTTAAATAACAAACATGTCATACTTACCTCCACTGTGCAGTTAGTTTTGCACAGAGTGGCCCCGAACATCCTCTTCTGGGATCCCTTAGCTGCGCTCCTGGCTCCTCCCCGCATCAAGTGTCTGTATTGGAGAAGCTCTCTCCTAGGGTGGACACCCGTGCGAGCGCACTCCTGAGTCCTGCATCTGTGTCCATTCACAGAATGCAGGACTTGGCCCCACCCCCTGGTGCCGCATCTTTAGATCTGATTGACAGCAGCGGGAGCCAATGGCTGCGCTGCTATCAATCTATCCAATCAGGATACGACACACAAGCTAGAGCTCGTGTGCTCATTCCCGGCCAGCAAGGATCGGGGTTAGGTATGTATATTGGGGGCTGGGGGGGGGGGGGGGGCTGCAGCGCCACAGGAGGTTTTTCACCTTAATGCATATAATACAGAAAGTCCCATAGGCCAAACAGCGCACACACCACAGAATATTAACCCTTACACAACTGAACGATAAATGCAACACACAAATTACATTTTAGGCACCTGCCTACATCTACTTTTAGGGTCTGACTGTGCATCCACTATTCCCTACTTCAGCAACTGTGAACCTTGTGCACTGCAGAAACCCTTGTATCCCTATTCCTCCAGCTTCCCTGCAATCTGTGTCACCAGTCACCTTTCACTTCCCTGCCTCCAAGGGACTTCTGTGTCCCCTGTAACTCCTGAGCATCCGGTGACACCCAGTGACCCCAGAGCTTCAGATATTACTCAGTAACCCCAGAGTATCCCATGTCTTCCTGTGTCCCTAGTACTTCCTCTGTCACCCAGTTACCCCTCTGTATTCCCATCATAGGTGTGCGCAGCCTATTGCATTAGGGTGTGCACCTCAAAGCTCAAACACACACTACCGATCGCTCACTGTATTCATTCAGAAAGGGAAGGGGCCAGTAAATGAGATATTTACTGGCCCCTTCCCCATCCATCATAAAACATCCCTGCAGCAACAGCCATCGAGAGAGGAGAGGAGGGAAGCCAACAGCAGTGCGAGGAAAGGGGGGGCTAGGGCAGTAGGGGGAATACATGCACAGAGTGATTAGGGTGTGCCTGGGCACACCTGGCACACCCTATGCGCATGCCTATGATTCCCATGTTCTCGAGTTACTAATTGCTTGTCTCTCTGATTTCTGACTTCTGTGTATTTCTCTCTAAGCTTGCTCACTGTCCACTCTGCCCTTTAGCCTGTCTCTGGTCCTGAGATGCTCTGTTGGCTTTGTACTTTGAGGCAATTCTTGTGTTGTTCAGCTGCCACCTGCACAGGTATGTCTGAGGGCCGCAAGCAGGGAGCCATTCTGGAGTAAAGTGCATTACTCTGCACTGCAGGGATGTGCGGTGAGGTCAGTGACTGGTGAGGCACTGGCTAGTATCAGAACCAGATACACACAGGTTACATATACTGCAAACGCTAGAGCGAGAGCAATAATTCTAGCACTGGACCTCTGTAACTCTAAACTGGTAACCTGTAAAAAATTTGAAAGCGTCGCCTATGGAGATTTTTAAGTACTGAAGTTTGGCGCACTTTTTAAGCGTGATATGTTAGGTATCTATTTACTTGAAAATAACATCATCTTTCATAGTATACAAAAAAATCGGGCTAACTTTAGTGTTTTTTTAATTTTTTTTATTCATTAAAACAGTTTCTTTCCAAAAAAAATGTATTTGAAAAATTGCTTCGCAAATACCATGTAACATAAAAAGTTACAGCAACAACCACCATTTTATTCCGTAGGGTGTCTGCTAAAACAATATATATGGTATAATTGGGTTCTAGGTAATTTTCTAGCAAAAAAATTATGATGATTTTTACATGTAGGAGAGAAGTGGCAGAATTGGCCTGGGTGGCAAGGGGTTAATTACCACAAGTAAGTAATATACAAATAATTATTATATATTGTTTTTAAGGTAATTTACTATATTTTCTAAATCTGTACTCAAGCAGGTGGCTTAATTAATGAAGTTTGAAATGATAACTTCAAACCAGTAATTTCACAGTAAATAGATAAATAATAAATGATTATGTTTTAACATATAGCATATAAATATATAATTTAGCTTGATTACAGCAGAACCTTTTCAACAGCAGCAGATTCTCATTCTCCCTCTTAACTGTGTGAGAAAAACATGGGATTGTGGGTATATCTTATACCCATAAACCCATGTTTTTTCTTTCTAGTTAAGAGGGCTGGGCTGAAAGGGAGCATGTGTCTTTTAGACACATGCCCATTTCTATGACACTGCAGTGAGAGGCGTGCCTCCACTGCAGCATTTTTATTGGACAGCTTGGGTACTTTACCATTGGTCCAAGGCTCTAGACTGTCCATTGAGCTCAGTGTCTCTGACAAGAAGTGAGAGGCACTGTGAGCTCATCCTCTTAGTCTGCTGCAAACAGAGTGTGCCAGCTTGTATTTAAACTGGCCGCTCTGTATGTAGCTTCTAACAGGCTGCACAAGGAGCCCCGTATCTCTGGAACCATAGGTCCTAGGAGTCCCAAATTTTTACCCCAGTGGTGGGGTAGGACTTTGGCTACCTACCCCCCAATACTAGGTGGCTCCGTAGCAGTGGCGGCCCATCCATTAGGGGCGCCCAGACACTGCCCCCTCTATCCACGCCACCCGACCGACGGGGAGGGGGCGAGGTCCTGTTTGCCGCCCCCCAAAATAAATAACCACTGGCTGCCACTGCTCCTTAGACTCCTGCCTCAGCTCTTTTTAGGGCTCGCACCTTTTTCAGTCATGCAGACAGCACCCGTGGCAAGCTACATTATTCTTGTAGCTGCAAGTATTCTCTGTGTGCACAGTACTCAGACATCTGAGAAAACTATAGAACTATACTATAGAAAACTACAGAAAATGGCAGTAGAATTTTATTGATGAGGTCATGCCTCTGCTTTTCTCTACTATATAATGTTGTATGGTAGGTAGTTGGTAGGTAGTTGTAATGTTGTAGGTAAGGTGTGATTATCCAACATTATAATTTATGTGTCTATAAAAAAGAAATGGACATTACACAATCACTGGATTGAGGTATAGATATGTTTTGCTTTTTTATATATAGTGAAAAGGTTGTTGCCTATATTTCAATGTTTCAAAATTGTATGGATCAAATGTATTATCACGGGGCCCTATTTGTTTTAAAGCTAAACTTGTAACCAGCACCCCCCCCTCCCCTCCCCACCCAAGTCACCCCCACCCAAGTCACCCTCACCTCCCCTTAAGGCCTCCCTAAGCTATATGCATTACTTTTCAGATTAACCTTTTCAAAAGTCCTCAGCCCATCATGTGATGCCGTAAAGTCCCTTGCTCCGAGTTGGGCTGTCCTCAATAATGCAGAGAGTAACCCTGAGTATTGCTGGGTGTCATTTAACCCGGAAGAATGAGGAGATCTTGTGCTAAAATGAGAGAACTACAGAGACAGCACCGGAATAAAGCTTAGTATTGCAGCCTAAGCTGCACTTTTTTTTAACAGGATGGTGGCCTAAAAAAAAAACAACCCAGAGTGGGGTTTTTATAAATCTTTAGATAAAACAAATAAATGAAGGTATTTTAGACCACTTCGTTTTGATTTTATCTATGTGCCAGTCAGACTGGCACGCAGTTTTGGCTGGTGGTCATTCGGTCACCAGCCCCGCACTTACCCCATCTACGTCACGGGTAGCGCTTCTGACGGGCAGCTGCTTCCCCTGCGTCTCCCCCTCCTTGGCATCACAGCGGCTTCTGCCATGTGTCTCCTCCCTCCTCCTAGGCGTCCAATAGGATTGCTTTTCCTCTCGGCCAATCGGGTGATGGGCCTCAAGACCCGCTTCCTCATTGGCCGGGAGGAGAATCAGGAAGACAATAGCAAATATTAATTCGCTATTGTCACACAACTGGGTGGGCTCTGAGCCCAGAGCACTGTGTCTCAAGCCCAACCTTTTTTGAAGCCTGTCAGAACCTCTGACTCTAATTACATGCTAAAAAGAAAAAATAACCCCATTGGAATTCATGCGTCTGCCGCCCTGCATGTAGATGCATGGATAGAGGGGTGGCGCCCCTGCGCCCTGCATTACAGGCCGCCACTGCTGGTACTGAGTCCTGTTCGGTTTCCATTATAACAAAACAGCGTTGCAGAATTTATTATATCTTCCAGATTCCAACCATACAGAAAATAATTTGGAGAAGGGACTATTTTGACTTGAACAAAACAAGTAAAACATCATACATGGTGGACATAACCAGCAAATGTACAACAGCAATACATTTGTGTCGGAGCTAGAGAGACTGCGCACGTTACACTCAATAACACAGCTAACAGAGTGCCACCTACTGTCCCTCTGGCAATCCTATATCTGCAGCTGTTGCTGCGTTCCAACAAAACAGCGCTAAGAAAAAAAAGTGTTATTTCCCAAAAACCTGCCTTTATAATGAATTTTCACAGATTCTTAGGTCAAAACCCAGCTGAGGCTAAGCAGGAAAACAGATTACATTAGTAACAGCTGCCAGGGAACTGTGCAGACCTTAAGGTTGGTCTTGTAATAATAATAAAAAAAAGAATAAAGAACTCTTGACAAATATATATTTAAAAATCCATGTAGCAAACTTGCATATTCCTAAATAAGTTGTCACAAACTACCTGCACTAAAATCAGATTGCAGTGGAAGTGGTTGTTCTGTAAGCTGTTGAACAACAGGAGAAAAAGGGACTTCTCTGCATCATTATACTATGAGTGCAGATAGCCATGGGTCGGGGCCCTTCATTCACGGGACTTACTTTACTGTACATTGGGGTTAGGGACGAGCTCGATGTTCAGGTTGAACATAAGTTTGACTTGAACATCGGGCGTTCGCCCGTTCGTAGAACAGTGAACATTATCAGGCATTCGCAGGAAATTCGAGCGCCGCAGAACGCCCCATAATGCACTGCAAGATTGGCGCGGCGTTCCCCCTCATGATTCATACCAGACACCTGTCAGCAATGCTTGTCGCTCATCGGGAAAGGAAAAAACACAGTTTTCCTTTCCCGATGAGCGAGCCAGCTCGGCGCTTGCTCCCGTGACGGGGCTCGCAGGTGTCAAATCTCGCTGATAACAGCGGCGAGATTGACACAATATCGCGGTCACCTACTGTACCATGTCATTTTGCTAAACGTTTGTACCATAATATGCATCCTTTTCATATGTGTTTATGTGTTTTTCATGTGTACAATAAACTTTATACATTTTATATATATATAATGTTGTGTTAGTGCCTACAAAGTCCCACCCCTAGGGGGTCCCTCCATTTCCATATTTATTTGGGATGTGGCACACCTTTGTCTAAGCAGTTCTTTTCGGATATCCTCTTTTCATTTCTTTTCACGGAAGGCCATTCCGGCTCTCTACCGGCATATGGAAGGCAATGTTTTTTCCTCGTTGGACAGGGCAGTCAGCAGTAAGGTTCATATTACCACTGAATCATGGTCTAGCAGGCATGGGCAGGGACATTACCTTTCCTTCACGGTGCACTGAGTAACTCTGCTGGCAGCTAGGAAGGATGCAGGACAGGGTTCAGTGTTGTTGGAGCTTGTTCCGCCACCACGCCTCCAAAAAGCTAGTGGTGATTCTGCCACAGCTCTCTCCTCCACCCCCTCTTCTTCTTCTTCCTCTATGGCCTCTTCTGCAGACTTGTCCTCTGAACCAGCAGTGCTCTGTAAGTATTCAAGGGGCTACGCAAGCAGTCAGGCTAAAAGATGCCATGCGGTGCTTGAGTTGGTCTGCCTAGGGGACAGGAGCCACAATGGGGCAGAGATTCTGTCAGCTCTGGAGAGGCAGGCTCAGAGGTGGTTGATGCCACACCAGCTTCAGCCAGGAATGGTTGTATGCGAAAATGGCACCAACCTTCACTCCGCCCTCTAACAGGGACACTTGACCCATGTTTTCTGTGTGGCACACGTCCTGAATTTGGTGGTGCAGTGGTTCTTGACCAGGTACCCAGGCTTACTAGAGGCAGGCCAGAAAAGTCAATGGTCATTTCCGCCGGTCATACAATGCCAGTGCTTGGTTGGCTGACATTCAAAGGGAATGCCACCTGCCCACCAACCGCCTCATTTGTGACATGTCCACCAGGTAGAACTCAACGTTGGCAATGCTGCAGTGGCTGCACACACAGCAGAGGGCCATCAATGAGTACCTGTGTGAGTATGGGCACTTGAGGCAGAATAGCGGGAGGAAGAGGAGGACTTCCTTTCCTCTCAAGGCCAAATCGCCAGATAGCATTCCTGCGGGCCTGCCAAACACACAGAAAGAAGAGGAGGAGGAGGATTGTGTCAGCATGGATGTAGAGGATAACACTCAGCAGCAGTCTTCAAGGGATGGTTTTCAGTCCCCAGAAACTCAAGGAGTTGTACATGGCTGGGAGCAGGTAATTACGGATAATGTGATCCTTAGTGACCCAGAGGACTCAGAATCAAATGCCTCTGCAAACTTATGCTGCATGGCCTCCCTGATTCTGCAAAGCCTGTGAAAGGACCCTGGGATTCGTGGTATCAGGGAGAGGGATCATTAGTGGCTGGCAACCCTTCTTGATCCATGTTACAAGGGTAAAGTTGCAGAACTCATCCTGCCTTCACAGAGGGAGCAGAGGATGAAACATCTTCAGGAGGCCTTGAAGAAAGGTTTGTGTAACGCATTTCCAGACCCTGGGACTTTACCTGTTCCTGGTGCTGGACAACGTGTTGCTGAGGCTTCATTCAATCAGAGGAAGGGCGGTGGAGAAGGGGGCCGGCTGACCGATGCCTTTAAACAATTTTTCAGTCCTTAGCCCCAAGGTCTGATCAGTTCAAGCAACCATCGCCAGCGTCTGCATTATATGGTGCAGGAATATCTAGGGGCAAGAGCAGACTTGGAGACCTTTCCAACAGAGCATCCACTGGGTTACTGGGTCTTGAGGATGGACCACTGGGCAGAACTTGCTCAATATGCAATCGAGCTACTGGCCTGTCTTGCATCCAGTATGCTTTCTGAACGCACATTCGGTACTGCTGGAGGCTTTGTAATGGATCAAAGAGTGCGCCTGTCTACAGACTCCATTGATAGGCTCACATTTATAAAAATTAATCAGTCTTGGATCAGCAGCTATCAAGCACCTGATGCTGATGTGACTGATTGAATTTGCTATGGATCTGGGATCCCTTGAAGACTGCCAATGCTGCCTATCATATTCCTCCTCAATCTTGATGATGCTAGCTTCCAACAATATTTTTGGTTTAGGGCACCACCACCACCCAAGGCCCAATTTTTCAGCCTCTGTTTAACAGAGGCATGTTTTTACAATTTTTAAAATATAATATTTAACAGCAGGGCCTGTTCCTGCATCTAACAAGAGTAACTGTGAGGGGTTAAAGTGTTCTGGCACTACCACCACCACCCAAGGCCCAATTTTTCTGCACCTGTTTAACAGGGGCATGGTATTACAATTTTTAAATAATAGTTAAGCAGGGCCCATTCCTGCGCCCAATAAGAGTAACTGTGAGGGGTTACAGTGTTCTGGCACCACCAAAATCAAAGGCCCAATTTTTCTGCCCCTGTTTAACAGGGCCATGTAATTACAATTGTTGATATAATATTTATCAGCAGGGCCCATTCCTGCACCCAACAAGAGTAACTGTGAGGGATTACAGTGTTCTGGCACCACCAACACCTAAGGCCCAATTTTTCTGCAGAGTATATAGTGCAGTCCATATAGTATATATATTGCTGTTCAGAGTATATAGTGCCTGGGGGCCTGGGGGACCCCCACGCCATTTTTTTTTTAAATTTTGGTGCTGGGTTTCCCTTAATATCCATACCAGACCTGAAGATCCTGATAATGGACTGGGGGGGGAACCACAACGTTTTTTAATGATTTTTATCTATATTGCCGGGATTCAACAATACATTACATCCGCAAGCAGTTTTAAATGACATATTTTCCTTTAGAAATGTAATTTTTCTGTGGTACTGTTATAAACATGGGAAAGATGTGCTACTTTACAGGCAGACTAAGGAGACGCCCCCAGGCATGATATTTAAAGGAATATTTCATTTTATCGTTTCACTTTAAGCATTATTAAAATCACTGCTCCTGAAAAAACTGCCGTTTTTAAAACTTTTTATTTGCATTGATACATGTCCCCTGGGGCAGGACCCGGGTCCCCAAACACTTTTTATGGCAATAACTTGCATATAAGCCTTTAAAATTAGCACTTTTGATTTTTCACGTTCGCGTCCCATAGACTTTAACGGTGTTCGCACAAATGTTTTGCCTGTTCGCATGTTCTTCTGAGAACCGAAGGGGGGGGGGTTGATCGGCTCATCCCTAGTTGGGGTTCTATTCTACATGTTGTATATTACTGGTGCCACAATGCACCTAACATATACACTCCCAAGCCACTTTATTAGGTACACCTGTTCAATTGCTTGGTAACACAAATTGCTAATCAGCCAACAACATGCATTTAGGCATGTAGACGTGGTGAAGACGACTTGCTGAAGTTCAAACCGAGCATCAAAATGGAGAAGAAAGATGGTTCAAGTGGCTTTGAAGGTGGCATGGTTGTTGTTGCCAGGCTTGTCTGAGTATTTGGAAACTGCTGATCCACTGGGATTTTCAAGCAACAATCTCTATTGTTTACAGAGAATGGTGTGAAAAAGAGAAAATATCCAGTGAGCAGCAGTTGTGTGGACGAAAATGCCTTGTTGATGTCAGAGGTCAGAGGAGAATGGGCAGACTGGTTTGACTCGTTACAACCAAGCAGAATACCATCTCTGAATGCACAACACATCGAACCTTAAAGCAGATGGGCTACAGCAACAGAAGACTACACTGGGTGCCACTTCTGTCAGCTAAGAACAGGACAAATTCAAGGAAAAGGGAACGCTGCTCCAGGTGATGATAAAGATCCAAGTGGATTGGATGGACTTGGTGCTAGCTCCGGCTCGCCATTGACGTATATGGAAAAATGAAAAGAGGTATGGCTGCACACCACCATCAATCCAACAATGATTTGTTGTATCAATTGTGTCAACATAGACTGCCACCAGGACATAGAACACAGAAACAGGTGACGTGTTTCATTCTTAACGTGTGCCTCTTCCGAGTTGAGCGTGAAACGCATCACCTGTTTCTGTGTTCCATGTCCTGGTGGTAGTCTATGTTGACACAATTGATACAATAAATCATTGTTGGATCGATGTTGATGTGCAGCTGTACCTCTGTTCCTTTTCCCAGCTAAGAACAAGAAAATGAGGCTACAATTTACAAATTACAAAAAAAATTGGACAATACAAGATTGGATAAGTGTTGCCTGGTCTTATGAGTCACGATTTAATCTGTGACATTCAGAGGGTAGGGTCAGCATTTGGTGTAAACAACATGAAAGCATGAATCCATCCTGCCTTGTATCAACGGTCCAGGCTGGTGGTGGTGGTGTAATGGTGTGGGGATTTTTTCTTGGCACACTTTGGGCCCCTTAATGCCAACTGAGCATCGGCCTACCTGAGTATTGTTGCTGACTATGTCCATCCCTTTATGAGTACAGTATATCCATCTTCTGAAGGCTCCTTCCAGCAGGATAATGCACCATGTCACAAAGATCAAATCATCTCACCATGGTTTCTTGAACATGACAATGAGATCACTGTACTCCAATGGCCTCCACAGTCACCACATCTCAATCCAATAGAGCACCTTTGGGATGTGGTGGAACAGGAGATTAGCATCATGGATGTGCAGCCGATAAATCTGCAGCAACTGCAGATAATATCATGTCAAAATGGACCAAAATCTCTGAGGAATGTTTCCAACACCTTGTTAAATCCATGCCATGAAGAATTAAGGCAGTTCTGAAGGCAAAAGGGGCACCAACCCAGTACTAGCAAGGTGTACCTAATAAAGTGACCAGTAAGTGTATGTCACAATCAAGATCAGAGTTGGTGAGATTTGGCTAGAGTTCTTCTTTAAAGTGATTCCACAAATTGTAGTGTGGCCAATGGTTTGCTAATCTAAGGCATTACAGTTGTTATGGTTACAAATTAGTTTGGCTCCCTCTAGTGTCCTTTTAATGCTGTTAGGACTTTCTGTTAATTCCTGAGAAACAGCACTGCAAAGCATTGTGGGCGATGTAGTCTGGAAGAGGAAGTGACTCTGTTAGCTGGATCGGCCCTGAACTACAATAAAGACAATGCAAAGAGCGCAGCACTGCATGCTGGGAGGAGTAATAAAAGGAAGAGCGTGCCCATTTTTTCACTCTCTCTGGACACCTTTCAATACCTGCCAGCAGGAGGTCTGTGTGAGTGACCAGGAGACTGCAGCCTATGCAGCACGGAGCGGGAGCGCCAGATTCTGAGGGATTTCAGGTGACAGCCCATTCGGCCTAGCGAGCGGATCGGTGGGCAGTACCAAGACACCTGAAAGTTTTCCTGCATCCCTACCTTTCAGAGGAGCTGTACTGCGTGGCGGCGCCATCTTTTTATGAGACTGAGACATCAGGAGGGGAGTCTGGACGGAGTCTTGCAGCCTCTGAATATATGGTGGTGAGAGGGTGTCTGCCCATTTCAGTAGAGTGCCTTGTTTGTTGAGTGAGTTATTCACAGACTACTGGTGAGACTTGTAGTTCCACAGAAGTGATTCTATTTAATACAAGGCCACCTACAGCTGAACTCTGGGGATTGTTATTCCCTGCGCTGTAAAGTCAGTACTGTATTGCACTCACACATAAAGAGGAAGTGACAGAGGTTATATTTCTTCAGTCACACAGTTACGTACAACATATCATTTATTCTACAGCTTGTTTTCTTTCTTTTACCCTGTTGGATTACAAATACTGCAGTTTAAACTACAGGCTAGCTGAAGAAAGTCAAGGAACTTTTATCATCTTTTGCAAAGCATCACAGTTTTACCTGGAAGTTGAACATTGAATGACAATCTAGGGGGAGCCCTTGAGTATAGGTTGACTATTGCACTGTATTGTTGAAAGTAAGTGTTATTATAATACAATTTGGTGTGTGTATCGAGGTCTTGTGGGAAGGTGTTTAATATAGTTTTTAGTGTATATTGAACGCTTGTCCCATTGTGCACCTGTCTGCATACGTTTTTTACGGTGAATATTAAGTTTACAGTTTCATATCTAAGCTAGTGGTTATCAACTGTCATACATTGTTTATGTTCATTCATATTGTCCATCTGTGTTTATTATTCACTCTAGTAAACTCCTTGAGTGGTTCAGTAACATTGTGTGAGTTTCTCATTGATAACATCCTGTTGCAGCATGGAATCCAAGGTGTCAGAGGTAAGAGAGGATCTGCAGAGTCGGGGTAGTCAGTGGGATATAGAGTCAATCAGCAGCCCTCACGGAGGTACCACTACATTTGGAGGTCCCACTGAGATATCCCATCTGGAGCGCCCGAGCAGATCAATTGATGAGCCCAGAACAAAAGAAGGGATGGACTCAGCTACGGCCACTGAATGGAGCCAGGAGTATGGGAGCCGGTTGGAAAAGACCACAGTTCTGAGGCTACCAGGAGTCCGGTGGTTTGATAAGGAGGTACGGCAGCTGATGAGGAGGGCTGTCCCAGAGGCATGGAAAGAGGACATTCCGGCAGAGTTCAAGAAGGGGGTGGTGAGTCTAGCTGAAGGCCTGGATGGCCATGTGATCCCAGTACAGTTGCCGGAGGAGGCAGGTGAGAAGTCCCCTGGGCCACCACCAGTGAGCCCTGTTGCCGGCAGTCCAGCTGTGGATAATCCAAATACCACCAGTGTAGCAGTGGAAAGCTAGCCTGTGGATGCCTCCTGCATCATTCTATCTGGACATGAGTCACCTAGTAGACAGTCTGATATAGAGTCACAAGACATCCACCAATGAGGGATATCAGAAGCTACAAACCTTCTCAGGTCGTGTCTCCAGACCAGATAGGGAAGAGGAATTTGATAGTTGGATGGATCAGGCTATGCAAGCCATAGAAGACTGGAACGTGTCAAGGCCAGTGGAAAGATGGCGAATTAGCAAGAGCTTGTTGAGCCCAGCAGCAGATGTCATCCGGAGCTTGAAGAGGGGAAAGCCGGATTGTGAAGCCAATTACTGTATTGAGGCCCCTCATCTATGCTGTTTAGGGACGAGTGGAGAAGACTCAGGGCCACACCTACCAGATCCTACCAGAATACCCCTATGAGAGATTACCGGCTTGGTCCTATTGAATGTGGTCTGGCAACATCATCTAGGGTCTCTGTCCAGTCTTCGCAGAGTATCAAGAAGAAGGAGAATCGTAACCCTAACCGCATGCAGGGTACTTCTGTCAATTTCCCGGAAAAGCCAGTGGGGCCGTCCCCGATTGTCTATACAAAAGCTTTACTGGACACAGGGGCAAATGTCACCCTATTATACCGGGACTTCTATGACAAACACCTGAGTCACATTCCCCTCCGCAAGCTGGAAGAACTTGAGATATGGGGAATTGGAACCACCAGATGCCCATATGACAGCAACATTCCTATCCAGATATCTTTTGGGCCAGCACCTTTTTAGAAAAGAAGAAGCTTTCGACACCTTGGCTGTCATGTGCCCCAGACCACCTGGGGCTGGGCGAAATTACATACTGGTGGGGACCAACACTGACCTGATGAGAAGACTGCTGTCCTCAGTACTGAACGAAGATGGGTCCATCAACAATATGATTCAGCCGCAGTTACTGAAAGCTTGTCAGCGAGTGTCAAGAGAGAAGAAGGCCCCGAAATGAGGAGTGGGGCAGTTGTGGAAATTGGAGACTAAAGAGAGGGTACTGCAGCCGGGTGAGGTCGCTCATGTAAAGGCCACCATCAAGCTGACTTGGGATCAACCAGGCCCATTTGTGGTATTGGAAACGGATGAGCAGGCAAAAGCAGTTGGATTGGAGATGGTTCCTGAGCTGGTTCCTACCCAAGATTTGCACAGGGCAGGAAGGAAAGTGCCCATCCAGTTGAAGAATGTGACTGATCAGCCCATTAGGTTGGGAGCCCGTATGTTGGTGGGGCAGAGTTCCAGCGATGTGTAGAGGTCCTGTCTCCTGCTTGGCAGGACAGGGTAAAGACCCAGTTGATGAGATGGGAGAAGCTGTTTTCCAAGGATGATTTCGATGTAGGATGTGCGAAAAGTGCCAAACACAGAATTCACCTTCAGGAAGACAAACCCTTCTGAGAACGGGCCAGGAGAATACTTCTCAGTGACCTGGAAGACTTAAGAGAGCAGCTGGCAGAGTTGAAAAGGTCCGGAGTCATTCAGGAATCTTGGAGTCCTTATGCATCTCCCATCGTGGTAGTAAGGAAGAAGAATGGGTCATTGCGCATGTGTATCGACTATCGGACTCTCAATCGAGGCACAATTCCAGACCAGTACACCACACCTCGTATTGAAGATGCTCTGCAGTGTCTTACTGGAGCTAAGTGGTTTAGTGTGCTTGATTTGAAGAGCGGGTATTACTAGATTCCCATGCACCCAGAAGACCGGGAGAAGAAGGCATTCATATGCCCATTGGGATTCTATGAGTTTAGTCGGATGCCTCAGGGCCTGTCGGGGGCCCCTGCTACCTTTCTTGATGGAAAGAACGGAAGGAGACATGAATCTTGTAGAAGTCCTGGTGTACCTAGATGACATCATTGTGTTCGGGAACACCCTAGAAGAGCATGAGGCCCGACTGGAGAAGGTGTTCTCTCGTCTTCATGAGGAGGGACTGAAGCTGTCACTAGAGAAATGCCAGTTTTACAGAACTTCCGTTACCTACTTAGGTCATGTGGTTTTTGCAGGTGGAGTTCCCACAGATCCGCAGAAGTTGGAGGCCGTCACTACCTGGCCTAGACCAAGAACTGTAACCGAGTTGTGATGTTTTCTAGGTTTCTGCTTCTACTACCGAAGGTTTGTGGCCAACTTCGCTAAGATTGCCAGGCCTCTTAATGAGTTATTGCAAGCGGTCACGGGAGAGGGAGAAGAAGGAGAGAAACCCTAGAAGAGTGGCGCTCGTAAGAAAGGAGAATCTGTCCAGAGTCAATGGACTCCTCTATGTGAAAGAGCATTTTGGCAGTTGAAGAAAAGTCTCACAGAGGCTCCAGTTTTGGCCTACGCTGATCCTAGCCTGCCTTATGAGCTACACGTGGACACCAGTAGGGAAGGCTTTGGAGGAGTGTTGTATCAGGAACAGAAAGGGTGATTGAGACCAGTGGCCTATGTGAGTAGAAGCCTCACCCCATCAGAGTAGAACTACCCTGTGCATAAACTGGAATTTTTGGCCCTCAAGTGGATTGTGGTGGATAAGTTAAGAGACTACTTGTATGGGACCGAGCTTGTTGTCAAGATGGACAACAACCCCTTAACTTATGTTTTGACCACAGGAAAACTGGATGCCACGGGACACAGGTGGTTGGCAGCTATGGCAGGATTTCGGTTCAGTGTGAAGTACCGGCCTGGAGTTGGGAACCGGGATACAGATGCTTTATCTCGCAGGCCTCATAGAAGCGGAACCAGAGGAATGGGCTTATGTGACAGAAGAAGGAGTGCGGGCCTTGTGTCGGGGACTAGACCAGAAGATGAAAGGAGGAGTGGCTGCCAGATACCTGGGAGCCCACTCATCTGGTATACCAAGGCGTTACTGTGGACTGACACAAGTAAGAGGAGAAGGCCTACCCCAACTGTACCCCAACTGTCCAAGAGAGATTTGAGGAGGGACCAAGAGCAGGACCCATTGGTTCAGTTGGCATTACAAGCCTTGATCAAGCAGGATCCCAAATTGTTGCTGAAGAGTCACAAAAAAGGAGCAAAGATCGTACATTGAGAATGGGATCAGTTGCAAATCAGAGATGGAGTGTTGTACAGGCTGGAGACAAGGAGGAAAGGTGGCAGATGTTTCTCCTGGAAAAACATCATTCTACTGTTCTAGTGTCATTACATGATGAACATGGCCATCTGGGAACAGACAGAACTTTCCGATTGATTAGAGATAGGTTCTATTGGCCCAATCTGAGGGGAGAGGTAGAGAGTTACTGTCACTCCTGTCTAACTTGCATCCAGTGGAAAACCCTGCCAGTTAGGGTCGCCCCAATGGGCCATTTGCAAAGTCAGGAGTCCCTAGACTTGGCTTGCTTTGACTTTCTGTGCTTGGAGCCCAATACAGGTGGAAGAAACAGTATCCTGGTAGTGACTGATCACTTCACTCGCAATGCGCAGGCTTACCCTACAAAGGATCAGAAGGCTAGCACCGTAGCCAAGGTGCTTGTGGGGAAGTTTTTTGTGCACTATGGATTATCTGTGCAAATTCATTCAGACCAAGGAAGGGACTTTGAGAGTCGTCTAATCCATCAGTTGTGTGCTTTATTGGGTATCAAGAAGTCTCGTACCATGCCCTATCACCCTCAAGGTGACCCTCAACCTGAACAATTCAATCAGACTTTATTGAACATGTTGGGAACTTTGACCCCAGACAAGCAACAGCATTGGGGGAACCACATAGCAGCACTAGTGCATGCTTACAATTGCACTGAGAGTGATGCCACTGGTTACTCGCCTTACCGTCTAATGTTTGGGAGAGAAGCTAGGCTTCCCACTGACTTGGCTTTTGGCACTTCTCTTGATGATACTCCCTTAACACAAGGGATATGTGAACAGACTGCGGAAGAATTTGCGACAAGCCTACGAGAAAGCCGGGGAACACACTGCTACTAGAGAGTCTAGAAATAAGCGGAACTTTGATTCAAGAGTAAAGATTCAGGACTTACAACCAGGTGATCGAGTGTTACTGAAAAATCTGGGAGTACCTGGGAAGCACAAGCTGGCAGATCGGTGGAGGCCACAGCCTTATATTGTGTGTAAACAACTTCCTGGTTTACCGGTGTATCAGATCAGACCTGATGGTGAGAAGTGACCAATGACACATGGAACAGGAATCACTTGCTACCATTATCAGATGCAGTAACGGTGCCTCAAGCACCCCTATTACCTCTTTCGAAGCCAACTCCAAATCGCACACACTCACAGAAGGAAATGCCAACTGTAGTTGATGAAATGGATGAAGAAGATGAGGAATTTGGAAAAGATTATGTATATTCCTGAACTTCTAGTTCAGTTTCCCCGCCAGAAGAAAGAGAGGGTGATGAAGAAGATGAGGAATTTGGAGAAGAATATGTGTATTCTCGAGTTCCTGGTCCAGTGTCCTCATCCTCATCAAGAAGAAGGGGAAGTGAGAAGCATGATATGGTGACTGTGCCTAGATGGTTTTGGCCTGTGGAAGAAAGTTCAATAGCCAGTCCTTTGAAGAGAATACGAGAAAGGATCAAAGAGATGGAAACTACTCGAGCTTTGCCACCACAGCCAAAAGAAGCAGTCAGAGTGATACCCCAACAACCAAAAGAAGCAGTCAGAGTGGTGCCTCAACGACCAAAAGACACTGGAGATGTGGTACTTCAACAGCCAATGGTGGCACAGAAGACAGTTCGGAGGTCCCCTGGACCAGAGTTTCAGACAATGTTACCTAAGCAGGATATAGAAAGAACCAAGACTGTAGAAGTTGTTCCTGAGCAGGAGGCTAGAGACTCGTTGGGTTTCTACAATGAAGTGTTGCCAATTCCTGATATTGAGGAGCCATCACAAGTTTCTGCAACTGCAAATGAAGACCTCTCCATTGACTTGAGTATTCGGACTGATGTCAAGGAAACAGTCAAAGACTCAGGACAGCCTGCTGGGACCTTTTCACCCATGCTGTTGAGGCTGAATGTGCACCCTCCCAAGAGACTCATGTATGACACACTGGGACAGAGTTCTGAAGAGCAAATTCATACCATTTGTAGGTCAGCTCCCGAAACTATACCTCCCACCGTTAATTGGGTAGGGGGTGTCATGGAGATTTGGCTGTAAGCTATGCACACAGCCATATCTCCTGTGCTAATAAGCACCCATTTCCATCTTATGATATAATACCAATTTCGTCTAATGAAATAAATGCATCTTACCTAAAGACCCACGCATGCCAAGTAAACAGACATCAGCTCCTTCTTACATTCTCAGCTTAGCATAACTGCCCCTCTCCCCCTGAATCTGCCTTTATTTACATATCAACAGCTATTACAAACAGGAAGTGATGGTTCCAACAGCCAATCACTTCTTACATTGCAAGTGACATCACAGGAAATGAACACAGGATGTGAATGACCATATAAGGATGTAACAGGATGTGAGAATACAGAAACCCTTCCAACAGGGTTAAATACAGAACCAATGAAAGACATGTATACATTCAAAATAGAAATACAGTAGTGACGTGTGCAGACGGTGGTGTGCAAAACCATGCGACAAGCACATGGTTTTGAACACAACCGTGTGCACACTCCCACTGCTACCAGTGATGCGAACCATACAAAATTATAGCTCAGTGGGCCATAATTTTCATATAGTTATGCTATAGTTCCCATATATGCAGACATGTATGCTCAGAGTCATTAATGCAGTCGCCATGAGGTGGCCAAGCTCTTGATGAATGCATAATCTAACATCCCTAAAAGAGCAACAGATCTGCCGTGTCCACGGGAAGGTTTCCGCTTCCAATGGTCTTCCTCCAGCGTCTGTATGTGCGAATACTCTCACATGAGAGTATTGCAGCAAAACTGACACTGGGGGGCATCTGGCAACATACATTAATAAAATTTTCCACAACAGCTCCTCCTCGTTGTCATATCCTCCCATGTGTCCCTCGATGAATCTTGATCTTCTTCTTACACCTGGAAATGTATCAGTCCTTACAGTCCATATGAGTCCATAAAAAGGAAAACACGGCTTGACATGTCGACTCTGCTCTTCAGGAGGAATGACTTCTAGGGAGGACACGACATGGTGAGCTGTAGTAATCGCCGGTCGGTTTGGGATCCTCTGTGTCTTGTACGTGGGTCCGGCTTTGGGGCATCTCATCAGGGAAGATGTGGTCATCTGCTCAGGCTCTGGTCACGCGTCCAATCAGGCAACAGGAGCACCTCATCATGGCATATAGAAGGAATAGAAACAAAAACAACACGAGTATATATACCCCTACTTCCTTCACTATGATCCGCTGCAAAATAAAATAATTAAATCCCCAAAGATTCCCAAACCCTTAAAAGGATTCCAACCTTCACTAGCTATAGCTCTGGCTTTGCCTTGTAGGGATCTAAACCTTATCCATATGGGCCTGAACTTTGTCACTACTATCCCTGATCCAGATATAACAATCTTTACTTATGAATTCCCAGAAACCCCCTTGGACTGTGGGAACTTCCTTGTAGCTTCAACAGTTACATGAAAACATCCCATGTTCATGGATGAGAAATTGTTCAAGCGTTTCATAAGCTCAAGCCCCCACCGTGTACAAGCAATTTCCTTCCAGCTGTCCCTGCCATTCTTATCTTCTCTCGCGCCATCATATCCTCACGATCGGCCGTGACATAAGATGCTGGGACGAGTTTCACCAGCACACATGAACCTCTTGCCTTATGGGAATTACCTTATAAGCTGTAGATCTGCATTAATACCAAACTACAGTTGAAGCACACTTGTGGGCTACCTAGTTATCCCGATACCAAAGCTGGCAAGAACCAGAGCTATTGTTTAAATTATAATTAATTTTACCCTCTAGAAATGTTTTGTTAAGTTCTTTTGACAGGTGTCTGTTTGGATTTTACTAGGTTGTCAAAACTCCTCACACCAATATGAACGTCCTATATATCATGTACCGCTGTCATCGCTGGGGCACTAGTAGACCCGACCATGTGTCCTGTTCTCTTTCTTAGCTAGTTGGGATAATACACTTTAAAATATAAATAAACAAAGATACTCCACATCCTTTTGGTGTAGTTGATCCGCTTCTTGCAGTGGCTGGCGTGGTCTCATCCCTCAAGCTTCTTTACAATGACCCAGTCACCATTTGGGGTGTAATACCTTCTTATACACCTACACACACACTTTCAGAAACTCTTTGGACCTGAAAAGATACTTATAAAGAAAGGTTATTAATTATATCCTTCAAAGAATGGTAAACAATACAACATTCGTGTACATTGGTAAATTGTCACTGACATTCCACAAAACCGATAATAACTAAACCCTCCGTAAATCTTATGCCGCGTACACACGGTCGGACTTTCCGGCATACTTGGTCCGGCGGACCAGAGTGTGCCGGACAATCCGCCCGTGTGTGGGCGGCGGCGGACTTTTCCGGCGGACTTCTTCCCAAAAGCCCGCCGGACCTAGATTTTAAACATGTTTGAAATCTTTCCGTCGGACTCAGTTTCGGGCGGAAAGTCCGCTCGTGTGTGTGCTGGTCCGACGGAAAGCCCGCTCGTGTGTAGGCTGGTCCGACAGACCAAATACGACACGAGGGGATGGTATTGCATCTCGCGCTCGCTGCAATAGGAAAAACAAATCTTCCTATTGCGGCGAGCGCGGGGCATACCAGGCCCTAGGTCTGGTATGGATTATAAAGGGGAACCCCGCTACGCCGAAAAAACGGCGTGGGGTCCCCCTAAAATCCATACCAGACCCCGATCCGAGCACGCAGCCTGGCCGGTCAGGAAAGGGGGTGGGGACGAGCGAGCGCCCCCCCCCCTCCTGAACCGTACCAGGCCGCATGCCCTCAACATGGGGGGTGGGTGCTTTGGGGGAGGGGGGCGCCCTGCGCCCCCCCCCCCCAAAGCACCTTGTCCCCATGTTGATGAGGACAAGGGCCTCTTCCCGACAACCCTGGCCGTTGGTTGTCGGGGTCTGCGGGCGGGGGCTTATCGGAATCTGGGAGCCCCCTTTAATAAGGGGGCCCCCAGATCCCGGCCCCCCACCCTATGTAAATGAGTATGGGGTACATGGTACCCCTACCCATTTACCTAGGAAAAAAGTGTAAGTAATAAAACACACTACACAGGTTTTTAAAATATTTTATTAAACAGCTCCGGGGGGGGATCTTCCTCTGGCTTCGGGGGTCTTCTTCCGGCTTCGGGGGTCCCTCCGCTTCATCTTCTCCCGGCGTCCGGTTGGTTCTTCTCCGCTCTCCGGCCTCTTCTCCCGGTGTCGCGGGTCTTCGGCCGGCCCCTCCGCTCTCTTCATGTAGCTCTATTGCGAGCGGAGGTCCGGACTTCTGGGCTTCTTGGCTTCTGGTCGACCACGCCCCCTAAAACGTCACAGTCCCAGCATGCCCAAGGACTGTGACATCATATGGGGGCGGGGTCTCCGCCTATATAAGTCACAACGCAGCCCTCAGAGACCAGTCCAGCCGGAGAGAGCGTCGTGTCAACATCTGGGGGAAGAGAAGAGAAGAGAAGCCAAGAAGCCAAGAAGCCAAGAAGCCCAGAAGTCCGGACCTCCGCTCGCAATAGAGCTACATGAAGAGAGCGGAGGGGCCGGCCGAAGACCTGCGACACCGGGAGAAGAGGCCGGAGAGCGGAGAAGAACCAACCGGACGCCGGGAGAAGATGAAGCGGAGGGACCCCCGAAGCCGGAAGAAGACCCCCGAAGCCGGAGGAAGATCCCCCCCCGGAGCTGTTTAATAAAATATTTTAAAAACCTGTGTAGTGTGTTTTATTACTTACACTTTTTTCCTAGGTAAATGGGTAGGGGTACCATGTACCCCATACTCATTTACATAGGGTGGGGGGCCGGGATCTGGGGGCCCCCTTATTAAAGGGGGCTCCCAGATTCCGATAAGCCCCCGCCCGCAGACCCCGACAACCAACGGCCAGGGTTGTCGGGAAGAGGCCCTTGTCCTCATCAACATGGGGACAAGGTGCTTTGGGGGGGGGGGGGCGCAGGGCGCCCCCCTCCCCCAAAGCACCCACCCCCCATGTTGAGGGCATGCGGCCTGGTACGGTTCAGGAGGGGGGGGGGGCGCTCGCTCGTCCCCACCCCCTTTCCTGACCGGCCAGGCTGCGTGCTCGGATCGGGGTCTGGTATGGATTTTAGGGGGACCCCACGCCGTTTTTTCGGCGTAGCGGGGTTCCCCTTTATAATCCATACCAGACCTAAGGGCCTGGTATGCCCCGCGACGGGGCTAGCAAGGTGTCAATCTCGCCGATAAAAGCGGCAAGATTGACATCCTTCTCTAGTCCCGTCGCACCTGAGTCACGTTCAAAATGAACGGACTTGTCCGTGTGTGGGCAAGTCCGTTCATTCTGAAAGTCCGCCGGAACTCCGGCAAAAGTCCGTCGGAAAGACGGGCGGACTTAGCCCGCCGGAAAATCCCGGCGTGTGTGGGCAAGTCCGTTCGTTTTAAAGTCCGGCGCACCTGGCGGACAAAGTCCGTCGGAAAGTGTGCCGGACCAAGTAGGATAGAAAGTCCGCTCGTGTGTACGCGGCATTACTTTCACGTTTTTAATAAAATACAACAGCTGCGACACGCAAGAGGGCTGTCGCAGTAGGTTCAAACATCTTGTTACCACATACAAACAATGAGACAAACATTTAGATACAAATGTGGGGGAGATATTTCATAGTTCCCAAAAACAAAAATGAAAAAAAAATAGATGGAATGCTGCCTTCACTCTTTTAGCGATAGAAAAAGTATACAATTTGAAAGGCACGAGAGCATTTCGAAATCTTTGCATGGACCAGCCACACAAAGTTCAAAAACAGGCCTGTGTATTTTTATTCACACAAACGTGTACTACGCATCCATCAACTCATTCAAGTTTACAGATTTCTGAAGCCGCAGTCGCGCTACATCAACTCCAGAGGGATACCCAAAATAGTATCCTTAGACCACCTATGTCAATCTTTCTGGGGTTTAATGGCCTTTTCCTTAGAACTAGACTCCATGCTCTTGTGCATTCGTTTGACTCTGGGAAGCCTCGCATTCCTTCCCTTGCACGGACTGCCATTGCCCATGGCGATTCGAAACGGCTTATCATCTTACCCCTGCGTCCAGGAAAACCCTTGCACCAATTTCGGAGACCACCGCCCGGTGTCTTCTTACACGGTGGATACAACCACTATTAGTCACTCAACTAGAAACCCTAAAACGAAGCATCAACTCTATGGCTTGTTGTCCCAACACTTTTGGCACAGAACTACAGAGTACCACTCTTTTAACAACCAACTATTAACTATGCCAAATGATTCGTCAACAACCACAGATCACCCCCCCCCCCCCCCCCCCGAATTGTCTCTACTGCTCACATGGTATGCATACACAAGTGCATTGCGCTGTACGACCGTACACTGCGTCGCCAGACGAATCTACACAGAGCACTTTTGCCCGCTTCTTTTACAAAATACTGCAGCTTCTCTCTGTACCTTGATATTACAACAATAACTTAGATGCCTCCTGTTTGCTCTCTATCCAAAACTGTATTACAGTATAAAACTAAAAAGACAGCTGGGAGATATTTAAAACACTTTCAAACGCCAGTATTTTCCCGTTGTCCTTCCAAGCACAAATCTTATTTGCTTGTGTAATACCCCAAGCCCCCCCCTAACTTCCTGTGGATACATAAAATGCTGAAAAAAGCTTCCTGTTGCATGCCCAGCTCTAAAACCCCTCAAACTGGTTTATTTACATATCAATGTACAGGAAAAGGGAGGGGAGTGTAAGCCTAGTTTCATATATTGCAGGGCTATACAATACAACCCTCAGCTAAAGACACAAAAACACGAAACAAATAAAAATTAAACACACACCGCTAAAAGTAAAAAAAACTCACAGTTAAAGCTAGTCTTGTTATCCATTGAAATTCAGTGCAAAGTAGAGATATCACTCAAAACCAATATTCAATACAGAAAACGCAATAGCCCACAGATCTCCAAAATGGCCGCCGATCCACATGGTGACTACAACAAAAGCCAGACCACAACAAAATGGTGCATTTTCCCGCCAAAACCAAAAATTTCTCCCCACAAAATTACACATTTGACATACTAAATGAACACTTAGACAAACATTTAAAAGTGTTAGAAGTTACGAAAAAGCACAACTTAGGAACTAATGCTATCCAATGAGACAACCAAGCCACATAACCCACAATCACATGGCTGAAACATACCCTCTTTTCTCAAACAAACAAAGTTCACATCAGCTTTCACCGGAACAAGACATTGAGAAATACAACCAGCGATGCTTGCATGTTCTTTTCATCTCAAAAACATACCCTCTTTTCTCACCACAGGGAGTAGCCAACTTTTCACCATTGTAAAATGCTTGGCCGCCCCTCCCCCAGGCCGCAGCAGCAGCTATCTTCAAACCAAAAGCTTTCAAAGTCCACTAACCATCTGTGTCTTGAGAATTAAACACTCTACAAAACTCATGCAATCTACTTGTCCCATACATAAGTAATAATTACAATTCATCCATTTCTCACATGCATTACAAACTTGTTACACAGCATCAGTCACACGCAGGCACACACCAGACATACCATCAAACTTCCAACATTATTTCAAAAGATGAAAAATTTGTTCTTTTCACGAAGCAGACCCTCCCGAACACATCTTAATGATCTGATTCTGAAGGAGGTTCTGTTCACTCCTACCTGGCTCGCCATCCTGTCATGGAGATTTGGCTGTAAGCTATGCACACAGCCATATCTCCTGTGCTAATAAGCACCCATTTCCATCTTATGATATAATACCAATTTCGTCTAATGAAATAAACGCATCTTACCTAAAAACCCACGCATTCCAAGTAAATAGACATCAGAACCTTCTTACATTCTCAGCTCAGCATGACTGCCCCTCTCCCCCTGAGTCTGCCCTTATTTTGCATATCAACAGCTATTACAAACAGGAAGTGATGGTTCCAACAACCAATCACTTCTTACATTGCAAGTGACATCACAGGAAATGAACACAGGATGTGAATGACCATATAAGGATGTAACAGGATGTGAGAATACAGAAACCCTTCCAACAGGGTTAAATACAGAACCAATGAAAGACATGTATACATTCAAAATAGAAATACAGTAGTGACGTGTGCAGACGGTGGTGTGCAAAACCATGCAATAAGCACATGGTTTTGAACATAACCGTGTGCACACTCCCACTGCTACCAGTGATGCGAACCATACAAAATTATGGCTCAGTGGGCCATAATTTTCATATAGTTATGCTATAGTTCCCATGTACGCAGACATGTATGCTAGGAGTCATTAATGCAGTCGCCATGAGGTGGCCAAGCTCTTGATGAATGCATAATCTAACATCCCTAAAAGAGCAACAGATCTGCCGTGTCCACGGGAAGGTTTCCGCATTCAATGGTCTTCCACCAGCGTCTGTATGTTTGAATACCCTCACATGAGAGTATTGCAGCAAAACTGACACTGGGGGGCATCTGACAACATACATTAATAAAATTTTCCACAACAGGGGCAACTCTACTCTAACCTCTGACACCAATGGGTGGGACACGGCAATTGCCCTGGCCTGTTCAAAGACCAATTATGAACTTACTGATAGTGTGTACAAATGGTTCCAGAAAAACCCAGAGGTGCGTCAGTATTTGTTGAATTTGGAGTGCAATTAGAAAAAAGAATTTATTATTACTAATCTGCTCTTTCTTTTCAGCAAGGTGAAGTGTTGATTTTCATGTCTTTGGGGACCAAAGAGTTTAAGTGGGGGGAGTGTGTATAGCCAATGGTTTGCTAATCTAAGGCATTACAGTTGTTATGGTTACAAATGAGTTTGGCTCCCTCTAGTTTCCTTTTAATGCTGTTAGGACTTTCTGTTAATTCCTGAGACGCAGCACTGCAAAGCATTGTGGGCGATGTAGTTTGGAAGAGGAAGTGACTCTGTTAGCTGGATTGGCCCTGAACTACAGTAAAGACAATGCAAAGCGCGCAGCACTGCATGCTGGGAGGAGTCATAAAAGGAAGAGCGCGGCCATTTTTTCACTCTCTCTGGACGCCTTTCAATACCTGCCAGCAGGAGGTTTGTGTGAGTGACCAGGAGACTGTGGCCTATGCAGCGCAGAGCGGGAGCGCCAACCTCTGAGGGATTTCAGATGACAGCCCAGTCGGCATAGCGAGCGGATTGGTGTGTGCAGTACCAAGACGCCTGGAGGTTTTCCTGCATCCCCGCCTTTCAGAGGAGTGGTACTGTGTGGCGGCGTCATCTTTTTATCAGACTGAGACATCAGGAGTGGATTCCGGACGGAATCTTGCAACCTCTGAATCTATGGTGGTGAGAGGGCGTCTGCCCATTTCAGTAGAGTGTATTGTTTGTTGAGTGAGTTATTCACAGACTACTGGTGAGACTTGTAGTTCCACAGAAGTGATTCTATTTAATGCCGGACCACCTACAGCTGGACTCTGGGGATTGTTATTCTCTGCTCTGTAAAGTCAGTACTGTATTGCACTCACACATAAAGAGGAAGTTACAGAGGTTATATTTCTTCAGTCACACAGTTACCAATGTATCATTTATTCTACAGCTTGTTTTCTTTCTTTTACCCTGTTGGATTAAAAATACTGCAGTTTAAACTACAGGCTAGCTGAAGAAATCTGGAGTCAAGGAACTTTTATCATCTTTTGCAAAGCATCACAGTTTTACCTGGAAGTTGAACATTGAATGCCAATCTAGGGGAGCCCTTGAGTACAGGTTGACTATTGCACTGTATTGTTGAATGTAAGTGTTATTATATTACAATTTGGTGTGTGTATAGAGGTCTCAGTGGGAAGGTGTTTAATATAGGTTTTAGTGTATATTGAACGCTTGTCCCATTGTGCACCTGTCTGCATAAGTTTTTTACTGTGATTATTAAGTTCACAGTTCAATATCTAAGCTGGTGGGTGGACTGTCATACATTGTTTATGTTCATTCATATTGTCCATCTGTGTTTATTATTCACTCTAGTAAACTCCTTGAGTGGTTCAGTAACAATGTGTGAGTTTCTCATTGATAACATCCTGTTGCAGCATGGAACCCAAGGTGTCAGAGGTAAAAGAGGATCTGCAGAGTCGGGGTAGTCAGTGGGGTATAGAGTCAATCAGCAGCCCTCAGGTGGGGTACCGCTACAGTAGTTTAAAGTGTTCAAAGCAAAAATTATTTATTGATCTGAATTCCATGGTATTCCAAGGTATTAGAAGAATGGGCGAAGGAAAAAGGACTCGTTTCACTTTCTCTCAATTTATATCCAACAAAAGATTTCCTTTGGCTTTGCGTTCCAGCTTCTTGGCACAGCCCTCCTCAGCCAATTAAAACTTCAATGCAGCAACATCCTATAAAACAGGGAAGGAAAGCTTTGCAATTCTTTGTTTATTGAAAGCATTAAAAAAAAGGATAAATAGAAACAACATTCGTAAGAGATGTCAAAGGAGCGGAGGAGAAACTGACATTCCTATACAAGATTTTTTTTCTTTTTTTAAGGCGTTGTTATTCACTGTAAAAACAAACAGCACTAGATTAAGTGTGGGGCACTCACATTACAAACGATACTGTATTCTGGATTTCTCATCAAGAAACAGGTTCCAAGTCAGACATGTTGCCAAATATGATTTAACTGTTTGCAGCGTCAGGCTGACCTCCTTCCCCAGGCACTTAATAGAAGAGTGTTTATGCATTGTTGCACAAAAGGTGGCCCAGACAGTAGATGGCGGCTGGAAGAGTAATCACATTTTTTGTCATGGTATTAAACTTGCACAATCGCATAGGCTGAGCATGCATGTTTATGCACGTAGCAGACATCTTCATTACTCACCTATGTGTAAAACAATAGTAGTGACAAGCCAGTAAAATGTAGCCCTGCTAACTAATTCCTCTCTTCAAACTGGCAAGGAGGCATCTTCAAAGGCTGCAGAGCACCATCAGACCTACAACAGTAAATTGATACAATATATGCCCAAACATATGTTGACACTTGGCCATTACACCTATATGAGCTTGTTTGACATGCTAAAACAATGGACTTAATGTAGTGTTGTCCACCCCTCCCTTTGCAGCTATAACAGCCTCCACATTTCTGGGAATGGTTTTCAAAAGATTACGGACTGTGTCTGGGGTATTAGTGCCAGTATTTGTGAGGTCAGGTACTGATGTTGGATGAGAAGACCTGGCTCACAATCAGTATTCCAATTCATACCAAAGGTGTTAAGTAGAGGTCAAGGCTCTGTGCAGGATATTCAAGTTCCTCTACACAAAACTCATCACTCCATGTCTTCATGAGGCTGGCTTTGTGTACAGTAGCACAGTCATGCTAGAACAGAATAAGACCTTCCTGGAACTGATGCCAAAGGGCTAAAAATGCACGATATGTAAAATGTCTTTGCATGCTGCACCATTAACAGTACTCTTCACTAGAAACACCCTAACTCATTCATTTGAAGGGGTATCCACACAACATACTTTTGGCCATATAGTGTGCAAGCATATTTTGCCAGATGCAGCTATCATCATCTCATCTACTGGTATTTTACAACAGGATCTAAACTAGACATGGACTTTAGCAAAACCTCTAAATTAAGGTTGGTTTCAAAAAGAAAAAAAACATAAGTTAGAAGACTTACACTTTTACTGTTGCAGGTAGAAGACCCTGAACAATCTCATCTTCTGGGTATGGGAAGGATAGACACAATCATCCCTTCGTTACACAAAGTAGTGCTTAGTGCCTCTGCAACTTTGGAGGTGGGTGTGCCTATGCTTACTTTCAGAAAGTTGACACTGAATAAAGAAAGAATCTCCAAATGAGCTGAGGAAGCTACTTGGATGGGTAGTGAAACATCTTCAACATTACAAAGCAAGTACAGCTGAATATTATTGTCATGGGTTCCCTTGACCCTGTACCACTTTCACACCACCCACCTACGGGGTGAAAAGCTTACAGCCCATTACCATCCTGTGTCCCTGATGCCCACACGTAGATCCTGCCACTCCTCACCGCCTGCACAGAGGCGGCTCTAGGCTTTGTGAGGCCTTAGGCAAAACCTAGACATGAGGCCCCACTCACACCCATAATGGGAAAAATAATTCAAGCGATAAAAATGAACTGTATAAATTGTATATATTAAAAGCCTTAAACACTATGAATAATTTCACAGTTTCTAGAATTTTCTCTAGCAAATTATCATTAAACATATATATATTACATGCACACAAATATAAATACAATTTGTGCAGCTGCTACTAGTAATGTGTAGTAGTAGTAGTAGAATAAAAGTCAAAAATCATATTTCTTCATTCACATGGAGATCAGTTAATATAACCCAGCACAGAGTTCCCCCTTACATCAGAGTCTGCAAGATTCCCCCTTACAGTGCAAGGGGAAATTTGATATAAGGGGAAATGCTGCAGACTGGAGTAAGGGGGAACTCTAAAGTAAGGGGGGCTCTGGTGACCAGAGATCACCTTATATCAGCGTGCACAGCATTCCGATTTACATCAGAGTTCCCCTTTTTATCAGGGTCCGTGGAGTTCCAACTTGCATTTAAAATGAGAACTCCAATGTGGGGAATACGCTGGTGACCACAGACCACCCGCAGAGTGAATACACTAAGGTAAAGGGGGGGGGGGGGTACTAATATAAGGGGGAACCTTTTTATCAGTGACCCCTTACCTTACTGTTTTTACTCCCCCTTACATCACTGACCCCCATCAGACTATCCTTGCAGCGCTGTCACTGACTTCCTCTCAAGTGCACCTTGTAGGGCTCAGCCTCTCTGGGCTCCAGCTTGGTGGCTCTAGTTTCATCCTATATTATCCTCTCCACACTCTACACAAGTCCAACTCCTCTTGTGACCCCCATCCTAGCAGTGCTCCAGCTCTTAACTCCTCTGTAACCCCCCTCTAGAGACTCTAGACACAATAAAGAAGATGGTCAGAGGCTGTGCAGATATGATACAGAAAAAGGTCTGTGCAAACATGATACAAGGGATGGTCAGAGACTGCAGAAATTATACAATAGATGGTCAGAAACTGTGGGCATGATACAAGAGATGGTCAGAGACTGAAGACATGATACAAGAGATGGTCAGAGACTGAAGATATGATAGAAGAGATGGTCAGAGACTGAAGACATGATACAAGAGATGGTCAGACTGCAAACATAATAGAAGAGATGGTCAGAGGCTGCAGACGTGATACAAGAGATGGTCAGAGACTGCAGGCATGATTCAAGAGATGGTCAGAGACTGCAGGCATGATTCTATAGAAGGTCAAACTGCGGACATGATAGAAGAGATGGTCAGAGACTGAAGACATGATACAAGAGATGGTCAGAGACTGCAAAAATGATACAATAGATGGTCAGAGACTGCGGACATGATACAAGAGATGATCAGAGACTGAAGACACGATACAAGAGATGGTCAGAGACTGCAAACATGATACAAGAGATGGTCAGAGACTGCAAACATGATACAAGAGATGGTCAGAGACTGAAGACATGATACAAGAGATGGTCAGAGACTGAAGACATGATACAAGAGATGGTCAGAGACTGCAGACATGATACAAGAGATGGTCAGAGAATGTGCAGACGTGATACAAGAGATGGTCAGAGACTGCAGACATGATACAAGAGATGGTCAGAGACTGCAGACATGATGCAGGAGATGGTCAGAGACTGCAGACATGATACAGGAGATGGTCAGAGACTGCAGACATGATACAGGAGATGGTCGGAGACTGCAGACATAAAAACAGGAGACGGTCAGAGATTGCAGAGATGAGAACAGGAGACGGTCAGAGATTGCAGAGGTGAAAACAGGAGACGGTCAGAGATTGCAGAGGTAAAAAAGGAGACGGTCAGAGATTGCAGAGATAAAAACAGGAGATGGTCAGAGATTGCAGAGATGTAAACAGGAGACGGTCAGAGATTGGTAATGACGAGCAAACTCTCACATTGCTGCAGCAGCCACCAAACAATACAGCCACAGACAGCATCTCTTTGATTGGGGGGGATGATATGAGATAGGGGGTTCTTTGGGAGGGGGAAAGACTTGTGCTGGGGGGTGAGGGGGATGGATATCATATCCATTCCCCCTTGTAGCACCAAGTCTTCTACAATCCTAAAGTGCCCATATATCCTCTCCCCAAACCACTCCAAGTGTACTGTAGGTTTATCCCCCCCCCCTGCAAGTCTCACTTTTAGCCCATTAATAAAGACCTCAGATCAGCGCTGTCCCACAGAGCTGCATGGCCGTGCTTCCTCCCCGCCTCCTCCTCTGTGTCCAGGAAAACCTCACAGCAGGAGGAGGAGGGGGCTGGGTCAGTGTGCAGAGCTCTGTATGTGTGTGTCAGCCGGGGAGAGATGCCACTTTGCGGCTGCCATACGAAGCGTTGCTCATGGGAACCAAGACACCCCACGGACATTCTGGGACTCTGATTCGCCAGGACTATCCTGGGGACGTTGAGCTACGGGCAAATTAGGCTTTTGCGAGGCCCCTGGGATTGCGAGGCCTTAGGCAAACGCCTAATTTGCCTAATTAGAGAGCCGCCTCTGCGCCTGCATGCTGGGCACCAGGTATTCGAACTCCTTGCTTCAGCCCTTTCTCCCCCTAGTGCCACACACTGTCAGACAGCTGTCTTCCTATTCCCTGGCACACATACATATAACCCACATATTCCACAGTATCTACATTCATGGTACCTGGCACTTGGATCCCGTTTTGTGCCTGCATGTGAGTTTGCCACATGCAGGCTACAAACATGCCCTCTGCAAGTGCTGTACTGCTCTGCCAGGAACAGTGTGACCATGTTTTCTCTACTCTGCAGTGCCTGTCTGAGAAAAAAAAGCCAAGCTCCTGGGTGTGGTCAAACCAGAAGAGCGTGGAGTTTGTCTCTAGAACAACTTAAAGCCAAGCATCAGTTTGCCTGCCCTACGGAATCCTGCCCCAGCACAGCTTTAAATACCTTAGCAGGGGCCAGAGAGCAGCAGACTTTCATGTGTCGTTGTTGCCTTACTGTCAGGGCTGGGCTCTCAGCCCTCCCTTCTCAGTGCTCATGTTGCTCAGCTGTTGGTTAATTGCCAGTACTCATTGTTCCACAGTGGCTCACCTGGTGATCATTTCCTGCTCATCAGTCCAGGCTACAGCCAGCCCCTTCTGGCTATTTAAACTGCCTGGTTCATTCCTTCCGTGCCTTCGCCTTGGTCAAACATATCTGAAGATTCTCTGCTGTGTTTGTGTTGAAGACTTGCCTGCCTGACGTCCCTTCTGGTTCCATGATCCTGTCTGCTGCCTCCAACTATGCTGATCTCTGGCTTTTCTTATTTACTGGCTTGTTCTGACTACCCGCTTTGGCTACCGTCCCCTGGCTATGTTTTGACTACGTTTACTGATTTGTACTATTTTTACTATTATATTAAAAGGTGTGATTTTTACTGCATTTTCTGTCTCCGTCTGATTTATGGTTCCTGACACTTACTGCCTGTCTGGACCTTGAACTGTGGCTAACTGGAAAGGACCTGTCCCCTCTGCCCACATCATATCCCAGTGTCTCCTGTGCCCCCACATGCTTTTGGGCCCTTCACAATCACCAGAAGCAGCAAGAGTGAATAGTCCACCCTGCCGCTGTGATTGTCGCCCTATAAACTGATGTCCTATAATTGCTCCCTGTGAACTGCTGCCCTATGATTGCTGCCCTGTGAACTGCTGCCCTGTATACTTCCCTGAGATTTCTGCCAGTTCCTTGCTGTGACCTGTGGACTTATATATGTGTGCTATATCAGATTGCTGCCTGTCCATTGCTGTGCCAGGATTGATGCCCTGTGACCCTGGACTTAATCTGTATAGCACCACCTTGAAACTTGTCCCTTGCAGAGCCTAGATTGCTGCTCCATGACCCTGCTGTACTGAATTGCTTACCCCTTCATAAACCTCTCTGTTGGTCGAATGCCTAAAAACAAAAAAACAAAACAAAAATAAAAACCCTTGTCCAGGAGTTGGAAACTGCTCTTGATCTCCATGTGTGTGTTCTGTTTCACCAAAATCATCACATACTGGTGGGACCAGACTACTGAAGACGATGGAGAACAGCAGTATCTTAACAAGTGGTCTAACCTGGGGAAGCAACAAGGAGAGGGGCGCCTCTGAGTATAAATCATAAATACATTTTATTAAAACAACAATATCCACTCACATGGAAGTTGGAGAAGTTGCATTAGGGTCGGTTGGCTGGGCTGGAGAGATGCGGTGGAACTGCAGGTCACAGCGGTTCCTGCAGGGCATGCCAGGTCCAAAGAGGATTAGTTCTTGCAGCCAGGTTCAGTCTCTTGCAGCGGACAGTCCAACACAAATCCTGCTGGGTTGGGAGCCAGGTTATGTCCCAGATGCACAGATAGGGGTTCCAGGGAAGGAAGGGAGAGATGTGTAGGACGCCAGAGCATCCGTTCAGCCATGCTGCTGCTCACTGATAAAATGGTGTGAAGCCTCTAGGAAGGGAAAAAGGCCGGCCGAGCCGAAGATCTCAAACGAGGCTTGGAGAGCAAGTACAGTGTGGCGCCCGGTGATGACGTCACACGCATGCGACGCGTTTCAGAATAGGCTTGCCATTGGTGGACGAATGGCCGCATTCCTTTGTCAAGCATAGGGAGAGGAGGACACAGTGGGCTTATATAAGCTGAAAAGAGGGGGGGCGGGGCCGGAAAGTCCGTGATTTGCATAAAAAATAGGTAATGGGCGGCATTAGATGGCAGGGGGGATAAAAACAAAAGGACCTTACAATGACATAGTGCAGAAAAAATAAAAGAGAGAATATATGTATATAATTTTACAACAGGGCTCCAATTAAGACAAAACATTGTGAATAAAACCAGGTAAGGTAAGATAAATTCAGGAACAAGCATTTAAAACATCATGAGGAAATAAATCATAAGGTACAGTGCAATAAAATAGATCAAATAAATATAAATAAATATACAGTAAATACAATAGACTGCCATAAGATGTTATGTATAGAGAGTGGGAGATGACTGTCAAGGATAGGGGATAAATAGTTGTAGTCTGCACCGTCTGGCGTGCAATATGGAATAAAACAATGTAAATTTAATTAATAAATTATAAATTGATCCTGGGACTATGATTACAGAGAATATGGAAATAAACACTGATGGATTTTAGTATTTCAGGGTAAGTGGGGGGAGGGGGGGGGAGATATGTACATATATAAATGTGTGAGGGGGAGATGCACATGCACATATACATATATATAAAAAAAAAAAAGGGGGGTAAAAAAAGGGGGGGGGGGTAAAAAGAGGGGGGGGGGAAAAGGGGGGGGGGTAAAAAAAAAGGGGGGGGGTAAAAAAGGGGAAAAAAAAAACTACAACTGAGACAAAATTTCATGGTAACTGTAAAGTGGTAAGAGGAAAGGTTGTTATAGGACTGTGGATATCTCTATTCCTTCATTGAGGCCGCCAGGGGAGAGTACATCTAAGCAGTATATCCAGAAAGTCTCTCTGGCGCAAAGCTTTTTGAACCGTTCAGCTTCTGACATGTGTTTAGGGATTTGTTCAATAACCCAAACAGACAGACCGGTGGTAGATTTGTTGTGACACTCGGCAAAGTGCCGAGGGACACTGTGTTTGTCCTTACCACCCTCAATGAGTCGTCGATGCTGGCCGAACCGCTGCCTGAGTGGGCAGATAGTTCGCCCAACATAGATTAACCCACAAGGGCACGTGAGGCCATACACTACAAAATTAGACGAGCAGTTATAGAATTGTTCCAATGTATAAATTCTGCCTTTAGATAGAAAAGATTTTTTGTCATGTTCCACAAACATACAAGTCTTGCAGCGGGCTTTCTTACACTGATACATGCCGACTAGTGGTATGAGGGTGGTGGGGTTGGAAATGGGCTTGTCGATGGGCAATTTACTTGGGGCAATCCTATTTTTGAGACTCGGAGCCTTTCGGTACGTGATTCTGGGTATAAGCGGAAGGGAGGTTTTCAGAAGTGGATCCTGTAGCAAAATGGACCAGTGTTTGTTTAGTATATTTTCCATTTTTTTGTACTGAAAATTGAAGGTAGTGATAAACCTAGTGGAATGATCTGTTATCTCTTTATCTTTTTTGGCAGGTTTGCCTTTAGCGTAATAGTTGCATGCTTGATCAACTAGATCTTTAGGATAGTCCTTGTCTGCGAACTTCTTTTTAAGTTGTATACTCATGGTGTCATAGTCGCTGTCTAGGGTGCAGTTCTGTCGTAGGCGGCAGAACTGACCTTTAGGTATGTTTTGTGTCCATTTTGGATAGTGGCAACTCCTATAGTGCAAATAGGAGTTGCCAGCGGTAGGTTTGATGTGGTTTTATGCGATAATCATGTTGTCTAAATGACCCAGATCTAAATCTAAGAAGGCCAGATTAGTAGGATCGACAACGTGAGTGAAAGACAAGCCGTATGGATTGGAATTGCAATGTTGGACAAAAAGGGAAACTAGGTCGACAGGGCCATCCCAAATGATGATTATGTCATCAATGTAGCGGCCAAAAAATACAATATTGGCACAGTGGGGGTTGTTTTGTATAATGAAATTCTTTTCCCAATAACCCATCGCCAGGTTGGCGTAGGAGGGAGCGAAATTCGCTCCCATCGCAGTTCCCTTAGTTTGTAGGTAGAAGTCGCCATTGAAATCGAAATAGTTATGGGTGAGGCAAAAATTGGTTGCCTCCAAGATGAATGCAGCTTGTCTGGGGTTGATAAAGGGATCTTGTGCGAGAAAAAATTCTAGCGCAAGTAAACCAAAAGAGTGTGGGATTGAAGTGTAAAGTGATGTGACATCCAGAGATAACCAGAGGTAAGATGGTTCCCACTTGTAAGATGCAAGTAGTTCCAACAAGTGTAAACCATCTCTGATATAGGACGGTAATTGTTTAACAATGGGCTGGAGATATAGGTCAATATATTGACTAAAACCGGTAGTAACACTCTCCATGGCAGCCACAATGGGCCTGCCAGGGGGAGAAGTGAGACTCTTGTGGATTTTAGGTAAGTGATAGAAATATGGGATCTGGTAAAAGTTTTTGGTGAAGAGGCTTCCGTTTTGTCGATCACTCCGCCATCAAGAGCTGATTTTACCAAAATGTTAACTTCAGCGGCAAATTCAATGGTGGGGTCCTTGGAAAGTTTTTTATATGTAGTCTCATCTGAGAGGAGTCTAAGGGCTTCGTTAATGTAATCTGCCTTGTTTTGCAGGACAATACCTCCCCCTTTGTCCGCTGATTTGATGATAATGTCAGCCGAGTGTGTTAGGGAATCCTAGCCTGGGGAAGCAAGTAAAGAAATTGGACTGTGTCGAGTTTGCAAGATGAACTAGGCCTCAACTGCAGGGGCCTGTCCAAAGATCAACTGGCTCAAGCAAGATAGGGATCAGACATTTGAGATGTGGACATCCTGGACAGGCCACAATGCAAGAATAGAAACCCTGGGTCAAATGGCCTGAGCTCCTGGTGAACAAGGGTTATTTGGTACGAGAATGAGATTCCCATACTCAGACCAACAAGTGGTAGGTTATTCAAAGGGCTCACAAGACAGAAACTCTGGCGGTCTTCAGGGGACAAGTCCTCTTCCCCAGCCCACGAGCCATGGTGCCCATACCTCCATCACAGTTATGCATTCAGTGCTACTAGGTGTCACTGTTAGTACAAGTGTTTATATATAATTACTGAATATGCTATACAGGTATATAGTATATGTATCATTATCTTCAATACAAAAAACTGAAGACCTGTTACAATGAAACAAAGCTTGATGAGAGCATAGAATATGGCTCTCATACAGTACTGGCTCATCACTCTGTCATTCATTTCTCTGCAATAGACCCAAGGCAGCACTGAGTTATTATTGGACTTCCAGAGATGCTCTGTTTTAAGTCTATTGTTTAGCCAAGGGTCCAGGACTATGGATAAGCATGTTCCCAGTACAGGAAAAAGATCTTTATGGGATACTCTTTGACAGGCCCCACCCAAGTGCTAAACCTGGGAATGCTGGCACTGTCCATGCACAATGAATGATGCTCATGACTACAAGTTGTACACAAATACAACAGCTTTTAGCTAGCCCTTGAAGAAAAAAGAAAAAAATGTACAGAATATTTTTCATGCTACGCTTGCAGAGCTACACAAACCTAAACAGTGCTTTTAGTGTGCTCTCCTGTATAATCATCCCAAGAGTGCTGTTACAGTTTCAAATTCTCAAGCCAAAAGTTCAGAAGCCAAATAAATAACTTCACAAAAGTAATTTCAACTTTGACATGGTCATTAAAATATCAAATATGACACTTACCTTGAGAACGGTATAATTCTTTCTTGGCCCAAAATTATGTTTGATAAACAATTGCTAATTGAGAACAGGACCTGTCATGGGCCCATGGGTGATACCGTGCCAAGTCTTTGTTCAAACAATACGGCCAAAATGTTTTTTCTTCCTAATACTTCATCATTGAGTTGTTCTGTGTTACAGAGACGTGGTCCCTGAGGAATACAACATCACCCATCTGGAACACAAGATACAGGAAATTGTGACTGTCAATAGCTATATCCTAACTTATAGCTTTTATTGTGTAGCCATTTTAACACCCTGACCCGGTAAATACAACCATATGTCAGAGAATTGAGTACAGGCTCAACAAATCGGTCTCATGCATAAAACAAATTAGGATTTCATTTACATGGTATTATTAATTAGAACTTGAAAAAAATAATGTAATCTGAGTTTAAAAAAGCTTTTCTTTATTGGATAATTAGATGAAAAAGAACATTGAAGCCATGACATTTAAGTTGGATATTTTTTTAAATTAACTGTAAATATTTTTTTTTTACTTTGCGTATCTTCATCATACTGTAATAGCTGTCCTGTGTCAGCAACACATTGAAAAGCTGGACATCCGATCTCACACAGAGTGCAGGGGTCTGGATCTCCAAGAGCCTGACACTTCCCCTGCACAGTGCTGCATGCTCCCTGAGCAGTACCGCTGGTTGAAGGCAACGTGCGGGCGGGGGCGAGAGAGCAAAGAGGTGTTATAGGACCTCTGCAGACTCGGGCTGGTGTGCTCTATGTATAAGCAGAGGTCAGGCTCTCTACTGTGCTTCCAACAGAGAGCAGCTTTCACAGTAAGCACATACATCAAAATGTAACAAAAACAGGGTGTAAACTGTGCTTATGGTATTTGTACATTAAATAGAGGACAAAACCGCAAGCATACTATGTGATACAAACACACTGTAGTGACTGAATTGGAAAAAAAAAAACTGCGCTAATGTCCAAATAACAATATCAACCATAACAATAACAATATAAAAGTGTAATTGTGACAATTACAATAAACTTAAAAAACATATAACAAATCAAAGTGCTCATGGGAATAAAAGTGCAGTCCAATAAGCAGTAGAAAAATAAATGTGGAGAGGTAGTTTGTCCCCCCCCAAAAAAAAGTGGGACTTTAAATTGGCAAAGACACTGAAAATTGATTAAAAGATCTGAATTTATTGTACAAATAACATGTAGATTCTATAAAAAATCGTCTAAACACGATGATTGTTAAAACAGACATTGACAAAGACATTATTACATAAGAATAAAAAACACAAAGGTATTTTATCTTGCAATAAATTGCATGATACATATATAGAGTAAATATCACTCCATTGTCCGGTAGTACTTTCCGGTGTACGACATCCGGGATAAGTTCTAGCGGTACGCAACGCGTTTCATGTTTTGGATTCCTTTCATCAGGGGTAATTATATAGGAGAATTAATATTCAAAAATGGGGTGAGTGGCATCATATTCAAGCAAAGGTGGTAATATTGCAGCAAGAGTAACTGATGGCACTGTCAGAGGATGGCCCCTGAAAAGGTTTAGATTAAACCTGGAGGGTTCGAATATTGGTCCACCCCGCGGGGAGGATACAGTATATAGTCCTAAACCCTCCGGATAGTGATTTAAGGTGGTTATGGATTGTAGCAATAACTCTCGGTGGAGCTGCTGGTTTAAGCGGGCTTGTTACCTTCACTCTCCTTCCCTCTGTTTCACCGGCACCGGGTCTAGGGTTCCGTTGAGTTTACCTCTGGACGACACATGCACCAACACTTGAGTACGTTTTCAATGCTTTATTAAACCATCAACGAAGGAAGTAGCAGGAAAGAAGCAGAAGGAAAACTGCAGAGGAAAACTCAAATACATTTTTAGTAAGATTCTTGACAAATGTCCTTTGGGTTGGATATTTCAGTAGAATGCACTCCCTTGGTGGGACACACTCCTTGCACACCTGGATAGGCCTCTCTCACTTGCCTAGCAGCCAGTATGTAGCACAAACAAAAGTCTCTGCCACAGACTTGTTTGGGATGAACCCGTATGATCCTCTGCCAAAGGACGTATTGGTTTTTTTCTGCAATGAATGTCAGCCACAGTGCTTGAACCTTTAAGCCAAACTCGGCAACACTATGCTGTATAAATACTTTAGGATACATCCTCCAACCGAGTCACCAGGCCCCTCTCCAGACCAGCACGTTGCATGATCCTTCCATGATGGGTCCACCCCTGGGATCTCCTCGGTTGTCCAGCTTCTTCACTCTGGATAGACAGCTCAGGACCATTCCTTGGCCGCTGTGGTAGGCCCCAGACAAGCTTCTGGGCCCACCCCTGCGCCGCAGTGACATGGGCCTCCGGAACGGAGGACCACGAGATAGCTCTCTAACGCATACCTGTCAGCCAGGAGGGCCAGCAGGTGGCTGTAAAATGAACCCCAAAATATGGCGTCTGTCCCATAAATACCCTCGCCCAGAATGCAACTCGGAGGACCACCTCCACCGAGTTGTCTCCGGGACAGAAGAGCATCCATACGCTTAGACACGCTGCCTTTCCAACACTAGCCAGCGGTAACAGCGACACCCACGGCTCAGTATGGAAACACACGCAACATCAGCCAAGCTGGAACAGAGGCAAATCTCACCTTCCTAACAAACAAGTTACTAAATTTACCTATCAGATGGTGGATCGCAAATCTACCAGCGCTACATACTCCCCCCACTACAGTAGACGTTGTCCCTAACGTCTGTCCAAAAACAATGACAGTAACTCCCAAGCCTGGGAGTAGGTATTTGAGCTTTTAATAACTTGGATAGACAAAGAGAGAAAGAAAGACAGTGGAAAGATATTATAAGACTTACATCTATAAAACATTATGTTTACATCCGCAAAAGAAAACATCCAATGACTGTACATAACCTCACTGTCTATCTAGCTGAAAAGCCTCCCAGCTTGATACGAGATCCAATAGTTCCTGAAAAGGAAAACTTATTAAACACACACATATACTGTACAATATCAGGAGCAAAGCCTCATTTTTAAAGAAAATTAGCCTCTCTTCCCATCATCTAGTATCAAAAAAAGAAAATCTTAAGGAGTCCATCCCTGTATAATAATCTCTTTAAATGAAGAAAATCCAGCTAGCAAAAAGAAGTCCTTGGATTTGAAACACTGAACAGAATATGTAGATCTTGACCACGAAGATCTCTTTACACTGACACTATCTAACTGCAAAGTACTTTTGTCCAGAATCACCAATAAAACCGGGGATCCGGCAAGGTCAGTGTCCTTCCCGTTTTATCCACTGTGGTAATGAAATAGACAACGTCATCTTTTCCGGGCCTGCAGATGACCACTTTGTCAGCATAGATGTGCTGACCGAAGTTCCAGTGCATAAAACATCCACTAAAACGTTCATCCATTTTAACAGAACATCCAGTCTTTCGGAAAGGCTTAGGCACAGACAAAAAGTCCCAAACAGCTTCACTGTACCAAAGTTCCCGGTTAAATTCAATCACTTGCATTATATCCTGAGGCACATAAGGGAACTCCAAACCATACTCTGCAGCTACACGCTTGTTTAACATTCTCTGCAAACGTGCAAGTTTGGGCAAAGATCTGTCCTTCCCCATACCAGGCGGTACACAGGAATCCAATGATTTGCTCACCATAGACCCAGCCGGTGTCTGTAGTGAACTAGCAACTTTCGATAAAGTCTCGGTAACAGTACTGTGTGGCTCCACACAGGGTGACACTTCCCAGAACTTAGGGCTGTCCATTCAGGGAAAGTCATAGCAGAGGCGACATCTTCACCTTGTGACCATAACAGCTCTTGTGACATAGTCTCAAATAGGTCATCATCACCGGAAAGATCCGACATGGATTCTATTTCTGATCTCCGAACTCTTCCGCTGGCAGATATTTATTTACAGTCCCAGATACATTCCCCATCAGTGGCTTACCCGTTCCTGACGTGGACTTTGGTAGCTCCGGTTCAGGTAACCTCTGGGGTAGGCCTCGACCACGGCCGCGGAAGCCTTCACATATCCCACCTTCCTTTGAACAGGTACAACAGGAGTAGGTGTAGTGGACGCAGAAATCAAAGTAATGTCCCCTGATGAGACAGCAGCAGCAGTATCTCTCTCCAGAACATTGTCAGTAACAACAGGCAAAGTGATGGCCTGCAGTTCTCTCTTTGTAGTAGTAGCTTCTACTGTGGTGATACCTGTTGCCCAATCCATTCGATAAGCACGGGGCGACGTGGTAGGTTGCCCCACCACAAACAAGTACTCTCCACATTGCGGACATCGGCTAAATGGACGGAGATGTACGGCCAGTCCTTCACATCGATGGCAGATCATGCCCTCAATATCTCCTGAGGTATTCAGAACAAACCTCCCCTGCGGCTTCAAACGAACTCCAGTATCGGTAAGCAGGGTTTCGGTCAACACAGTATTCAACACGGTGCTTGCAGGGAACATTCTCGGTCCCATAATTGGCTGCATCGCCAGAAAAGACATGGCCACACTCTGATCTTCTCAGCACGATCACGAGGCTTCTCTGGCGCCAAACACATACACGCGTCCCACGCGGTATCAAGTAGGGTAGGCTCCTCCCACTTGTTCTTCTGATCACGTAGTTCCCGGGCCTTCACTGGCGCCCGCCGTCTACGCACTCAGAAATAAAGTCCTGCAGTTTAACTCCTTTTATTCCTGTAAGAGATTTTTTTTTTCCAAAGTCCAGCTCTCACCATAAACTCCCGATGAAACACTTCTCTGGTTTGCGAGAATTGACGGTCAACAAATCCCGGACGATGCCCCCACATGTAGCAATAACTCTCAGTGGAGCTGCTGGTTTAAGCGGGCTTGTTACCTTCACTCTCCTTCCCTCTGTTTCACCGACACTGGGTCTAGGGTTCCGCTGAGTTTACCTCTGGACGACACACGCACCAACACTTAAGTACGTTTTCAATGCTTTATTAAACCATCAACGAAGGAAGTAGCAGGAAAGAGGCAGAAGGAAAACTGCAGAGGAAAACTCAAATACCTTTTTAGTAAGATTCTTGATAAATGTCCTTTGGGGTTAGATATTTCAGTAGAATGCACTCCCTTGGTGGGACACACTCCTTGCACGCCTGGATAGGCCTCTCTCACTTGCCTAGCAGCCAGTGCGTAGCACGAACAAAAGTCTCTGCCACAGACTTGTTTGGGATGAACCCGTACGATCCTCTGCCACAGGATGTATTGGTTTTTCTCTGCGATGAATGTCAGTCACAGTGCTTGAACCTTTAAGCCAAACCCGGCAACACTATGCTGTATAACTACTTTAGGATACGTCCTCCAACCGAGTCACCAGGCCCCTCTCCAGACCAGCACGTTGCATGATCATTCCATGACAGGTCCTCCCCTGGGATCTCCTCGGTTGTCCAGCTTCTTCACTCTGGATAGACAGCTCAGGACCATTCCTCGGCCGCTGTGGTAGGCCCCAGACAAGCTTCTGGGCCCACCCCTGCGCCGCAGCGATGTGGGCCTCTGGAACGGAGGACCACGAGATAGCTCTCTAACACACACCTGTCGGCCAGGAGGGCCAGCAGGTGGCTGTAAAACGAACCCCAAAATATGGCGTCTGTCCCATAAATACCCTCGCCCAGAATGCAACTCGGAGGACCACCTCCACCGAATTGTCTCCGGGACAGAAGAGCATCCATACGCTTAGACATGCTGCCTTTCCAACACTAGCCAGCGGTAACAGCGACACCCATGGCTCAGTATGGAAACACACGCAACTTCAGCCAAGCTGGAACAGAGGCAAATCTAACCTTCCTAAAGAACAAGTTGCTAAATTTACCTATCAGATGGTAGTTAGCAAATCTATCCAGCGCTACAGGATATTAGACTTATAGTCATGAACAAAGGCTCTCACAGTATCAGTAGGTTCAGGATTCAAGTGAAAATCCTCTATTAGTAGCATGGCTGCAATAAGAGATCCACTGTCGTTTGTTCCGACTGTGTTCAGGGGGTCCGTGAGACACACCATCTGTACTGACAAGGTCCATCCAAAAATAAACGTGGGGCTCCAATCACCCATATAATAGACGATATGCCATGTGCAGTGAATAAAATCTTCCACCGGGTGACACCAACTGAGGCTTACCAGATCACGATGACCTTCTAACTCAGTGGTTCTCAGCTCCTGTCCTCAGGACCCACTAACAGGCCAGGTTTGCAAGATATCTGAAATACATCACAGGTGATATAATTTGCTGCTCAGTGATTGCAGAATTCTAGTCTACATCTCCCCAAGGTAATACATCAAATCTGGCTTGTTAGTGGGTCCTGAGGACAGGAGTTGAGAACCACTGATCTAACTAAAGATAGTTCATAACAGACTTGTGTCATATAACATTACAAGGGTATTCACAGATATTAACATCAATGTGGAAAAGGCTTACCGGTCATTGCATGTTGTATAAAGGAAGACACCTCATTCAAAGATCCATTCCAATATGGTACATTAAAGACATAAGTGGAACCTCCTCATAGTGTAACCCATAACGCATTTATTTAGTAGTAAAATGTAGAGCATTCACATATTAAAAGAAATGATAGCTTATCTGTAAAAAAGTTCCACCCAGTAACAACAAAGATGGCTTTCCGCAACTTCCGGTAATGTGCGACGACAACACAGATCCTTCCTTTGGCTACACAGTCCTATGGTGCACAGTCCTATTCGGCAACAAAAGTCCTATAGTGCAAAATCCTATCGTGTGTACACAAGTCCATAGGACTTTAGTCCAAAGTACAAACGCGCATGCTCAGAACCAATGCAAAAGATCAGACAACAATACAGAAGTTGACCAAAGGGTGGCAGTAAAGAGCTGAAAAACCACATGATTTGTTGAAAGTTTGGCTGAAAAAATCCTGCCGTGTGTATGCTTAATTAGTTTATGGCCGACGCCCTTTGTACAAAAATCCACGGGAAAGTTTGTACAAAGTCCTATTGTGTGTATGGGCCTTTACATTTATTTTCACCTGGTGATCCGGCCAGTAAGTCTGTTATTTTTTTAACAGAACAAGCTCTCCTTCAAACATAGCAGTTAGATTGTTGAGGCAAACCTTTTACCACTGACAGTGGTGCTTACAATGATCAGTTTTTATTTATGTAAAACCTTTATCCCAAAATGAAAAAAAAAACTGTAAAATGAAAAAAATGTAACTGCTTATAAAGTGTGAGCTGGAGTTTGGCTTCAATTTGTTAAAGTATCTAAATCTGCTAGTCCATCTAACACTCCCCTCCCCCAAACTGACAATGCTGATGTTCAAAGGTGCCCTGTGCTCCTTCATCCAGAGTGAGGGCACTGTAATACAGGAGGTGTGTTACTGGCCAGATCGCCAGGTATCAACAGAGAGAAAATGCCTAAAAAAGAAAACCAACGCCACATCTAAGGATTGGTAAGCTGCAATATATTTAACCGCTTCAGCCCCGGAAGATTTGGCTTCTGAATGACCAGGCCATTTTTTGCGATTCGGCACTGAATCAATTTAACTGACAAGTGCACGGTCGTGCGGCGCTGCACCCAAACAAAATTGACGTCCTTTTTTTGCACAAATAGAGCTGTCTTTTGGTGGTATTTGATCATCTGTGCGGTTTTTATTTTTTGCACTATAAACTAAAAAAGAGCAGCAATTTTGAAAAAAACACAATATTTTGTACTTTTTGCTATAATAAATATCCCCATTTATTTTTTTAAAAAGCTAATTTTTTCTCAGTTTAGACCAATATGTATTCTTCTAAATAATTTTGGTAATAAAAATCGCAATAAGCGTATATTGATTGGTTTGTGCAAAAGCTATAGTGTCTACAAAATAGGGGATAGATTTATAGCATTTTTATTTATTTTTTTTTTTTTACCAGCAATGATCTGCGATTTTTATTGGCACTGCGACATTATACGACACATCGGACACTTTTGACACATTTTTGGGACCATTGGCATTTTTATAGCGATCAGTGCTATAAAAATGCACTGATTACTGTATAAATGTCACTGGCAGGGAAGGCGTTAACACTAGGGGGCGATCCTCTGTGTTCTAACTGAAGGGGGGATGGGACTGTCTAGGGGAAATGATAGATCGCTGTTCATACTTTGTAGGAACACACGATCAGTCTCTTCTCCCCTCAGAGAACCAGGATGCGTTTACACACACAGATCTCAGTTCTCGGTGTGTCACAAGTGATTGCAGGAGCCCAGCGGTCATTGCGACCGCCGGGCACTCGCATCGGCTCCGGGGGGCGAGCAGCGGGCACGTGCGCGCGCCCCTAGTGGCCACAGGGCGAAGTGACGTAACATAACGTCGTTTCGCCCAGCCGCGCCATTCTGCCGCAGTAAAGCTGCGGCGGCTGGTCTGTAAGTGGTTAATTTACATATACTACATTTTCACCCCTCTGAGCCCTGCTGTGCTAGGACTGCAATGGGCTGATACCAAATCCAATTTAGGTACTTAAAACATAAAATTATTAAACATTATATCACTAAAAACTGGCACCAGACTGTATTAGAGGCACCTCTAAGTGCCTGAAGACATAATCAATATTTATTTTTCATAGTTGTAGAATGTCCCCTGGAACCCCAGGACCCAAAACTTAATGTACTCATATTCAAACTTCAGATGCCCGTGTTCTGGCCAACCCATCCCCTATTCCTCCCTAACAGCATGTCTGCCAGTCATATTTGTTGGGCAATAGAGATTAAAGTGGAAGTAAACCCTCCTATCATTTTCAGCCAAGGAAGCCGCCATCTTGGCCTCTGTTTAATCTACAACTGCCATGATGCTGCACATGTGATCCGTTATGACACCAGCCATTGGATGGTTTGACAGTTTGGTTGAGAGCACAACCAATGGGATTGTTACATTTCCGGCACATGCTGGAAAGGTAACTGTTTTATAGATGGGTTTACTTCCGCTTTAACAAAGAATGGGCCTGAGCACAAGCATCTTTTTGTAATATGAATAATAGAGCTGAAGGAAACCCTGTCCTAGGCAGTGGCATCTCAAATCTAGTGTTGCTGGGCTATAGTCAGCCCGAGCTCTAATTGATAGTTCGGCTTTTCACAGGTTTTCCCTAAGCTCATTGTTATTGTTTGCTTCTACCTGCTGCTGGGAAGTGTCCCTGGCAATAGTGTAAGAGGAACCAGTAACCTGAGTTATGTATATTTATGTCTCCCTGGCCAACCACTAGGAGTTTTATTGCCAGTGATGCGTGATGGGGAAGGGTATAAATATTTGGTAGCAACCTTGGGGAGTTCTTCTTAATACCCGGGCTCTTCCTGGGGAGGGTTTATTGAAGCTTGGGGTCTGAAGTCTCTTGTTGCCCTGCTGGAGGGTATTTTTAGGGGAGGAAGGTGATGTCCTGGATTGGCACACCAGCAGTGAACCTTCTTTTGCTGAAGAGTGTACCGGAGAGCTAGATAGAAGCTTGGGCCATCGGGTGGTTCACCTGAGGAGTAAATGTGCCACATAGAAGCTGCTTTATGGTCTGAAAAGTACAAAGTGGCTGTCTGGCTTAACCTCTAGCTGACCAGCGCGTGACACGATGTACGTCGGCACAATGGCACGGCTGGGCTAATGGGCGTACAGGTACGTCCCCTTTAAATTGCGGCATTGTGGGCTTGCGTGTGCCAACCACATACTCAGTGACCGTGCCCACGTGTCCCATGGACTCAATGTCTGCCGAGGGCCCGCGATCGTGTCATGGAGGGAAAGAACGGGGAGGTGCCTTTGTAAACAAGGCATTTCCTCGTTCTGCCTAGTGACATGACAGGGATCTACTGCTCTCTGTGATCGGGAGCAATGATCCCTGCATGTCAGTGGTAGCCCATCCCCCCCACAGTTAGAACACCTCCCTAGGACACACTTAACTCCTTGATTGCCCCCTAGTGTTTAACTCCTTCCCTGCCAGTGTCATTTATACAGTAATCAGTGCATTTTTATAGCGCTGTATAAATGACAATGGTCCCAAAATGGTGTAAAAAATATCCAATGTGTCTGCCATAATGTCGCAGTCACGATAAAAATTGCAGAGTGCCGCCATTACTAATAAAATAATAATAATTATAAAAATGCCATAAATCTATCCCCTATTTTGTAGATGCTATAAGTTTTGCGCAAACCCATCAATATATGCTTACTGCGATTTTTTTTTACCAAAAATATGTAGAAGAATACATATCGGCCTAAACTGAGAAAGAAATTTGTTTTTTTATATATTTTTGGGGGATATATTGCTTTTTTTCAAAATTGGCGCTTTTTTTTGTTTATAGCGCAAAAAATAAAAACCGCAGAGGTGATCAAATACACCAAAAGAAAGCTCTATTTGTGGGAAAAAAAGGACATCAATTTTGTTTGGGTGCAACATCGCACGACCACGCAATTGTCAGTTAAAGCGACGCAGTGCCGAATCGCAAAAAGTGCTCTGGTCAGGAAGGGGTAATCCTTCCGGGGCTGAAGTGGTTAAAGTCCTTTTTCTGTATTGCCTGTGAGTGGTGATAGAAGGTCTGTATTTTTGGTCTTTTTGAATGTCTTGTGCCCTAATCCCCCTATTCCTGAGTGTATTGGTCCTTTAATAAATTCTGTAACTAAAGTAAATAGTATCTACTTTCTCAAAGTGTCACTAAAGGCAAAACTTTTTTTAAATTCATTTTGGATAAAGTAAGGAAGGGTTATAATCCCATCAGGGTTTTTTTCACTTCCTGTCCCACAGCAAAAAGAGGAAGTGAGAGGAAATCACTAGAACTAGTGATCCCATTGGAAGATTCCCCCTTTCTTCTTGTTCCGATGTCAATCCAAACTTTGGGATTTTCTTTTACTTTCACTTTCAGTGATAATAGTAAGCAGGATAAATTGAGAGGCTGAATCTCCCTAACAGGGACACAGGCAGAAATAAAAACTGACAGGTGTTCTAATCCCTCTCCACTCTATCCAAAACTAAAAATAAAATGTTGCCTTCAGTGATACTAAAGTCTATTTTTTTTTAGTTAAAAAAATAACAAACATGTCATACTTACTTGCTCTGCGCAGTTGATTTTGAACATAGCAGCCCGGATCCTCCTCTTCTCGGGTCCCTCTTTGGCTCTCCTGGCCCCTTCTTCCTGTTGAATGCCCCCACCGCAAGCAGCTTGCTATGGGGGCACCCGAGCCAACCCACAGCTCCGTGTGTCCATTCAGACACGGAGCCGCAGCCCGGATCTGCCCCTTTCTCTCCTCATTGGCTGACTGACTTTGATTGACAGCAGTGGGAGCCAATAGCCCTGTGCTGCTGTCTCAGCCAATGAGGAAGGGAGCACCAGGCAGCCAAGACACTCCTGCAACATTGCTGGATCTACATGGAGCTCAGGTAAATATTAGAGGGGCTGAGGGGAGCTGCTGCGCACAGAAGGTTTTTTATCTTAATTTATATCAGCCATTGGAAATTTTTTCTCCTAATGCATAAAATGCATTAGGATAAAAAACCCTCTGCCTTTACAACCACTTAAAGGATTTTGCCCCACGGTGAAATGCCAGTTCAACAAGCAACACGGGGGTCCCTAACTGTCTTCAGGGGGTAAGAGGGTGCTACAGAGCTCTTTAGGTTTTGTGTAGCTGGAGCACCTTGGAAATAAAATTGAAGATGATTCAAGTCGACATATGACAGTGTTTAACCACTTCAGCCCCGGAAGGATTTACCCCCTTCCTGACCAGAGCTTTTTTTTGCGATTCGGCACTGCGTCGCTTTAACTGACAAGTGCGCGGTCGTGCGACATGGCTCCCAAACAAAATTGACGTCCTTTTTCCCCCACAAGTAGAGCTTTCTTTTGGTGGTATTTGATCACCTCTGCGTTTTTATTTTTTGCGCTATAAACAAAATAAGAGCAACAATTTTGAAAAAAAACACATTATTTTTTACATTTTGCTATAATAAATATCCCCCAAAAAATATATAAAAAAAACATTTTTTTTCCTCAGTTTAGGCCGATATGTATTCTTCTACATATTTTTGGTAAAAAAAAAAAAATCTCAATAAGCGATTAAGTTTTTTGGTTTGCGCAAAAGTTATAGCGTTTACAAAATAGGGGATAGTTTTATGGCATTTTTTTTTTAATAATTTTTTTTTTTTTCTGGTAATGGCGACGATTAGTGATTTTTATTGTGACTTCGACATTATGGCGGACATGTCGGACATTTTTTACACATTTTTGGGACCACTGTCATTTATACAGCAATCAGTGCTATAAAAATGCACTGATTCCTGTGTAAATGACACTGGCAGTGAAGAGGTTAACCACTAGGGGGCAGGAAGGGGTTAAGTCAGTACTAGGGATGTGTTCTAACTGTAGGGGGGATGGGCTGTGTGTGACACGTCACTGATCTCTGCTCCCGATGACAGGGAGCAGAGATCAGTGACACTTGTCACTAGGCAGAACGGGGAGATGCTGTTTAAATCAGCATCTCCCCGTTCGTCGTCTCCGTGAGGCGATTGCGGGTATCCCTGTGGCGATCGAGTCCGTAGGACCCGCGACCCGACTCACGGAGCTCACGGTAGGCGAGCGCGCACGGCGGCAAATTCAAAGTAATGTACGGGTACGTTACTTTGCTCAGCCGTGCCATTCTGCCAACCTATATCTACAGGAGGCGGTCGGCAAGTATTTAACATGGATTCCAATGGCCCTAGTTCACACCAGTGCAGTGTGTTCCAGTGCAATCAACAAAAGTAGAACATGTTGCATTTTTTATGTATGGATAGCATCTGGAATGTGGCAAAATGCATCAAAAGTGCCCCAGAACATGCATGCCCTCAGTTGAGATGAAGGAAAAAAAAAGAGGGGAAAAAATGCACCAGAGTGCATCAAAACACAGAAATTGTGGTGTGAACTGGCCATTACTGCATGATGATCTACTATGGAACTGGGTTCTCTATTTCAGACTTCAAGCACACCATGGAAAACTGAAAGGAAGAGTTTGATTGGCTGTTTTGGGGAACAGTTAGACACTTTCATGGATACATGCACCCTTTAAATGCTGACACTCCCTGTCAAAATCTTACTGTAAACTACAAGTAATTAGTGAATTTCTAATAAAGGATACAAAACTATTACTGTCGTTAGGTTTTTGGGCCTTTGCCATGTGTCAGGGTGGGCCTTTCAAAATATTACACAGAAAAACATGTGGAGGCAAAGAAATAAAAATCCTAATAACTCAAAATGCTACAAAGCAAAGGCAGTCATGAAAACAATTTTGTATCATAAAGAAACCACTCAAGAGACAGGATAATTACTCATTTATATCAGCCATTGGAAGTTTGTCATGATTAAATATCCCAGAATTAGCAAAGCTTGGAGATTAGCTCATAATTACAACCATTTTGTAACTGCTGGGTCATCCCACACACAAAAACCTTCTAGAAAGTGACACGTTTATTAACATTTAACAGAACATTTTCACTGGCCATGTTTTTTTTTTTTTTTGCGAGATTCTTATCAGGCTATTAGTTAATTTTGGAAGTGAAATGTTTTAGAACAACACATTGTTCAAAAGATGAAAGGCTTCTGAGAATCAGAGAGTCTGAATTCCATCCAGGCAGTGTTTAAATGATTCCTTTTCTCTTTAGGTCAGAAAATCCTCTGTAAATTCTTCAATAGTTTGTTTGATAGACAAGATGGCACCACCATGAGGGAACGCCGAGCCAAGACTGCTTCAAAAAGCTGAAACGTAAGAGGCTGAAATTAGTTATCTCTTCACAAATGTTAGGGAGGGGGGGGGGGGGGGGGGGGGAGGAGAAGAGAAAAAACGTGGACAAATGTTTCCAATTTAATATTGATGGGTGGTATGAGGTGGTAGAAATTTATCTCACAACTCAGAGATCTGAGTTGTTGAGCATATTGGATTAATAAAACTACTTCAGTTTTTTGGATTTGTTTGAAACATGCTGATTATCAATCTAAGGTTGTGTAATGTACTTTCCTTGTTGTGAAATGGCAGGAAGTTCTAAAATATGCACATCCACACACCCAACTTCTAAGAGACACACTGGAACGTGGAGGACTTTATGGGTTATTATATGGAGAGCATAGCAGCTTTTGTGATGTAACTGTAATGTTGAAGGCTTGTGTTTGGTTTAATGCTAAAAGCGTAACAATATCCGTATTATCTAAAGGGCTGCTATTGGGCCTGGGGTTCCCCAGGTCTACAGTCATAATCCACATACATTTTTTGGATCCTTTGTCCCATGCAACCGTGTAAATCCCTGCATCTTGGTTAGCTTATTTCAACATCAATCAGAGTTGGGACTTTACCCAAGGCCCAAGAGGAGAAACTTTCTATATTCAACAAACTCCAAAGCCCATTGCCTAAGGAACTACAAAAAACCCAGGTACTGCAGAAAATCTTTTTTAAATAAAGTTAAAATTCCAACATTATGCTTTAACATGCAACATTTTTTTATTTTAATTTAAAACATCAAACATAATAGTTAAAGAGACCCCATCAGTCTCTAAAACAAATCCTACCTAAAGTTCCCTGTAAGAGAAGGGCCATTATACTCAGCATGGGGGAGATTTACTAAAACTGGTGCACGCAGAGTCTGCTGGAGCTGTGAATAGTAACCATCAGCTTCCAACTTCAGCTCTATCAATTAAGTTTTGACAATAAAATCTAGAAGCTGATTGGTTACTATGCACAGCTTCACCAGATTCCGTGTGCACCAGTTTAAGTAAATCTCGCCCATCATGTGTCTCCTACTTACCCTCTTTTCCTGTGTGGGAGCCTCCGGCCTCCGCAGACTCTACCATTTAAAGGAAACTAAAAAAAAAAAACTTTTTTTTTTTTGTTGGATAGAGTGGAGATGGATTAGAATATCTGTCAGTTTTTATTTCTGTCTGTGTCCTCTCAATTCGTCTTGGTTCCCATTATCATTGAAAGTAACAGGAAAAGAAATTCCCAAATTTTGGGTTATCCCCAGAAAAGTAATAGAGGGGAAATCTTCCAATGGGGACACTAGTTCTGGTGACCTTGGGGTCGCCAAGGAATTCCCTTAATTTGCAGGGATTTTCCCTCACTTCCTGTTTGGCTACGAGACAGGAAGTGAAAAGAAATCTCCGCAATGGGACACAGATGGCAAAAAAAAAAAAAAATCTGAAAGGGGTTATGACCCTCCCTTATTCTATCCAAAATGAAAAAAAAAAGTTTTGCCTATAGTTCTACTTTATTGCTTCTGATAGAATTACATGCTTGTATTCCCCACCCCAACCTTTGGCTTTTTCCTCTCATCCATACATCAATGCTGAGACCTGCAGGGGTCAGAGAAAGGAACCACAGCAGGCGACTGTGAACTCAGCCATCCGAAATTACTGGAAGTATCGAATGCCAAAGAAGAGATAGGAAACAGGCTTGTGGAGAGGTTTTTCTTTAGGCATTTCTTTAGGCAGTCCCCGAGTTACAAACATTTGACTTACACACGACTCATACTTACAAACGGAGGGAGACAACAGGAAGTGAGAGGAAATCTACCCCTTGGAAGGGTAATTCACACCTGTAAGAGTTATCATGTGAAAAAGGTACCTCCACTCTAATGCCCCGTACACGCGGTCGGACTTTGTTCCATGGATTTTTTCCGACGGATGTTGGCTCAAACTTGTCTTGCATACACAAGGTCACACAAAGTTGTCGGAAAATCCGATCATTCTGAACGCGGTGACGTAAAACACGTACGTCGGGACTATAAACGGGGCAGTGGCCAATAGCTTTCATCTCTTTAGTTATTCTGAGCATGCGTGGCACTTTGTGCGTTGGATTTGTATACACACGATCGGAATTTCCGACAACGGATTTTGTTGTCGGAAAATTTTATATCCTGCTCTCAAACGTTGTGTGTCGGAAAATCCGATGGAAAATGTGTGATGGAGCCTACACATGGTCGGAATTTCCGACAACAAGTTCCTATCACACATTTTCCGTCGGAAAATCCGACCGTGTGTACGGGGCATAAACCTTTATCACCAATCCTTGTTTCCACAACAACCCCCAATTTTCAAAATCCAATTTTCTCAGGGACAGAAAGAGAGGTGAAATCTTCTGAACAGGGGCACAGACAGCAAACCAAACCAAACATTACAGGGGTGCTAACTCTTCCCTATGCTATCCAAAAAACATTTTTTTTTTTTGGCTGGCGTTACACTTAAAAAATGTACCAGTTCCAATTTACATACAAATTCAACTTAAACCCCATCCACTTTTGCTTGAAGGCTCCATAATACCCACTCTAATTACTGTCTTTACCTAAAGGAAGCTTGCTTCCCATTGGAAGTTTACTGGGACTTGGATGCCCCATAACTGATGAGAAGCATATGCATTCAACATTTCAATTATGATAATCTTGTTTCAAAAATGACACAAAAAAACTTCAGTTTGGAAGTCCAATTTCATATATGTCCTAAACCAACAACAATCTAAAACCTGTGCCATTCACAAGTAGACTGTGAGCATCTTGAGAATAATGAACTGAGCCTAAAACCTGGCCCTTACCATGAGTGTCAGGCAGAAATTTAACTATACAAGCAAAACCCATATGAGGGGATAAACAGTTACAAATTACCAAAGCTAAACCCGCTAATAAAACTGTGACACCCTCTAAACTATAAGACAGTGGTCAGCATTCTCTTCAGGTGTCTATAATCTTCAAGGTCAGTGTCTGCCCCAGCATTACACCAAATAGCTCAACTCCAACTTCACATATGACTATCTAATCAAATCACAAATTAATCTAGATAAAATCAAATTACATAGAAGCCTGCACAATCCTTTGAAATGTCATGCTCCCAGCAGCCAGGGCCTTTCACTAAGGATCATCAGGACAAGAGTTTGATGCCTGAATGGATCAAAGGCTGGAACAGCTTCTCAGAATGGGTTTGCCAGGAACAGCAACTGGGATCAAGCTAAAGTCAAAACCAGGAGGAAACTACTACAGGCAGTGGAAGTTCAAGGTAAAAGGCAAGGACAAGAAAAGACCCTATCATAAGCATTTACATACTCATCGGTATTCTCAGCCCTGCCCATCAAAAATACACTGTTCCCGTTGTATTATTAGTAATGTTAAACAAAAGAAAAATCCAACAAGATGAACGAGATCCACTCATAATGACCACACTGAGTAGGAGAACATGGGGAATCTGGTGCAAAGATCTCCTCCATAAAGTACTACAGATACAATGTAAGTAGCTGGTAGGTACTTCATCTTGTCAGTGCCTATTGAAAACGTAAATATCAGGGAAGAGAAGCTCTATAAAGCAAATCTCTAGGTAAATTTATTTCCCCTCCACCTAACCCACTTCCACCCTTTACAATATTTAAAAAAATAAAAACTTCCTGCCCCCACTTCCAATAGTGGTGACATGACTTCAGCGTCAGGTCACCATGACTGTGAGAATCCCAGCAATGGTTTCTTCTTACAGCCAATGGGAAGCATTCATGTGGGCACTTGAAGAACACACCCGCACCGCAGACCTGAAAAAGGACACGATACCCATCATATCACGTGCACTCAGATACGAATGTAGAGTAATTAGGTTAATTTTTCTTTTTTAAATAAAGGATGTCGATTAGTTAAGGCTGCCCCCACCCAGAATTCAGTTTTAATCAACACCTATGCTCACAAAATTATCTATGCCTTTTCTTCTCACAGTCTTCCAGTGTTTTTTTATTATGTAATGCAAGGAACCTTGTCGAGTTTAGAATGGCTTTTTATTTTTACATAAGTTGCACATTTAACTGCATGGTGTGAAGTTTATATGAACCTCTTCCTAGAATAGTAGTCTAGGAACACTGGACTCTGTGTTTTTTGGATGGCGCGTTGTTCTCATTGGTGTGAAAACTCATTTCAAATTTTGTCTGCGGTATTTGGTTGGTGTAGAATTCATCTTGTTGACAGCCCCAAAACTTCTGTGAAATAAGTCTGCAGGAATGTAAAATAATGAATGTCGAAAAAAATCTACTATAGATAATATATCCCAGGTGATGCCGGTAATTACAATTTCAAGTGTTGCAGAGGCAACACCATGTGGTGACAGTCCTGCTGTTAATAGCTGAACTGGAGGAGAGGAAAGTGGAGGAGTTGCCATAAAGCTTAAATGTGCACCTTTTTTTTAGACGACAGCAGAAAAAGCAAAGTAGTAGTGTACAGTAGGTAAATGGGGGTAGGAATTTATATCTGGGGATAGCCGAGTAGACTGTGGTCAGCAGTCTCTTGAATGGGGGACTATATTGTTAACAACTTTGTATGAAATGATGATAGAATATCATAACCAATCTAGGGTTGCCACATGTTTTGGAACTTAGAGAGTGTATGGCTTTGTTCACATGGACTGCCAGGGGGGTATAAAATAAGGTGGATAAGTCACAGTTGTATCACCCTCGACTGCCCACTGAAACACAGAAATGCAGCCACCCAGGTCCATATACATTTGGCTGGCGGTAGCACCGCCAAACAAAACCCATTCAAGTGAATGGATTTGCAACCATGTGCAAAGAACGTGGCTGCGGCGTGGTAGGTCGGCATTTTATGGTGGGGGAAGCAATATATTACCTCCTCACCCCCTGTCAAACGCCTTCTGAAAATTGATCAACTACCGATCACATTACAGAGGGGCGGCAATGTTAGCAGAATGTGTGAAGGAACCCCAGGACTCTTAGTGGCTGTAAAGAAATGCATGAGGTGTCGAAATTGGTTTGCCATGCAACCCTAAAACAGCACCGTTTTATTTTACATACCATAACCATAAATAGTTTTACATTAGATGTGTGAATCAATTAATGTTAATAAAGCCACCAGATTAGATGGCTTATACCCATGGGTCCGCAAAGGACTGAGCTCAGTTATTATTAAGCCATTGTTTCTCATTTCTGGAGCCATGTTACAGACTGGCTTGTTACCAACAGACTAGCATTAAGCAAATATGTCATTTAAATATAAAAAAAAGCTATCAAGGTTTTCACCCAGGAACTACAGGCCTATAATTCACCATCTGTTATAGAAAATATATTTTAGTGGTTGCTAAGGGACCTCATACAAGAGTATGTGATATAAAATAATATCATAAGTGATAGCCAGCATGGATTTATAAAAGACAGATGTGGTCAAACAAACCCACTTTCTTTTCCTAAGGAAAGAAGCATAAACGTGTACAGGATTGCAGGATCATAGCTAAGGATGAAGGGGAATTCAGATTTACTAATGTATTTAAATCAGTTTTTCACAGGCACCCAATGTGTAACCTGAAATATACTGTATATTTGGCCAAAATTTAAAAAATGGCTCAGTACATTGAGTCAAATGACTCTTCAATACAAATCCAGAGAGCTTGTAACTTGCTGTTTGAGCTCCCAACTCTGCCTTTTGCTGTACTAAAATCCCAAGCAGTTGGTGTATTCCTTCCTAGAAAATCTCTCCATATCATAAAGAGAAGGTGAGTGGGAGGTATTCTGTAGTCCAAATAAAGAGCACACATTCCCTAGGATGACAACACTGCTCCTCCACAAAACCAGTAATGTGAGCGAACATTGTCACCCTAGAACAGGAAATGTGTTGTTGTCAGGTTTACAAGCTAAAGAAAAAGAAAAGCTAATGCAGCCACCTCACAAAGACTTGAAAGGTGCAATATATCACATTTTTGTTTTTGGGTCTAGATACGCTTTTAAATCTTTTTGTTCAGAACATTAAGGCCTAGTCATAGATGGATCGAAATTCAGCCGGTTCAGCAGGGACCGGACAAACCTCAATTCATGTATGGTAATCCAAGTTGGAAAGCTTCTTATTCAGCAGCTGCAGCCAATTGGCCACCTCGATTTTGTGGATGGAGGAATCCTTTTGTTTTTGTTTTTTTATCAGCCTGCTGGCTGGTTAAAAACAACAAGTCATTTATGGCCACCTTAAGATTACCTAAAAAAGAAAAATACTAAATATGCACAAGGGGCGTTACTTAATTCAGTGTGATGTGCCTTGTTCTTCTGTTATCTGGATCAGTAGTAATTTTCTTTTCTTGATGCCCCCCCACCTCCATCGCTGTAAACTTCCGAAGTGAGGAGTTGTCACAGGTACTCGTCAAGAGTGCCTGACTATGTCCACCCTTTCCATCCAGCTTCTCCATTCATAGAAGTAGTATTCAAGGTTCCATAAAAGAAATGTGATCTATGAATGGAGGGGGTGGACCCTTCAATCATCCTCCTCTGCTCCATTCATAGATCCTTATATATTAACTCCTTCAAGCCGACGTAACACATATATGCGGCCTCACGGAAGTGGGCTTTTTTCCATGGGACCACATATATGTGTTTCTCCCTTTGTGCTGGGAGTGCACCGTGCGTGCTAATGATCGGGACCCGGATCTCCCAGTTCTGGGTCACCTGATTGCTGTGGTAGCCTCTGAATAGCTACCACAGTGATCAGTCACTGTGTTTTTTTATTTCTGTGAATAAAGAAGAAAGATACAATATATATCTTTCTCATTCCTCGCAAAAAGAAAAAAAAAGCATTTGTTTAAAAAAATTAAAAATAAATAAATAATAAAAAGAAAGAAAGAAAGAAAGAAAAATACCTAGATCTAGGTTTGGTCTAGGTCAGTGCCAGGGTTAGTGTTTTGGCCAAGTAAAAGTCAAAGGTCAGGGTCAGTATATTTTGGACAGGGTTTTTAATAAATTAGCATCAGTGTTAGTTAGTGTCGTGTTTTAGGTAGGCCAAAGAAAAACAAAAATGCGCATCATTACTCCTGGGCTGTACTACGGGTACAAACAACAAATAACATGCACATATGTGGTATCATAAGTGGCAGGCCGTCCATTTGGGCGACTGGATGCCGCCCCCTCTCTCCTCGCCAACCCCTATATGCAGTGGATAGATTCATGCATAGGGCACCGGCACATGAATTACAGCAGCCAGGTTTTTTTTTTAAGCACCTGATTAGAGCCAGAGGCTCTAATAGGCGTCAAAATAGTGAGGGCTAGGGTCGCAGAGGTTGCGTCCGGAGCCCACCCAGGTGTGTTGCAACAGCAAATCAATATTCGCTGTTGCAACACTGATCCCCCTCCTGGCCAATTGGGAAGCAGGTATGAAACCCATTTTCCGATTGGCCAAAACGTCAGGCTATTGGATGCCTAGCGCCGGGAGGAGCAGAGAGGAGACACACCCTGGAAGCTGCTGTTGGAGAGGACACCGGAGCAGCTTTCACTGAGCCCGCCACGCTGGAAGATGGCCGCATCAGCTCCGACCACTGCTCTCACCGCCCGCATCCAGGGTAAGGACAGCAGGTGGTGGTGGGGGTGTTAGTCCAAAACAGGTGAACGGTGTAGGAATTACAACAGTTTGTATATGTGCCTCCCACTTTTTAAGGGACCAAAAGTAATGGGACAGATTAACAATCATCCATCAAACTTTCACTTTTTAATACTTGGTTGCAAATCCTTTGCAGTCAATTACAGCCTGAAGTCTGGAATGCATAGACATCACCAGACGCTGGGTTTCATCCCTGGTGATGCTCTGCCAGGCCTCTACTGCAACTGTCTTCAGTTCCTGCTTGTTCTTGGCGCATTTTCCCTTCAGTTTTGTCTTCAGCAAGTGAAATGCATGCTCAATCGGATTCAGGTCAGGTGATTGACTTGGCCATTGCATAACATTCCACTTCTTTCCCTTAAAAAACTCTTTGGTTGCTTTCGCAGTATGATTCGGGTCATTGTCCATCTGCACTGTGATGCGCCGTCCAATGAGTTCTGAAGCATTTTGCTGAATATGAGCAGATAATATTGCCCGAAACACTTCAGAATTCATCCTGCTGCTTTTGTCAGCAGTCACATCATCAATAAATACAAGAGACCCAGTTCCATTTGCAGCCATACATGCCCACGCCATGACACTACCACCACCATGCTTCACTGATGAGGTGGTATGCTTTGGATCATGAGCAGTTCCTTTCCTTCTCCATACTCTTCTCTTCCCATCACTCTGGTACAATCTGATCTTGGTCTCATCTGTCCATAGGATGTTGTTCCAGAACTGTGAAAGCTTTTTTAGATGTTGTCTGGCAAACTCTAATCTGGTCTTCCTCTTTTTGAGGCTCACCAATGGTTTACATCTTGTGGTGAACCCTCTGTACTCACTTTGGTGAAGTCTTCTCTTGAATGTTGACTTTGACACCCATGCACCTACCTCCAGGAGAGTGTTCTTGATCTGGCCAACTGTTGTGAAGGGTGTTTTCTTCACCAGGAAAAGAATTCTTCGGTCATCCACCACAGTTGTTTTCCATAGTCTTCCGGGTCTTTTGGTGTTGCTGAGCTCACCCATGCGTTCTTTCTTTTTAAGGATGTTCCAAACAATTGATTTGGCCACACCTAATGTTTTTTGCTATCTCTCTGATGGGTTTGTTTTGTTTTTTTCAGCCTAATGACGGATTGCTTCACTGACAGTGACAGCTCTTTGGATCTCATATTGAGAGTTGACAGCAACAGATTCCAAATGCAAATAGCACACTTGAAATGAACTCTGGACCTTTTATCTGCTCCTTGTAAATGGGATAATGAGGGAATAACACACACCTGGCCATGGAACAACTGAGCAGCCAATTGTCCCATTACTTTTGGTCCCTTAAAAAGTGGGAGGCACATATACAAACTGTTGTAATTCCTACACCGTTCATCTGATTTATATGTAAATACCCTCAAATTAAAGCTGAAAGTCTGCAGTTAAAGCACATCCTGTTCATTTCATTTCAATTCTATTGTGGTGGTGTATAGAGCCAAAAAGATTAGAATTGTGTCAATGTCCCAATATTAATGGACCTGACTGTACAAAGCATTTGTGCAACTCTTACTGGACACAAATTCACAAGTAAGATTTTATGAGACTGAAAAAAATGCATTGAATAGCCAATAAGTGAATAAGGAGCATGGCTATGTCAGTCCGCGAATAGGGGAGGTTACATACACCCCTATACCCAAAGCCCCATCCTGTTAGAGCATTGGAGCAAGAGCTCTAAATGCTTGCATAAGACAGCAAAAGAGTGCGGACTGGTAAGAATACGTTGCTAGGGTGCAGGCTACCATTAGACACTGTCATGGCCCTAAATGAGCGCAGCAACAGCGTTAATTTAATATCTTGTTTGAAGCATGCCCAATGCTGGCTATAAATAGTTAATATGAAATGTTTTTAGCACATAATGATGAGCAAAATAATAAAGAATACAGACATAAACAAGTAATATTTAAAGTGTTACTAAACATAGTAATATGAAAATAGTCCCCCCCCCAGTGCCCACAGCTTATAAATATTAAAATACTGCCACTATATACCTTTTTGGATGATCCGTATAGCACAGTTACATGATAAGCTACATAATTTCTCCAGTGCTGAGAGTTCAGGTAGGAGGAGATTTCCACTACTGCCTGTATACATGCCCATATGTGTGATGTCAATATCATGTGCAGGTCAGCTACCCTGCCTGTGTTAGCTGGCCTTCCCCAGATAGACAGTGCAGGAGGGGAGGATCTGTGCATACAGGATAAAACAGCCTTTTACACAATGCAAAGGATTAACCCCTTAAGTTCCACAGTGAGTATAACAAGCGTGCTATGCTGCATATACAGACTGATTTTACTGTTGTGGGTTTAGTAACACTTTAAATTCTGTAATCTGTAACAGAACGTAGGATTCACTCTATCATATTGTGGTAATGCATAGTACCACATATCAAATATATTGCTGCATTGCAATGCTATTCATTTTGAATGCCAATCCAATGCACCTTTGTTATAGAGTGCAAAAAAAAACAGTCATGTGCAGTTTCAGGCACATTAGGGAATGTTGGCAGCCCATTCATTTTAAATGGGCAGCCTTAATGCAACGCACAATAATATGCAATAAAACATGATTTTGGGAATATTAGGGTGTGCTGTCGGCTCATTCATTTTGACTTGGCAACACACATCACTGGGTGACATAATACACGTTAAAGCACTGTAAAGAAGTAAATGGTCCCTCAGTTTATCCTGCCATCACAAGACTTCCCACATACATGCTATAAAACATTACAAAAATTGTTGCAGAAGTTGAAGAATTGCACCTTCCATCTAAGCCTTCACACACAGGCCTTTTGCTTTGTGACAGATTTCTATGAAAAAGTGTTACTAAAAGTGTCTGAGACTCCTGTAGCAGCGCCAGGTGCACTGGAAACAAAGACGGTTTTAGTATGGGTGGCTTGTCTGTTATAAAGGGATAACTTGTCTTTTCCTGTCAAACATCCAGAATGAACTGTAAGACCTTCAGGGCTAAAATTCCATCAGCCTGGAGAGAACGTATTTGTGATTTTTTTTTTCATTATAATGTCAATTGCTTAAATTCCCAAGTGATCATGTTTTATATAAAGTCCTGAAAAAGGGATACTATAAACAGGTTGGAATGAGAATGAGATCATGCAACCAATTTTCACTCAATTATTTTAGAATTGTGTATTGTAACAAATAATCGACCTCTTAACTGTTAAAGGGCAAGGTATGTACTCTAACCCCCCCCCCCATCCTTTCTGCACTATATGGCTGCATAGAACGCAAGAGAAAGGATGACAACTTCATCTAGAGCTGCAGTTCTGAGGTCCTGCAGGTTACTTATGTTTCTATAATTCTAAATATAAGAATGCATTTTTCATTTAACGAAGTTGTAAACCTCAGACATAAAAAATGAACAAAGCACATCCCACTATAGTGTGTACTAACCTATGAGCCCACGTCGCCGAGCTACGACCTTCAAAGCTTAATTTTTTTATTTTATTTTTTTTTATGTTACTGGCAGGTGAGGCCCTGCCTCCCCTGCCTCCCCTGACTGTACGTCCCTGCTCTGCACCCATCCCAGACTGCTGCATCTCAATCCTCTCAAGCGTGCCTCACAGTCCTCCCGACTGTGTGAACACTCACTAGCCCTCTTGGCTGACTCTGTGGAACTACTGGAGGCTTGCCTGGCAGTGCTCTCCCACTGTCCTCTCTTGCACCTCCTGTGTCTCCTGGTCAAGACATCTCTGTGGGTTGTAAGAGGGTCTGTCAGCACTCAAGCCCAAGCCCAAGGTCACCCCCTCCCCAGACTGGGGAGCTCCCCCAAAGGCCCCCGACAGCCTAAAACTCTATCTCCATCCTCCACCCGATCAACTCCTCCCCAACTGGGCTGACCCTGGGTATTTAAGGAGGCCTGCCTCCTACCAATCCAGATTGGGGATTGGTCAGAGCTCCTCAGAACACTCCCCTTTCCACCTCTCTTTCCAGAAAACACCAGAACATTCTGGAAAGAAGTGGGAGATCAAAACACACCCAAGCTTAGCTCTCAGCCAAGCCTGGAAATTTACCTACTCTCAACAAAAAGGCACTATTACTCCTAGCACACTAGAGTGTGACACATATGTTATAAGAGTCTACTCTACTCTTACAGTATTAATGACATTTCCTCTGATGTTAGGAAGAGATGGGTAATCTTTCTACTAGAAACGAAAACAAATTCTTTTTTTTTAATCAACAAAAAGGTTTTTATTAATGAAAAAACAAGGCACTACAAGGTATAATTGGAGTAGGAAAAATGATTTGGGAGTTTGGGCCCCACCCCAGACTCACCAAGAAAGAAGCGGCAAGAAGTGGCAAGTGGACTATTGCGGTACATATACAAGGGGTATAGCTAATAATGCAAATCACTGGTAAAATTCACTAAATTTTATTCATACAAAAATAGCAAAAATACAACAAGACATAAAATTTAAAAAGGTTCAGATTATATTTCAACATGTTTCGCGGGTTTACCGCTTCATCAGGACAATACATCTGTAAAAATAGATCAAATTACAAAAATAAATGCCATGTAAAGGGTTTGTTACACAATTGTAAAATGGGGAAGGTGAAATGGATGATAGTACTGCTTACCCGAGCCTCAGGGGTTGTGTAGCAATGAGGCAGCCCGGCTGAGCCCCCCCCCTTTCCCCCCTTTCTCCCCCCCCCTTTTTTTCTTTCCCCTCTTTCCCTGTCCTATCTCTCCGTCACCCCATCCACCCCCCTTTTTTCCTCTTTTCTATCCTACATTTTGACATGATTTTCTTACATGCTGGTATGTTCTTTCTATTTCTGTTGCTCTGCTATCACCTCACCTTCATGACTGACATTTGGATTGATCATATGATCATTTATCCTCATATCACTCTATTTAGACCTTGGCCGGTGTCTTATATTCGCTTCCCAATCCCTGGGGGAGGCTCAGCCGGGCTGCCTCAGTGCTACACAACCCCTGAGGCTCGGGTAAGCAGTACTATCATTCATTTCACCTTCCCCATTTTACAATTGTATAACAAACCCTTTACATGGCATTTATTTTTGTAATTTGATCTATTTTTACAGATGTATTGTCCTGATAAAGCGGTAAACCCACGAAACATGTTGAAATATCATCTGAACCTTTTTAAATTTTTTGTCTTGTTGTCTTTTTGCTATTTTTGTATGAACAAAATTTTGTGAATTTTACCAGTGATTTACATTATTAGCTATACCCCTTGTATATGTACCACAATAATCCACTTGCCGCTTCTTTCTTGGTGAGTCTGGGTTGGGACCCAAACTCCCAAATCATTTTTCCTAAACTAATTTGGACGATGGTACATCTCATTGAGATATATTTTGTTTATCTTGTATTGTGAGGCCACACACTCTCTACAAGGTATAATTGCATAGGTATACAATCAATGCACAGCAGTATTTTGTATAGTTTAAACAATCTATAGGTATTTGAAGATGTATAACGATCCTATCAATCCCTCATCATAGAAATCATTGTATGATACCCGGAGTTCTCTTGGCACCCGCAACCAAAGGGGGTGCAACAAACAAATAGAGCAGTAAGAAGAAGAAATACATAAAAAAGAAAAAGAAAAAAAATTATAAGATAAAATAACTCTCTTCAGTCTCACTAGCAATGTGAATAGTGGTTGTAATAACATTAAATTACTGGTAGACCTCCTCCGGTAGGCCACTCGTTCTGCCATATGTTTCCAGGAATCCTTATGCCAAAGCTACTATCCCAGTAGCAGGCTATCTAATGCCAGTTGTGGTGGTGCCACATCTGGTGAATTCAGCCAGCTCTAAAATTTTCTTGGTGATTTTCTATGATGATACGTATTTTTTTCTCGGATAAGAGTGGTAGTAACCTGTTGGATCCATTGTGAAATTTTTGGTGCATTTGCCGAGAGCCAAAGACGGGCAATCAGCTTTCTGGCTATATATAGGAACCTCGTGAGGGCAATGCACACCAAAGGGATGTACAGTTCCTCATTAAAGCTCCCCAATAGGCATGTCAGTTGGTCTACTGTCAACTGCACCTGAAAAATGCTATTGATTTTGATTTCAATGGAGCTTCAGTACCTCACCAATTTAGGACATCTCCAGAGCATATGGATAAGATCTCCTGATTAGGCTTGACACTTCAGACAAATAGGGGTGTCCCTCCTGCCCCATTTGTGCAACTGCACCGGCGTACTATACACACGATGCAATATGAACAGATGGGATAGTCTCTGTGCTGCAGATACTGACAATAGTGGTCCCACCTCCAAAATCTGCTCCCATTGTTCCCCATCAATAGGGCCAACATCTCTCTCCCACTTCTCCCTACATGGTAAAAGGTCAGGAGCTTGTATATGTGATAGATGAGTATAGATTCTAGAGATAATCCCTTTCTTCTCAGGTTCAATGAATATAGAATCCAGGAGTTAACAGGTATGCCACATAATTTACAAAGGGGGTAAATTATCGTTAATAGGTACCATCATCCTGAATATGAATAAGACCAAGAAGTGAAGTTGAAAGAGGAACCAGAGCAGGTACCTCTCCAATCGGGTCCTGCCTCTTTCAGGGAAAAAAAGGACTATTGCGGTACCATGAGAAAAAAAAAAACCTTGTGTTAAAAATACATAATTTTATTTCAAAAATAATAATGATAAAAAGTCCTGTGAAGGACATGTATTGTACATATTCATGATTTAACATACACAAACAATGATAATTGTTTACAGCATTGTTGATACTAATTTGGTGTATTTAATGCCCACACAGATTCATGGACAGAGGTTATATAATATGATACTTGCAGACGTGACCTCTACAGTTTCGCGGTCACAGCCGCTTCTTCAGGAGGCGTCTGATAGTACATAATCTATAAGGAAACACAGTACAGTATACTGTGTTTCCTTATAGATTATGTACTATCAGACGCCTCCTGAAGAAGCGGCTGTGACCGCGAAACTGTAGAGGTCACGTCTGCAAGTATCATATTATATAACCTCTGTCCATGAATCTGTGTGGGCATTAAATACACCAAATTAGTATCAACAATGCTGTAAACAATTATCATTGTTTGTGTATGTTAAATCATGAATATGTACAATACATGTCCTTCACAGGACTTTTTATCATTATTATTTTTAAAATAAAATTATGTATTTTTAACACAAGGTTTTTTTTTTCTCATGGTACCGCAATAGTCCTTTTTTTCCCTGAAAGAGGCAGGACCCGATTGGAGAGGTACCTGCTCTGGTTCCTCTTTCAACTTCACTTCTTGGGAATATAGAATCCAGGAATGCTAAGTCGTCTAGTTTCATACTAGAATGTTTACCCTGGCATCTCAGAGCATAATGTAGTTGAACATATTCATAGTGGTGGCCTCTGAGTACGGGGAATTCCCTTATCAATTGAGAGTATGGTTTCAGTGTGGAGCCATCCAGGATTTGATATAGGAATTTAATCCCCGCTCTCTCCCAAATTGGATGATTGGGAACCTTAGCAAGATCCGCGTAGAGGCGACTCCGCCAAATGGGGGTTTGACGCGTATAACCTGTTACTCCAAGTGTACTTTTGACCCCTTTCCATATTTTCATTTGTAGCTCAGTTGTGGGACAATTAAAGGGGGTATTAGGGAATCCCATTTCCATATGAGATAGGGCGGTGCAAGCTACGTCCAAGCCGACAAGAAGACTCCTGGAGGGGTCCCTGAAGGTCTCAAGGTCCCTCCTCGTAAAGTGTTGTAGCTGGGCTGCAAAGTAATACATTTGTGGGTGTTGGACAGCCATTCCACCTTGATCTTTTGGGAGCTGTAGAGTGGAAAGCTTAATAGATGCCACTCCACCTCTCCAAATAAGGGCCCTGAATTGTGAGTCAACCCGTCGGAACCAATATTGTGGTATCCAGATTGGTGCATTATGTAAAACGTACAATAATTGTGGTGCCAAGATCATCTTGATAAGATTTACCCGCCCAGTTACTGATAGTGGTAGCATACTCCAGCTAGCTTGTTTTTGTTGAAATTTCTGTAATATCGGTTTTAGGTTCAGTGTAATGTAGTCCCTTGGGTCTTTTGTCACCACTATACCCAAATATGAAGGAAGGAGGTAACAACCTGTATATGTGAGAGATCGTCCACAAGAGGAGTTAATAGAGGGTCTAATGGCAGAAGAGCCAATTTATGCCAGTTAATGGCAAAGCCCGAGAGCTGCCCGAATTGATTGATTAGGGACACCAGTGCCCTTAGAGAATTACCAGTATCTCCCAAGTACAGCAGTGTATCGTCTGCGTATAATGAGATTTTTTCCTCATTTTGACCGTGCCGGAAGCCCACGATGTTAGGGGTGGCTCGCACCATAGCCGCAAGAAGCTCCAATGCAAGGGAAAACAGCAGGGGAGACAATGAGCACCCTGCTGTGTGCGACAAAACAAAGGAAATGCCTCAGATAGGGTGTCATTAATCCTCACTATTGCTGTGGGGGCAGCGTATAACAGCTGTACCCAAGAAATACATTTATCTCCCAATCCGAATCGACGCAGCACCTCCCACAGATATTTCCACTCCACGCTGTCAAAATCTTTGGCAGCGTCGAGGGAAAAGATGGCTCTGTTATTGGGGTTGTCAACTGGGATCTGAGTGTTAAGGAACAGTCTGCGGATATTCGGTGCCGTAGATCAGGTGGGGATGAAGCCAGATTGGTCAGCGTGGACTAGACCTACCAAAACTCTCGAAAGTCTAGTGGCCAGTACCCAAGCTAGTAGTTTTACATCTGCATTAAGAAGTGAAATAGGCCTGTAGGAGTCAGGTTGTAGAGGATCTTTACCAGGCTTTGGGATGACTACTATAATAGCCTCATTCATAAAGGTGGGCAAACTGCCTTCTTGGAGGGCATCATTCAGGGTTGTCAATAGGGTAGTTAACCACTTAACAACCGGCCCATAGCCAAATGACGGCTACAGGGCGGTTGTTTAACTCTGGGAGGACGTCCAGGGACGTCCTCCCAGAATTCTGCTCTCGCGCGCCCCCTAGGGCGCGCACTCGAGAGCATCCATGGCCGCCGGGTCCAGAGGACCCGGCGCATCACAGATCCCGGTAAATGGCCGCTGATCGCGGCCGTTTACCATGTGATCGCTCCGTCAAATGACGGAGCGATCACATGTAAACAAACCGGCGTCATCTGATGACGCCGGTTCCTCTCCTCCCCTCTGTGTACCGATCGGTACACTGTGAGTGGAGAGGGGGATGGATGGATGGCTGCACAGTGACATCCAGCCAGCCATCCATCCATCCATGCTCAGCCATCCCCAATACTCTGTATGCCCTGCAATGCTCTGCAATGCCCTCTGCAATGCCCCACAGTACTCTGGTATGCCCCACAATACCCCTGCAATACTCTGCCATACCCTGCAATACTCTGCCATACCCTGCAATACCCCTGCAATACTCTGCTATACCCTGCAATACCCCGCAATACTCTGCCATACCCTGCAATACCCCGCCATACTCCGCAATACCCCGCCATACTCCGCAATACTCTGCCATACCCTGGAATACCCCGCAATACTCTGCCATACCCTGGAATACCCCGCAATACTCTGCCATACCCTGGAATACCCCGCAATACTCTGCCATACCCTGGAATACCCCGCAATACTCTGCCATACCCCGCAATACTCTGCCATACCCTGCAATACCCTGAAATACCCCGCAATACTCTGCCATACCCTGCAATACCCCGCAATATCCTGCAATACTCTGCCATACCCCGCAATACCCAGCCATACTCAGTGATACCCAGCCATACTCTGCGATACTCAGTGATACCCAGCCATACTCTGCAATACTCAATGATACCCAGCCATACTCTGCAATACTCAGTGATACCCAGCCATACTCTGCAATACTCAGTGATACCCAGCCATACTCTGCAATACTCAGTGATACCCAGCCATACTCTGCAATACTCAGTGATACCCAGCCATACTCTGCCATACTCTGCCATACCCAGCCATGCTCTGCAATACCCCGCAAAAATCTGCAATACTCTGCCATAACCCGCAATACTCTGCAATACCCCGCAATACCCAGCCATACTCTGCAATACTCGGTGATACCCAGTCATACTCTGCCATACCCAGTCATACTCTGCCATACCCAGTCATACTCGGCGATACCCAGTCATACTCGGCGATACTCTGCAATACCCAGCCATGCTCAGCCATACTCGGCCATGCTCAGCCATACCCGGCCATGCTCAGCCATACCCAGCCTCTGTATGTGGCCAGGCTGTGGAAGTCTCACACATGTGGTATCGCCGTACTCAGGAGGAGTAGGAGAATCTATTTTGGGGTGTCATTTTTGATATGTACATGCTATGTGTTAGAAATATTGTATAAATGGACAACTTTGTGTTAAAAAAAAAAAAGCGTTTTAACCACTTCCGGCCTTCTGTCATACGACGTCCTTGACTTTGTGCGGGGATATCTGAATGATGGGTGCAGCTACAGGCATCATTCAGATATCATCTTTTTCAGCCGGCGATTCCCTACACCATAAGAACAATCATAGCGGCTGTTACACTGCTTGATCGTTCTTACGGGAGGCGAGAGGGGACGTCCCCCCCTCCCGCCGCCCTCCGGTGCTTCTACCGACTCACCGCTACGATCGAAGCCAGGATCTTTTTTTTTTTTTTTTTTTTTTTTATTTCGGGCACAGCCTAGAGGTGAGATTTGGGGTCTTATTGACCCCATATCTCACTGTAAAGAGGACCTGTCATGCCATATTCCTATTACAAGGGATGTTTACATTCCTTGTAATAGGAATAAAAGTGATCAAAAAAATTTTTTGGGGGAAAAAAGTGTCAAACTAAAATAAATAAAGTAAAATGAACAATAAAAAAAAATAAAATTTTTTTTAAAGCGCCCCTGTCCGTGTGCTCGCATGCAGAAGCGAACGCATACGTAAGTCCCGCCCACATATGAAAACGGTGTTCAAACCACACATGTGAGGTATTGCTGCGATTGGTAGAGCGAGAGCAATAATTTTGGCCCTAGACCTCCTCTGTAACTCAAAATTTGTAACCAGTAAAAAATGTTAAAGCGTCGCCTATGGGGATTTTTAAGTGGCGAAGTTTGGCGCCATTCCACAAGCGTGTGCAATTTTGAAAGGTGACATGTTAGGTATCTATTTACTCGGCGTAACTTCATCTTTCATATTATGCAAAAACATTGGGCTAACCTTACTGTTTTGTTTTTTTTTAAAGCAAAAAACTTTTTTTTTTCCAAAAAAAACGCGTTCGAAAAATTGCTGCGCAAATATCGTGCGAGATAAAAAGTTGCAATGACCGCTATTGTATTCTCTAGGGTCTTTGCTAAAAAAACATATATATATAATGTTTTGGGGTTCTATGTAATTTTCTAGCAAATAAATGATGATTTTTACATGTAGGAGAGAAATGTCAGAATTGGCATGGGTGCTCCAGAATGCCTGAAGGTGCTCCCCTGCATGTTGGGCCTCTGTATGTGGCCACGCTGTGTAAAAGTCTCACACATGTGGTATCGCCATACTCAGGAGTAATAGCAGAATGTGTTTGTGGGGGTGCTAATATGACAATTTTATGAAAAAAAAAAAAATTAAAAAAAAAACTTGATTTTGCAAACAATTGTGGGAAAAAATGACAACTTCAAAAAACTCACCATGCATCTTTCTAAATACATTGGAATGTCTTCTTTCCAAAAAGGGGTCATTTGGGGGGTATTTGTACTTTTCTGGCATGTTAGGGTCTCAAGAAATGAGATAGGCCATCAGTACTTCAGGTGTGATCAATTTTCAGATATTGGCACCATAGCTTGTGGACGCTATAACTTTCACAAAGACCAAATAATATACACTAATTTGGGTTATGTTTACCAAAGATATGTAGCGGTATAAATTTTGGCCAAAATATATGAAGAAAAATTACTAATTTTCAAAATTTTATAACAGAAACGAAGAAAAATTAATTTTTTTACAGATTTTTCGGTCTTTTTTCTTTTATAGCGCAAAAAATAAAGAACCCAGCGGTGATTAAATAGCACCAAAAGAAAGCTCTATTTGTGTGAAAAAAAGGACAAAAAATTCGTATAGATACAGTGTTGCATGACTGAGTAATTGTCATTCAAAATGTGAGAGCACCAAAAGCTGAAAATTGGTCTGGTTATTAAGGGGGTTTAAGTGCCCAGTGGTCAAGTGTTTAAAAGAATGTCACCATATTTCCCATATGTTTCCATGGGCAGACCGTCAGCTCCCGGTGATTTGTTGTTCACCATCTGTGCCACTGCCAAAGTAAGCTCCTCCAAAGTTAGTGGTTTATTAAGGGCAGTAAGGCCCTGTTGTGATAACTGAGGGATAGAGCACTGGTCCAAAAATTGGTCCATCTCCTCTTTTGTGGGGTGTACCTTAGACATATACAGATGCTTAAAGAAATCCGAAAACACCCCAGGGACACGAGTCTGATCAGTAACCGTGTCTCCTGCTGAGTTCTGGATGGCGTCAATATGTGTAGTGCCCTGTTAGGCCCTTGCTATTACGATAAGTAAATGACCTGTATTTTCCCCTTAGTTAAAGTATTTTTGCTGGAGAAAAAACATTTGTTTTCCGCTGCAGTATTGAAAAACTGTTGGTACAGGGCCTGTTTTTCCTGCCATTTACGTTTACAAGTCAGGACTGGGGGCAGAAATATACCTTTCCTCAGCTTTGGCAGCCTCGCTTATCACTAAGTTCTCCCATTCTTTAGTTTTAGTTTTGATGGAGGTAATCTGTGTGCCCTTCAGGGCATCCCAAATCACTGCAGACCCTGCCGAGCCCCGGTTGAAAGCTAAAAACGCTTTCAGGGCTTTGAGTTATGGGTCAGATTCTGGGAAAATTGTGAACCAAAAAGGATTTACCTTCCACAGCCTGCACCTGGGACTGGGGACGGCAGTGATCTTAGCGTATAGGAGAGAATGGTCTGATATGTTACGTGGCACATACATCACTGAAGTAGTGAGTGAATGCGCCGGGCTGTTCCCAGGCATAAATCAATTCGTGATAGGAATTTGTACGATACTGAGTAACAGGAATAGCATTGGGCCCTGGGATTTAGGTCCCTCTACACATCTCGTAGGCCAAGTTCTACAAGGAATATAGCAAAGGGACACCCAGCATGGGACTAGCGCTAGTTCCAGATTTAAATTTGTCCATTTTTTATCCATTAGATTATTATAGTCACCCAACACCCAAATAGGGGTGTTGGAATGGAGTGCTATAAATTGTGTTAAGCATTTCAGGCTATCAAAGGAGAAGGGTGGAGGGACGTAGACATTTACAATTATAAATGTCAAACCTGCTAGTTTACATAACAAGAAAATGTACCTTCCCTGGTCGTCAATTAGGGATTGCAGCAACTGAAAGGAGACATTTTGTGAGGTAAGTGTGCTGACTCCCCTGGAATAGGCTGTGTGGGTGGAATGAAACTGAGTGGGATAGCTGTGGCTCTTAAGTGTGGATATGAAGGTAGCCTGCAGGTGATTTTCCTGCAAACACACCACAGATAGTTTGTGAGCCTTTATCGTTGAAAAAAAAAAGCCACCTTTTCACTCCATCACCCAGCCCTCGTATGTTCCATGACACTAAAGTACATTCAGTAGACATCTACTAATAAATTGATATGAAGCTTGCAGGAGCCTATACAAGTATATGGGTGTGTCAAGAGACCCTTCACACTTCCATATAGTATGACCATGAAATATGCGTTTCCAGTTCAGATTCAGGGAAGCATGGGGTGGTGATCACCTGAGCTATATATCCCCATTGGGTTTACCAGCGGACAGAAGAGAAAAAGCATCACGTCCTTTGCAACCGGCAGGGGCCAGGTTAGACAGTATAACAACAACATGAAGTAGCCAAAAAAAAGTTAGAAAGAAAAAAGATTTTGCATCCTGGTGACAGTGAAGGAGCTCAGTTACAGTGAGCATGTCCACGCAGGACTGTAATGGGGGGGCCCAATGTCTCAGTTCAACTCTGATTCAAGTCCAAGTCTTTGGTAAAATATAGTGCAAAGTTATTTCCATCTCTCCGCCTAACAGGAAGAAATAGGGAATGGAAAAGTTTCCTTGGTTCTGCTCCCAGGAGGAGCATATTGAGCTGGAACAAAGAATAACAGGTAGGATATATTCATTCCATAAGTGCTGGCGCCTTTTTGAGGGTATGCTCCATACGATCCAGCCAATGAGATGCGTTTGCAGGATTATCAAAGAATTGTGATTCACCGTTTGCTGCAATTCTAAGCTTGGCTGGGTATAGCATAGCATATGTGACATCATATTTTCACTTTTTTACTTCTGTAAACTTAGCCCTGCAGCGTTGCAGCTCTGCAGAGAAATCTGGGTAGAATGATATGTGGGCGTTATCAATTTTTATAAGATTTCCTTTGGTTCTGGCCTGAAACAGGGTGGTGTCTCAGTCCTTGTAGTTCAGCATCTTGAACAAGAATGGTCTGGGCGGTTCTCCAGGTTTAGGCGGCCTGGGTGGGACTCTGTGGGCCCTTTCCACCGCAAACATGGGGGAGAAGGCGTCTTTGTCAAATGTATTGATCAGCCAGTTCTCTATAAATGCCACAGGGTTCTTTCCCTCTGCCCTTTCGGGTATGCTCACTGCACGGACATTATTGCGTCTCTGCCTGTTCTCCATGTCCTCTAAAAGGGCCTAATGGCCTGTGATGATCGATTGCATATGGCGTACTTCTCTCTGCAGTGGTACAACATCATCCTCCACATTGCTTACTGTCTTCCAGGGCAGCGGTGCGGTCTCGCAACTTCTGCATATCCTGTCTGACTAAATTCAGCTCCAGTTTCACCCCTTTGACCTCTGTAGTTAGGGTTAGACATGTGCACACTGAAATATTTTGTTTCGGAATTTCGTTTTCGTCTGAAAAATACATTTATTTAGTTACTCCTGAAATTCGTTTTTATTTACTTAGTTTTTCGTTAAAAATTGCATTCGTTTGAAAATCCAAATTAATTAAGGTTGAATCTGTCATTGAAGGCTTATGGTGTCTGTCGATTGTTCAAAGAAGATTCGACGGAGCAGCTAAACTGTACAACGCCGTATAGTTTACCTGCTCCGTCGCATCTTCTTAGAACTTTCAACAGACACCATAAGCCAAAGTACGTGTGTACTTAGTTCTAGTTTTCTCTCTATGTCGAATCTTTTCTCTCTATGTAGAATAATCTTGGACCAATAGAGTTAAGGTTAGGCACATTCGACCACAGGTTTGATGGACACAGATTGTTATTGTCAGCATCATGTCGAATCTCCTATCTATATCGAACTGTTGTAGCAACGAAAATGAAAATAAAGCATTTGTTTATGTCGGATCTTTCGTTTTTCGGATTCTGCACTTTCATTATCGTTTATTAAAACGATAACGAAAATACCTGAAATTCGGACGAAAGTGCATTCGGACGAAAACGAATGCACATGTCTAGTTAGGGTAGCAATAGACATATTGCATGACGTATCTGCAGATATCTGCAAAGATATCCCTAAGGGTTGGTTCAGGGGCAGGGGACTCCTGTTCTGTCCGTTATTATCAGGGCCTGAAAACATTCTTAGTGTTGTGGGGAAGGGATATAGCATATGAAAATGTCCATTGCATTCTGTGCCGTCCTGTCCTGCTCACAGCACCTCCCCCCCCCCCCCCCCCACACACACACACACACACACAATTCTTTGTATTAGTGCCACATGGACAAGAAGTGAGGGTACATCTCCCCACTTGCATTGTTGTTTGCTTATTTGAGCCTGAACTCTTGATTTCTCAACATCAGTCTTTCTAAACCTATTGTCATGTACCTGATAGGAGACTGAAATGATGAAGGCAACCTCTCTTGTATCTCCAACCCAAGAGCCCCTGAAAGGGAACAGAAAGCAATGAGATACAGGAGGAACATGAGTGCCTGGAGATGTAACTTGCACAACCTCAAACCCATGATGCTGATGGAAAAGAACAAGCTGGACATGCAGGCAGGTGAGCAGTCCGTGGAACCACATTAAGCACCAGCAGATGGTAAAGGGAAGGCTGGCTTGGCTGTTGGTGCAGCAAAGCCGGGACCAAAAATGACACCAGCAGGAGCACTATAGAAGTCCACAGCTGGTTCTTAGACCAGAGAAGGCACTCTACAGGTAGCATGGGACCGATTCAAAGACAGCAGCAAATCATAAAGCAGTCCAAGGTCAGCAGAGTACTAGATCATGAGCAGGATCAAAGTTATGGATGACCGCAAGGTCAGAAACTGAAAAAGCAGAGGCACAGAGCGGGGTCCAAAGGCAGGTCAGCAGAAATTCAGGTCGATGACAAAGAAAGGTCACAGGGAACAAAGGCTGACACTGAATCAGGCTATCCCTTAAATAGGTCATTTGGCATCACCACTGATCCTGTACACCTGTGAACACACTATGAAGCATGTGCACAAGTGCACTCATGCAGGTACATGCCTAGTCATAATTCTTCATGCGTATGCACAGGTGCCAAGCCAGCTAATTCTTGGATTAAACTGAAGGATAAATGATGCCTACATACAGAAAAAATGTAAACAATTGAAAGAAGGCTCAATTACAGTGGGTGACCTCATCAAAACTGAACCTTGCAAGCCTTGGCATCTTTACACATTTTCAATATCTTTATAGCATGGACAAATAATGCAGTGGTTTAGCGAGTGTAAAGAACCATGTCAGTCCCTGCAATTTACATGGTGATTTCATTACAGCAATCATACAACCACATATTTACTAGCAATGAGATGCTTTCTAAGCTATCAGTATAATTCTCGGTAAAAGGCGGAATGAACCCACTTGCAGACTTCATTCAGATTGTGTAACTGGTAAGAAATAATGTTGTATGGCAAGAATTCCAACCACGTGGCAATCATGTCACAATTGTGAGATCTTTTAGGTAAACTTCAGGCAGAAAAAAAACACAATTTAATGTAGCGTAATTCTTTGAAAATAATGACATGTGTCTTTTGAATCAGCTAGTATAGACCCGGTCACCCATGTTCCTAGACTTCTGTCCAGCCTTCCCCCAAATCTAACTCACTCTAACTCCAAAGAAATACAACACTCTAAAATTGGAGATTAATGGCCGTTTCAGCCTTTTAATATCAGTAACATACCAAATCTAAATAACAACATTACAGAGGTTTCAAGTCCTTGAAGCCACCATTTAACTAATCCTTGTGTCTGTGGCAAAAGAGCTAAGTTAATGCCCCCAGCTGCAAAACATCACCTACAAGGACTGTTCCAGGTAACCTCACACACATACCAGTTTACCTTTATCCAATCAGTATGAGTTGACCGGACCAACTAGAGGACACCATACCAAAGATTGCCCCCCTTGTTTTTGCCCAAAATACCATCCTTCAAGGATCCCAAACCGCCAGCCTTTGCCATAATCTAAATTCAAACCAACATGGACCAACATTAGGTTGAGAGGGAGGGACATTCATCCAACAACTTCTGATCTCCAACTGATTCTTCCTTACTCCCACTCATACAGAATCTTCCCATGCTCCTCCCCATCACCCCACAATCCAGCAAGTGGCATTATTTTCCTCAACCCATTCAGTCAATTAACTCCACATAACTCCACATGCTTAATTCCCCTTAAATGCAGTCACGTATGTCCTGCACTTAATACACTTCCTTCATAGCTCGAGGCATAACTTTCCCTATACAGCAGCGCTCAGACAGAGAGTGGATGGGGCAATATTAGGAGCCAATTAAGTGTGCTGCATGACGTGTTGAAGTGGCAGAGATCAGGGTTCAGGTTGGAAGGTACCACCACTGTATTCCTTGAAGCAAAACCCAAAATGAACAGCTCATTAAAAGAAAAAATAGAGAAAGCTTTATCTACAATACTCAACCTGGATGCATTATATAAAGGGGTCATTGACACCAGGTGGTTGATTCCCAGGAGGAGCATATTGAGCTGGAACAAAGAATAACAGGTAGGATATATTCATTCCATAAGTGCTGGCGCAAATTCTTTTACAAAAGAATTTGCCCAAGAGCTTGGTGAATGTGGTGACGTTTTACTTTGCAAAGAATATCCAATCACATGCAAGGAGCATGAAAAACTGCATGTTTGCTTGCACTTGATTGGATGATGGAAGTCAGCAGAGCTTCTAAAGGCCCATTTGCCTTTAGCAAATCATTACAAGGTGTTTTGAGATGCATTGATCAAGGCAGGTTCAACGCATGGACACATGTCTACATTTTTACGCAATGCACAAAAATGTATGTTAACATACCTCAGTGCCTTGCAATGTATTGAGTTGAAGGAAGTGTCATTTTGTAATATTTCAATTAAGTTTAAAAAAGAGAAAAACGTAAACTCTGATGGATTGTAATAACATATCACACTACCACTCCGCAACATACCTTAGCGCAATTGCATTATAGAAACCATTACATGCACCCACTGTTAAACCCTCATGCAAGCTCTTAAAATAAAATGTAAAAAAAGATATAGATATATATCTATAAATATATAGATATGTATCTATATATGTATATACATATATAGATATATATCTATATATATCTACATAATACTAGGTCCACTTTGAGAGTTTCAAGAGAAGACTAAATCTACAGGTGAAATGGGGAATCCCTTTAAATATGAATGTCATTGTGCAAAGGTTATATAGCAAGCAGAACAGAGCACACCACCCCCTCATAGAGTTTCCAGAGCCTCCGCACAAAAGGGAGTGACATTGTTAAACGAAGGAAGGAAGGAACTGTAGGCTTACCTCCGCTGATGACCTTTCAATGACAACACACTCAACGACACCCAAGAGCAATTGCAGCGAACTGCCTTTCCTGTACTGCTCCAAATAGGCTGCATCTCCAGATAAAACTTTCTAACAAGCTTTGAGGCCTTGGATTACTTCATCGCTTTTCTCCAATCTGGCAAAGACAGGAAACAATAAAACAAAATGGTCTTCAGATTATATTTTATTATTTCCATCGCCACTTCAAGGAAGATGTCAAACAATTCAGAAGTAACAGGACAATTCATCATAAAAGGATGTATTTATTTGGGATGTTGGCGAGGAGAAGAGGACGTGTTGTTAAAATGCTTAATTGACAATATCTTGGGCATTTTATATGCATTTTTATTTTTAGCCTGTACAATATAAAAATACAACAATGCAAACTAGAACACAACAATAAAGCCATGTCTCGTTAAAGTCTAAATTAGGAAAATGGTTTTAATTCATTCTATTGTATGCTAGAGTTTGTGTGTTAATATTATTATTATTATTACTATTAAAATCTTGTTAAAAACAAAACAGTGCTCACAAATTTTATTATTTCCATCACCCTTCAAGAAATATGTCAAAATTTTGGGAAGTAACAGGAAAATTCATCATAAAAGAACATATTTATTTGAGGCATTTGCAGGGAGAAAAGGAAGCTATGCTCAAAGGTTGATTAACAGTCTCTTTAGCATTTTTATTTTCAGCCTATCCAATATAACAATACAATACTGTCACACCTACCCCTAGCATTAATGGCCAGGCACTATAGCTGACTGTGTTCTTCACCTATAGCAGCCCCCTTTCCCATAAGCCAAGCAGGCCTACTGGTACTTGATTGCCCCCAGACCTTATAAACAATGCTATAGTGCCTGGCCACCACACTGGAGCAAGCGCAAGCTAAGCACAGCAAATAAGTACTTGCGGTTGGCAGTCCAGGTTCAAGGCAGGTAATGCTCAGAAAGTAGTCAGGGGCAAAACTGTGGTCAAAAGACAGGCAGCGTTCAAAGAGTAGCCCAGGTTTAATCAGAGGTCCATAGCAGGGGAATCCAAACCAGCGGGCAGGGCGGGGATCAGGTGAAGGCAAAGGTGAAGGGTACAGGAAAAAGGCAGGCAAACAGGGAGCTTTAATCACATGTTGCAAACACTATCATAAGCATAACACTAATGCCCTGTACACATGGTCGGATTTTCCAGCAGTTTCTCCAGCACTGCCTGCCTCTCTTGTTTATGATTATAATGAGGATGTTTGATCTGCCACAGACAGGGCAGCTCCCTGTACTTGTCTATGAACAGGGGGAGGAAGTTGTGGTCATTGAAGCCATCCATTTTATCTGCAATACACAAGACAAACCCTAATGTCAGGCTAAAGTCTCCTAATCTTGTCCCAATATAGGCCTTAATCTAGAATCAGTATATGCCCAAGTTTAAATGTTACCTTCGTTATCACGATCGAAGCTTCCAATACTCCTTCCTCCGCTCACAGATCGCACGTACTACGCACACGTGTTATGCTTTATATACACTGCGCATGCGTGAAACTCCGCCCGGCCGTGACGTTCTTTCTAGTCTATTCCCCGCCCCTTCTCGTTTGGCGCAGTGGGGGAAGAGCACATGGCGGAGGCAGAGCAGGTGCGTGCTAATTACAGCAACGAGGAGGAGGAAAGCCCGGAGCCAGAAACGTCCCGATCCCCGAGGAGACGATTTAAGGTATCGAATATGTCCTTTGGGGAGATGTTGGAGATGGTGGACATCTTGAAAAGGGCGACTATGACGGGAAGTATGGACCTTACCCCAACCGCAATGTCAGAAAGGCCAAGATCATGGCGAAAGTTGTGAAGAGTCTGCAGAAGAATTTTGGGGTACAACGATCCAAGGATCAACTCAGGAAGCGGTGGTTGGACCTCAAATTAAGGGAGCACGATCAGTATAGAAGGATCAGGAGAGTGCTGCAAAAAAGTAAGTAGTTGTCCTGTGTTCCTATTCTTTATTTTTATTACGTTTGTGCTGCTCCATGTGCTTTTCTTTACTGTTGTACAGTTTAAAATGGCAACTTTCATGCTCATGGACACATTAATCGTTCGTAGGAAACAATAAAACACCATGTTTTGTCCAGATGCAGTTCAATACATTTTTTCAGGCAAACTTCTGTTAAATAAATTTTGGTGTCTAGATGGGTTTGGAACTAGAATGAAATGCAAACTAGATTCTGTGTAAGGAGAGGACACTCAGCAGCTGTTTACACATCTGGACACAGGAGCACTAGTGTGGGACACAAGAACACCCTTTTTTTAGGGGGCCCACACAGGTGCTCCAGTGGATACTATAGGGGTGACTCCATCTGTGAAGCTTGTACAAAACAGGTAAGTATTCAAGCTTTACAAAGTAAATAAATATTTCTTCATCTTGGAACTCTGCCAAAAGAGACAATTGTACCCCACTTCCAAGCAATGTTTCATATTACTATTTCTGCCATCAAATATCTGTGTGCTAAGTATACCTATTTTTTTTTTACATAGGGGAGAAAAGACTCCCCCACCTCATGAGGAAGTGGAAATCCCCCAAAGCCAACAGGAGGAGGAGGAGGGAGACGTAATCGAAATAGTCACCACAACAGGTGAGTGTCTGCGACCACAGGCTCAGGTAAGAGTTGGATGGCGGCATATTTATAATACATGGTGTTTTTTTTCTATATTTTTTGGTGATCGTGATGTTGTGGATCAAGGTCATTTCACCAGTGAAAGTACCCAGATCCTGATTGGGGAGATCATGGGGTGTAATAGGGACTTGGAAAACATCAAGCAAAACATCAATGATGTTCAAAACAAAATGAAGAACATCATTGATGTTTTAGGGAGAATTTAAAACCCCTCGAAATCCCTTACTTAGTTGTGCTTTTTTTTACAGAAAATATTTTTCACATTTTTTGACATATTCTGGAAAAGCCAAATTGAAGATGCACACAGTGTGTCAACATGTGCTATCTGCCATCACAGGAGATCAATGTATGCATTTTGGGGGTGCAACCCCTTCCTCAATAATAAAGTAGCTGAGAGGAATGGGTTGCACCCCCAAAACACGTCCCTTGATCCCCCATGATGGCAGCTAGCACACGTTGACATTCGGCAATTTGTGTGCATCTTAAAATTTTGGCTTTTCCAGGGGTGACTTCACACCATCTGCTGAACGCAATATCAAACACAGTTTATAAATACTCATGTCTGATATTGCATTCAATTTCTACCAAAGTTGAACTTTGTAAGTTCCAGATTTGTGTATTTCTTGATGGTTTTAAACATGCCCGTTTTACCTTAAATGGACATTGCTACTTTTATTAATGTGACCAAAAAAATTGTTATACAACAAACATGTTGGTTTGTTTTAAAAACCTTTTATAAACGCACATGTGATTGTGCTTGTATTAAAAAGATTGATAATCAACAATGTGTGGCTTCTTCTTTCAATGCTCCTAAACTTTTTTGGTGGTAAAATTGGTGTTTTCGGTGACAATGGGGGTTATTTCCTAAGGGCAAATCCATTTTGCACTACAAGTGCAGTTTCAGTGCAGTCTCAAGTGCACTTGTAGTGCAAAGTGTCTTTGCCTTTAGTAAATAACACCCAACAGTGCTTTCTAATGTTACACACTCACGCCGTTTTCACGACTCCCCAAATTTCAGTCATGGTCAGCTAAAATAAACACAAGTAGTAAATGTCAGCAAATATTTTAGTAGGTAAAATTTTTTTTAATTTAAAAAATGTCTTAGACATTGTCTGGCATATTGATGGCCCCCCTACCCGCAAAGTATTCCTTGTATCTTAGACACACCTCATGTGCACTCAGGGGGGGCAAGCCAGGACGGCCAGCTTCAAGCGCCATCAGGGTTGGTTCATTTAGATGACTTCCGGATTCAAGCCCAACTGAGCCAGCATAGTTCACAGAATTTCTCCTTAAAAAGTTGTGGAGAACACAGCAAGCCAGGATGATGTGATTCAGTTTATACTCCGCCATGTGTATCGGTGTAAGAAATAGGCGGAACCGGCTGGCCATTATTCCAAATGTGTTCTCCACCACTCTTCTGGTTCTGGCCAGCCGGTAATTAAAAACCCTCTGGTCCGAGGTGAGGGTCCTCATAGGGAATGGCCGCATAAGATGATCCCCCAGCGCAAACGCTTCATCCGCAACGAAGACGAATGGGAGTCCTTCCGCATTGTCTTCTGGAGGTGGCAAGCCCAAACTTCCATTCTGGAGATGCCTGTAGAACCCCGTCTGGGCGATGACTCCACCATCTGACATCCGGCCATTATTCCCCACGTCCACATACAGGAACTCGTAAGTAGCCGACACCACCGCCAACATCACAATACTATTGAACCCCTTGTAGTTGTAATAATATGACCCCGAGTTGGGTGGTGGGACGATGTGGACGTGTTTCCCATCAATTGCCCCTCCGCAATTAGGAAAGTCCCACCGCTGGGCAAAGTGGGAGGCCACAGTCTGCCATTCCTGTGGGTTGGAAGGAAACTGTGGAGTCAAACAAGAAATAAAAATGAATCATTTTGCACATAAACATGGAAAGCAGATTAGACACAAACATTCTTGGCTAACATCAGTATTACATTTATTTTAGGGAGTATTTAAAGACAAAGGTATAAGGTCCACCTGTCAGAGCCCCCCCCCCTTCATGGGCCAGTTTATAAATTTTATAGGGGGGGAGGGAGATGTTTTGGACAGGTAACCCCCTCCACTTCATTGAGAGCTAAATGCATAAATAATGTGTATTACTTTGGCCAGCCCCTCCTTACTTACACTATTGGCAGCCCACTGGACAGGTAAGAAGTGTCATAGTACAAAGAGATAAATACACACTGTACACATTTTAGCACATTTTTACATTCTGCTATTACCTATCAAGATAATAATAGGATACAAAAACTTTAAACAGTACCATTTGAAAGTATTCAGGCAGGCCCTTGCACTACATGCTTTGGGGAATTCATCCATAAATCTGACCACAAAAGAGGTGGGTATAGTGTGTATGGGTTTGGCAAAGTCCGCAGATAGAGGATTGGTATCAGCTGAGTTAGCAGTTGGGTGGAGGGAGGGTTCCAAATGATTTTGGGACCCAAAAAAAAACCTCTGGCACTCTGCTAGAATTTCAAGCACACATCAAAATTTTAAAGATTTTAGGGGGTATTTAGGGTAAAGCACTACTATGGAGCTGACAAAATACATTGTTAAGTGACTACATGAGGTGAATATAGGCCCAGGAGAGCATGCTGGGGAGGTAAGTGACAAAAAAAAAAATATTCCAGCATGCATGAGGACAAAGAGGACATTCACAGCATATTACAATCATGGTAATTAAGGAATGAGGAAAGAAATACAATACATTATCAAACATTAAATACAATAAAATGTGATGTTAAAGGATAAAAATCTTACCTTAATATAGTCCTTCTGCAGGACCTGGATGATGGCAGAACAGGTCTCTGGGATAATGATCCCCAGAGCCTGGGGGGAGATGCCTGTCGAGAACTTGAGGTCCTGCAGGCTTCTCCCCGTCGCCAAGTACCGCAGGGTGGCGACTAACCTCTGCTCCGGAGTGATGGCTTGCCTCATGCAGGTGTCCTGCCTGCTGACATAGGGGGTCAGCAAAGCCAACAAACGGTGAAATACGGGGTCCGTCATCCTGAGAAAGTTCCTGAAATCGTCAGGATTATTCTCACGGATCTCACGGAGCAAAGGCATGTGACAGAACTGGTCATGCTGGAGCAACCAATTCTTGGTTCATGAACTCCTCCCCACCCTGTTCATGGACTGGGCTTGTGTCAAAGTAAGGACCCCAACACCAAGCCCCTGCACAGCACGAACTCTACGATGAGTACGTACACGCAACATGGCTAGAAAACGGTCGGCTACTCAGAACAAAGTAACAGAACGCACTGAAGAACAGCAAGGCCTGTGAAGAGCGACCTGAAAATCAGTAACGAACGAACAAGAACACAATGACAAAGTCAAGGGTAACACGCTGCACGCACTGGAGACCAGATACAAACCCACAAGCACAAACTGAACTGCAGAAAACGATCTGAAAACCACGAGTCTGAAAAAGTGCAAATCGTCTCTCACCAAACTTTTACTAACACAAGATTAGCAAAAGGAGCCCAAAGGGTGCCGCGCTTGGGATTGAACTGTCCTTTTATAGTCTCGTCGCATGTGGTGTACGTGACTGCGTTCTTGGCATTCGGAAATTCCGACAACTTTGTGTGACCATGTGCAGACAAAACAAGTTTGAGCCAACATCCGTTGAAAAAAAATCCATGGATTTTGTTGTCGGAATGTCCGATCAATGTCCGATCGTGTGTACGGGGCATTAGGGCTTGGCAGGCTTAAAACAGGTTTTGGATTCCACCTAAAGACCGTGTCTACATCAATCACCCTACAGGTGGACAGTCAGACAGGGTGCGTGCAGCTCAGCCAAAACCAGGATGCTGGAATCCATGGCAGCTGCCATTGAACAGGAGAGTTACACGCTTCTGACAACAACAAACTAGAATACAACAATAAAGCCATGTTTTGTTAAAGTCCAAATTAAAAAAAATGGTTTTAATTCACTCTGTTGTATCCCAATTACAGTTTATATGTTCTGTTATTATTATTATTATTATTATTATTATTATTATTATTATTATTATCATTATTATTATTATTAAAGTCTTGTTAGAAACTAAATTGTTTTTGCGTAATATTTTATTAGTTGCATCACTACTTCAAGGAAGATGTCAAATGATGAATTTGAAAAGTACCAGGACAATTCTTCATAACGGGACATATTTATTTGGGACGTTGGCAGGGAGAAGAAGAAGCGCTGTTTAAAGCTTGATCAACAATGTCTTTAGCATTTTAAATGCATTTTTTATTTTTACCTTGTTCAATATAACAATCCAACAATACAAACTAGAACACAACAATAAAGCAATAAAGCCATATCTCGGTAAAGTCCAAAATAGAAAATAGGTGTTAATTCATTCTCTGGTACTTTGTATACTGTTTAGAGTTTCTATGCTCTATTATTATTATTATTATCCTTATATTCATTTTATTGTTGTTATTATATTTTTTAAAGTCTTGTAAAAAAACAAAAATGGTGTCCATGTGATATATATTTTTTCCATAACTACTTAAGGGGATATATCAAACAATTCAGAAGTAACAGGACAATTCATTATAAAAGGATGTATTTATTTGGGGGCGTTGGGCAGAGGAAGAAAAAGCGTTACAAAAAGCTTGATAGGATATCTATAAAAAATAGATGGAGATAAAGTCCTTATTAACTCATATATGGAAATAGAACTCCCACTCTCGATCAAAACAGGATAAATAATGATTTTCTATCCGATACTCAATACAGTGTTTTTTTTCAAGAAAAATAACAAAGTGCTTCAATTGGCAGGATCTGATTAAGGAAAATTTGAACGCTGTATTAATAATCATACGGTCTCCAGCCTTTAAGAGCCATTGGTGGATGAGGATAAGTATCCAAGGGATCCAAGCCGTTCTGCTGATGTTTCTGGTTAACAGGCCCGTATGACCTCCTATAATTTAGAGGTCCAACAGTTCTGGTAAGCGCAATTTCCTACAGATTGAATTTGCAAGAGTATCTGAGAAGATTTTATTTATCCTGTTTTGATCGAGAGTAGGAGTTCTATTTCCATATATGAGTTAATAAGGACTTTATCTCCATCTATTTTTTATAGATATCCTATTATCATTTTACGTATACATTTTTATTGCGCTGCACTTGTCTTTCATATTATATTACTTTGGGTTGGTGAATCCTTTAGTGTTCAGCTTGCATAGTCCATTTATTTGTCAATTTTTTGCGCTGATTGCTTTTTTATTTTTAAAGTTACATAAAGCTTGATTATCAATCTCTTTAGCATTTTAAATGCGTTTTTATTTTTAGCCTTTCCAATATAACAATACAACAATACAAACTAGAACACATCAATAAAGCCATATCTCGTTAAAATCCAATACTGAAAAATTGTTTTATTTAATTCTTTTGTATAGCGACTGGAATTTCTGCATTCTTTGATTACTAATAGTAATAGTAGCAATAGGGTCTTGTTAAAAACAAAATGGTCTTCAGATTATATTTTATTATTTTTACTGCCACTTCCAGGAAGATGTCAACCGATTTAAAAGAAACTGGATAATTCATCATACAAAGACGTATTTATTTGGGACATAGTCGGGGAGAAGAGGACACATTGTTAAAAAGCTTGATTAACATTCTAATTAGCATTTTCATACATTTTTATGTTTAGCCTGCCCAGTATAACAATACCACAATGCAAACTAGAACACAACAATAAAGCCATGTCTTGTTAAAGTCCAAAATTGAAAAATGGTTTCAATTCAGTCTCTTGCATACTAATTGGACTTTCTGCTTTCTGTTATTTTATTTTTTTTCTGGTATCTGGATCTGAACCAACAAACTTGATCATTGTACCATATCCCCAATAGTTTAGTATAAACACCATTGCAACAAAATTCTTTTGTATTATTACAAAAATCATATCAAATATAATAAAACATGAAAAATGCTTTAGGAGATTTTATATGGTTTTTGAAATAATGAAAAAAGACGGTTTTATGACTTGTGTAATTTATCACTGTAGCACCTGAAAAGTTCCTGGAATTTTGTTTTTTTTTTTTGTTTTTTTCACAAATAACACCAAGTTAAAGACGACTTTACTATTATTGAAGAGAAGGTTGTTAAACACGTACACTCCCTTTCTAGGCACTTTAACCTTTTCTTCCTAAAGAATGATAAAAGTCAAGGAGTTTTACTAAGCTTGCCCATTGTCCTTTAAGGTCTCGTTTAATGACATAATGGCGTGCTGTTACCATGGTAACCAATCAGAGGTAAACTTTGTAGCGGTCAGCTGCTGTCACTGGTTGCTAGGGGATACCAAGGACCTTTGTTCTTTGCATCTTGTCTCTGTTTCTGCATTAAACATTGTCCCTTGACAAATAATAAATGGTAGTGTCCTTTAAGCTCCCTTCTAATTATCTTGTAATTCATGACCTTAAATTTGTACACAGCTTGACCCTCCTCTCAATGAGTCGTGTGCAGTTTAACTATTATTTCTCTAACAAAGTCATTTTTCACTAACCCTTGTTGGGGTGATGGCCACCAAGCATGCCATAGTAGAAACAACAAGACTTACTAATTAGGAATGTTTGAGTGTCAGGCTTCAGCCCCTTATAAAGGATAATTACCGGTACACTAAAGCTGGTCATACACTAAGATTTCCGAAAGAATTTTCATATGGACAAAATTTCTTGAGAAAGTTTGCTCGAAAGTATTTCAAAATTGTGCTTCCTTTTAAAATTAAATTTTGAAATAATTTAAATTTCTAGAATGAAAACCACATTCACTATTCAAAATGTGTTTGTTTGAGAATTTTCATTCTGCTCCTTCAAATTTTCTTATTACTGTGGTTGAAATCCGGTGTTGATTTGACCCCAGTAAAGATTGGAGAATTTCTTAAAAAGAAAAATTTTGAGCAAAAATGTTATTAATGTATGGCCAGCTTAACGTTAGCTATGACTAATAAAAGATAATCCCACTGTTGGAAATAATTTTTATGAAATATACAATATATGCAAACCTTTCTGTAAAAGTAGATCTAAACTCAAGTTGATGTGATTTAAAAGTCTTTTATTCTATTTAACTCTGCAGCATTAAGTAAAAATACTGGGTTATCCTGCCACAAGAGTCCTTGGTATTGTACTTCCTGTTATGTGGTGACAACTGCTTCCCAGTTGTGCTCCTGCATTGTCGTCCTGTCTTATAGACTCCTGATATAGATTGCAAGTTGCCAAGCAGACATGCATTGTACAAGTGTGGTCCATTGTTGTCACTATCAGAAAGCCGCTCCAGAGCATTGATGTACAGCCAGCACTAGAGAGTGCATATAGACAGAAATAAAGAAAAAGAATTCCAAAAAAGGTAAACCTGTGGTCGGACTTTAAAGGCAAAACAAACAGCAGAAATATACAAAAATATTAGCATTTATTGAAATATATATATATAATACAAACAACAGGAACATGAAAGAAACATCGATAAAAATCATATATACAAAAAACGTGTTTCGTTGTACACTTCTTCAGGACACATTTTGGGTTTAATAGTTGCAAAGAAGAGAAAGGGGTCTCACTTTCAGAAGGAATCACATATTAATCAATAAGTGATCGACAAAGTGCAGGACACTCTTAACAGGAAGAGTGTCCTGCTCTCTCCCAGGGGATTTTCGTTACATTGAGGTATCTTTATCTATCTTGGATAACAGCCCAGATCTGGATTCATTACTTTTCATATATGGCCAAATTTCTTAGTCTGTTGCTACCTCTGACTGAGGGATTCCTATATTTTCTGATATTAACAATCTATGATTATATCCGGTCTTCTATGAATATTCACTTTGATACGGCATCCCCTGTTTGAAAGTATCATACCTAGACACTCGTGATCATTGATTCACAGGTGGTTCCTGGGTGTTGTTTGCCTGGTAAATCGCTCTGACCTCATTGCGCCACCTTGCTTTTTCCCTTTGTTGGAAATTACTTTGGAAATTACTTTGTTGATCACTGATTGATTAATATGTGATTCCTTCTGCAAGTGAGACCCCTTTCTCTTTTTTGCAACTACTGAACCCCAAATGTGTCCTCAACAAGTGTACAACGAAACGCATAGACGCATTAGGGCTCATATCATATATAGATTGTTTTTTGTATATATGATTTTTGTTGATGTTTCTTTCATGTTCCTGTTGTTTGTATTATATATATATTTCAATAAATGCTAATATTTTTGTATATTTCTACTGTTTGTTTCGACCACAGGTTTTCCTTTTTTGGAATTCTTTTTCTTTATTTCTTGACAAATTTATGGATGAGGCATTTTGAGTGCTGTTTCTTTTTTGTATGCATATAGACAGAAAGTGTAGGAAGAAAAAAAAAAAATCAGTGCCAATCCCTCCACTGGCTTCCGTTCACTCAACAAATAAAATAAAAAATCTTAACAACAACCTAAAAAGCCATCCACAACTCTACATCACCAATCTCGTCTTATAATATCACCAAAACCATCCTCTTCTCTCCTCCCAGGACCTCTTGCTCTCTAGTGTAGCGCTACCCCCTCAAGAGCCGCTGGTAATGATGGATTCTGTGTTCTGCCACGACTCTTGAAGCTGCTCAGTCTCCACCAACACACCTGGTTATTCACTGTAGGCTGTTCACACCTGTGTAACTTTAAGTGTTATTATGCTACCATTCTATGATAGTATATAGTAAATCACGAGCAACTTGAGAATTATCGAGATGAATGCATTACTAAAGGGTAAGCAAATGCAATGCATAGAATAAATAAACTGGACAACAAAATGCATTAGATAGTTAGCATTAATGCCACAATAAGGATAAGCTCCATTACAATAGTCCACACATTGTTAGTAAGAATAGCATTAACTGTGAAAGCATGAATGCCATAAAAGAAACATCACTGTAATTCTTAGCAAGAGCTACTCAAACAGCATTCCTGAGTGCACTCTAAGCATACAGCCCTTTAGTGGGTGGGTGTACACATTTCTAACAAAGGGATACCTTTGGATGTGAATGCAAAGTACCTGGCGCCTTACTTTCAGTGTTGGCCGGCATTTGTTAAGGCCCTTCTGTGGGTGGTGCACATGTAGCTGTTCCTTTAAGAGTGTGAAAACGGATGTTTAGGGGGCTGCTAAATAAGAAGCAGTCTCTAATGGCAGTAACTGTATGCAGCAAAGAATTGAACTTGGCAGTTATGCACACCACTCCTGGTGTGCAACAAGTCCAGTCCCATATACTTGGCAGTCCATTGACTCAGAAGTCCTCACAATCAGGCCTCTCACAAGGCTCAGTCCGAGGGTTCATACTCTCATCAGCTCTCTCAGGGACCGCGTCTCTGAAGGTGGGCACAGACAGATGAGAGCAGCAGTTCTGTGTCTCACAGTCCGCATCAACAGAGGCTCTCTGTGGATCAGTTCTCAGCCTCTCTGGACACAGCTCTGGTCTCCACAGGCTCCCTCCCAGAGCAGGCACGCACAACAGCATGGTCTGACTTCGCCCCACTGTGGTCCTGGTCTCCTGCGCAGACCCCAGCAGCAAGTCTACACTTGCTTGCTCCCCACGCTGTTCTCCCCCAGATCCCCGTACATTTTCCTGGGAAAAAAAATGTATGTCTTCTCCTCTGTATGGCAGGAATTGTGGGCCTGTAGTTCTGCAGCCATTAGCCTCCATTCACGTGTACTGATCAGCGCCTCCTAAAGAACTACATATCCCATGATCCTTAGCGTCTGCCTGGCAAGTTCCTCCTTCCCCTTAATTGGCTCAAGCACACTGTTGCCGAGGGGGGGGGGGCAAGAATAGTGGATATTACATAGAGCCCACTCCGAAGCTTCACAGCAAGGAAGTGAGAGGAGAGAGCTGGTGTTCTATCAGAAAGCCGCTACCCATCAGAAAGTGCAACCGAAGATGTTCCATCTCAGCCATCTTGGTACACCCGCACTCAGCCACACTAAGCCTACAGTCTTAAGTCGAGAAGGGGACATCTTTTTACATGCCCTGAAGTCTTGCATTTCACACTTATTTTTACCAGTAAACTGAGCTTATATCGTGAAATACAGGATTTTGAAATCCGTCAAACTATTTTGATGTTGAATCTTAAAAGTAGCAACGTTCTGTCAGATTAGCAAACCTGTGAGATCAGTAGGCTTGCTGCTGCTTTTAAAATTCAACATCAAAACAGTGTCACGGATTTCAAAATCCTGTATTTCACTATATAAGCTCAGTTTACTGGTAAAAATATGTGCGAAATGCAAGACTTCGATGGGTGTAAAAAGACGTCTGCTTGCCACCTTCTGACTGTAGGCAAACTGCAGGCGAGTGCGGGTGTACCAAGATGGCCGTGACAGAACATCACTTCCTTTGCATCTTCTGATGGGTAGCGGCTTTCTGACAGGACACCGGCTGCAGCACACCCCAACACTCCTCTGAGCCACAGATTTCCAAGAGGAGAACAGAGGGGAAGGTGGGCACATTCCACTCTGTCACTGTTCAGCACAACTGCTCTGTACTTAGCAGCAGCAGCGGCACCAGCAGCAGGAGGGTGGGGGGATCACACAGGCTGCACTTGGCTACACAAGCCTCCCTGTCAACTCCTCCCATGCTTGCTAACCAAACTTCTACAGAGCCTCTGCCATCCTCTGGAACTCTCTACCCCATATCTGCCTAACTATCTCCTACTCTGTCCACCTTTAGATGTTTCCTGAAAACTCAGGATTTATTATAACACAGATTGATCAGGTGGTCATACTGAAGGCAGACTCCACTTTAGCAGTCACATTAATAGAAGTGATAGCTAGCCAAACATCAGTGAGTAACTTTAATAAGTAACAAGTAAGTATTTGTTATCAAGTTTGCTAGAAAGCTTGGAATGTAGATTTCTTACCTGCTGGGATTTTTTGTTTTGTTTTGCTGAGCACACAACCCCCTGAATCACCCAGACATTATACAATGACTCACTGAGTGAATGAATTCTGTAATCTCTTTGTGAATATATAGACACTTGCATAAGCCCTGACTAAGTAATATGTTATTAGATGACTGCTAAACTTAGTACATATTGTCAATGCCTAGAGAAACATACAGAGGGCAACAGACATAAACATTAGGTTAAGCCTAGCTATCACCGAATGGGCTCTCACAAAGCCTGTGTTCTATGAATTAAATCTATAGTGGGTATAGCTGACTTTCCAAAGTTCAATTATCTTTAAAGTAGTACTCCAGACAAACATATCGTGATAAAAACAAATAGGACATTAACCACTTCCGCCCCGGAAGGTTTACCCCCTTCATAACCAGGCCATATTTTGCGACGCTGTACCCAAATGAAATTGACATCCTTTTTTCCCACAAATAGAGCTTTCTTTTGGTGGTATTTGATCACCTCTACGGTTTTCATTTTTTGCGCTAGAAACAAAAAAAGACTGACAATTTTGAAAAAAAAAAATATTTTTTACTTTCTGCTATAAAACATACCCATAAATTTTTTTATTTACTTATCAGTTTAAGCCAATATGTATTCTGCTACATACTTTTGGGGGAAAAAATCCCAATAAGCGTATATTGTTTGGTTTGCGCAAAAGTTATCACGTCTACAAACTATGGGATATTTGTATTGAATTTTTATTTATTTATTTGTTTATTCTACTAGTAATGGCGGCGATCAGCGATTTTTAGCGGGATTGAGACATTGCAGTGGACAAATCTGACACTAAATGACACTTTTTGGGTACCAGTGACACTAATACAGTGATCAGTGCTAAAAAAAAATGCACTTGCACTGTACTAATGACACTGGCAGGCAAGGGGTTGAATGTACCCCTAGGGGGTGCTTGGTAACTGTGTGGGTGGGGGGGGGTTGCTTTAACTGGGGGAAGACAGAGTTCTGTGTTGCTTAGCAGGAACACAAGATCTCCATCTTCCCCTCTCACAGAACGGCGGTCTGCCTTGTTTACATATACAGACCGCCGTTCTGCCTCTCCTGCGATGTCTGCCAGAGCTGCAAATTGTCTCCCGCTGTGTCCACACCCAGTGCATGAAATCACATACAGGTACGTGATTTCGCACAGGAGGGCTGCCCTGCCGCAGTATATCTGCGTGGGGCGGTCCATAACAGGTTAAAGGATATTAAAAAGAAAAAAATGCGCTTAGTCAAAAAATATACTAAACATTGAAAAAAGCAAGTGATGTAAATGAAAAAGCACAATTAAAATTAATTGGTAAAGTGTAGTCCAAAGAGCAGCAGCTTAATGTGTGATGGCACAAATAGAAATATGGAAAGAAAAAAAGAAGCTGCGCTAGTTACTTGAAAGTCCAAACAATTGCTTGTAGACAAATTAATAAAAACAGTTCAATCTTAGATTGGATCAAACACCAGGGTGAGCTAAATCAAACAAAATGTGCCGCCACCTTAAGAAAAACCTGCTTACCAGCTGGCAAGCAAAGTCGGGCAGATGGCTTAAACCCAGCCAGGGCCTTTGCTTGTGTGGAAAATCAGCTAGTAGGCTGTAAACTGGATGGTTAATGGATGGTCAAAAACACTCCCGACATCATACGACCGGCCAAAGGTGTTGCTTTAGGGAGACATTAAGGTGGGCGTGCTGGAGAACAGGCGAATTGTGCGGCAACTCTGCTGACTGAGCCTCCCTCAGAGTGACGCACTAAGATAACGGCCTCTCGCCGCACGCTCGCACTTGATTGGAGGTGAAAGATAAAGGATATAATGACAAAACCAGGATTTCCTGCAATGTTCTGCTTAAATCCACAGCTTTATAGTGTAGTACTTTTTTGGCCACGAGATGTCCTCTGTCTGATAGCCAGCATCATTCAACAAACTTCCTCTGAGCCCAGGTTGTTCTGTACCACCCTAGCCAGTGACTGGACTGTGAAAGGAGAAGCAGCACAGTGATAAGCTCATCTATCTGTCACTCTGCTTTCTCTTCCTAGCAGAATGCCTCTGGTCAGCACATGAACAGATTGGTTCCTTGTGCTGCTTCTTCCGCTCACACTCCAGCTCTGCTGTACAGAGACTACAATATGCTGATACCAAGGCAAGCCAAAAAACAAGCAAATGCCCTTGCCATTTATTCCAGGCAGGTATTGAGACATGCCATTTTGTCCAGTTATGTATTCACTGTAAAGTGTAAACTGTTAAACATATTTTTAAAACAGCTGGTATAAATCATTGCATATACATTAGCTTTCTCTCCTGCACAGCAACACAGAACTCTGGTAGTGTGAGCCAGAACTAGAAAACTGCTTTAAAGAGACAAAAAAAGTATTTTAATTGCTTACTTGCAGCATTTTCCTTTCCAATAACAATTTTTCATTGACGTGCAATTTGCCTTTGAAGTTGCTAGATCCCTTAGTCTCAACCTGCAGTCTGAGGGCCACGTGAAGCCCTTTGGCACTTTTGCTCAAAGCCCCTGATGAGCGTGTGTTTTCCTTACTTAGGTGTTTACTCTACAAACAGGACAGGAACATGTTCCAGTGTATGGGTCTTTAAAGTAGATGGAAAGTAATTTATTACCCAAGGGCCCCAGTGGTACCTAACATATCCCTATGCACTCTCCTTCCTAACTCCATTTGTTGTAAATTCCATATTGAATACCTTTTTTGTGTTTGTTTATATGTGCTTGTGTGATCACTTACCACCGGGCTAGACCATTTAGTCCTTCTCATGGGCGGAAATCTCCATGAGTAATGACATAAGTGGTAGGAGGGGAGATCATATGTAGTGAAAACCTTGTGAAACACACTATTTCCATTTTTGACTGGAGCAACACTTTAAGGTTGTTGGCCTTTTGGTTAAGATCAAATGCAGGATCTGTTCTTATCAGTGTCTAGTAGGGGTGCTGTGCTGTCATTCTGGCTTGACCTGAGCTGGAGTGGCTGGCTATGTACCTCTGCTGGAGCAAGGGCTTGGAAGGTTAGTACCGGCTAAAACAGAAACCCAGGTGCCCGCAGGCTGTCGGAGCCCGGGAGTAATTCCCCCGGGAAAACTGGAAGAGCCCAGTTCCTCCTGATTTGAGTGGCTCTACCTTATCTGGCCATGGGCTGGGAAGGCAGAAAATCTGCAGTGTCTGTGCCCCCTGGGAGTGGTCACCCTAGGGGTGCTCTTGGTAACACTTGGGTTGTGTGAAAAGGCACATGGTCACGATCACTAAAACTTTTTTTGCACTGCGCCTTTTAGGGCTGGGGCCTTTGGCGAAGTCCGGGGGATTTTTTGTCTTCCAGGCCTCAGGGCCCGGCCAGTGCACATGCACGGCTACTTATTTATTCTATTTATTTTTCTCCTCGCGTTTGTCACTCTCTCACTTTTGTGTGTGTTTTCTTCTCACTAAGATAAATAGTGTTAGTCCTTGGGCTTGGCCTGATGTCTAGGGGGAAGATGGTTGACCCTCCGGTTCCTTCCTCCTCTGCCCCTGGGGTGGGGTGTCTCTCTTCGGGAGAGCCCCCTGACCAAGTATTCCATAGTTGGCTTCGGCTGACCTAGAAGAATGGGGTCTCCAAGGCCTTCTGGCTAGGCACATCACTGGAACCCTAAGTCCCTGCCAGGAGCCTTGGGCCCCGGAGGATCAGGGAGAGGTCCTACCCCTTTGGGGGGTGGACAAAGCACACCCTTAAGTGCACTTTTTTGTGTGTGTGCTTCACATGCACATTTTTTGTACACTTAAAGTGGTTGTAAACCCTTACATACTACTTTTACTTACAGGTAAGCCTATAATAAGGCTTAACTGTAGGTACTGGAAATATCTCCTAAACCTGCAAGGTTTAGGTGATATTTCCAAATGAAGAAAGTAGGAGATATTTCTAAATGAAGAAGGAGATATTTCTAAATGAAGAAACTGAGGAAAGGGCACGATTGTGTTATTTCTACAGGGCCCGTGCCGTGTCCTTCGACACATGCGCGGGAGTGACGTCACGCAACTCCGGCCAGTCACAGAGCCGGAGTCCACGGCCCCAGAAGGAACAGGGGTAAAGATGGATGCGGCCACCAGCGGGGACATCAGGGACATCGCGGACATCGCAGGCTTCATTTGCAGGTAAATGGCACATAATGGGCTAGTATGTGATGCATACTAGCCCATTATGCTTTTACTTTGCAGGGAACAAAAGAGGAAGTAAAACCCATCAGGGTTTACTTCCTCTTTAATGGTTTTTCTGTTTTTAGGTTTTTACACCACCGCGGATTAAAAAAAAAAAAAGTAACACTTTAAGGATGTCACAGCAAGTGAACTTATTTAGGAGAAATTAAAAAATAATGTTTTTTTTACAAAAGATGTTTAAAACAAACAAAAAAATATAAGAATAATGAAAGTAGATATATAAAGGTACACAGTTGATCATGCAGGAATTATAGCCAGCCTGTATCATTACCCTTTATCATTCATATCCAAAGGTCAGCTTAGTAGACTCATAGTTTTATAGATGTTCTTATTAGTAGAAGTAACTTATTAGTAGTGGAGAATCACAGTGCAGTAAGGATTGCATTCATTCTACACATTTCGCAATGACTAGACATGTGCATGACGAAAAAATTTGTTTTGTTTCATTTAGATTCGTTAATCTAGTTATTTTGTGTCATTAAATTCAGTTGATTTGTGGAACTCGTATTTGGGATTCGTATTCGGAATTTGTATTCGGAATTCGTTTTATTTCTTTTTTGGATTTTCTTCGAATTTACAGATTTTTTTCGATTCGAAATGTTCAAATCAATAAATTTGGAAGCGGCCGAATTGAAAACTTTAGATTTTTGTTTTCGATTCGAATGTGGCAAAGTGAACAAACTAAAAAAAAATCTTCATCAAATGAATACAATAACTCTGTAAATCACCTTTGGCTTAACCAAAACAGCATTTTTTCGAAATGATACTCTGATGACACACACAGTCTTTGATTTCAGAAACATGTTTACAGTTCGAATTCGACTGGAATTCAATGTAAACTTCTATTCGAATTTCAATGCGAATTTTGGAAATTCAGACAAATTTCGTTTCGTTATTCGGAACATTTGGTAAACTTTGTTTATATTGTAATTCAGGTACCATATATACTCGAGTATAAGTCGAGTTTTTCAGCACATTTTTTTGTGCTGAAAGTGCCCCCCTCGACTTATACTCGAGTCAAGCACTTTTCTGCAGCAAAAAATTTCATTTTCCAAACCGACTTTGGGGCCCCGTATCTCAGGGCCACTAGGAACCCCAAATTTGGTGTGCAGACCCAGTGGAACTGGTACCACAACATATCCAAAGATGGAGTTCCTAGCACTAAGTGGTCCCGAGATACGGGGCCCCAAAATCGGTTCGGAAAATGTCATTCTCTGCTAAAGAAAAGTGCTTGACATTTTATGAACCGATTTTTGGGGCCCTGTATCTTGGGGCCACTTGGTGCTAGAAACCCTAGCTTTGGATATTTTATGGTGCTAGTTCCACTGGGTTTGCACACCAAATTTGGGGTTCTTAGCACTAAGTGGCCCCAAGATACGGGGCCCCAAATTCGGTCAATTGTGTCCATCTGCAGCAATGTCATTTTGGGACCCTTTGGGTTCAGAGACCCCAAATTTTGGCTGCAGCTAAGGGGCATCTAAGAACCCTTAACTACCGAGTTTGAAGTTCGGGGACCTATGGCTGCAAATGGGCACAGTGAGGCATGCAAATGGGCACAGTGAGGCTGCAAATGGGCATTGTTGACCCTCTTTTCCACTTACAGTAGCTGTGCATTTCTCACCCTCGTCTTATACTCGGTTTTTCCCATTTTTTTGTGGTAAATTAGGGCCTCGACTTATACTCGGAACGACTTATACTCGAGTATATACGGTATTTGGAATCTCTGGATAATGAAAAATTTGTCCAGATATTTATTCAGAACAAAAAAAAACGCACATCTGGCAATGACCCATTAGCTTCATCAGGAAAATATGGAAGGCATGTGGAAGGCATGTTTTAAAAAGCAAATGCATAATCACAGCGTAAACTGTTGTCACTATATAAATCCTGTATAATAATAAATGCATATGGGCAAACAACCTGATAAAGGGCCATAAGGAGATCACAGGGAATAAAGAGCTGAGGACCCCAAGGATAGACCAACTCACAATTAGTTGGATTTTAAAGAAGTAACTTAGACGCATTAAGTAAGGTTCTCATGGACATCATTGGATCGAGAGGGGACTCAGGTAAGTATTGGGGAGGGGGGGGGGAGCTGTTGCACACAGAACCACTTTAACCACTAAACACTTGGTGAAGTTAAAATTAGTTGTTTTTTTTTTTTTTTGCTAGAAAATTACTAAGAACCCCCAAATATTATATATATATTTTTTTCAGACAACCTAGAGAATAAAATGGCAGTTGTTGCAATACTTTATGTCACACCGTATTTGCGGAGCAGTTTTACCAGCTCAATTTTGTTTGAAAAAATACATTTTTTTGTATTAAAAAATAAGACAACAGTAAAGTTAGCCCAGTTTATTTTTATAATGTGAAAGATAATGTTACGCCGAGTAAAATGATACCTAACATGTCATGCTTCAAAATTGTGCCCGCTCGTCGACTGACGACAAACTTTGGCACTTAAAAATCTCCATTGGTGATGTTTAAACATTTCTACAGGTTACCAGTTTTGCGTTACATGTATGTTTGAGTTACCTCACATGTGTGGTTTGAACACCATTTACATATGTGGGCGCGTCTTATGTATGCGTTCGCTTCTGCGCGCGAGCTTGGCGGAATGGGGCACTTTTTTTACTATTTATTTTACTTTTTATTTTTTATTTTTACACTGTCCACTTAAAAAAAAAGAATTTGGGTCACTTTTATTCTTATTACAAGGAATGTAAACATCCCTTGTAATAGAATAAAAGCATGACAGGACCTCTTTAATGTGAGATCTGGGGTCAAAAAGACCTCAGATCTCAGATTTACACTTAAATCCATTAAAAAAAAAAAAAAAAAGATTTTTTTTTTTCCAATTTAAAAAAAAATCCACTTTAAGACCATTGGGTGGAAGAGACGTTTGACGTCGCTTTCGTCATCCAATGGTATGGAGTCGAGTGGGGGCCATCTTTCCCTCACTTGACTTCCAGCCTCAGAGGAGAAAGAATCCGATCGTCTCCGCCGCTACCGACGGCTCCGGTAAGCAGGGGAGATGACTGGAACGCGGCGGGGGGCACCTCTCACACCGCCGATAAAAGTGATCTTGCGGCGAATCTGCAGCAGAGACCACTTTTATTTGAAAGAAGACTGTCTGCCGTTTTTAACCACCTCAGCCCTGGAAGGATTTACCCCCTTCCTGACCAGAGCACTTTTTGCGTTACGGCACTGCGTCACTTTAACTGACAATTGCGCGGTCGTGTGACGTTGCACCCAAACAAAATTGACATAGTTTTTTTCCCACAAATAGAACTTTCTTTTGATGGTATTTGATCACCTCTGCGGTTTTTATTTTTTGCACTATAAACCAAAAAAGAGCGACAATTTTGAAAAAAAAGCTATATTTTTTACTTTTTGCTATAATAAATATCCCCCAAAAAATATATAAAAAAACACGTTTTTCTCAGTTTAGGCTGATATGTATTCTTCTACATATTTTTGGTAAAAAAAAAATCGCAATAAGCGTATACTGATTGCTTTGCGCAAAAGTTATAGTGTTTACAAAATAGGGGATTGATGTATACATTTTTATAATTTTTTTTTTTTATTAGTAATGGCGGCAATCTGTGATTTTTATCATGACTGCGACATTATGGCAGACAAAGCAGACACTTTTGACATCATTTTGGGACCATTGTCATTTACACAGTGCTATAAAAATGCATTGATTACTGTGTAAATGACAATGGCAGGGAAGGGGTTAAACACTAGGGGGCAATCAAGGGGTTAAGTGTGTCCTAGGGAGGTGTTCTAACTGTGGGGGGGATGGGCTTCCACTGACATGACAGCGATCACTGCTCCCGATGACAGAGAGCAGTAGATCCCTGTCATGTCACTAGGCAGAACAGAGAAAATGCCTTGTTTACATCTCCCCGCTCTACCTCTCTACACCGCAATTGTGGGCGCCGGTGAACATCGAGTTCCTGGGACCCGCGGGCACGCTCCTGCGGCATGCATCGGGCGCACAGCAGATAGGCGGCAAATTTAAAGGGACGTACAGGTACGCCCGTTTGCCTGCCTGTGCCATTCTACCGACGTACATCTGTGTGCGGCGGTCGGCAAGCAGTTAAAAATACCGGATATCTGCTGCCATAACAACGGTATTTAGCTTTAAAGTACCGATGTATAATGACGGCGGCTGGTCTGTAAGTGGTTAACTGTGTGCCTAACAAGTGTAATGTGTGCTGCTTTTACTAACAGATCTGTGTGTTTTTTCTCTCTGAACTCAGAGTTGATTTCAGGGATAAGAAACAGACAGATCACTGTCATTGCACAGAGTTCTGTGTGTTTGTCAACACAGAACTCTGTGCTGTGATTGGCCACAGCCGATCAGCAGATTTAGCCATAAATCATTGGCTGAAATCTGCTGACAAACTCATGTTGTGTCCAATCGCAGCAGGGGTCAGCAGGGGGCGTGCGTATGCGCGCCGCCAAACCAAGAAAGACATCTACTGTGAGTGGGCCGGCAAGAGGTTAAAAAATGTCATTAGCATGTTGATTAGGGGACAGATTCAACTTTAGATTTAAAATAGCATTCTGTGATGCCCACAGAGACTGTGACTGGCACAGCATGCTGGGAGCTGTAGTCACTTCCATAGGTAATGTTTGCCACATATTCAACAGCAAGTGTTTGTTTTACCCTTCGCCACACACCTGTATCGGGTTGTTTGAACAGCAAATGTCTATTGAGCTTGTCTGACCAGACTGTGACCAAGATGAAGACTGTGTGGGCTGATATTCCTGTCTGGAATGTAAAAAATAGACAGAGGTAACGTCTTATTTATACATCTTCTGTAACTTTTCATACATGAAGGTTGAGTCATGGTTTTTGTAGGCTCATCTTTGTTCCAAACGCTATCGATAGGCTGGAATATAGAATGGAGCTTGTTTTAGAATGACTTTTTAAAACATTATATATAACATATTTTTTTTTTTCACACGAATAAAGCTTTTTTTGGTGATATTTGATCACCACTGTTTTTTCTTTTTTTTGCGATATAAGCCAAAAAAGACCAAAATGTAAAAAAATAGCCAACTTTTACTTTCTGCTACAAACCATATCCAATAAAAAAATATAAAAAATCTAATTTTTGCATAAATTTTAGCCAAAATGTATTCTGCCACATGCCTTTGATAAAAGAAAATCCCCAATACCTGTATATTAATTGGTTTGTGTGAAAGTTATATTATAGCGCCTACAAACTATGATATACTGTATATGCTGGAATGTTTCTTTATTTTTTTTATACTACTAATGGCGGTGATCAGCGACTTATAATGGGACTGTGATAGTGCGGTGGACAATCTGACACTAACTGACACTGGGGGAACTGACTAACTGCCACTGACCTCACCAGTGTCAAAAATACAGTGATCAGTAATAGTATTATACACTGTCACTGTACTAAGGACACTGTGTCAGGTCACCTTGAGGCTAGGTGACAGATGCACACCGTTGGGATCAGGAGTGGACCCTATGGCTGACTGCTGCGGATGGGAGTCTGGGTATAAGGAAGGCAGGGCCACTGGAACACCAACATGCATTCCACCGGGGTAAGAGCGTAGGATTCCCTGGGGAGCGGAGTCTAAGAGCCAGCAGGTGTTCACCAGAGCCTCTAGTGGTGAGGATGGACTGGGCTGCAACTGGCTCCAGGTCGCGACCCCCAGGGTCCCCCAGCTCACACCCACAGTAGGCAACAGGAGGATAGGGATAGTAAGGGAATAAGCCAAGGTTGGGGCCACAAGCAGACAAGGACAACAGAGTACACGCCAAGGTTCAGGGTCACAGGCAAACAGGGATAGTCGGGGACACGCCAAAAGGTCAGGGTCACAAGCAGACAGGAATAGTATGGAACATGCCAAGGTCGGTAACAGAATAAACGTAGCACACACGGCAGGCAGGAACAGGAAGCCAAACACACAAAGGTTGATCAGCAGGTTTGACCTGCAGTGCAGAGGTTAATATAGAGTTCTCTGATAGGAGCTGGGGTGGAGCCATGCTAGAGGAGAGTTAATAAAAGCAGTCAGGTGAGAGACAGCTGGTCTTTGGAGATGAACACATGGCGACAGGTAAGCTGACAAACAAACTCTATTGCATAACCATGACACACTGGCTGGGAAGGGGGTTAACATCTAGGAGCAATCACGGGGCCAAATGTGTGCCTAACTGTGTGCAATGTATGTAATGTGTGCTGCTTTTACTAATAGATCTCTTAGTTTCTCATCCCTGCTTTGCATTTTTTGTAGGCGTTCTGTACCCCATCTACGTACAGAACACCTCCAGGTTGTCATATTGCATTAACTTTTATAGAATATTACAGATTGAAAAGGTAAGGTCATTTTTAATAACATTAATTGACGCCCCACAACAACGTTAGCTTGTGACGAAATGCGTTGGGAGGAGCGACATGCTGACGTCACCGTGCTACATGTGATCCCGGAAGGATGGATGTTTTTGCTGCAGCCGGCCGGCTTGTTCCATTCATGCTTGTATTAAGCATTTTTGATGTAAGTGCAATATGTTTTTTATCTGTTTATTAAAGAAGAAGGTTTTTACACTATGCGAGTATTATCTATTTTTGGAGGATCTATATAAGTACAATATTCTGAGGGAGGATTTCAGTACTACGAGTCTTGTGGAGTGTTCTGGATGAGTAACCGATACGATTGCAGCTGTGCCTTTGGTTTATTATATACATACTCGGTGGGAGTTGCCAATGGAATATCCTCTTCATCAGATAAAGGTCCTGGCTGGGTATTATCCACAAGTGATAGAGACCTTCCGTAATAGGAGGTCCATTTCAGCTGATAAGCAAGCATTCCACGTGGAGGAGGTTGCATTTTAGACATGTGCAATTAGTTTTGTTCTGAATTCTTTTAGCGAATTTCGAAAAAATTCAGTAATTCGGAAATATCCGAATTAACAAAAACCCATTTAACAAACTATTCCGAATATTCGTAAATTAGAATATTCGAAAATTTGTAAATTCGAAAAAATTCATAAACTCCTAAATTCGAAAATCTGAAAAACCAAAAATGTGAAAATAATAACTAACTAATAAAAACTTAATAATTACTAACTATTAAATTATAGATTTTGGAATTTCCTTCAAATCTGGCTGTTAGGGAACGTAACAAATACGAATTTTTCCAAAGTTGAGAATTATCCAAAATAACGAATGCCGCACCTAAACATCACATTTTTTGGAATTTACGAATTGCCATCATAATGAATGACCCGAAAAACGAAAATAAATCAATAAAAAAAGGAATGACACGAAAACGAACACATTTTTCAGCAGTGCACATATCTATTGCACTTTTTTTGTGGTGTTGGATGCTAATTTCCTATGGAAGGACACTATATATTTTAACCAGTTGTATTTTGGACTCTGTTCACTGTTCATATTGGTGGTACTATATTGACATTTGGGGCTCATTTTTTCTTTTCTATATCTTTTCATTTTGTTTGAGCACAATTTATATGTTAGGATTGAGCGCAGCTCTATTTACAATCTATATCTATTTACTGTGTATATCTCACAGGAGAGTTGCTGCTTTTGGGGTTCATATTTATAGCGCAGTTCTTTTTCCTTTATAATAATGTCATTTTGCATTAACCTTTATAGAAAATTACAGATCGAAAAGGTAAAGTCATATTTAATAACATTAATTGACAATATGGTTTGTGTAGAAATTATACTGTATATGCCAAGGTTGCATAGAAATGCACAGAGACCCAGCAATGATATCACTGAATCTAAAATAAGGTATGTAACAAAAAAACGAAAGGTTTTGTATAAAAGTGTCATTAACATGTTGATTGGGGGAGGGGGGGCAAGGCCAAATATAAGCAAATTAACCACTTGACCTCTGGAAGATTTACCCCCCATTATGACCAGGCCATTTTTTTTGCGATACGGCATTGCGTTACTTTAACTGACAATTGCTCAGTCAAGCAACACTGTACCCAAATAAAATTTAAGTCCTTTTTTTTCTACAAATAGAGCTTTCTTTTGGTGGTATTTGATCAACTCTGCGGTTCTTATTTTTTGCAATGTAAACTAAAAATACGAACAATTTTGAACAATTTTGAAAATTAAAAAATATATATATTTTTAGTTTCTGCTATAAAACATATCCAATAAAAAATTGGAAAAAATCTAATTCTTCATCAGTTTAGGCCAAAACTTATTCTGCTACAAATTTTTAGTAAAAACAATCCCAAGTGTATATTGATTGGTTTGCGCAAAAGTTATAGCGTCTATAAACTATAAGATATATATATATATATATATATATATATATATATATATACATTTTTTTTACTAGTAATTGCAGCGATCAGCAACTTATAGTGGGACTGCGATTTTGCGGCAGACAAATCGGACACTAACTGACACTTTTTGGGGACCACTGACACTTATACAGTGATCAGTGCTAAAAATATGCACTGTCACTGTACTAATGACACCGGCTGGGAAGGGGTTAACATCAGGGACAATCAAAAGGTTAACTGTGGGGAGGCACTTGTACTAGGGGAAGGCATGGATCCTTGTCCCTGCTTTGCAGGAACACAGGGTCCATGTCTTCTGTACTGACAGAACGGCGATCTGCCTTGTTTACATAGGCAGACTGTCATTCTCCCTCTGTACTGAAGGATCGGCGGGTGCCGGCGGATATAGAGTCCTCTCCTCAGTACCCACTGTGTATAATCAGTAATCCCAGTAGTGCCACTTTGCCGCCGTATATCTAAGTTATACAGTGGGCAAGTGGCTAATATGTCGATGGCGGGGGGGGTAACAAGGCAAAATATAAGCAGATTAAACTTCAGCTTAGGCCCCTTTCACATGGGCAATCTGATGAGGTCCACCCGTTAGTTGTTAAGGTGGACCTGATTGGACCCTCCAGTCTCTTTTATGGAGCAGTGGTCCGATCCTGTCTGCCAAAAACAGATGGATGGGGGACCTATTCCCTCATCCATCTGGCAGATCGGATTGGATAGCATCGGATGGAAACAGACAGGTGGTCTGTTTCAATCTGATTGCCCTATAGACGAGAGCGGACGTGGACCTGTCATCTGCCTGCCCAGTGGGGATCAGCGGAGAGATAACCCACTGAGCAAGCGGATTCTGTTTCACAGAGGTGCCCATGTGAAAGGGGCATTAAAGGCTAAGTTCACCTTTTTCTTATTTTTCTAGCTTCCCTATGTACCAATATAGCATTAATGTACTTCTTTTGCAAAACTTAAAACAGCTTTCCATTAATTCTACACAGGCTTACCTCACTGTCCTCATGGCTGTCTAAAAACACTGCTCCATTACTTCTGCCTTACTTCCTGAACAGACTTTAGATCATGACACAGGAAGGAGTTGATCAGCTGAGGGTAGATGATGCAGGGTGTGTGCTAATGAGATCAGCTGGTCAACTCCTTCCTGTCTCATGACCTAAAGTCTGTTCAGGAAGTAAGGCAGAAGTAATGGAGAAGTGTTTTTAAATAGCCATGAAGACAGTGAGGTAAGCATCTATAAAATAAATGGAAAGCTTTTTTGTTTTTGCAAAAGAAGTACATTAATGCTATATTGGTACATAGGGGAGCTGGAATTTAGAAAAAAAAAAGGTGAACTTAACCTTTATTTAAGCCTGCACTAGTCACATGTGTCTTCATAATATTTGGATATTGGCAGTGCTTGAGGTTATAGTAAAGTTACAGTGTGGCTGACAAAATGACAAATGGAATGGATTAATAAGATCAATAAAAATCAATAATGATAATGAAAAATGACAAACTGCTGCCTTTTATCGTTTTTTTTAGCAATTGCATCCCAAGAAATGTGCAGTCCTAGAAACAGGTCTAGGCTGCCTAACCCCTAGGAAACAACCACAGGCAAACACCCTACCTGACTTTCTTTCCCATCTAGCAATGCAGGTAAATATTTTCCACTAATATGTACTGATAAAATCATAGAAATATGTGACACGTTGGGTAGCATCCTAATACTTATATAAGATAAAAAAAGCTTATGAAAAGTAAACCAAGAATTGCTCATTCCCACAAGCTGCGATCTGATTTCCACAGTGCTAAAGTATTTCATAATTTCTGGAATGCCTGGTATTCCGAAAATGATATGCAACGCAATGGGAAAAAAACTGCAAGCATTGAAAACAAGCAGGTTGAAAACACAGCATTGAAAAAAAAAACTATCTGTTACCTTGATAACAATCCAGTAACATCAGAAGAGGGAATTAATCCGCAGGCATAGGGAACGCACACAACATTCTGGGGGAGCTTAAACAAGAGGACCTGTCACTCACCGCAGACATTATTCCTCCTTAATAGCCGTTATGCACTCATAGACTTTTCACCCTAGACGTTTTGTTTGACATCTTTGCTGTGCGTCGGCCCATTTAGCTGTCTGTCTTGCATGAAAGGTTTATAGGTAACATTACATACAGACTGTTTGGCAAAATGCTTAACATTGCTAGTCTGCATCATTTCAAGAAAACAGCTCACACTCATTAATCTGGTGGAATTCCAGCTTTACACCCTAGCAAAAAAATCTTTCCTGTGTGATATATATTAGCACCCTCTTAGATAGGTTGCTATTTAGATCAGGTCAATTTAGTTCTGGTGGCTCTCCTGTAATGAGTTGAGAAGCTGGGCTGGGCCTTGGGCTGTTTTGGGCTCTGCAGGCTGCAGGTTTAATGGATTCCTCATTTTCTGGAGGATTCCATGAATATAGTGGATCGGGAGAGCCAGATAAGCAGCCTGAATATTTATAAGGTTCTAGCCAATACCTGGGTCACGGTGCCCAGTAGATGGCTGGATGGTGCATAAATAGTCTGGGGCCTGAGGAAGCCTTCTTCTTGTCCAGAAGGAGAAGTTCCCAGCCTGCAGGGCTGCTGCCCTGGAAATTCTACTTGCTCTCATCGAGGTCCCAGCTGTGGATGGAGTTCTGCTAAAAATTTAGAAGCTAAGCGAGGTTTTCACTGGGGATCCAGTCTGGATGACTTACAGGGGAATTGTCTGTCTTATATTGGATAGAGGCATCCAAGTATCCAGGGAAATTGTGAGTAAAGCCCTGAATGGGGGATCCCAGTGACTACAAAGGTGAGCACCATATATACTATATTGTCGAAAGTATTGGGACGCCTGCCTTTACATGCACTTTAATGGCACCCCAGTCTTAGTTCGTAGGGTTCAATATTGAGTTGGACCACCCTTTGTAGCTACAACAGCTTCAACTCTTCTGGGAAGGCTGTCCACAAGGTTTACAAGTGTGTCTATGGGAATCTTCGACCATTCTTCTAGAAGCGCATTTGTGAAGTCAGGTACTGATGTTGGACAAGAAGGCCTGACTCGCAGTCTCTGCTCTAATTCATCTCAAAGGTGTTCTATCGGGTTGAGGTCAGGATTCTGTGCAGGTGAGTCAAGTTTCTCCACCCCAAACTCGCTCATTCATGTCTTTATGGACCTTGCTTTTTGCACTGGTCCAAATCATTTGGTGGAGGAGGGATTATGGTCTGGGGAGGTTTTTCAAGGGTTGGCTTGGCCCCTTAGTTCAAGTTAAGGTGTCAGCATATCATTTCAATTTCCTGCTCCCAACTTTGTGGGAACCAGTGTGCAAACCAAGTTCCATAAAGACATGGATGAGTGAGTTTGGGGTGGAGGAACTTGACTGGCCTGCGCAGAGTCCTGACCTCAACCTGATAGAACACCTTTGGGATAAATTAGAGCAGAGACTGTGAGCCAGGCCTTCTTGTCCACATCAGTGCCTGACCTCACAAATGCGCATCTGGAAGAATGGTCAAACATTCCCATAGACACACTCCTAAACCTTGTGGACAGCCTTCCCAGAAGAGATGAAGCTGTTATAGCTGCAAAGTGTGGGCCAACTCAATGTTGAACCCTACGGACGAAGACTGGGATACCATTAAAGTTCATGTACGTGTAAAGGTAGGTGTCACAATACTTTTGATAATATACTGTATCTCACTAGGAAGAGCGTGGTGTATATTGGCAGGAGGCAACTGATGATCCTGTGGCTACATGAGTAAGCGACCCCAGTGTTGAACAGTTAGTGACTGTGGGTAGCTTTGTTTTAAACTCTGGAAGGAGTACTAGTCACCATCTGCATAGAGATCCTGTGGGACTATCCTTTTCGTACTGTACAGCCAGAGAGTTGAAAAGTCCTCAAGGTATTAAGTTCTACAGTTTATTGGGGTATCTCATGTTTCCTCTCCGTATCCCAGTTCATCACTCCCAATAAAAACCCTAAAAAGAAATCTCTAGACTGTTCTTTGAAGCCAGTGGAAGAGTGATAAAAATGCTGGGTGCTTGGCTGTGCTTTAAGTGGGGAAAAGGGGCTGTATTCACCATCTGTGCTCTACATTTAGATTTATCAAAAACTGGGAAGGGAATACCTTATGCAAAAAAAAGATTTAGGAAAGCCTTCACACTATATTTGTAATAATTTATTCATTTACAGAGATTGTACAATCAGATTGTGATGTGTGTGTGATCACCTTCAGGATTTAAATTGTATTCTTGGTACATCCATTACCAGGTCTTCAAAGTCCAAGACGTTATGGCCTAGTGAAGGTGAAAGAGCTGGCATTCCTTCTCCCCAGATGAGTCAGGGATTTGATAAACATAGAAATACCTGCACTTCTATTTACATTTCAGAATTTTTATATAGGCATTGGAGTAAAACCAGTTTTCCCTTCACCTGGGAATTCAGGAATTTCCTCTAAGTTTAGCATGTGTTGTACCTGACACTGAAACACAACGCAAAGCAGACTAAACTCTGCCAATCAGACTGTAAAAATGAAGCGTGTCTGAAATGAACTGCCAATGGTAAATCTATATCACATAAAAAACTGACGTCTTTTATAGAATAGATGTATATCTGTCATTGTTTTCTTTTGTGTATGTTATCCAGCATGTGTCTAAAGCCTGATACACACATTATGCTTTTTGTTGTTCAAATCAAAAAAACTGAGAGGTGTCTGTACTAACTATGCAATGTTAGTACAGTGATCTCCCTCGCTATGTATTATGTTCTGACAGGGGTAACCTCCCCCAGAACACAGTGGTCAGTGCAGCCATTGGCAGCAAGTGCTGATCGGATGCCAATTGGCTACTGGTTTTCCAGCATGCTCGTTCGACAGAAGCCAGTCGTAAGATCAGATTCTGTCAGACAAGCAGCTGAAAACGGGCTGAATGTTATCCAGTTCCCAGTGGCGGCTCGTGTTTTTTTGGGGGGGGATAGCAAACAACCCCCCCCACGTTGGCTACTCCCCCCATGCGTACTCATCCAAGCAGGCCCTGGCGGGTGGGTTGCGCGCCCTCGCAGGCAGCTGCGGGCTCCGGTGGCAGCGGCGGGCTGCAGGCTCCGGCGGCAGCAGGGTTCCATGGATGGCAGGCGGGCTCCTGTGTCTTCTCTGCGGCTCCTCCCTTCTTCTCATAGGCATCCAATAGGATGGCCTGTCCTTTCAGCCAGACGGGTGACAGGTATGAGACCTGCTTCCCGATTGGCCGGGAGGAGGATCAGTGTTGCAACAGCAAATATTCATTCGCTGTTGCAACACATTTGGGTGGGCTCCGGACGCAATGCTCTGCTCCCCGAGCCCACCCTATTTTGAAGCCTATTAGAACCTCTGGCTCTAATTAGTGCTTCGAAAAACACACCCCCGCCATAGGAATCCATGCGTCCGGTGTCCTGAAAGGGGCCAGGCACATGGATAGGGTGGGCGGCACCCGTGCGCCTACAGCGGAGGGACCCCTGCCGGTTCCTACTGTAACGGCTGATTTTGGCTGACATTTGGCCCATGTGTACAGGGCTTTGGGCTTGTGATCACGGTCTGAGAAAATAGAAACAGTCTTCCAGCAGCAGTCAAAGTAGATTCTAGGCATAAGATATCTGTGACAGTGACCATTTCTCTTTGTGTTTGGTCACATCAGTTCAGTTTGTGATAAAGTGATGCTTGCTATAATTGTCCTGTTTTAAGTTGAATACTGTTTATGATACTTTTTTTATTTGTACTAACCAGTGGCGGCCGCTCCATATGGGGAGCAGGGGTGCCGCCCCCCTAATCCATGCACCCTGCCCCCAATGTACATGCAGGGTGCCGGAATGCATGGATTTCTATGGGTTTTTTTTTGCAGTACTTGATTAGAGCCAGAGACTCTAATTGGCTTTAAAAAAGGGTGGGCTTGGGGAACAGAGAACTGTGCCTGAGCCCACCCACTTTTGTGACAATGGCGAATTAATATTCGCCATTGTCTTCCTGCTTCTCCTCCCAGCTAATCAGGTAGCAGGTCTTAAGACCCGATTGGCTGAGAGGAGAAGCCACCACATTGGCCAGGAGCAGGGGGGAGGCGCCGAGGAGGAGACACAGGGGGAAGCCGCTGAAGCTGCCCGCGGCCTGGATGGGGTAGGTGCAGGGCTGATGGATGGACGGTCGACCGAGCGACATGGGGGGTATGGGGTTTGATCAACCGAGCAAGTGATGGGGGGTGGGGGGGTTTGACCAAGTGAATGAACGGGGGAACAGGGGAGGAGTCGGGTGGTTTGTTTGCCGATCTTCCAAAAAATTAGAGCACCAGCTGAGACTGGTACTAACCATTATATTTTCTAGACAAGCTTTCAGGGCATACTCCTTTCTTTTAAGGATGATGGTTTAAAGAGTAAGTTCACCTTTACAGAAAATCTTTAAGGTGAACGTACACTGGACCCCACCCCCCGGTCCTGCTAACCTGGATTCCAGCTGTACCGGACTGGGGGGTTGAAATCCCTTTCTCTCCTCTTCGCCCACTGTGACAGGACGGGCTACGCGGGTTCTGATTGGTCGGCTCCGACCTTGTGATGGCGCCGACCAATTAGAATGCTCCTAAACGTACCTCCTGACAAGGTATGTTTTGGAGATTAAGCTGTGGGGGATTTCAAAACCCCAGACGGTGCAGCGGCGACCCGATGTGTCAGTGCGGGTGATCGCCGCGTGGTGGGGAGGGCATCCTCTGTAAGTTCACCTTACAGATTTTTCTGTAAAGGTGAACTTATACTTTAAGGTCTCATAAACTGTGGGGTTTGTTATGTGGTATACACTTTGTGATCAAAAGTATGCGGACCCCCTTCCAAATGATTGAGTTTAGGTGTTTCTAGTGAAGATTTCTAATAATGCTACAATATGCAAAGACAATTTAGGCCTCATGTACACTGCTGGTAAACGGACGTTTAGGAGCAGTTGGGCATTTTTTTCAACTGCTCCTGAACTCTCCTCAATGTTATCTTATTAGTACATGCACACAGGGTCATTTATAGTCATTTCTAGGAAGTTGAGTTTAGAGGCTTTTTTTGGAACCCAAAAAAAATGCGTTCAGAAGCTGTGTTTAGAGGCATTTCAAGCACCAAACATGGCTACCCGCGTTTAGGCGTGATTTCGTCTGGAGGCATTTTTAAAGGGAAACATTTTATTCATTACTTTTGAGCCTGGAAAATGCTAAAAACACACCAAAAACTCAATTATCACTGCCTGAAAGTTAATATACCATGTGATATTCCCCTCATCAGCCAATTATGCTGTACAATACACAACTTGTATTACTTGACGCTGAAGTTGAGTCACCAACAGACGTTCCTCTGGTGGCACGCTTTTCCCCATGTTGGTGTCCATGCGAACTAGACGGGGTCTAACCATTTCCAAGAGAACATCAAAGGTGGCAATTGCCATGCGTGTAAAATTTTTTAAAAATCTCTGGGTAATTACGCAGCTGAACATAGATATTAGAAAGTATTCTATGGACATGCGTTGAGCCATCAATGGATGTGTCCATTAGCTACGAACTCTGGTCCTCTCACGCAATTTTCTACATCTTTGGAGCCTCAGCAAAAGCAACATCAGGAGCATTTCCTCACACATGCTCATCATGGGATCCATATTAGCAAACCAACCAAAAAATAACAGCTATCTACAAGCACACTGCTTTCTCAGCTGCTACTCACACTGTTCTCTCACAGAATGGCTGAAATAGTTCATAAATACTTGTTTAGACAAATGTGCAGTGGCGGCTGGTGCTCAAAAGTTTTTGGGGGGTGCAAACAAACTGAAAAATTCGGAAAAAACCCCCATCAATCGCAGCCACTGTGCCATCAAACGCAGCCACTGTGTCCATCAATTGCCGCCACTGTACCATCAAACGCAGCCACTGTGCCATCAAATGCAGCCACTGTGCCCATCAATTGCCTCCACTGTACCATCAAACGCAGCCACTGTGCCCATCAATTGCCGCCACTGTACCATCAAACACAGTCACAGTGCCATCAAACGCAGCCACTGTGACATCAAATGCAGCCACTTTGCCCATCAAACTCAGCCACTGTGCCCATCGAACGCAGCCACTGTGCCATATCAAATGCTCCCACTGTGCCATCAAATGCTGCCACTGTGCCCCACCAAATACAGTTACTGTGCCCATCTTATGCAGCCACTGTGCCCATCTTATGCAGCCACTGTGCCCAATCAAATGCAGCCTCACTGTGCCCCATCAAATGCAGCCTCAATGTGCTCCATCAAATTTGCATTTGATGCAGCCTCACTGAGTCTCATACTTACCGTACAGGCAGCTCCGCTCAGGCCGTGCGTTCCATGGAGCTGCTGACGTCACTTCCGGTTTCCCTGTGGAACAGGGAAACCGGAAGTAACCTCTTAACTTGAACAACAACGCTCCCACCCGTACTAATACTACGGGTGGAAGCTGTTCGGCGCTCTGGAATGCGCCACAAAGCAGGTCAAAAGCCTGCAAATGAAGCTCCTCGTCTGCAATCTCGTGATTGCAGACGAGGCATTGACGTGGCACTTCCCATAGTGCACTGTGTCCGGTGCCCGAACACAGTGCACTTAAAGAACATTTTTTTCTATTTTTTTTTTTTTAAAGGGGCCTGTTTAAATTTTTTTTTTTTAATTTAAAATTTTTTTTAATGACTGCTGGCTGGAGGTGGTGGGGGGGGGGGGTGCCCCCTATGGATGAGCCGCCACTGCAAATGTGCACTTTCAACCTTGTGGCAACAATTTGGGGAAGGCCCCTTTCTGTTCCAGAGTAACTGTGCCCCAGTGTACAAAACAGCACCAAAAAAGATATACATAGTTTGGTGTAGAAGAACTCAAATGCCCTGACCTCATCCCTACTGAACACCTTTGGGTTGAATTGGATAGCTGATTATAAGCCAGGTCTGCTTGTCCAACAACAGTATCTGACCTCACAAATGTTTTTTGGTTGAATGGGCACAAATTCCCACAGACACACTCCAACATTTTGAAGTGGGGCCAATTCTTTATTAATGTCCATGGTCTTGGAATGGGATGTCCAACAAGTTTATATACTGTACATGTGTAATATTAAAGTCCCAAACATGCGCTTATATAGTGCATTTACATACAGTTACAACAAAATGTTTTGGAATGTCTCAATTTCTGCTTGAATACCTCCAAAATAAACATGAACATCATAATAGTAAAGATGGTATTATTAAAAAAAAAAACGAGTGCACAGCATTTTGCATTTTCATCAATTGGTTTAACCCCTTCATGACACAGTGATCACATAATCGAGGACATCTCTGATTGGTTCCCAATTGTCAGTGTGGACCACAGCTGCCAGACAGGATTGAGAGCCATCAGCCCTCAGCCTGCCAAAGTGTCACTTGCTGGCTCTCAAAGACAGAAGGTCTATTATGGGTATTGTGCTGAGAGCATTAGCATATAGTTTGTGGGCAGGCAGGGATTTAACAATCAGGGTCTTCGCTAGAAATACTGTAGGCATGTAAACCTGTTGGTTAATAACATTTTGAAAAGAGGGTCATTGGACCCATATATGTTAGGCAATTTTAGAGGTGTGGTTTGAAGGTGCCCTCTCCTATGCAGTATATACAAACTATTGTTACTTCAAGAAAGATATATATACAGTAAATAGATATATATACAGTATATATATATATATATATATATATATATATATATATATATATATATATATATATATATATTATATACAGTATATACACACAAATGTTTTGCCTTGCATTTATATTTTAAATTGAATACTTTGTTTTACAAGGTAACAGTTCACATATACTTTAACTGTTGGATTTCTAGCATGCGATTATTACCAGCGGCTATAGCCGCTACCAATAATCACTGTGTTCTCCCACCAGGGACGGCTCCCCACCCCTGCCAGGAGAACACAATAGCTCCATGGGAGGGATTCCCCCAAAACTGACTGTGTTGATGGGGGAATTGAGTGATTTTCTTTCCTGTAACCCGCACAATTTTGTTCCCACATGTCAGTCCCGATTTCAGAGGCAATTTCAGGGGTTTCTGCACAGATGTCAATGAAAATTCGGATGGTGCCATTGCCGACTATTTGGCATGGGATTTGACATGTCAAATCCCATGCCAAATCGTATCAATGTGAACCAGGGCTTAGTTGTCGTTTTGTAGCGATGTGGACTACGATCATAATATGGTACAATTCCCCATCATTCTTTACCTATAGACATATCCCTCTAGTGCTGGGTGCCAGTGACTGTCATTACATCTGTGAGCCCGACCAGAAAGGATTGTGGGATTAGTAGTCTTTCAGACCGGTGTTTCCTTTGCATGATATGACATCTGAACCACACATCTCAGGGATCCTACCACCCAAAGAGACTCCTGGGAGGAACTTTAAAAGGGCCCAGAGATCCGCGCCGCTCTCTCTTCTTCCTGGACCTTGCTGTTCGGACATCTCCCTGTGCGGGAGGGGGAGGCTGCGGCCTACTACACGGTGAACAAGTAAATCCAACGGGGCCCGGAAGGTGTAAACCTGCCTGCTGTTCATTGGACATCCACGCGGCACCTACCCAGCAGATCTACACTACGGCCGCCTGCATCCATCAGCCGTGGGTCATCACCAGTCTTTTGCTGAAGGATGTCTCTTCCAGGATCGCTATCTGCAGGGTGAAAGCCGGTCTGGTCGTTGGTGAGAGGGCAATTGCCCATCCTTTGCAAACCTTCTTTGCTACTATATCTGAACACTGTGTACAGACACCTTTACCTTGGGAACACTTTATTGCATTACTGTTTGGAACACTGTACATAGACACCTTTACTTAAAACCACTACAAGGAGCACTACTAGCTTGCTTAAGCCCCTTGGCTATTACCATACCACTGTGCCTTATCGGATACAATCTAATGAGCTCCAACTGCCGGTGAAGACTATCAGGCCTGCATCTTGGACACTGCTGGTATTACCATATAAAGGGCCCTACTCTATCCCCTGTTTCCTCTGATCTCTCATTAGGATATAAAAGTTGAATAGGCCGGCCTGGGGTTCCCCTTTAGTGTAAGACTGCCTGTCCTAGATAGCTACCCTTTTATTGCCTTTACGGGTTATGCTTCAAGTGGTAAATCATTGTACATATATGTAAATTGTGCTTTTGTGCTGTTGTACTGTGTTAAGCTGCCTTTTAGGGGAATTTTTCTTTCGAGTCTGGGCTGTTATCCAACACTCGGCTGACCAATTCCCCTTTTCTGTGTATTAATACCACATTACTTACGCCAGTAAAAATGTATATACTATAAACATATTTGACTTGTGTGACGTGTCTTTAAAGGTGTTGTGGAAGATGTCTGAACCCAGAGTGTCAGGTGGGTTGGAATGTTCACAGGGTCATGGCGATGCAGAAGAACAGGTAAATCCAAGCAGTCCAGAAGGGGACCATGCTACACTTTAATAAAGGAGTAGAGAATTTTTCATTTAGCTTAGTGAATATAATAGAACTAGGTTTACTTATACCCAATCATGCGCAAAGGAAAGTTAAGATTTTGGCTTGTACATGACCTCCTGATTAAAGTCAGCTTTACCTTGTTCCCTCAACTACATGAACATTCACTTTGCAAAGTGAAAATAGTTTATTCCAGTAATAAATAAGCCCCACAGTGCCTATAGTTTAAACAAACTGAATTGTTACAGCTTTGGTGGGAGAAGGTATTTTTTGTAAAGAGCAAGGCACAAGTGTGCTGTCCTATTTTGAAGCGAGTGTAGAGGAAAGCTGGAGTAACAGGACAGGAACTACATACATTAACCACCTAACAACCGGCCCATAGCCGAATGACGGCTGCAGGGCGGTTGCTTAACTCTGGGAGGACGTACTATGACGTCCTCCCGGAATTCCCCTCTCGCGCGCCCCCTGGGGCGCGCACCCGAGCACATCCGTGACCGCCGGGTCCAGAGGACCCGCCGCATCATGGATCCCGGTAAATGGCCGCTGATCGCGGCCGTTTACCATGTGATCGCGCCGTCATCTGATGACGCCGGTTCCTCTCCTCCCCTCCTGTGTACCGATCGGTACACTGTGGAGGAGAGGGAGATGGATGGATGGCTGCAGCGCTGTGGGCTGGATGTGTAGTGCCCACAGCGCTGCACAGAGACATCCAGCCATCCATCCATCCATGCTCAGCCATTCCTTCTGCTGTGCAATACTCTGCAAAGCCCACATTACTCTGCAATACCCCCATAATACTCTGCAATACGCCCATAATACTCTGCAAAGCCCACATTACTCTGCAATACCCCCATAATACTCTGCAATACCCCCATAATACTCTGCAAAGCCCACATTACTCTGCAATACCCCCATAATACTCTGCAAAGCCCACATTACTCTGCAATACCCCCACAATACTCTGCAATACCCCACATTACTCTGCAATACCCCTACAATACTCTGCAAAGCCCTGCCATACCCCGCCATACTCCGCCATACCCCGCCATACTCCGCCATACCCCGCCATACCCCGCCATACTCCGCTATACCCCGCCATACCCCGTCATACTCCGCCATACCCCGCCATACCCCGCCACACTCCGCAATACCCCGCCATACTCCGCAATACCCCGCCATACCCCGCCATACTCCGCAATACCCCATCATACTCCGCAATACCCCGCAATACCCCGCCATACCCCGCAATACCCCGCCATACCCCGCCATACTCTGCAATACCCCGCCATACTCCACAATACGCCGCCATACTCCACAATACCCCGCCATACTCCGCAATACCCCGCCATACTCCGCAATACCCCGCCATACTCCGCAATACCCCGCCATACCCAGCCATACCCTGCCATGCTGAGCCATGCTCGGCTGTACTCGGCCTCTGTATGTGGCCAGGCTGTGGAAGTCTCACACATGTGGTATCGCCGTACTCAGGAGGAGTAGGAGAATCTATTTTGGGGTGTCATTTTTGGTATGTACATGTTATGTGGTAGAAATATTGTATAAATGGACAACTTTGTGTTAAAAAAAAAAATGCGTTTTAACCACTTCCCGCCCGTCGGCCATCATACAACGTCCTTGACTTTGTGCGGGGATATCTGAATGATGGGTGCAGCTACAGGCATCATTCAGATATCAGCTTTTTCAGCCGGCGATTCCCTACACCATAAGAATGATCATAGCGGCTGTTCCACTGCTTGATCGTTCTTACGGGAGGCGAGAGGGGATGTCCCCCCCTCCCGCGCTTCTACCGACTCACAGCTACGATCGAAGCCAGGATCGTTTTTTTTTTTTTTTAAATTTCAGGCTTCCCAGCCTAGAGGTGAGATGTGGGGTCTTATTGACCCCATATCTCACTGTAAAGAGGACCTGTCATGCCATATTCCTATTACAAGGATGTTTACATTCCTTGTAATAGGAATAAAAGTGGTCAAATTTTTTTTTTTTTGGAAAAAAGCATCAAACTAAAATAAATAAAGTAAAATGAACAATAAAAAAAAAAATAAAAATTTTAAAGCGCCCCTGTCCCTGTGTGCTCGCATGCAGAAGCGAACGCATACGTAAGCCCCGCCCACATATGAAAACGGTGTTCAAACCACACATGTGAGGCATCGCTGCGATTGGTAGAGTGAGAGCAATAATTTTGGCCCTAGACCTCCTCTGTAACTCAAAACATGTAACCAGTAAAAAATTTTAAAGCGTCGCCTATGGGGATTTTTGAGTAGCAAAGTTTGGCGCCATTCCACAAGCGCATGCAATTTTGAAGGGTGACATGTTGGGTATCTATTTACTTGGCATAACTTCATCTTTCACATTATGCAAAAACATTGGGCTAACTTTACTGTTTTGGTTTTTGTAAAGCACAAAACAGTTTTTTTTCCAAAAAAAACGCGTTAAAAAAATTGCTGCGCAAATACCATGCGAGATAAAAAGTTGCAACGACCGCCATTGTATTCTCTAGGGTCTTTGCTAAAAACACATATATAATGTTTTGGGGTTCTATGTAATTTTCTAGCTAATAAATGATGATTTTTACATGTAGGAGAGAAATGTCAGAATTGGCCTGGGTGCTCCAGAATGCCTGAAGGTGCTCCCCTGCATGTTGGGCCTCTGTATGTGGCCACGCTGTGTAAAAGTCTCACACATGTGGTATCGCCGTACTCGGGAGTAATAGCAAAATGTGTTTTTTGGTGTAATTTGTGCTATGCATATGCGGTCTGTGAGAAATACCCTGCTAATATGACAATTTTGTGGAAAAAAAAAAAAAGTAAAAAAAAAACCTTGATTTTGCAAAGAATTGTGGGAAAAAATTACAACTTCAAAAAACTCACCATGCATCTTTCTAAATACCTTGGAATGTCTTCTTTCCAAAAAGGGGTCATTTGGGGGGTATTTGTACTTTTCTGGCATGTTAGGGTCTCAAGAAATGAGATAGGCCGTCAGTACTTTAGGTGTGATCAATTTTCAGATATTCGCACCATAGCTTTTGGACTCTATAACTTTCAAAAAGACCAAATAATATCCACCGATTTGGGTTATTTTTACCAAAGATATGTAGCGGTATAAATTTTGGCCAAAATATATGAAGAAAAATTACTAATTTGCAAAATATTATAACAGAAATGAAGAAAAATGTATTTTTTTACAGATTTTTCGGTCTTTTTTCTTTTACGGCGCAAAAAATAAAGAACCCAGCGGTGATTAAATACCACCAAAAGAAAGCTCTATTTGTGTGAAAAAAAGGACAAAAATTTCATATAGATACAGTGTTGCATGACTGAGTAATTGTCATTCAAAATGTGAGAGCACCAAAAGCTGAAAATTGGTCTGGTTAGGAAGGGGGTTTAAGTGCCCAGTTGTCAAGTGGTTAAATTACATTCAAGAAATCTTGAATTTGTTAAAATAAGCAGACTTTGTAACTAAGGTAGAAGGTTTTTCTACCTTAGTTGCATGGTCTGCTTGTTTTGTGACGCTCCCCTCCAAAACACTGCATTAAAGCGGAGTTCCACCCACATTTTTCACTTTCCACTTTGTAGCACTTATGTCCATCCTGAAAAATGAATTGGCAATTTATTTATTTTTTTTAAGGTTCATTTACCTTATTTATGTAACTTATTGTTACTTCCTCCTTTTGCAGCCGCAACAACGTACGTCATTTCCGGCTTTGCATTGGCTCTTGGGAGATGAGTGTCATCACTCTCAGGAGTCAATATGCATCGCTGGCTCGTAGCATCGTGGTGTTTCCAAACCGAAATGGACGCAATGTAAGGAGGCGCTAAGCTAAGGCTTTTGTTGCCTTTGTTACCTAGTGTCTTATGAGGAGTAATCAGCAGTGTCAGGGGTGCTGGAGCATAGCAGACCGGCGTTCTTTCTTTACAAAGGCAGTAAGCATCTCAGCCTCATTTACAGAGCCTGGAGGACAGCAAGAAGGAGGAGGAGGGGGAGAAGAGGTTTTCATAGCAAAGGGGCGGCAACTTCCTCCGACTCCGCCGTTGCTATGGAAACCTGACCTACAAGCTATGGGACTAGCTTGCAACGCACTGCGCATGTGCATGATCGGCAGGTGCATGTTGGGTAGCCAGCATTCACGGAATCCCGGAAGAGGGACACTGCGGCTTCAGATGCCCACACTGGAGATGGAAGCCCTGTTCAGGACCTGCACAAAGTAAATAAACAATGCTGCAGGAACACAAAACTAGGGATGGTTACCTTTATTTAAATGCACAGGGCCTGACTATTCTAGGGGTATTTTTAGTTTAAAAAAAAGATTTCGGCCGGAACACTGTTTTAAAGTACCTGGGGGAGTGTGGAGGAAGGTAAGTCACTTTCACCTGTCCTTAAGCAAACTAAATAGTACATATGTTTAAGCTGTAGACAATACTTGCTGCAGCAGAACTACGAGCTGAGAACCAACAGCTGAGTCTTTGATTGAGCTGATCTCACTCCAACCTACCCCTAGCGTACAGTTACAAGGGGTGTTTTGTGATGTCCTGCTGTGATTGTTATTTTCTAATTCTTATGTACAGTATCTCACAAAAGTGAGTACACCCCTCACATTTTTGTAAATATTTTTTTAGGTCTTTTCATGTGACAACACTGAAGAAATGACACTTTGCTACAATGTAAAGTAGTGCGTGTACAGCTTGTATAACAGTGTAAATTTGCTGTCCCCTCAAAATAATGCAACACACAGCCATTAATGTCTAAACCGCGGGCAACAAAAGTGAGTACACCCCTAAGTGAAAATGTCCAAATTGGACACAAAGGGAGTTATTTACTAAAGGAAAATCCACTTTGCACTGCAAGTGCACTTGAAAGTGCACTTGGAAGTAAAGTCGTTGTAGATCCCAGAGGGACATGCAAGGAAGATAAAAAACAGCATTTTAGCTTGCACATGATTGGATGATAAAATCAGCAGAGCTTCCACTCAATTCAGATCTAGATTTAGATTTAGAGCGACTGCACTTCCAAGTGCACTGACAGTGCAAAGTGGATTTGCCTTTCGTAAACAACCCCCAAAGTGTCAATATTTTGTGTGGCCACCATTATTTTCCAGCACTGCCTTAACCCTCTTGGACATAGAGTTCACCAGAGCTTCACAGGTTGCCACTAGAGTCCTCTTTCACTCCTCCATGATGACATCACGGAGCTGGTGGATGTTGGAGACCTTGCACTCCTCCACCTTCCATTTGAGGATGCCCCACAGATGCTCAATAGGGATTAGGTCTGGAGACATGCTTGGTCCATCACCTTTACCCTTAGCTTCTTTAGCAAGGCAGTGGTCGTCTTGGAGGTGTGTTTGGGATCATTATCATGTTGGAATACTGCCAAGTGGCCCAGTCTCCGAAGGGAGGGGATCATTCTCTGCTTCAGTATGTCACAGTGCATGTTGGCATTCATGGTTCCCTCAAGGAACTGTAGCTCCCCAGTGTTGGCAGCAATCATGACACTCCCACCACCATGCTTGATTGTAGGCAAGACACACTTGTCTTTGTACTCCTTACCTGGATGCCGCCACACACGTTTGACACCATCTGACACCATCTGAACTAAATAAATTGGGGTGTACTCACTTTTGTTGCCAGTGGTTTATACATTAATGGCTGTGTGTTGAGTTATTTTCATGGGACAGCAAATTTACACTGTTATACAAGCTATACACTCACTACTTTACATTGTAGCAAAGTGTAATTTTTTCAGTGCTGTCATATGAAAAGATATAATAAAATATTTACAAAAATGTGAGGGGTGTACTCATTTTTGTGAGATACTGTGTATGCATTCTTTTGTTTGCCTGTTAAAAGAAAAATACCACATTTACTATCCTTTTCTTTTTTAAAGTAAGATTGCCTTTACTAGGATTGATCAGAGAGGTTAAAGTGGTTGTAAAGCCTTAAATTTTTTCACTTTAATGCAATCTATGCGTTAAGGTTAAAAAACCTTCTTTGCTGCAAAATCCCCCCTCCAGCCCCCCTCCACTTTATTCTTACCTGAGCCCAATCCGATTCAGCTATGTGCACAAGAGCAGCGGCTCCCATTCCTGCATCCCTCCTACCTGGGCAGATCGATAGTACCAGAAGTCATTGGCTCCCACTGCTGTCAATAAAATGCTGTGCCGAACAAGGCCCGCTCTGTATTAATAGATTAGATGCAGACAGGTTGGATCGGGAGCGAGCATGCACGGGCGCCCCCCCCACACGGAAAGCTGCTTTCCATGGAGGCACTTGCCGAAGAGGAGAGGCCTAGAGCACCAGCAGGGAAACCCCATAAAAAGAGGATGGGGGCTTCTCTGTGCAAAACAAAATTGCACAGAGCAGGTAAGTATGACATGCTTGTTATTTTAATTTAAAAAAATACGAAGATTTAATGTCACTTTAAGGTGGAATTATTGATTGGAAGTGGAAATCTTAGTATTGCTGTTGAGCTGTAAAATTTTCTTGAACAAAAAAATGTATTTAGTAATGTAATTTAGAGATAATTTTCTTATCTTTCTAAATCTGCATATTTCATTAAACTAATGTAGCCCTCTTATGGGGGGGGTTATGGGAAAAGGCCCTCCCCAAACAGGATGTTGCGCTAAACTTATAGGTAAACAGGAGAACCAGAACCTTTGCTAAGTGGAAGAGTAATACAGATGCCAGTGAGGGGATTCACTTCCCGGGAAATTAATCTAAACAAAGTAATTGGGAGCAGAACTATTGTAACCAGCATTTAACATTAACCATGAGTACATACAGTGCCTTGAAAAAGTATTCAAAACATTTTCCACATTTTGCCATGTTACAACCAAAAACGTAAATGTATTTTATTGGTTTACAAATAAATATATGAAAAGTGTGGCCTGCATTTGAATTCAGCACCCCTGAGTTAATACATTGTAGAAACACCTTTCGCTGCAAATACAGCTGCAAGTCTTTTTGGGAATGTCTCTACCAGCTTTGCACATCTAGACAGTGAATTTTTTGCCCATTCTTCTTTGCAAAGTAGCTCAAGCTCTGCCAGATTGGATGGAGAGCATCTGTGAACAGCATTTTTCAAGTCTTGCCACAGATTCTCAATTGGATTCAGGTCTGGACTTTGACTGGGTCATTCTAATGCCGCGTACACACGATCGCACATGCAGCGGACACACAAAATCCATGTTTTTTTTTCCGATGAATGTTGGCTCAAACTTGTTTTGCATACACACGGTCACACAAATCTTGTTGGAAATTCCGAATGTCAAGAACGCGGTGATGTACAACACCTACAACGGCACTAGAAAGGGCAAGTTCAATACCAAGTGCGCCACCCTTTGGGCTCCTTCTGCTAATCTCGTGTTAGTAGAAGTCGAGAAGTAGAGACGATTCGCGCTTTTCAACCTGTGCTTTTCCAATCATTACTGCTCTTCAGTTTGTACTTGTGGGTTTGTATCTGGTTTTCAGTGCTTGCCTCGCAAGGTCCGTATAAAATACATGGAGTACTTTGCGGGTAGGGGGACCATTGGTATGCCAGAAAATGTTTAATAAACATTTTAAAAATATTTTTTTTTTTATTGAAACTGAAATAATATTTCCTTTGATTTACTGCTTGTGTTTCTTTTAGCTGTCTCCTAGGTTCTCCAATGGGCTTTTTTTTTTTTTACATCTTCTTCAATAATATTTGATAAATGAGGTGATAGTCTCTTCTTCAGCAAACTATTATTATGTTGTGGGTCTGCTACACACACACTTTGTTTTTGTTGTTAATGTATGTAATGCATTACTGTTAAAAATATACATCATTTTCAGCACCATGAATGAATTTTGCAGAGTCAGGAAAATGGCATGATTGTGGAAAATTACAAAGCACTGTGGGAGTTATTTACTGAAGAAAACTCCACTTTGCACTACAAGTGCACTGCAAAAGTGCACTTGAAACTGCACTTGAAACTGCACTGAAAGTGCACTTGTAGTGCAAAGTGGATTTGCCTTTAGCAAATAACCCCCATTTCAGTGTAAACACCAACTTAGTCCAAAAAATGATATTGAGCATTGAAAGAAGAAGCCACACAATGTTGAGTAGAAAACTTTTTACTCTGTGCACATTCACATGTGCATTAGAAAATGGTTTATGAACAAACCAACATATTTTAGTAATAACATTTTTGTTTTTGACAGTACAAATAGTCTTTTTTATGTTAAAACAGGCATGTTTAACCACTTGACCACTGGGCACTTAAACCCCCTTAATAACCAGACCAATTTTCAGCTTTCAGTGCTCTTACAATTTGAATGACAATTACTCAGTCATAGAACACTGTACCCATATGAAATTTTCGTCCTTTTTTTCACACAAATAGAGCTTTCTTTTGGTGGTATTTGATCACCTCTGGGTTTTTTATTTTTTGTGCTATAAATGAAAAAAGACCGGAAATTTTGTAAAAAAATGCATTTTTCTTCATTTCTATTAAAATTTTTTGCAAATAAGTAATTTTTCTTCATGAATTTGGCCAAAAATGTATACTGCTACATATCTTTGGTAAAAATAACCCAAATTAGTGGGTATTATTTAGTCTGTGTGAAAGTTATAGGGTCTACAAGCCATGGTGCCACTCACTGAAAATGTATCATTTTGATCACACCTGATGTACTGACAGCCTATCTCATTTCTTGAGACCCTAACAAGCCAGTAAAGTACAAATACCCCCCAAATGACCCCTTTTTGGAAAGTAGACATTCCAAGGTAGTTAGTACAAGGCACATTTAGTTTTTTGAAGTTGTCATTGTTTCCCACAATTCTTTGAAAAATTAAGATTTTTTTATTTTTATTTTTTTTCACTCCAAATTGTCATTATAACAGGTTATTTCTCTCACATGGCATGTACAAACCACAAATGACACCCCAAAATGTATTCTGCTACTCCTCCTGAGTATGGCGATACCACATGTGTGAGACTTTTACACAGCCTGGCCACATACAGAGTCCCAACATTGAAGTAGCAACTTCATTCGTTCTAGGAGCATAAATTACACATCTAATCTCTCAACCACCTATTACACTTTTGAAGGCCCTGGAGCACCAGGACAATGGAAACGCCCACAAAGTGACCCCATTTTGGAAAGCAAACACCCCAACGTATAATCTATGAGGCATAATGAGTCTTTGGAACGGTTCATTTTTTTCCAGAAGTTTTTGGAAAATGTGGAAAAAAATGAAAACGCATTTTTTTTTACACAAAGTTGTCCATTTATAAGATATTTCCAACACATAGCATGTACATAGCAAAAATGACACCCCAAAATGTATTCTGCTACTCCTTCTGAGTACGGCGATACCACATGTGTGAGACTTTTACACAGCCTGGCCACATACAGAGTCCCAACATTGAAGTAGCAACTTCATGCGTTCTAGGAGCATAAATTACACATCTAATCTCTCAACCACCTATTACACTTTTGAAGGCCCTGGAGCACCAGGACAATGGAAACGCCCACAAAGTGACCCCATTTTGGAAAGCAAACACCCCAAAGTATAATCTATGAGGCATAATGAGTCTTTGGAACGGTTCATTTTTTTCCAGAAGTTTTTGGAAAATGTGGAAAAAAAATGAAAACGCATTTTTTTTTACACAAAGTTGTCCATTTATAAGATATTTCCAACACATAGCATGTACATAGCAAAAATGACACCCCAAAATGTATTCTGCTACTCCTTCTGAGTACGGCGATACCACATGTGTGAGACTTTTACACAGCCTGGCCACATACAGAGTCCCAACATTGAAGTAGCAACTTCATGCGTTCTAGGAGCATAAATTACACATCTAATCTCTCAACCACCTATTACACTTTTGAAGGCCCTGGAGCACCAGGACAATGGAAACGCCCACAAAGTGACCCCATTTTGGAAAGCAAACACCCCAACGTATAATCTATGAGGCATAATGAGTCTTTGGAACGGTTCATTTTTTTCCAGAAGTTTTTGGAAAATGTGGAAAAAAAATGAAAACGCATTTTTTTTTACACAAAGTTGTCCATTTATAAGATATTTCCAACACATAGCATGTACATAGCAAAAATGACACCCCAAAATGTATTCTGCTACTCCTTCTGAGTACGGCGATACCACATGTGTGAGACTTTTACACAGCCTGGCCACATACAGAGTCCCAACATTGAAGTAGCAACTTCATGCGTTCTAGGAGCATAAATTACACATCTAATCTCTCAACCACCTAATACACTTTTGAAGGCCCTGGAGCACCAGGACAATGGAAACGCCCACAAAGTGACCCCATTTTGGAAAGCAAACACCCCAACGTATAATCTATGAGGCATAATGAGTCTTTGGAACGGTTCATTTTTTTCCAGAAGTTTTTGGAAAATGTGGAAAAAAAATGAAAACGCATTTTTTTTTACACAAAGTTGTCCATTTATAAGATATTTCCAACACATAGCATGTACATAGCAAAAATGACACCCCAAAATGTATTCTGCTACTCCTTCTGAGTACGGCGATACCACATGTGTGAGACTTTTACACAGCCTGGCCACATACAGAGTCCCAACATTGAAGTAGCAACTTCATGCGTTCTAGGAGCATAAATTACACATCTAATCTCTCAACCACCTATTACACTTTTGAAGGCCCTGGAGCACCAGGACAATGGAAACGCCCACAAAGTGACCCCATTTTGGAAAGCAAACACCCCAACGTATAATCTATGAGGCATAATGAGTCTTTGGAACGGTTCATTTTTTTCCAGAAGTTTTTGGAAAATGTGGAAAAAAATGAAAACGCATTTTTTTTTACACAAAGTTGTCCATTTATAAGATATTTCCAACACATAGCATGTACATAGCAAAAATGACACCCCAAAATGTATTCTGCTACTCCTCCTGAGCATGGCAATACCACATGTGTGAGACTTTTACACAGCCTGGCCACATAGAGGCCCAACATCCAAGAAGCACCATCAGGTGTTCTAGGGACATAAATTACACATCCAATTTCCTTACAATCTATCACATTTTTGAAGGCCCTTCATATTTCTAACACAGCATGTACATACCAAGAATTACACCCTAAAATACATTCTGCTGAGTAAAGATTACCTGTGATTTTAGTAGTGCAATTGTCCACAGGAGGAGAGCCCTGATCCAGGCAGCAGGCAGGGACATGGTCAGCGACAGTGAATGGAGTTGTCCAGGCAGCAGGCAGGAATATTGTCCATAGTCAGTACAGGCAGGGATACTGTCCATATACAGTCCAGGGTCAGTGCAAGTAGAGACGTTGCCAGCAGTGCCAAAATATTGGTCCTGGTAGTAAGCAGGAACACGATCCAAGTAGCAGGCCAGGAAAGAGTGGGGACAGGGGTAGAGGCTTCTCCCACCCAAATCTCTTTGAAGCCTCCGAGTCTCCAGACCCTAATCCGGTAATGAGAAAACTAAAAAATCAGTTTTCTTCATCCAGAAAAACATTTCTGGAGCCCCTCACATATGTGAGACCCCTGTGTTCCCACTAGCACAGCAGGGTAAAAGATCAATCCAAGAGGCAGGCAAAAAACGTGGTCAAACAGCCCAGGGTCAGTTCCAGAGCAGGCAGAGGTAGGTACAGTTTAGCGTTCGGCAGAAGCGTGGTCATATAACAGTCCAGGGTCAGTTCCAGAGCAGGCAGAGGTAGGTACAGTTTAGCGTTCGGCAGAAGCGTGGTCATATAACAGTCCAGGGTCAGTTCCAGAGTAGGCAGAGGTAGGTACAGTTTAACGTTGGGCAGAAGCATGGTCATATAACAGGCCAGGGTCAGTTCCGGAGAAGGCAGAAGTATGTTTAGCGTTAGGCAGAAACTTGGTCGTATAACAGGCCAGGGTCGGTTCCGGAGAAGGTATGTACATTTCAGTGCAGTGGCATAAGGGGTGTGGAGGAAAATGACAGGAAATTAGAATTACCTTTACCATACTTCCCTAATAATGTAGAGAAGTATGGTAACGGCAGAAACATCCAACTATACAGAGGCCTGGTTGGGAGGGACAATCGGGACAATAATACGTGGTGTCTCTTCTAATTCCTCCACTGGAGCACACCCGGCATTTCTTTTGACGTCTGCGTCCTGTTTCATGGGGGGGATTTTGTCAGGAAAGTGGCGCTCGTGGAGTCTGCTCACGGAATCAGAGCGAATAGTTTCTGGTGGGCTTTCAGGGTACAAAAGGGCAGAAATAACTTCTTCTTGGTAGTGGAGATAGGATACGGGGTTCTCTGTGGATTTTTGGTAAATAACATAAGTGTTATACATGGCCAAACTGAAAAAATAAATGGACACTTTTTTATACCAGTGGCGGAATTTTCTTGTGGGAAGGTAGGGTTCAATCATCTGATCGTTGAAGTCCACTCCCCCCATAAACAGATTATAATCGTAAATGCAAGCTGGTTTCTGGACTGGGCCGTTTCTTCTTGGGACTTCCACGTAGGTGTCATTATGGATTGTCGTCAGCATGTGGACGTTTCGTCTGTCCCTCCACTTGACAGCCAATAACTCCTGGTTCCGCAAAGATGCCGTCTCCCCTTGGCGTAGCCTTTCATTGACCAGTTTTTGCGGGAAGCCCTTTCTATTGGCTCTTACTGTACCACATGCTGGGGTGTCTCTCCGGTGAAGATTGCGGAAGAGGGGCAAGCTGGTATAAAAATTATCCACATAAAGATGGTATCCCTTTCCAAGCAGTGGATAGACAAGATCCCAGACCACTCTTCCGCTGGCTCCAATGTACTCTGGGCATTCAGGGGGATGAAGTTGGGAGTCCTTCCCTTCGTACACCCGGAAGGCGTAGATGTACCCAGTGGCTCGGTCGCAAAGTTTGTACACTTTTACCCCATATTGGGCCCTTTTGCTGGGGATGAACTGTTTGATGCCGAGCCTGCCGGAGAATTTTACAAGGGACTCATCCACGGAAATATTCTGTTCGGGGGTGTATAACTAGGGAAATTTTTCAGAGAAATAATTTAGGAGTGGCCGAATTTTAAATAGTTTGTCAAAAGCTGGGTCATTTCGGGGAGGGCACTGGGTGTTGTCATTATAGTGAAGGAACCGCATGATCATTAGGTATCTGGATCTTGGCATAAGGGATGAGAAGAGTGGCATGTGGTGGATGGGTTTGGTAGACCAATAGGAGTACAATAGTTTTTTTTTTTGTGAGTCCCATAGTAAACGTTAGGCCTAAGAAAATTTTGAATTCCTCTACGGTTAGTTCTCCCCACTCAAAGGGACGGGTGTAACTAGAGCCAGGGTTGCTTACTATGTGCTGCTGTGCGTAGAGGTTGCACTGGGCCACAATGGACGATAGTAAGTCTTCAGTGAAAACCAAGTGGAAAAAATCAATCATGTCAAAATCATCAGTGTTCACCTGGACACCTGGCTGGGTGGAGAAAGGGGGGATATTTGCTGCTCCGGAATTAGGGGGAAGCCACAGGAGGTTTTGAAGGGCATAGGGAAGGCTGGCATGGCCCCTATCCCTTTGGGGCTGAGATGACACCCTACTGGTGCCTGGCCTTTGTTGTAGTGGCTCTGCTCTCGAGGTGGACGGCACTGCTCTCAAGGTGGACGGCACTGCTCTCGAGGTGGACAGTACTGCTCTCGAGGTGGACGGTACTGCTCTCGAGGTGGACGGCACTGCTCTCGAGGTGGACGGCACTGCTCTCGAGGTGGACGGCACTGCTCTCAAGGTGAACGGCACTGCTCTCTAGGTGGACGGCACTGCTCTCGAGGTGGACGGCACTGCTCTCGAGGTGGACGGCACTGCTCTCGAGGTGGACGGCCCTGCTCTCGAGGTGGACGGCCCTGCGCTGCTGGTAGTAGGCTGCTGCTCCACGCCAGAACGCCTTCTTTTCACGGGCACACATTCCTCTTCAGATTCTGTATCAGAACCGCTGCTTATCACAGGTTCATAGGTCGAATCGGAATCGGAATCGGACTGAGACCCAGAGAGCTCCCCGCTGCTCTCATCGGTCATGCTTAGACGCTGGTAGGCCTCCTCGGTAGTAAAATATTTCTTTGCCATACTGGTGGCTGATGAGGCTGCACTGCAGAGCACTGTGGTGGAACTGGTTGGCACAGGTGGCACTGGTTGGCACAGGTGGCACTGGTTGGCACAGGCGGCACTGGTGGGTACAGGCGGCACTGGTGGGCACAGGCGGCACTGGTGCTGGTGGGCACAGACGGCACTGATGTGGCACTGCAGTGGTGCAGGTGGCACTGATGGGCACAGGTGGCACTGATGGGCACAGGCGGCACTGGTGTGACACTGGTGTGCACTGTAGTGGCACTGGTGTGGCTCTGGTGGCACTGATTAGCACACAGGCGGCACAGGTGGCACTGGTGGGAACAGGCGGCACTGGTGGGCACAGGCGGCACTGGTGGGCACAGGCAGCACTGGTGGGCACTGGCGGGCACTGGCGGCACTGGTGGCACTGATTAGCACACAGGCGGCACAGGCGGCACTGGTGGGCACAGGTGGCACTGATGGGCACAGGTGGCACTGATGGGCACAGGTGGCACTGGTGTGCACTGTAGTGGCACTGGTGTGGCTCTGGTGGTACTGGTGTGGCTCTGGTGGCACTGGTGTGGCACAGAGGTGGCACTGGTGTGGCACAGAGATGGCACTGGTGTGGCACAGAGGTGGCACTGGTGTGGCACAGAGGTGACACTGGTGGCACAGGTGGCACAGGTGACAGATAGTGACAGATAGTGACAGATGGAACTGTTATGGCACTGCTGGGCACTGCTGAGCACTGTTGGGCACTGCTACAATGTCACAACTCACAGTTGGCACACGATCTGCTCTCCTCTCCTCTCAAGCTGCATCAGTGTGAGGAGAGGAGAGCAGTGAACTTGTCATGACCCTGTTTGAGTTCTTTTGTTGATATTTGTGATCGCTCCGTCATTGGACGGAGCGATCACGTGGTAAAGGGCCGCTGTCATTGGCCCTTTACCGCGATCCGTGTAGCGCCGGGTCCCGTGAACCCGACGAGCACGGATGTTCCCGTGTGCGTGCCCCAGGGGGCGCGCGGGAACGATTCTCCGGGAGGACGTCCCTGGACGTCCTCCCAGAGATAACAAACCGCCCTGTAGCCGTCATTTGGCTATAGGCCGGTTATTAAGCGGTTAAAACCATAAAACAATACAACTCAGGAACTTACAAAGTTCAACTTTGACAAAGTGAAGGCAATATCAGACATTAGTATGTCCAAACTGTGTTGATCTTGCCTTCATCAGATGGGGTGATATCACCCCTGTGAAAGCCAAATTTTGAAGATGCACACAAATTGAAAGTCAAAATGGGGATTTCCCTCCTGATCCCATGCCTAATGTCAACATGTGCTAGCTCCCATCATGGGGGATCAATGGACGTGTTTCAGGGGTGCAACCCCTTCCTCTCATCTACTTTATTTGCAAGGAAGGGGTTGCACCCCCAAAATGCCTACCTTGATATCCCGTGATGGCAGATAGCACATGTTGACACACTGGGGGTTATTTACGAAAGGCAAATCCACTTTGCACTGCAAGTGCGCTTGGAAGTGCAGTCGCTCTAAATCTGAGGGGTAGATCTGAAATGAGTGGAAGCTCTGCTGATTTTATCATCCAATCATGTGCAAGCTAAAATGCTGTTTTTTATTTTACTTACATGTCCTCCTCGGATCTACAGCGACTGTACTTTCAAGTGCACTTGCAGTGCAAAGTGGATTTTCCTTTCTTTCGGAAGTGGGGGCCCCTGGTGTCCTCAGATGTCCCGAGTCTTTTTTCCCCTCTTTTTTGGCAGAGTTCCAAGCTGAAGACATTATTTTTTTCCCTTTCTAAAGCTGTAATACTTACCTTTTTTGTACAATTTTCACACATGAAGACACCCCTAGTATCCACTGGAGCACCTGTGTGGGACATCCTGAAAAGTTTGTTCTGTGTCCCATACTAGTGCTCCTGCGTCCAGATGTGTAAACAGCTGCTGAGTGTCCTCTCCTTACACTGAATCAAGTTTGCATTTCATTCTAGTACAAACCCATCTAGAAAACAATGTCATAAACTTCTTTTAATACAAATAGGCCTGAACAAATGTAGTTAACCTGTACCTGCCAAAAACATTGTATTAGTGGGCGAACGAACGATGTTTACTATGAACGATTACTGTGCCCACGAACCTGAAAGTTGCCATTTTAAACTGTGCAACAGTAAAGAAAAGCACATGGAGCAGCATGCAAGTAATAATAATAATAGGAACACATGACAACTACTTACTTTTTTGAAGAAATTTCTTGATCTTTCTGTACTGATCCTGCTACCTCAATTTCAGGTCTGACGTTTCCTCAATTGATCCTTGGATCGTCGTACCGCAAAATTCCTGTGCAGACTTTTCACAACTTTAGCCATGATCTTGGCCTTTCTGACATTTGGGTTTGGGTAAGGTCCATGCTTGCCATTATAGTCGGCCCTCTTCAAGATGTCCACCATCTCCACCATCTCTATAAAGGACATATTTGAGGCCTCAAATCTCCTCCGGGATCAGGACGTTCGTGGCTCCGGCCTTTCGTCATTGCTGCTCTCCTCTGCATGCACTTGCTCTTTCTCCGCCATGTGCTCTCCCACTGCACCAAAAGACAAGGGGCGGGGAATAGACTAGAAAGAACATCGGGTGTGGGCAGAGTTTCACGCATGCGCAGTGTATAGAAAGCGTAACACGCGTGCGTCGTACGTACGATATGTGAGAGGAGGAAGGAGTATCGGAAGCACCGATCGTTAGAATTAAGGTACAATTTTAACTTGGTGCATCAGTGGCCTATACTGCTTATAGATTGAGGCCTATATTAGGACAAGATTAGGAGAATTTAGCCTGACATTCGGGTTTGTCTTGTGTTGTGTCTTGCAGAGAAAATGGATCTATTGAATGATCAGGACTTTATCCCCATATTCATTGATAGGTACAGGGAGCTGCCCTGTCTGTGGCAGGTAAACCACCCCTTTTATAACAATAAAACAAAGAGGAAGGCAGCGCTGGATCAATTGCTGGAATTTGTGAAGCCGGTGATCCCCACGGCAGAAATCCCCTATTTGAAGGCCCTAATTGGTGGCATGAGAACCACTTATAATAGGGAGCGAAAGAAGGTCCAGGATTCCCAGAGACAGTGTTGCCAACCGCCCGTAGATTTACGGGCAGCCCGTAAAAACAACCCGTTTTTCGGGGCGCCCGTGAATGCCCGTTACGGGCACCGGTGCCCGTAAAAATGATGGCCGCGAGCCGGCCACGCAACAGCGCATGCGCTGTTCCGAAGCCGGCCGGGCTCGGGAAAGCTCGTACGCGCTCGGCCGGGCGGCGCATGCGCAGTAACGTAATACCGCCACCCGGCGCCATTTTCGAATCGATCGAGCGCGGCGGCAAGGCAAGCTGACAGCTGAGCTGAGCCAGGCGACAAGGCGACTCTGTCCTGTCATGCAGTCAGTGCATGACTTGGCTGGCTGCACACACAGGAGGTACGGAGAGTGAAGCTGTGGGGGGGATGGGATTGGGATCTAAAGGAGGACATTACTGGGACTGGAGCCGGGAGAAGTAATATGATGGTGAATAGAGCACATCAGCCTCTGTCCCTGGGCCCTGGCTGCATGGCATATGCAGGGGACAGAGACTGATGTGCTCTATTCACCATCATATTACTTCTCCAGTCCACATCAGATTCATCAGTGTGCTGTGTCCTCCTCCTGTACCCCTTTCACCTCTCCACAGGTCAGGGCAGAGGTGAAAGGGGTACAGGAGGAGGACACAGCACACTGATGAATCTGATGTGGACTGGAGAAGTAATATGATGGTGGACAGGGGAGGAGGCTGCTGTGAGGATGTGTCCTGTCCGCAGTCTTTGTCCCCCTCCTGTAGTATGTCCGCAGCCTCTGTCCCCCTCCTGTAGTATGCCCGCAGCCTCTGTCCCCCTCCTGTAGTATGTCCGCAGCCTCTGTCTCCCTCCTGTAGTATGCCCGCAGCCTCTGTCCCCCTCCTGTAGTATGTCCGCAGCCTCTGTCCCCCTCCTGTAGTATGTCCGCAGCCTCTGTCCCCCTCCTGTAGTATGTCCACAGCCTCTGTCCCCCTCCTGTGGTATGTCCGCAGCCTCTGTCCCCCTCCTGTGGTATGTCCGCAGCCTCTGTCCTCCTCCTGTGGTATGTCCGCAGCCTCTGTCCCCCTCCTGTGGTATGTCCGCAGCCTCTGTCCCCCTCCTGTAGTATGTCCGCAGCCTCTGTCCCCCTCCTGTGGTATGTCCGCAGCCTCTGTCCCCCTCCTGTGGTATGTCCGCAGCCTCTGTCCCCCTCCTGTGGTATGTCCGCAGCCTCTGTCCCCCTCCTGTGGTATGTCCGCAGCCTCTGTCCCCCTCCTGTGGTATGTCCGCAGCCTCTGTCCCCCTCCTGTGGTATGTTCGCAGCCACTGTCCCCCTCCTGTGGTATGTCCGCAGCCTCTGTCCCCCTCCTGTGGTATGTCCACAGCCTCTGTCCTTCTCCTGTAGTATGTCCGCAGTCTCTGACCATCTCTTGTCTCTTATCATGTCTGCAGTCTTTGAGGGGATCCTAGAAAGGATTCAAGAGTGGGAGTGCTGCCGGGATGGGGGTTACGGGAAGAGACAGACACGTGTGGACTGTGGAGAGGAGACTATATAATACTCACCAAGCTGGAGCCATCTGACTGAGCCCTGCTGGGTGCACCTGAGAGGAGATCAGTGACAGTGCCGCCAGGCCAGTCTGGGGGGGTCACTGATGTAAGGCGGAAGTGAATACAATAATGTAAGGGGGCACTGATATAAAGGTTCCCCCCCTTTATTAGTGATCCCCCCCTTACCTTAGTGTATTCACACTGCGGAAGGTGGTCTCTGGTCACCATCCTGCAGACTCTGATGTAAGGGAGAACTCTCTGCTGGCCGGGTTATAGTAACCTGACCTTCATGTAAATTGAGAAATATGTTTTTTGACTTTTGTTTAACTTAAACACATTGCTAATAGCACTAGCTATGTGTTTATAGTTCAAATATTAATATTTGCAATGTTTAGCACTAAAAACAGTAATTTCAGGTACTTTTTTAGCAGTGTCAGTAAAAAATGTGGATCTGCCAGTAAATTTCATGGGGTTTTTTTGCCAGTAAAAAATGGGCACCGTTTGTAAATTTTGACGTTCTGCCAGTAAATTTCACTTTGGGGGGTTGGCAACACTGCCCAGAGATCAGGAGCTGCAGCAGATGACATTTATGTACCCAGGCTGTGGTACTATGACAGACTGCATTTTCTGGCAGGCCAGACTGAACCCAGGCCAGAACTCTCTAGTCTTCCTTCAAGGCTTCCTTCCACCTCAGCTGAGGCTTCCGACGTCCAACCTGGGCCTTCCGGCCAGGAAGAGGTAAAGGAGCCCAGCTTGAGCCAGTTATAGCATTGTTCAACATATCTCTATTCAAATAATTAAAGATGTTAACTAGATGTTATTATTGATCAGTAATTTCTGATTTTACAAAGTGTTTTACATATCAATAGACAGTAGTGGCCACAAATGATTGGGACAAGAATAAAAAATGCTGGGATCAGAATGATAGTCTTTTCTATTTTTAACATTTAATTTGCAACAGTCATGAGCTGAAAATTGTGTGTAATTGATTAACCAAAAACTAAAACTGTGTCCCTTTTTCATACACAGGAAAGTCTCAGCCAGGAGGAGGCTGTGGAAAGTGGCAGCCAGGAGGTGGCCGGGCCCAGTAGTCTGCCCAAATCCCAGGTCCCTCCCCTCTGCCTTCCAAAAAAAAGTCCCAGGAAGAGGAGTAACCTGGAGGAGGCAGCACTTGGCCTATTTCGGAAGGCTACTGCAGCCCTCAGAACTCCCCCCCAATATTCAAGAGGACTATGCCTACATGGCAGCCTGCAAAATGCAGGAAATGAAGGAGGGCCAACGCCTCTTATGTGAGGAAGTTATGTTACAAGCCATAAGGGGTTGAGGAGCGAACTCACAAGCCAAAGCCACGTTTGTGAGTTCAACCATGGTCCTCCTCCTCTTCCTCCACCTCCTGCCACAACTACAACACCAGAGCCACAGCCTGGAAGCAAGCGTGGAAGGAAGTGTGGAAGAAAGACAAGAAAGTGGTGGCCTGGGTTCAGTCTGCTCTGACAAAAGACAGATATGTCATCTGCTGCTGTTCCTGATCTCTTGTAGTCCTAGACCGGATTCTGCTCACTATTATAAGGACTCCTCACGCCACCAATTTTGACTGTAAAATAATTGATGTCTGCCCTGGGGTATAAAGGCTTCGCAAATTTCACCAGTTTCTTCAGCGTTGCCTCCCTCTATATTTTGTTATGACCCATAATAAATGGCTATTTATTTTTCACAAATACTTGCCAATGTGTTTTACTTCAAAAAGGACAGTTTGTTTGTGAGTAGGCAGGTACATTTCAAAAATACAATGTCAAATTAACAAGGGACACCAACACCAACCTCCTTGAGGTTAAAAAATACATGATAATAATGGTATTGTGGTAACTTGAGAAAAAAAGTAAGAAAAAATTATGGAGATCACTATAAAAAAAAAAAAAAATATATATATATATATATATATATATATATATATATATATATATATATATATTCAAAAATTCTAAACATTATTATGGAGATCTGACGGAAAAATAAAATTATTATTCATGAGATCACGAAAAATAATAAAGAAATTATTGCTTTGACATGCACTGTGAGCTGTAAGGTCTTACATAGACAGGTGTGTGGCTTTCCTAATCAAGTCCAATCAGTATAATCAAACACAGCTGGACTCAAATGAAGGTTTAGAACCATCTCAAGGATGATCAGAAGAAATGGACAGCACCTGAGTTAAATATATGAGTGTCACAGCAAAGGATCTGAATACTTGGGACCATGTGATATTTCAGTTTTTCTTTTTAATAAATCTGCAAAAATGTCAACAATTCTGTGTTTTCTGTCAATATGGGGTGCTGTGTGTACATTAATGAGGAAAAAAATGAACTTAAATGATTTTAGCAAATGGCTGCAATATAACAAAGAGTGAAAAATTGAAGGTTGTCTGAATACTTTCCGTCCCCACTGTATACTATGAACAGCAGTATATATACTATACGGCCTGCCCTATATACTCTGCAGAAATTCGGGCCTTAGGTGTTGGTGGTACCAGAACACTGTAAGCCCTCACAGTTACTCTTGGTGGGCGCAGTATTTAAATTTTTTTAAATACTATATCAAAACTTGTAATTACATGCCCCTGTTAAACAGGGGCAGAATAATTGAGCCTTGGGTGGTGGTGGTGGTGCCACAACACTGTAACCCACCAGAAGTGTAATAGAAACTGTACACACTGTATTAGATACTGCGTACACCGCCTGCACTGTAATAGTAACTGTACTACGGCTGCACTGTATTGTGTACTGTGTACACCAGGAGAAGTGTAGTAGAAACTGTACACACTGTATTAGATACTGTGTACACCGCCTGCACTGTATTAGCTACTGTGCTTTAGCCCAACCCTGATAGCATATAATAGTCTTGTCTGGTCCAGGATTTTGTAGCACTGACAGGACATGTGGCTGAGGCTTTCTATCTCTCTCTAGTTCCTACTTCTGGGGCTTCCAACCTAACAACTAGGGGCAGAAAGTGCATACATAATATATTTACAGGCATTTACAAATTCAGACAGTAGGCATTAAATTCTTACACTAATACTTGTTGATCCTGCCATGTAGACCTTCTTTGTTTCCTGTTATGGAGTAAAATTTTATTTATTGGGATAATAACTGAAATGTGCCACCACATTCTAGTGTAGAGTATTAGATATACTAGCAGCCCACTCTACTTTGGAAGCCATTTTGTGAGCATAGACCCTCTGAAGGAAACAGGAGCAGTCTCCTAGATTACCAACTTTGGAACCTGGACCTTCCGTGACAGCTGACCTCATGATGCACTTATTGAAGTTGCTTTCTTAGGGTTGCTGTTTAAATTGAGTGGCCCATTTTGACATGGGCATTTTCCTACATGACTGTAGATCTGCGATTTATAAATGGGCTGGTGTAATTCCTGAATGCTAAAGATGTCGATTTATAAAACATAACCCCCTTAATTCCCCTAAGGAAGCTCTTTGTGGGCAAAACACGTTTGGAACTTGGTTTATTTATTATTTTTTCTTTATCAACACCAACACCAACACTGCATTGGACCATATTATAATAGTGTTATATTTGGTACCAACATTTGCAAGTATTAGTGATTTTAAATGAGTGATGTATTCATCCTATTACATTTGAATGTGCTTAACTAAAGCTGTTTGAATTTAAATTGTGTGCATAAGTGTTTCTTTGATAGACAACCCACCTTTAACTGCTTAAGGACCCCCTACTTACATATACTGTGGCAGGGCGGCCCTTAAGCTCAAAATCACATACCTGTACAAGATTCCTGTAAGCGGCTCTGGGGCGCACGCGTGCGCTACAAGAGCCCCGCTCCCGCTGTGAACGGACACAGCGGGAGCCAATCAGCAGGTTCGGTGGCAGCGATGGTCGCTGGCCACCTGCGTCGTTCACAGAATGGTGGTCTGCCTATGTAAACAAGGCAGAGTGCCGTTCTGTGAGGGAGAGAATGGAGATCTTGTGTTTCTGCTAAGCAGAAACACGGATCTCTTTTTTCCTCCAGTCACAGCATTCCCCCCATGTTAGAAAGCACTCCCTAAGAGCACACTTAACCCTTTGATAGCCCCTGATGTTAACCCTTTCCCTGCCAGTGTCATTTATACAGTGACAGTGCTTTTTTTTTAGCACTGATCACTGTATTAGTGTCACTGCTCCCCAAAAAGTGTCACTTAGTGTCAGATTTGTCTGCCGCAATGTCGCAGTCCCACTAAAAATTGCTGATCGCCGCCATCACTAGTAAAAACAATTAAAAAAATCAAGTCCATAAATCTATCCCATAGTTGTAGACGCGATGACTTTTGAGCAAAACAATCAATATATGCTTATTGGGATTTTTTTTTTACAAAAAACATAGCAGAATACATATTGGCCTAAATTGATGAAGAAATTAGTTTTTTTTTTTTTTTTAATTTTATTGGATGTGTTTTATAGCAGAAAGTAAAAAAATATATATTTTTTTTTTTCAAAATTGTCGGTATTTTTTTGCTTATAGCGCAAAAATTAAAAACCGCAGAGGTGATCAAATACCACCAAAAGAAAGCTCTATTTGTGGGAAAAAAAATGACCTCAATTTTATTTGGGTACAATGTTGCACGAGCGCGCAATTGTCAGTTAAAGCAACGCAGTGCCGTAGCGCAAAAATGGCCTAGTCAAGAAAGGGGTAAAACCGGAGCTGAAGTGGTTAAAGTCCTGTTTGTTTGATTTGTCCGGTATTTCTCAGACATATGAATATCTGTTATGGGGTGACAACCGTCTCCCAATTGTGTTTCTGTCACATTCTTTCCTGGTAGGGACTACAAGTGACTGTGACAACACACATTGCTCAGGCATGGTCTATCAAGAAGCGGGTACAGAAAAAGGCTGTGCAGCGAAAAAAAGGCTGGAGGATTAAAAAGAGGATGAAAAGGGGAGAAAAAGCCATCAGGATTTAGATCTAGTTTAAAGACAAGAAGTTGGCCGTACGTAAAAAAAAAATACCTCCCTCCCAGAATCAGGATTGTGCCATTTCTATCATTATATGTACTTCTATCAGCTAACAGTTTACATAAATCTGCGCCCGAGATCTATACATTCTGTAAGGAAAAGTCAACATGAGCCCTTCTCTCTAAACATTCTCAATGTTCCTGCATATCAAAAGTTTTCAAAACATTTTACAACGTGTGACAGAAAACCAAGCCAATGCAATTACAAAGAAATATACTTTGCACCAACACCATAGGAATACGCTGTTAAGGCTTGCCCAATGCTTTGGACATTTGCCCACATTGGGTCATTGAATGTCAAGGAACTGGGGCCCCTTCCTTAATCTGATTGGTGAGCCCTGATGGCTGGGGTGTTTCTGGAACCAGCCGATGCAGACAGTGCGACTCCACATATTATACAGCATTTTAAAATCTACTTGGGATTTCTTTGTTACTGTCCTACGTTCAAGCGTTGTTCAGTTCCAGCGAAGAAGGGTCAAAGGCCATCTCCGCCCTTGGATATTTGGCTGGATTTTTAAGCTTTTTTGGCATTTTTCACTTGACTGGTTTTTACTCTTACCAGCAAAAAAAAAAAAAAAGAGAGAATGGGGAGAAAAGGATTTCCTTCCTGGTATAAATCTACAGATTGAGTTTGTCGTTTAAACCTAAGGTTTTGCAAACAAGCAATCCAGGGTTAAGCTCACCCTGGGAGTTTTATTTTGCAAAACACAGACTTATATTTTATGCATGGGTTTACATAAAGTAAACTTGTATTAAAGGGAAAGTACAGGCTTTTTCAGTGAAGGAATATTTTTAGTTGCTATTTTAATGTTTATTTTAAAGTAACTTTTGATTTGATTTTTAAATTCAGCATAATTGTTTTTTTTTATATTTGTGTTATGGTATTAAAGTGTAAGTAACCCAATTTACATAAAACTCAATCATTTTAAACGTGTGTTTTAAATTTAAATCTGCAACTTTTATTACAGTGGAGCTCCAGCCCCCCCTTGGAAAAATTCAAAGTCAGCAGCTACACATACTAGCTGCTGACTTTTAATATTAGGACACTTATCTGTCCTGGAATCCAGCGATGTCGGCACCTCAGCCGGTGTTTCCATCGGCTCTCGGGTGCTGCCACTGCCAAAGCCTGTAAGGGAAACTGGCAGCAGTTTCTGAATGGTCCGGCGGCAGGGAAGGAGGGGGGGTAGAACTTCTGACAGACCTCGCCGCGGCAAGCTCCAACGAAAGTGGGGATGGGTACCTGTCAAAACATCAAAACATGTACCCGCTTCCCCCTTCGAAAGGTGCCAAACGTGGCACTGGGGGGGGGGGGGGGCAGATAAGTGGAGCTTCCACTTTTGGGTGGAACTCTGCTTTAAAATGGTGATCTTGCCATGAAAGTACATGTTATGAGATGACAACTTAGGATGGGGTTCATGTTCATGGCTGCCCAGGGTTCACACAAACTTTAGGTGCCTGCAGTTCCCTGAAATAGGGTTTAGTAAAACTGTAGCCTGAAGTCATTCATGTAGTGACGTGTTACTACTGCCACTAAATGACAACTTCCTGCTGTGTGGGCCACATGCGTCTTCGATTCCTGGGATGTAAGTGGCCACCTGCCTCCTAGCATCTGGCAGCTGCATAGTCATTAAAGTGGTTGTAAACCCTTACAGACCACTTTTTGCTACAGGTAAGTCTATAATAAGGCTTACCTCTAGCTACCCAAGATATCTCCAAAACCTACACGGTTTAGGAGACATCCCCTGTATTTGCATGTGGTGGCATCATCGGTACATGCGCATTGAAACAAACTGAAGCAATGGCATGCATGTGCCGTTTGCTTCAGTGAGTGTGCGTTACCGGTGGCTCCCGCATGCATGCGCGGGGGTGACGTCATCGCGGCTCCGGCCAATCACAGCACCGGTGCCGCGATACCGGAAGTAACCCCCGAGAGTGATGTTGCCGGCCGGTGCTGTGTACGGGCACCGCAGCGAGGGCTTCGATCTCAGGTGAGTATTACATAATGAGCTATTATGCTACACATACTACCTCAGTATGCCTTTTGTCTTGCAGGTGTTAGTTTTTTGTTTTTTTTTTCAAAGTGGGTTTACAACCACTTTAAGTGTTATGGCGCACCAACAAAATGGTGTAGAATTTTAAAAAAGCAGCCAAGAAATGTCATTTAGCGGCCAGCAATTTAAAGTGGTTCTAAAGTCAACAGGTATTTTTTACGGTAAAGTGTTACTAAACCCAGGACCCTATATTTACTATATTTGGTCTCCCACAGTACACAGAACATAGAAATGCAATTATTTTAGTAAATATAAACTGCTATATACCTTTTCTTATCAGCAGTATATAGCAGTCTTGTGACTTCTATCAGTGTCTGGTTAAAGCTTGCAGGAGGAGTTTTCATTCAACTCTGACTGTCCTATGAGGCTGCAGGACCCCTGACTTTGTCTGGACAGTGCTGATTGGCACTGTGCTGATCACATGCATCATCCCAATAAAAAAAAAAAAAACTCTCTAGCATTACACACCAAACTGAGCATGTGCAGCTTGTCCCCTGACTCTGAATTATCAGGAAATATATTGCGGACAGTGGAAGGAGGAGAGGATCAGGGGAGACAGGATCAAACCCCTTAGGATCCACGGTGAGTATAACAAGCACGCTTTACTGCATATACAGACTGACTTTACTATTGTGGGTTTAGTAATACTTTAATGCATTAAGTTAAAAAAAAAAAAGAAAAAAACTTTTAGTGCCTGTTTCTCCCACTCGCCCCAAATACTTACCTAAGTCCTGTATTGATCCAGCTCTGTGCTCGTCTGCAGAGCTTCTATTCTTTATACGCTCTCTCACAGGCTTGGCTGAGAGCAGCGGATCCATTGGCTCCTGCCGCTGTCAGCCAAATCCAGTAAGGAGGAAGCTGGGGGCAGAACAGATCCACACTGTGTGTATCTATGGACGTACACAGTCCAAGTCAGGAGCGAGCCTGCACGTGTGCCACCATCACCATAAGGGGAGGCTTTCTATTGTGGCACATACAGAAGAGAAGGAACCTGGAGCGCTGATGGGGGCCCCCAGAAGAGTAGGTTCAGGGCTACTCTGTGCAATGCCATTGCATAGAGCAGGTAAGTATATAAAAAAAATATTTTTGGAAAAAATTAAACTTCACAACCGCTTTAAATGCTATTTTTATCTTTGTAAATGTCACTTTTGCTTTAGTACATCGTACAGGTGCGCCACAGGCAGGTTTAGGCACCACCCAGCATGTTATTTAACCTGTTGCCGCCCGCCCACCTTCAAATGGTGCGGCTCTCATTCTGGGACGACATCGTATGATGTCGTCCCATTCAAACAGGGATTGCGCACGATCAGGTGCTTGCATCCCTGCACTGTCACCTTGTCACCGACAGGGGCGAACAGCCATTGGGCATGGCTGTTTATCACGTGATTGGCCGTGATCAAGTCACGGCCGATCACGGATGGTACTGTCCCATTGCACATAGCGCATGCATACAATCGCGGTCGCTGCGCGTGCATGTCGGTGGCGGCGTGTTCCCAGGAACACTGCTCGTCACTGACAGTGGTAAATAGCCATTGGCCAGCGGCTTTTACCACGTGATCGGCTGTGATCCATTCACAGCCGATCACTAAATGTAAACACAGACCGGTAACTAACTGTTACCGGCTCTTCCCTCCTCACACACCATTTCCAGTGTGAGGAGAGAAGAGCCAGGAGCAGTGTCTGCACCAAGCACTACACTTGTCACATCGCCCCCCCATTGTCATCTGTCACCCGACAGTCACCACAGTCACCCCATAAAGTGCACCTGTCACATAGGAGACTGCCATCAGTGACCGCCAGCGGTGCACCCGTCACCCATCAGTGACAGTGGCCTGTCACCCGTCAGTGACCGTCACCCGTCAGTGACCATCACCCGTCACCTGTCAGTGACTATCACCGGTCAGTGACCATCACCCATCACCTGTCAGTGACCATCACCTGTCAGTGGCCATCACCCATCATCTGTCAGTGACCATCACCTGTCAGTGACCATCACCATTACCGACCGTGCTCTGTCACCCATCAGTGACCATTCCCTGTCACCCATCAGTGACCATCGCTCGTCACACCGTCATCTCCTATCAGAGAACGTCACCTGCCACCCTTCGCACAGCCCATCAGTGACCGTCACCTGCCACCCATCTGTCACCCATTGCACAGCCCATCAGTGACCATTACCTGCCACAGTGATGGTCACTGATATACAGAGTATACAACAGTGAGGAGGCATTTCAGATCCTCTCCATGACTGATGAGAGCAGCGGGGAGTTCTCATCAGATTCCAATGCCAGTTCTGATTCTGAAACAAATTCGGCATTTGAACCGATCGAGAGTAGTAGATCAGCAAATGATTCGGATAAAGATGGGTTCCTCCTCAAAGGGCATGGCGCTCTGGAAACCAGGCAGCCGCCAGCAACCAGGATCCAATTCCCAGTCCCAGTACCAGCGCTGCCGCCAGTGTTAGGCCCCATGAAGAAATTTCCAAGCCCAGTACCAGCGCTGCCACCTGCAATAGACCCTGGGAACAAATGCCCAGTATGAGCGGTGCCACATCGCGCCCAAGTCCCAGCACAGTACCTGCAAATCCTCCAACTACCAGCACTGGAGTGTCATGTCCCCATACCTCCCAGCTGGTCTTGCCAACCCAACATGGCTGACTCCCAACTCGGATCAGCAAAACTTCCCAATTTCACCGCACAGCTGAGTGTGTAGGCCAATACCGAAAACTTCACAGAGATTGTTTTTATCTGTTTTTGTCCGACACTTTGCTGCAATTCATCTTGCACCAGACCAATCTATATGCCCAGCAGTATAACAACCCCCAATCATCATATACCCGTCCATTTGAGTGGAGAGATTTGACTTTGGAGGAGTTCAAATTGTTTATGGGCCTCACCATAAACATGGGGCTTACAAAAAAAAATTAAGGACATGCCTACTGGTCCACCAACCTCATCCACCACATGCCCATTTGTTCTGCCGTAATGCCCAGGTCCCAATATGAGATGATTATGTGCTTCCTTCATTTCAGCGACATTACCCAGTGCCCTCCCCGAAATCATCCAAATTACGATAAATTATATAAAATTCGCCCAATCATAAATTTCTTTTCCCAACGATTTGCAGAACTCTATGTCCCCGATCAACATATATGTGTAGATGAGTTCCTGGTACCCTTTTTTAGGCCGGCTAGGAATAAAATAATATATTCCTAGCAAAAGGGCCAGATACGGCATGTTACATAAAAATAAAGTAAGAAATGTTGAGCAATGATGGTGGTTTGCTTTCTATGAGGAGCAAAGATCACTGAATGGTGGAGAATTTTGGAAGGAATATTGTCACAACTGTTGTGAATCCCATGGCATATTGCTACAAAAGGATAAACTAATCCAGGCATATATTTGAGGCGTTTTTTGAGGACTTTTTAAAAATTCACTTTTTTTTTTCCACTGTGGTTATAATTTATATGTACTTTTATGAGTTTTTTATGTGTTTATTTTAAGACATAAGAAGTCACTGATGGATGCACACAGCATTTAATGTCACAGAATTAACTTCAGGGTTACCGCAGTTATCCAATATATCAATACCCTTGTGCTGACTATAGACAATATTCGTGCCTGCTGCTTAGATAATTACTATTGTTGTCACTAAACACATCCCTGCCTGTTGCCTGGACCAATTCTCTCCTCTGTAGACACACCTGCCTGGACTAATTCTCTCCTCTAAAACCACAGGTAATACTTTTTTTTACCCTATCCTCAAAAGAATATATTTTGGAGTGTAATTTTTGGTATGTACAGGCTATGTGTTAGAATTATGAAGGCCCTTAAAAAATGATAGGTTGTCAGGAAATTATATGTGTAATTTATGCTCACAGAACGGCTGACGGTGCTACTTGGATGCTGGGCCTCTGTATGTGGCCGGGTTGTGTAAAAGTCTCACACATGTGGTATTGCCATACTCAGGAGGAGGAGTGGAATGCATTTTGGGGTGTCATTTTTGCTATGTGCATGCTATGTGTTGGAAATATCTTATAAATGGACAACTTTGTGTAAAAAAAAATGCGTTTTCATTTTTTTTCCACATTTTCCAAAAACGTCTGGAAAAAAATGAACCTTTCAAAAGACTCATTGTGCCTCATACATTATACGTTGAGGTGTTTGCTTTCCAAAATGGGATCATTTTGTGGGCAATTCCATTGTCCTGTTGCTCCAGGGCCTTTAAAATTGTAATAGGTGGTTGAGATATGAGATGTCTAATTTATGCTCGTAGAACGCCTGAAGGTGCTACTTCAATGTTGGGCCTCTTTATATGGCCTGGCTGTGAAAAAGTCTCACACATGTGGTATCGCCATACTCAGGAGGAGTAGCAGAATGTATTTTGGGGTGTTGTATGCACGTGAGAAAATAACCTGTTAATATGACAATTTTGTAAAAAAAACAAAAACAAAAAAACCCCTTCATTTTGCAAACAATTGTGGGAAAAAATTACAACTTCAAAAAACTCACCATGCCTCTTACTAAATTCCTTGGAATGTCTACTTTCTGAAAAGGGGTCATTTGGGGAGTATTTGTACTTTCCTGGCTTGTTAGGGTCTCAAAAAATAGATAGGCTTTCAATACATCAGGTGTGATCAGGTGTGATCAATTTTCAGTGATTGGCACCATAGTTTATAGACTCTATAACTTTCACAAAGACCAAATAATAAACACTAATTTGGGTTATTTTTACCAAAGCTATGTAGCAGTATAAATTTTGGTCAAAATATATGAAGAAAAATTACTAATTTGCAAAATGTTATGACAGAAACAAAGAAAAGGGCATTTTTTCACAAAATTTTCGGTCTTTTTTTTATAGCACAAAAAATAAAAAACCCTCTAGTGATTAAATACCACCAAAAACAAAGCTCTATTTGTGTGAAAAAAGGACACAAATTTCATATGGGTACAGTGTTGCATGACTAAGTAATTGTCATTCAAAGTGTGAGAGTGCTGTAAGCTGAAAATTGGTCTGGGTAGGAAGGGGGTATAAGTGCCCTGTATTGAAGTGGTCAAAGAAGTTGTGTATATGTATTGTTGTCCTTTATGACTTATTAAAAGAACTGCTCTCCACTGAACGGTATTTTTAACATTTTGTTTTTACATTAGTACACACATACACGCATAAAGCAAGGTCCATAAAGACATGGATGAGCAAGTTTGGGGTGGAGTAACTTGACTGGCCTGCACAGATTCCTAATCTCAACCCAATAGAACACCTTTTGGATGAATTTGAGCAGAGACTTCAAGCAAGGCCTTCTCATCCAACATCAATGCTTGACCTCACAAATGCGCTTCTAGAAGAAAAGTCAAACATTCCCATAGACACATTCCTAAACCTTGTGGACAGCCTTCCCAGAAGAGTTGAAGCTGTTATAGCTGCAAAGGGCCAACTCAATATTAAACCCTACGGACTAAGACTGGGATGATATTAAAGTTTATGTGCGTGTAAAGGCAGGCATCCCAATACTTTTGGTGATATAGTGCTTATATCTATTTATTGGTACCAAACATTCAACTATCTTTTGATTCTCCAGCTAATATTTACAGAGAGATGAGACCACTTCTCAACGCATTTCTTCTTTAGAAGACAATAGAAGACCTACAAAACGACATCACTGTAAATAGAGACATGTACCATATACAACATGAATTGACACACAAATACCTTCAATCACATAGCTTAATTCAGCTTCCAATATCGATTTTGCATTCAGCCAGTCAGGCACCCTATCCAATCTCACCACATATGATAGAAGGGGCTGCCGAAGAGATGAAGATCGCTAAAGACCAATGTTGGTGTTCTATATAAATATATAGCTACATTTTATGAAAGTTCTCAAGGGCCTCATATGTAGATAGAGAGGTTTAATACAGTTATATTCTAACAGTAAAGAAATACCTTACACAAGAACATAATATCAGTAAACTTCAACAGGTTGAAATTCAATGTACAAAATATCAGAAGACCTTCACAGTGAGTTATTCCTAATTTAATATTCCATTGCAAGAGTAAGTCAGAGGTAATCCTAAACTATCTATTTAATGGTAAAAACAAGATAGTCCCAAGCTTAGAGGGCACTAACAACATAGTTGTATAAATTCAAAGTGTAGAGCAGCACTTAGCTATAAAATGCTAAACAACTTGCAAATCTTCTACAATGAACATTGGGGATTCGGCTGCACACCACAACCAGTCCAAGAATGTTTATTGTGTAAACTGTACAAAAGTACTACCACCAGGTCCAGAGGTGTAACTAGAAGCTTCAGGGCCCCGATGCAAGAAACCATTAGGGGCCTCCTGACCCCTGGCTTGGGCTCTTCCCTCTGGGCCTGAGGCCCTTTACTTCTGTGGCAGAGCCCTTTATTGCGGTCCCCTAGCGGGACCCTTTTACATCTTTTGCAGTGGGCCCCCTTCCTGCTTTCTTGGGGCTGCCCCACAGTGGGAGAATGCCAGGGTCCAGTTGCAAGGGTGACCTTTCCTACCCTGGCAGTTCCGCCACTGGTGCCAGTAGGTTTTATTTTTGTTATTTTATCTAGGGGCAGCAGGACCTAGGTCAGTCATAGTAGGTGGTCGGGTGTAATTAATACTTTGTTGACCCTCATGGGCCCATCTGCCCCTTCCCCCTCTTCTGGCACTTGTAAAATCGGCCTTCTCTGGATCCCCATCCCCCATGACAGGTTCTCTGCCCCTCCTACGGACTGATGTATGGCTCAGGAACAGGAAGGCAGGGATGGGGGTGGGGTTACCAATCTCTAATTCCTTCTTCAGTGACAGGTCCTCTTTACCCCTTCCACTGGCCAGTGAAAGATTCAGGGACAGGAGGGTGGATCAGGCTCAGTGAAAGGGGGCGTGGTTACCAGTCTCCAATCCCCTCCCCATGACAGGTCCTCTTTACCCCTCCCACTGATTGGTATAAGGCTCAAGGACAGGAGAGAGAGTGGGTTCAGTGACGGGGGCGGGGTTACCAGTCTCTTAATCCCCTCCCCCATGACAGGTCCTCTTTCCCCCTCCCACTCATTGGTATATGGCTCAGGGACAGAAGAGCAAAGCAGGCTCAGGGACATGGCACGGGGTTACAATTAACATACTAGTCTGGCTCATGCGTGCTTCTGACATGCTGTCACTGTCCAGAGGGGACAGGGGGGCTACTGTCTGCTCCTCTCCCGCACTACACCGTCATATCCCACTCTCCGCCTCCCACCCCACCCCCTCCAATGCTCCCTCGCACTGTGCTGGGTACTATGGATTTTGGCACAGGGGAGCCGCATGGGCCCTCTGGAGCATGGGGCCAGATCACAATTGAGACCCCTAAGACCCCTAAGACCCCTAGAGCTACGCCCCTGACCAGGACACAGTCAAGTTAGGTCAGGTTGACGAGTTTCACACATTGTGCTTATTCATAACCTGAACATGAATAAGCACAGTGTTTAAGTGAAATGCGTCAACCTGACCTAACTTGACTGTGTCCTGGTGATAGTACTTTTGTACAATTTATATAATAAACGTTCTTGGACTAGCCGTGGTATGCAGTCGAATTTTCTTGGTATCCAGGAAGCGAGCCAGGGCTAGCACCCAAACGCAGAGTCCATCAGGAAATCACACTCACCTGGAGCAGCGTACCTTTCCTTTCCTTCACAATGACCATTGGGAGCCAATTGGCACTTTATGTACATTGTAGAGGATTTGCAAGTTGTTTAGCATTTTATAGGTTAGCACTGCTCTACACTTTTAATTTACAGTCATGTTTATGTACAGTTTGTACATTTTTTGAGCTGCAAGGGGGTATATATTTAGGGGAGTCCGCTACTGTGTTTTAAAGTATGGGTGTTTTTATATTATTTTTATAAAAAATGGTGTAGACAAGGTACTTTCATTCAATGGATATCCAGACAAAGCTTAGTGAACACTACCTCTGGCAACTAAATAATCATTTAGGAATAACTGTCCAAAATTGAAGGTTTGATACCAATGAGTACATACAGTATATGTGAGCTAAATAAGAGGTTTGAGATTGTAGGAGGTTATTGTCGTCTAGAAAAATTTGTGTATATGAGAAGTAGAGAATTGAGCAATAGCATAAAATAAAATGCTCCAGAAGTCAAATGATATTTTGGTGATGTATTTGTGATTTTTGGCACCCTCAAAGTCTCATGCTTTAAAAGACATGGTTTTACTATTTTATACTATCCTGTACAAGAACATATAGAATAATTGTAAATACAAACCTATAATAATAATATTAAACTGACAGAAACAGATAATATTCCACTTTCCAGATGGGTGGGGGACGAAAAAGCAAAATCCTTTCCGCCAACACCAGAATAAGATACCTATTTTGCCCAATACATCCAGAAATATGTTTTATGCGTCGACAGATTTATGGCGACAAATGTATGTTTTTCACATTGAGGCGGCATTATTGTGGAATGTCTGCAAAATTATTAATTTTTTTTTGGAGCAGTATAGGTTTCACCATAATTATTTTTTAGGCTTTTAAACTCTAATTCAATAAACAACTTTTTTTTTTTTTTTTTTTGTTAGTTAGCGGGATCCATGCATATTCTACCCCCTTTTCTCCGTTAAAATCACATTATTCTTTTCTTTTTTTCTTTTTGTAAAGATAATCGGAGAAAAATGGTAAGATTTTCCCTTAGGCTTAAAATGAGCTTACCCAGGGTAACAGGAAATGTGCAGTCTTGTGATGTAGATTGTTAAACCAGATGGGGAACTTAGCATATGCTACTCGAATACATGAGTGGTGCAAATGAGTCACTGGCTTGTTGTGAAAATAGCTCTTTTAACCTAGATCTCCCATTCCTAATTTCACTGAATAGGGCTTCTCTGTTATTTTCTTCCTGCGGCGTTAAAGAGTGCGTCGCTGTCTGAAAAGGCTACTGCATCAAAGCGATTTTCCTCCTGTAAAATGTTTACATATGTGTGATGTATTCTGCTTAAAGAATATTTGATAAGAGCTTAATCTAAACAGTTTTTTAATGCATCTTAATTTATTATTTTACGATGTGATAATTATTAATTTTGTTTTTGATGTTATTATTATGTTGTTAATACTAAATTTATTTAGTGCTATATTTTTATGAACAATGCTGTACATAATTTATTATGCTTCAAATACAATTTAAAAGTGTAACTGCGCCAAAGGTCCAAATATCACCCAAATTGTCCTCTCTGTTTCTCTCAAGACCTCCTGCTCTCAAGCTCCCTTGTCTCCTCCTCCCATGCTCGTCCCCAGGATTTGTCCAGAGCCTCCTCCATCCTGTGGAACTCTCTACCTCAACCTGTCGAGCTATCTTCTACTCTAGCTGCCTTCAGGCATTCCCTGAAAACTCATCTCTTCAGGGAAGCCTATCACGCCTCCAACTAATCTTCTACCACTTTCATCAGCTCATTCCCCTTAGTTACAACCTTTAGTACCACCTTCCCCTCCCTGTTAGATTGTAAGCTCTTCTGAGCAGGGCCCTATTAACCCTCTTGTATTTCATTGTATTGTAACTGTATTGTCTCCCTTTTATATTGTAAAGAGCTGCGTTAACTGTTGGCAATGGTGATATATAAATCCTGTATAATAATAATAATAATTTACCTATATTATCACTTACCCTGCCAGTATCATACTCGCACATTGGCTACATATGTAAGGGGCCTTCCTCCTCCGATGGTCCACCAATGTAAGGGACATGCTTCCCTCCACTGAGCAGCAATACAAGGGGTATTCTTCCTTCCAATGTTCACCAGTATAAAGTAATTCTGCTACCTATGGCTCACTAATGTAAAGGGCATTCTTCCTTCCACTGGTCACTATTGCAAGGGTTATTCTTCCTCCCAGGGGCAACCAATATAAGGAACATTCTCCCCCCCTCCCCATGGCCCATCAATTTAAAGGACATACTTCCTTCTACTGACCAACAATGTATGGGGCATTCTTTCTTCCAGGGCCCAACTAATGTAAGGGGCATTCTTCCTTCCATGGTTCACTAATGTAAAGGGCAATCTTCCTTCCATGGTTCACCAATGTAAGGCTAATGCCTTCTACACACGATGAGATTGTCAGACAAATGATTGTCCGTATTTTTTTGCATGCTAGTCTCATATCGTAAATGAAGAGTATACAATATTTTTGTACGACAGACTAAAAATTCAGAAGTGATGTAATGTGTTGTATTATATTTTCGAACGACAACTGTGCTGATTACATGAAAATTGTATGATCTGTTGTCGTACAAAAAAATATTTTGTGCTTTTCCCATCGGATAATTTTGCATGAATTGTTATGAACGACTCTTGAAAGCTGCATACTAACGATCAGATAATCGTACGATCAATTCAAAACTGATTTTCAATTCGAAACTTTGATTTGGTATTTTTCGATGATTTTATGATCATATGTAGGGGCCATACATTTAGATGTGCAGCAGATCTTGGTGTCTGACAGGTGGGGGGAAGGTGCATCACCATGCCACAACTACTTGCATTACGTGTGGTTCCAGGGTGGTTTCATTCACTTGAACAAGGGGAATCATTTTTGCACTGACTGAAATTATCATGGCCACACCTCATGCACAATCCAATCTGGCTACCTTTGCAGCTTAAAGGGAGTGGAAAAAAGGCAGCGCAGCTACATGCTTTTACCACCACCCAACTGCAAATATAAACAAGTCCTAAGGGGCATTTTTCCTTCCAGGCCTCACTAATGTAATGAACATTTTTCCTCTCATGGCACACCAATGTAAGGGACATTATTCCTCTTTGGTCCTCCAATGTAAGGGGTATTCTTCCTTCCACAGCACACAATGCAAGAAGCATTCTTCCTCCTATAGCCCAACAATATAAGGGACATTCTTTCTCCCACTGACAACCAATGTGAGGGACTTTCTTCCTCCCATGGCCCACTAATGAAAGGGAAATTTTTCCTCCCACTAACCACCATTGTAAGGATCATTCTTCCTCCAATAACAAAAGCAGTGTAAAGGGGCACTCTTCCTCTAATGACCCCCCCCCCCAATGTAACGGGGCATTCATCCTCTTTATAGTTCAGGAAACATGAAAATATAGCTTATTTCTCATGATCGTCTGTCTTGTTAAAAAGTGCATAAAGAACAAACTCCATGTTGACCCTATTAGTGCTTTCTAATGTCGCGTACACACGACCGGACTTTACGGCATACTTTGCCCAGCGGATTTTTTGACGGACTTTACGATGGGCTTTCCGAATGAACGGACTTGCCTTCAACCAAAGTCCGTGATGACGTGCGACCGGACTAAAACAAGGAAGTTCATAGCCAGTAGCCAATAGCTGCCCTAGCGTCGGTTTTTGTCCTTCGGACTAGCATACAGACGAGCAGTATTTTCGACCAGACTCGAGTCCGTCGGATAGATTTGAAACGTTTCAAATCTAAGTCTGTCAAACTTTTGAGAAAACAAGGTCCGCTGGAGCCCACACACGATCGAATTGTCCGACGAAATCCGGTACGCCGGACCAAGTGTGCCGTAAAGTCCGATCGTGTGTACGCGGCATAACGGTAACTGTTACTTAAGTAAGGATGAGGGAACTTAGCTGGGTTGGAATTACAAGTGATTCAGTGAGCCCAGAGGTAACTCCACAAACCTTAAATATAACACCAAACCCCACTGAGCTCTATGGGAGGTAAATCTTTATCTGCCATTTCTCAAAAATAATAGGCACATTATTGTGATTAAAAAAATGGCATGAGTAGCTGGTAACTTCCATAGGGATGTGTACCTGGATGGCATGGAGTTCTCCTTAAAATTCCAACCAAGCTCTTTTCCAGGCATGCAGCGAGCATGTGGCCCCTTCTTTCTTGAACCATACCAGGTCACATGCCTTTGAATACAGGGGGGGTATCTTGCAAGGGGGAGTGGGGCAGAAAAGCCATGCCCAATTGCTTGGTGGCTTGCCCCAATGTTGTGGGACAAAGGCCTTTTTCTCACATCCAGTCTCCCTAAAGGGATGTGGTGGGCTTATAAAGGGATCTGGAAGACCCTCTTGTAACAAGGAGGTCCCCAGATATCTGTCACCCTCCCAGGGTAATGAGTAAAGAGATACATTAATACCCATTACAAAGAGTTAAAATCAAATAAACACACCCATGGCATTAAAAAAAGTCCTTTAACTACCAAAATAAATTTATATAATGCCCCCTGATATACACTCATCATCAATCACATTGTCCAGCAATGTACATCCATAGGTATTCACAGCATCCAGCAGCGGCGGCTGGTGCTCAAAATGTTTGGGGGGGGGGGCAAACAAACTGAAAAATTCTGAAAAAAAAAAACATCAATTGCAGCCTCACTGTGCTATCAATCGCAGCCACTGTGCCATCAAATGCCGCCACTGTACCATCAAACGCAGCCACTGTGCCCATCAATTGCCGCCACTGTGCCATAAAACGCAGCCACTGTAGCCACTGTGCCCATCAATTGCCTGCACTGTGCCCATAAAATGCAGCCACAGTGCCCATCAAGCGCAGCCACTGTGCCATATCAAATGCTCCCACTGTGCCATCAAAATATTTATTTTACATGCAAGTGTCACATCCGATATTATTGGGAATATTGATGTGATGAAGTGCTGAGCCGTCCAGGGGACACATACAGAATAATAAGAAGACAGATCTGCCAACAAAAGGATAAAATAAGATTTATAAAGTGAATGTGGACATAGAGATCCATGATAACAGTGGACAATGCATGGCTATATAGGAGGCCAGCATGTACAGAAGACATTTCAAACACTTACCATCCCTGGGCAGTGTAGTTGGTGTCACCTGGGCTTGCTGGGGTAGTCAGGCTCCTACGGAGGTGATGGGTCAGTGCTGTGCTCTGCTCTGATCGGTGCCCGGTGTCACTCAGTGTCACTCAGTGGAGTATATGGAGGGGGAGGGGAGTTCTCCGTGGATAGTCTCACTTTTTCTTTTCTTTAATAGAAGCAGATTCCCGGAAAGCGGGGATTACCAGGGGTTGGAAGAGTCTGATAGACGCCTGAGAGAGGGCAGAGACACTGGAGGAGCCTCAGAGACCAGACACCAGGGAAAACAGACACCGGAGAGGACATCAGACAGACAGAGGAGTACATACATACACAGGCTGTGGGCAGCAGTGGCTGAGGAGGAGTCCAATCCTCCAGCTTCCTCCCCTGTGTGTCTCTTCCGCCAAAGCACCGGGCATCCAATAGGATGCCCCGAGCACACCCTTTTTTGAAGCCTATTAGAGCCTCAGGCTCTAATCAGGTGGTTAAAAAAAAACACCCCCTCCCACGCTGCCATAAGAGTCCATGCGTCCGGCGTCCTGAAAGGGGCCGGGCGCATGGATAGGGAGGCAGCGGCAGGGATTGGGGGGGGTGCCCATGCGCCCACAATGCACGGGCTGACCCTGGCACCCAGTGATGTAAATCCTTGTCAGTCAGGCCACCCACAATTTTTCCTATTGCACTACTGTTGCAAAAGACAGATCCTTGGCAATGGCATCCCTAGGGGGGCCAAAGGGGGCCCTGACTCCCCTCCACCATCATGCTGTGCCCCACCATGTGCCCCCTCCCCCCATTTAAAAAAAAAAAATTTCTTTTTTTTTACAAAAAGGCAATGTCTTTTTGTTTGCATTCGTAGCGGATGCGCCGCATCTTACTCGGGCCGCCGCTGGAGTAACACAGTCTCTATTGAGAGGAAGAGGGTCCCCAGTCAGCTCCTGCGGGTGATTCCTCCCCCTCCCTCTGCTCGCTGACACTGCATAATGCGAGCGCTCACACAACCACAGGCGCCCGATCTGCTCCTTCCCCTGCATCCTCATTGGCAGGGAGAAGAGCGAGCTGCATGAAGGACACCACCAGGACTTTCAGTTACTGAAAAAACAGACTGATTTCTCCCGTCCTTAGGACAGGAGAACCAGCATGTAAATTCCAAGAGATGCCCGACCAACTCTGTCAATAGCAGGGGCAGGACAGCAAGAGGAGGCAGGGGAACCCCACAGTGGCAGAACACCAGGGCCTGGTGGCAAGACAACCTTTTCAACCCTGATAGTTATCCCACTGCTTTGGACCCTTATATTTTCTTAGTATGCTGGTGACATATATATCTTGTTTTCTGCAACCCTGGGTGGGCCCCAATACAGTAGGAAGGGAGCTCACTGCAGAACATGTGAAAGGGTCCATTGTGGGATTGTAGCAAAGGGCCCCAGGATACATATATAGTTTTTTAATTTTATATAATTATAATTTTATAGTTGCCCCCCTACTTTTGTCCCTGTCCCCCCATGTGCCCCCCCTAAATATGAAAGCTGGAGATGCCACAGATCCCTGCCAAGGCAGTAGTGGGTGGGGATCTTGGGTAACATCAGTCAGCAAATATGGTCATGACCATATTTGGTCAATGACATCTCCTGGGATCTCTGGCTTTTTATTTTTGTCAAAGCAGCTATTAATTGGTTCCCGACCGGCGCACGCCGATGTACGTCGGCAGAATGGCACGGCTGGGCAAATGGGCGTACCTGTATGTCCATTTGAATTCCCCGCCGTGGCATTGCGTGCGAGCTGCCGGCGGCGCGCGCGCGCGCGCGCGCGCCGGCCGGGAGCTCCGTGAGTCGGGTCGCAGGTCCCGCGGACTCAATCGCTGCGGGGATACCCGCGATTGCCTCACGGAGAGGACGAATGGGGAGATGCTGATGTAAACAGCATCTCCCCGTTCTGCCTAGTGACAAGTGTCACTGATCACAGCTCCCTGTCATCGGGAGCTGTGATCAGAGTAATGACACTGCTAGCCCATCCCCCTACAGTTAGAAATCACTCCCCTAGGACACACTTAACCCCTCCCCGCCCCCTAGTGGTTAACCCCTTCACTGCCAGTGTCATTTACACAGTAATCAGTGCATTTTTAATCGCACTGATCGCTGTATAAATGACAATGGTCCCAAAAATGTGTCAAAAATGTCCGACATGTCCGCCATAATGTCGCAGTCACAATAAAAATCGCTGATTGCCGCCATTACTAGTAAAAAAAAAAAAATATTAATAAAAATGCCATAAAACTATCCCCTATTTAGTAAACGCTATAACTTTTGCGCAAACCAATCAATAAACGCTTATTATGATTTTTTTTTACCAAAAATATGTAGAAGAATACGATCAGCCTAAACTGAGGACAAAAAATTTTTTTTTATATATTTTTGGGGGATATTTAGGGGGACCGCCCTATAACAGTTTTACAGCTACAGGGCGGCAACTGTGTGCCGGATCACACACACATATATATATATATATATATATATATATATATATATATATATATATACGTAATCCTGCACCTTCATCTGCAGGGGGCATGTGCGCCACGGGCGTGCCGCTTCTGCTGTGGGATCCCTACGCCACTTTTTAAAAAATTTGGCGCAGGGTTCCCCTTAATATCCATACCAGACCTGACGGGCCTAGTATGGATTTTGGGGGGACCCCAACGCAATTTTTAAAAAAAATTTGGTTTGGGGTTCCCCTTAATATTCATACCAGACCCAAAGGGCTTGGTAATGGACTGGGGGGGGGGGACCCATGCCATTTTTTTCAAAGGGTTTTATCTATATTGCCGAGACCCGACAATTCATTACAGCTGCGATCAGTTTTAAATTACTTTTTTTTCCTTTAGAAATGCAATTATATGCAAATAACTTGCATATAAGCCTTTAAAATGAGCACTTTTGATTTTTCATGTTCGTGTTTTAACTGTGTTCGTCCAAATGTTTTGCCTGTTCACAAGTTCTGGTGCGAACCGAACCGGGGTGTGTTCAGCTCATCCTTAGTAATGAGCTAGGGTAGGTCCAAATTTTTTGTAGTAACATCCCGAGAAACCGACCGGGCCTGGGGTTGAGCCTTGTTTAAGTGATTTTATAACCTCTAAAACTTCTTCCGTTGAAAAGGGACTGTCTAGGATTTCCCTATGTGTGTCTGTTAATTTGGGAAGTGCTAACCCCTGAAGAAAGGAGTCTATTTTGTTAGTGGTAGGGGGTTTACTGTCTGTGTAAAGTTTGGAGTAGAATTCTTGGAAGGACAGGATTTTGGGTCAGGTCTCCTGGAGGAGTTCGGATCTTAGGAAAAGACAATGTTCGTGTCTTGGGCTCAATTTCGCTACCAGTTTAGTTCCTATTTTGATTGGTAACAGAATTTCGCACCCGTCCATCTGAGGTATTTCTCCGCTGCGGTGGTTAATGCTAGGTTAAGCTGTACTCGAGCCGTCTCCAAATTGAGTAAAGAGTCAGAAGTGGGGTTACGTTTATGTTACATAGTTACATAGTAGGTGAGGTTGAAAAAAGACGCAAGTCCATCAAGTCCAACCTATGTGTGTGATTATGTGTCAGTATTACATTACATATCCCTGTATGTTGCGGTCATTCAGGTGATTATCTAATAGTTTCTTGAAGCTATGTGATTTACTTATTTCTAGGAACTCCCTGGTAAGTTTCTGGACTTCTGCTTTGTGTTCACATTTTATTTGAGAGGACAGTTAAATCAACTTACCCCTCAGTACCGTCTTGATTACTGCCCAAAGTGTCGATCGGGAAGTTACACCATCGTCATTATCAAGGAAGAAGTCCTGTAGGGATTTCTCGAGAATGGTACAGTGGACTGGGTTGCTCAATAATGATTTATGAAGATGCCATTTATAGGGCCTCTCTGCTCACAAGGGACATTTTATGGATAGGGACATAATAGAGTGGTCTGATATTGATGTGTCTCTGATCTTAGAGGTAACGGCTAGCGGGATGGCAGAGGCTGTTAAAAAAAATGTGGCCTATCCTGGCATTGGGTCTGGTGCGGGGCGGAATAGTGCGTGTAGTCTTTGGCGTGGGGGTTCAGTTCCCTCCATATATCCACTAAACTTATGTCCTGTACACACAATAGGATTTTCTGATGGAAAATGTGTGATAGGATCTTGTTGTCTGAAATTCTGACCGTGTGTGGGCTCCATCACACATTTTCAATAGGAATTTCCGACACACAAAGTTTGAGAGCTTGCTTTAAAATTTTCCGACAACAAAATCCGTTTTCGGAAATTCCGATCGTGTGTACACAAATCCGACGCACAAAGTGCCACGCATGCTCAGAATAAATTAAGAGATGAAAGCTATTGGCTACTGCCCCGTTTATAGTCCCGACGTACGTGTTTTACGTCACTGCGTTCAGAACGATCGGATTTTCCGACAACTTTGTGTGACCGTGTGTATGCAAGACAAGTTTGAGCCAACATCCGTCGGAAAAAATCCATGGATTTTGTTGTTGGAATGTCCGATCAATGTCCGACCGTGTGTACAGGGCATTAGAGTGTTTAGCAGTTGTGATATTTTTAAGCTCTGTCTGGGTGGGCGTTTATCTTTTGTTGACCTCACTCTGGACTTGTCCAGGGATAGGTCAAACGGTAGATTCGAATCTCCCCTCAGGATGACAGTTCCTTTAAAATGTGGTTTTAATTTAGTCAACATAGATTCAAAAAACGTTCCCTGATCCTTGTTAGGGGCATAATAAGAAACAAAAGTGTAAGTCCCCCCGTCTATGGAGCCCTCAATCAGAAGAAATCTGCCCCCTGGGTCTCTGATACCTGTTGATAATGTGAACTCCTCTTGTTTTATTGTCAGCGTTGGCCAAAAAGAATCTTTGATGAAGGAATGTCTGGTTATAAGAGGATGGGAAATGTGTCTCCTAAAGGGGTATAGTTGGAGCTTTTTGTTACGTTTTACCGGAGAGTTTAACCCCTGGGTGTCGTGGGAAAGAATGTTTAATGTCCGATTAGCTTGTGCTGGATCAGTCATGGATCAGAGAAGTGAAAGTGTGTTAAATTGAGAGGTATCTTAACCCAAGAGGAAAGGAGTCTCGGTGGAGTGTCATGCTCACACGTTCCCTGGTAGCCCGAGCTTGTGATTCGGAGATGGGTAGACCCTTGCATGATCTTGAGTAGGTTGAGAGCTGGATGATTGGGAGTGAAGAAAGGAGAGGAAAGTAAAGGAAGAGAAAAAGAAAGAGAGAGGTTGATTAATACATAAATGCATACAAGTTGAGTGGGGAAGGGACCTGCCACTCCCCCCCCCCCCCCCCGATCCCAGGAGAGAGAGATCTTCCCTCATTCCCTCATCCCAGGTAAGTCATGTTGTCTCTGTAAGGAAAACCTCATCCTCACAGTAACTAAGGGAAGCGCATTGCAACCCGCCATTATATATCATCAATAACAATTGATAGACAGAGCCTTGTCAAAGTACAAACTCTGAAAAAAAGGTCCGTGACTCCAGCAAAAAGTCCACTATTCCTGGGAATCCTCCACTGTCATCACCAGTCCCCCAGACTACAATTGCAGTATTCCACTCAAACATCTGTTGATAACATTCTGCAGACCCCCACAGTACTATAAGTTGTTGCTATACCCCTCTGTGAGGAGGCAAAGCAAGAGAACTTCACCCTCCCCCCACCCCCATCCCGTTGTCAGAGTCCTTGGTATATCCAGGACCTTAGCTGTCCAGAGTCCTTTGAAGTGTTGGAGATATGTTTTACATGGCCATAAGACAAGTGAGGAAGGTTCCATGGGGAGGTGAAAGCAAACAGAGCAACTGGAACTTGATGGTCCGGATTAGAGAAAAAAAAAAGGATCAAAAACTCCTTAACTGAAGAGTTTGGCATTCGTTGGGAGGAAAAACAAAACAGGTAAAAAGAATCCCCAAAAATCTGGATTTGGTGGCCCTGGATTGATAGCTTATCTGAATTCCGTGATGTTTTCATCACCCCCTCTTTGACTGCGTAAAAGTGGGGTTTGATGATGATGTCTCTGGGAAGACCATCTTTACGTACAGGTCGTAGTGCCCTGTGTGCTCTGTCCATTTCTAACCTGTGTTCTGGAATTTCCGGTATTAGGTACCTAAGAAGGGAGCGAACTGCCGTTGGAACATCTTTCACCGTTTCCGGAAGGCCCCTGGTTCTAAAATTGTATCGTCTGGACCTATTTTTTAAGTCATCAATTTTGAATAGGGCCGTCTCCAGCTGGTCCTGAAGGTCTTGGATTCTGGCAGTGTTCTGATTAATTCTACCAGCAGCCTGGTCAGTTTTCTTTTCTATCGTTTCAATCCGGACCCCTATTTGCTGCAAATCAGCATGTATAGATGAGGTGATCTGGGCTGCTGTTTGAGCCAAGCTCCTGGTTAGCATATTAGAGAAAGCAGACGTCATTGCAGGAAAGTCTGCAGGGGAGTGAGGGGAGAAGTGAGGCCCGATTGTGCAGGCAAGTCTGCAGGGGAGTGAGGGGAGAAGTGAGGCCCGATTGTGCAGTTGTCTGGTGTAGCTAATAAGTCACTCATGGGTGTCAGGGTAAATCCTCCCAGGGATCTGCCTATCAGTGACATGGTGGAAGAAGGGGATAGTGAGACCATTTGGTGGTTACTCACTGTGTTATTCCCCTGTGTGGCAGATGGTGTCTGCTATGGATTCGTCCAGCTCCGGGTCCTTGCCTCGTGGAATTGGAAGGGCCTGGCTGCTGTAATGCAGATTCCAGCTGGCGGGAGAGGTTCCTCCGTGCGCAGCCCACAGACATCAGGCGATTCCCTGGGCTGTCCTGGATCTATCACCGGACCGGGTGGAGCTCCGTGGCTATGCGGCCATCTTGGTGAGGTTCGCGCATGCCTGCTTACTTTTTTTTTATGATCTGATGTATGTACTCCATCTGGTCTTGTTAACGGCGTTTGAGATCAGACCATCATTTTCTAAATTGGTCCTTTGATCGTTCCACCGAAAATTTTCACTACAAAACGGCGATGACCTTCTCCAAAATGAGGTTCTTTCAGCTGTTGGGCCTTTCGTAACTGAGCAGCTTGCAGTCGTAATCGTGCTTCTCTAGGATACGCACCATCTCCACCATCTCACCCTTGCTCATGGGGGGTTGCTTTAAGCTCCACCACCATGGGGCTGGCTGTAATCCTCCGAATCCACCATGTTGTCCCTCCCAAATGTTGCGCCGTGTGTGGCGCATGCAGATGAGAGATGGTCATGCCCCAGCATCATGACGCACTAAGAGCGGAGTTTCATGCATGTGCAGTGTATATAAAGCCAGAACGCACGGTCGATGGAACGGCCGTAGGAACGATCTTGGAGTGGAGGACAAATGATCGCCAATGCACCAAATTTGCCATAAAACAAAGGTACAATTGGAATTTGGGGCATAGGTGGGTAGTAGCCTATACTGCTTAGATTGAGGCCTATGTTGCAACAAGTTTATGAGTTAAGCCAGACATTATGGTTTGTCTTGTGTTCTGTCTTGCAGGCATCATATTATTTATCATGACGGATACATTTACCTCGCCTAATTTTCTCCCCAATTCATTGACCTGTACCAGTAGCTGCCCTGTCTTTGGAAGTTCAAAAGTAGAGATTACTTCAATAAAATATTGAGAAAGGGAGCTTTGGAGAAACTGTTCGAGTTGGTGAAACCAGTGTACCCCAGGACAGACATCAAGTATGTTAAGACAAAAAATTCAAACCTGTGGAGTACTTTTAAAAGGGAGCTAAACAAGGTCATGGACATGGAGAGAGATCAGGCTGTGGTATTACCACAGCCTGTGGTTTTTGACCGACCAGACAGAACCCAGGACATTGCTGTCTACACTCCCTTTAACATCTGCTGAGGCCACAACTCCTGAGGTCCACACAGGTCCTGCTGCACAGGATGAAGATGTGAAGGAGCTCAGCTTGACCCAGGTATAGCCAGGTATAGCATTTTTGAACATTTTTGTATCCAAAAATACAATTATGATAACTAGACGTTATTGTTAAAATAGTTCTGCCTTAACAAACTGGTTTCCATATCAATAGACAGTAGTGACCAAAAATGATTTGAACAAGAATGAAAAATGCTGGGGTCAGAATGATAGTCTTTTCTATTTCTCCACATTCAATTTGCACCTGTGAGGAGATCAAAATTGTGTGTGATTGATGACCAAACCCTAAAAAAGATTCTAATTATGTCCCATTTTCATACTCAGGAAAGTGTCAGTCTGGAGGAGCCAGCGGCCAGCAGCCAGACGTAGTCGCAGATCCCTCCCCTACGCCCTCCTGCTGCTAAAAGGGCCAGGAAGAGCAGGAATCTGGAGGAGGCCACAGCTTCCTTTCTCAGCCAGGCCACTACTGCGCTCCATACAGTCCCAGATAATGGCTGAGGCATTTGGGTGTGTGTGACGGCCAATAAATTAAGGCAGATGGCTGGTGTGCAAAGGAGCAGGTGTGAGGAACTCATCCTGCAGCTCCTCAACAAGGGGGTGAGGGGTCAAATTTCAGATAACACACACCTGTGTGGTTTTGTGGCCCCCACATCCACCACCTCCACAGCCAACCCACCCACCACAGCCACCCCACCCACCACAGCAGCATGGCGGTCAGTGGCAATTCCAGCCACAAGATCCCCAACAAGCCCACTGGACTGGGGATTTTCACCCCTTCACCACTTACTAATTTCTCTTTTTTTTTATTTAATAATGATTTTATTTGTTATATTTTGTATATTTTTGCATGCATAGAATGCACTTTTTGTTCGTTATTTGTATATTTGTGTATTTGTAAGTATTTGGATGGCAGATAGCATCTCTAATTTATTTATTTATTTTTTTATATGCACAATAAAAAAATGTGGAGAATAATACTTGGCTATGTGTTTTACTTCAAATGACAGTTTGGGAGTAGGCAGTTACATTTAAAAAAATACAATGTAAACTTAACAAGGGACACCAACATAGCTGTATATGTAAAAACTATGGGATAATCGTGTTGTGGTAACTTGCCCAAAAAACACAAACAAGCATAATAATATTATTCTTGATATCACTAGAAAACAAAAGCCTTTTAAAATATGTTTGCCATAACTATATATCAGTATCACCAGCAAAGCAGCTTCATTATTATCAGATTAAATAAAAGAATGTGCCCTGTATTTCGACATTTCATAATTTGCCATATCACAAATGTTAATTCTCCATTACGAACGCTAGTTTACAAGACCAACCGCTTCTGGCTCGTTCCTTGCTGCCTATCATGCGCGTTTGTACTTTCAACTTTTGTGTGATGGACTTGTGTACTGACGATATGAAAATCAGACAACAGACCGTTGTCCGCTGAAAATTTACTAGCCTACCATCCAACATTTGTTGGCCAAAAGTTGGACAACAATTGTCAGAAGGAACAGTCAGATTTTAGGACAACAGTCTGTCAACAGACAATCCCCTGCCAACAATCTGATCGCGTGTACGAGGCTTAAGGCTGTGTGGGCGGGGTGTGTCAGGACAAGTCTGATCATTGAAGGAGAGCAGGCTGAGTTCCCAGCACAGCTAGAAAACCTATCACGCTGTGCTCTCTTGCCTAGTGGGGTCAGTTTTTTTATAGGAAAGCAGAGGAACTGGCAGGATTACCAGGGATTTCACACAAAAGAAGCATTACAAAGAGAACAGGATACTTTTTAATACAAGGACATGGTACAGCAGGCACATATCAGGAATTTTGAAACGTTAGGTTTACCTGCTCATGCTCTCTGCTGGTTGAAGGTGTATAAGACCTCTGCAGACAGACCACTGCTTCCACACAGAGAACAAGGGCCCTTCTCTTCATCATGTTGGCAGGGGACAGGCTTTTCTACTCAGGCTGTGGCTGCTTTCTAAAATAAATCTAAATCTTTGCACACCCTTTGTTTTGATGCACCTAGAAAGTATTTAGTGGATTTAAATGTAAAGTTTAAAGTGGAGTTCCACCCACTTTTACAACTCTTCAGCATCCCTCACTAAACTGTGCACTGTAAACTAATTGGATATTTTTAATTTTTTTTCTCAACACTTATTGTATATCTGCTGTATTCATTTTCACTTCCTCCTCCCTGGCCGCGGCCCATCATTTCCTGTTTGCAATGCCTTCTGGGAAGGGGCGGCAACTTCCTCTGACACTGCCGTTGCTATGAAAACCTGACCTGAAACCTATTACATAGCTTGTGCTGCACTGAGCGTGTGCGAGATCTGCAAGGATGAGATCCAGGAAGAAATACAGTCTGGCTTCAGATGCCCACACTTAAGATGGCCATGGCCTCCTGTAAGTTTATAAAATAACAAACTACTGCTATAAACTAACAAAACAGACCTTAGTTTACAGACTAACTTTACTAGAATACATTAAGCTTGTGTATTATAGGGGTATTTTTATTTAAAAAGTATTATTTCGGCCAGAACACCACTTTAAGCTTAACCGCATGCTGACTGCCCTATGTACATGTACTAGGGGCGGCGGCTCCTCTGGTACGTGATTCTGCCCTTCTGGGTCTGATTGGACACAGCAGGAGCCAATCAGTGAGTCTGGCGGACCCGCCGATTGTTCCTGACAGAGGCAAAACGGCGGTCTGTTAGTAGGGAAGACAGAGATCCTGTGTTTCTGCTAAGCAGGTACATGGATCTCTGTCTTCCCACAGTTGAAGCACCCCCCACACAATTAGCAAGCACTCCCTAGAGACACAATTAATCCTTTGATTGCGCCTGATGTTAACCCCTTCCCTGCCAGTGTCATTAGTACAGTGACAGTGCATATTTTTTAGCACTGATCACTGTATTGGTGTCACTGGTCCCCAAAAATGTATCAAAAGTGTCACTTAGTGTCCGATTTGTGCACCGCGATGTCGCAGTCTTACTATAAGTTGCTGATTGCCGCCATTACTAGTAAAAAATAAATAATAATTACATAAAAATAGTTAGTAGATGCTATAACATTTGGGCAAACCAATCAATATACTCTTATTGGGATTTTCGTTACCAAACATATGTAGCAGAATACATATTGGCCTAAATTTATAAAGAAATGTAATTTTTGACATTTTTTTATTGGATGTGATTTATAGCAGAAAGTAAAAAATATTGTTTTTTTTTTTTCAACATTGTCGGTCTTTTTTTGTTTATAGCGCAAAAAATAAAAACTGCAGAGGTGATCAAATACCACCAAAAGAAAGCTCCATTTGTGGGAAAAAAAGGGACATCAATTTTATTTGGGTACATCGTCTCAGGACCACACAATTGTCAGTTAAAGTGATACAGTGCCGTATCGCAAAAAATGACCTGTTCGGGGGGGGGGGGGGGGGGGGTAAACCTAATATGGAGTTTTCCAAAGCCATCTTGGTCCATATGACAGTGTACGGGGACTGAGCACAAGGGTGTAGGAAGAAGCCATTCACTGAAATGGATGTGATGTCAGACAGAAAGAATTCACTGATCTAATTACTGAAGCATTATCAAGCTTCCATGTCAAAGTATTTTCTTGGTGTTTATAAAGCAAATTATGACTCATTTTGGTTGCCCGACTTTTATTTAATTTGGATGGGAAAGCTTTTTTTATAGTTCACGTGTTATGTAATAGTTTTCTGAAATGAATGCTTCAATATTACATGTCAACATCATTCTCAACCATACAGCAACATTCAGTGTAATTCTTTCAACAATAATTAAATACTTTCCCGTATTTACTACAAAGTGAAAAGCTGAGATTTTCTTACTGTGTGGCCTCTTTGAAGAAAATGCTATTAACAGAACAACTGCAGACTATAAATTAAACTGATAATGCTATGCAGGAAATATGTTTTTTATCGAAATCTGACCTCCAGTCTTCCCTACAGTCATGCACAGTTGTAGGGTCTCCTCTCCTGTACTGAAATTGCTTACTCTGATATCACTGCATATAAAAAAATGTACAAAACATCCAAGCTTTCTACTGACATCTATGCACACTGTGAGCTTCTCTGTGACGTGCCTGGCGGGCCTCCTCCCACCCTCCTCTCTGACGCCTGGGGGGGCGTGGGTGCCACCACTGTGCGTCAACGTCATGCATCCCATACTGGACGTTCAGCGCCCTGTGGGCGCCTCTGCACCCACGTGTGTGGTAGCCATGCTCGCGAGCAGATCAGGGGACATCCGGTGGTGGTGGGTCGAGCGATTTCTGCCCGTTTCCACCCCCTCCCCCCTTCTCTCTGCTGCGCTGGCGTAATGTCGGCGGCGTCTTTGCCGCGGTGCCTATATAGGCGTCTCCCGAGGTGGGCTTTGGCACTCAAGGCTCCCAACACACAGGTCCGCACGCCAGTCTTGGATTTCTCTTTCTGTCTTTGCCACCAGTCCTTTCACTACAGGTAACTAGCTACCTTCACAATCTCTCCTTGGTCTCCACTCTCACTCCCCCTGCTCTCACTGGTGGTCACTTGTATTCATTCATCTCAACCTTCACTTCACCCCACACCTCAGCCCTTGGCTGTTAGACTCCTCATCACTCCATTCCTCAGCATGGTCTTTTCTCACTCACCTCCCCACACTCTCCAATCCTGTGCATCTTTAATTTGGTTCACTTACTTTTCAACTCACATCTAGGTCACCTTGTGTTCCTCTGCCTGCCCTGGCTGATGCCTGTTGGGGCGCTTCGGGTGAGATGTCAGCTGCGGTTCCCGGTTGGGAGCATTTCTTCAGACAGCTGCGGTACCCGGTACCACACCGCCACCACACAAACCATAGTGAGTCAACAGGTTTGTGGTCTGGGGGGCTTAACCCCACCTATTTACATGTTCACTTATACTTTATCATCTAAGCCAATCTTTTTACCTATAGATACATCTTGTGCTCGCTCCTGACGAGTGGCCCTCTAGCCACGAAACGCGTAGAGCTGCCATACGCTTCGTTTTCATTTATTACCCGAACATCAAGTTTATTCTCAATACCCCTTTCTAGGATCAATGAGGCCATAGGCCTTGCAAGTATCATTATGCAACACCGTTTTTATCTCAATTTTTCTTGGTGAACTCCGGATGATTATTGCTTGCTATACTATTTGGTACTGATCTTATAATGTTCTATGTATTGTACTACCAGTTTACCATTGTGATGTATTGTATATTTGCTATAACTGGTTGTATCCCATGGCAATCAATAAATATTTGCAAATATGTCCACCAATCTATCTTTTTGCAATCACGAGCTTCACATAAAATCCCACCCTTTTGCTCTCTCCCTCTCTTCGACGCAAGCTGAAGTAAGCAAGATATAGCCCGCCTTATTTCCTGCTCGGAGGATGTCCAATATCATCTAGCTTTTCATTCCCCAGCCTAATTGTCCCTGGCCCGCTCTTTCATTCATTGGATTTCAATCATGTAGGTTCAGCATCATATGTGGGCATCACCTAGGGCAGTCTGCATGTAAATACAGCCTGCCTAGTAATGTCCACTACTCCAACCTAACATCCACCCATTAAGGCATTTTGATATTTGAATAACTCCTCCCAAAAGCCAACTCACTGCTAGCATCAGGACTCAGGGCTCTTTAGGCTCGGTTCACACTGGTCCCCTGACAAGTCACGCACCATTCAGTGCAATGGACTCAAGTCGCTCCGACTTAGAAAAGGGTTCCTGCACTACGTGGGGAGACTTCAGAGCAGTTTGCACTGACTTCTGTTAAATAAGTCATTTGCAAGCCACGACTTTGAAGCTGTGCTACTCTGAACCGAGACTTAGAGGAGTACTTAAAGTGGATGTAAACCCTCACATATTGCCCCAGATGATGTTCTTTTGAACTAAACCGGTCGGGTCGACTGAACTATCTCCACTTTACTGCTCATCTTGGATGTATTTGTGATCACTTAACTTATCTCGCCTGTTTATATCTTCATTGATGTAAGTGTTCTACATTTTACAATAAAACCCATAGTTGATGGTTTTACACTATGTGGCAGCCTTTTTCTTTTATGAATGGTGGAGTCCATGATTGGGTCTGGTGACAAGGTTGAACGGAAGCTGACCTCATATGTTGTTTCCTGAGAGTGACCACATTCCCAGTTCCATGCCTGTTTGACTCCGTGCCGCTGACATTGGGTCCACTGAGTCCGGCAAGAGTATCCAATTTTTTTATCAGTGGTGGATTCCCAATCTATGGTGATTTCTTACTGGATGGTGGCCTATCCTTCAGAGGTCGAATAAATCTTCAATTTCAACAATGATTTCTACCTAAACACCTGTGATTTCATTTCACCTGTTTGGACAGTTTTTTCCCTCATGGGTAATTTATTCACAATGCTATTTCACATATATAGACTTTTTAGTGATTTCAATTTATGAACTGTATTTATATTCATTTATTGATGTTTGCACCTAGCACTTTATTTTAATTTGCACAGTCAATGTGTTGTACTCACTGTTTGCACAATTTTCTAATATATACACACAGTATGGATTAGCGCTGCACTTAATATTTCCATGATCCACTCAATTTGTCTGATTGTAGTGTTTGCAGCTTTTCCTAATCTGTGGAATAGCGCAGTGCACATTTTGAAATTTAAACCCTCACATATACGCAGTGAACTAAACAGCCTCAGATGATACACAGAGAAGAAACAAAACCTCCTATATACGTTTTACTTGTATATTCGCATTCTTCAGCTTTCTACACACTTTAGAAAGTGCAGATCATGTTAAAAAATCTTTCTTCCTCTTTCGGCAGCACATAGGGGTGGGTGGGGAGTCTGGGCTTGCATTGTGTGAGCTGTAGTCTGAATAGACAACCTCCCTGCTAATCTCCCTCTAAGCACCCTCCCCGACACAAATTTTCAGCTACTATTATCTCATGTGTCAGAGAAAATGTCAGAAGTGACTCATGCTGATAACAGAGGAATGAAGCACCAGAGAGAAAGGACACTTAGAGCTTTGGAAACAGATAAGTAAACACTGCATACAGTATATGTGTGCTTAGATCAAATTTTACTAATGGGGTTTACGGTGCAGTGATGTTTTCAGAAAGTTATGTACAGTACCCTCCCAGCCATACTCTGCCTCTGTTGCATACAGAAGCACTTTTAGACCTAGTGATGACATTCTTTGGTCTAAAATAAGGTATGTAATGAAAAATGGAAAGGTTTTATTTATTTTTTCTAAAATCTTTTTATTTATTTTCTTAGTAAACAGACACAACACGACAAAACAAAACATTATACACATTGAATCAAAATAATGAAGCAGCTTCAAAATCCACTCACATTACATACATGGTATAATATCTATCACTTCAAAATAGCAAATTAGAACAACAAAAAAGAAAAAGAGAAAAAATAAATTATATATATATATATATATATATATATATATATATATATATATATATATATATAGGCTCAGATCTAAACCATACCATTTATCAAATTAACCATTCAACAATAAACTTAAGTTCCCCCCATAAGCATTAGATGCCATATATGGCTTATGCAGCCACCTTGCCCAGACTTTATCAAACTTACTAGGGCAACCCCTATTCATGTAGGTATCTCTATACAATGGAAGATTATTATTTACCAATTGTTTCCAGTATAAGAGCATAGGAGAAGAAGGTTTCTTCCAATACAAAGCAATACCTTTTCTTGCATAAAATAATGTATTATTAGCAAACACTTGCTCTGACACTGTAGGAAGAATAGCCTCCACCAGACCTAACAGACATACAGACATTGAACCCGGCAAGGGAGCAGGGGTAATAGAATTCAACAAATCTACCACTTCTTCCCAAAAAATAGCTATATGTGGACAGGTCCAAAAGATATGTGAGAAATCCCCCTGAACCGCTCCACATCGCCAACACTCAGGAGAGCACTCAGGATTTATCTTCCGAAATCTGGATGGTGTAAGATAAGCTCTAAGTACCAATTTAAATTGGATCATACGGTCTCTCAAAGACACCAAAGATTGCAAAGGAAAATCCCACACACTCCAATCTTCCATGTCCAGATCTGGTATGTCTTGCACCAACTTACCCCTAAAACCCTGCAATGGCAATAGATTAAGATGGGACTACAACCTCGGGGTGGACTTCTCCATGCATTCAGACCTAAGCACTGATTCTAGAGTGGATTGTATAACCATTAAACTATGTTGTGGAAACTGGGCATGAAATGCATGAGAAAGCTGAAAATATCTAAATAAGCAAGAACCAGGGAAGCTAAAAGTTGAGGCAAGTGTATAGAAGGGGGATATTTTCTGATCAGTAATCACCTGAGAAAGTAGATTGACATTGTACTTAGTCCATGCGATAGGCTCTGGTTATTTATAAAAATGGGGAAGAGTGGGATTTAGCCATAAAGGGGCATTTGGAGAAATTGCTTCTTTGGGATAATGTTTACATCTAAGGCCAGCCTCCCAAGCTCGCATAGTGTTGAGCATTGAAGCAGCCAACTGGTAGGGTGCCCTATGCCCCCTAAATACAAGTACCTTAAGAGCCTCTATAGAGCCTACCACTGCTGCTTCCAGCCGGGTGGAGGAGTTGGTTAAAACTGGACTCAACCATCATGCGGCCGTAACCAGCTGAGTGGCTAAAAAATATTTATGTAGATCCAGAAATGCTAAACCATCCTGATCACAAGGACACATCAGGGTGGTTAATTTATATCTGGAGTTCGCTGATCCCCATATAAAGGATGAAAAAGTTGATTTAATCTTGTAAAAAAGGAACAAGAGAGCCACTGAGGAGAGTGTCTAAATAGGTACATAAGTTTTGGTATAATTTTCATTTTTAAAAGGTTAATGCGTCCCAATAAGGATAATGGTAGAGACTTCCACTCTTTCAGCTTTAACCCAATATCTCCTAGAATCTGAGTCAAATTCAAGGAAATAAATTCAGAGGCTTGGCAAGAGATTATTACTCCTAAGTACTTGAAGTTCTCCACCCACTGCAACGGAATATCATTTGAAGCCATACTACGGGCCTCAGTATCTATTGGGAACAACAAGGACTTAGCCAAATTTACATTCAGCCCAGTGACTGTTGAAAAAGAATCAAATATCTGTAAAGCTCTTTGAAGAGAGGGTCCAGCATCATTCAAAAATAATAAAAGATCATCTGCATACAGTGCTACCCTTTCCTCCAACCAACCAATCCGCAACCCCCTAATATTGGGTGAAGTTCGAAGAGCTTCCGCCATAGGTTCCATAGTAATAGCGAAGAGGGTTGGAGACAGAGGGCAACCCTGCTGAGTTCCCCTAAATAACGAAAATGAAGCTGACAATCCTCCGCCCATTTTCACTGCAGCTGTGGGATGTCTATACAGGACGTGTAACCATTTTATAAATATCGTGGAAAGCCCATTCTGCAGAGCACTTCCCACAGAAAGGGCCATTGTCAAAAGCCTTCTCTATATCTAAAGAGGCAACCACCCTAGAGCCTATATTAGGATGTGAAGCATGGATATTAGTATATAATGTTCGCAGATTCACATCAGTCGCTCTACCGGCCATGAACCCTGTATGGTCTGGATCAATAATGCTAGACATCATAGGTTGTAATCGCAGGGAAATAAGTTTGGTCAGAATCTTGAAAGCTACAGTATCTCACAAAAGTGAGTACACCTCCAACATTTTTGTAAATATTTTATTATATCTATTCATGTGACAACACTGAAGAAATTACACTTTGCTACAATGTAAAGTAGTGAGTGTACAGTTTGTATAACAGTATAAATTTGCTGTCCCCTCAAAATAACTCAACACACAGCCATTATTGTCTAAACCGCTGGCAACAAAAGTGAGTACACCCCTAAGTGAAAATGTCCAAATTGGGCCCAATTAGCCATTTTTCCTCCCTGGTGACATGTGACTCATTAGTGTTACAAGGTCTCAGGTGTGAATGGGGAGCAGGTGTGTAAATTTGATGTTATCGCTCTCACTCTCTCATACTGGTCGCTGGAAGTTCAATATGGCACCTCATGGCAAATAACTCTCGGAGGACCTGAAAAAAAGAATTGTTGCTCTACATAAAGATGGCCTGGCCCAGCTCTAACGAGCAGGGCCCTCTGATTCCTCCTGTATTGAATTGTATTGTACTTGTACTGTCTGCTCTAATGTTGTAAAGCGCTGCGTAAACTGTCGGCGCTATATAAATCCTGTATAATAATAATAAGAAGAAGATTGTCAAGACCCTGAAACTGAGCTGCAGCACGGTGGCCAAGACCATATAGCAGTTTAACAGGACAGATTCCACTCAGAACAGGCCTCGCCATGGTCAACCAAAGAAGTTGAGTGCATGTGCTCAGCGTCATATCCAGAGGTTGTCTTTGGGAACTAGAAGTATGAGTGCTGCCAGCATTGCTGTAGAGGTTGAAGGGCTGGGGTGTCAGCCTGTCAGTGCTCAGACCATATACCACACACTACATCAAATTGGCCTGCATGGCTGTCATCCCAGAAGGAAGCCTCTTCTAAAGATGATGCACAAGAAAGCCCACAAACAGTTTGCTGAAGACAAGCAGACTAAGGTCATGGATTACTGGAGCCATGTCCTGTAGTCTGATGAGACCAAGATAAACTTATTTGGTTCAGATGGTGTCAAGCGTGTGTGGCGGCAACCAGGTGAGGAGTACAAAGACAAGTGTGTCTTGCCTACAGTCAACCATAGTGGTGGGAGTGTCATGGTTTAGGGCAGTACGAGTGCTGCCGGCACTGGGGAGCTACAGTTCATTGAGGGAACCATGAATGCCAACATGTACTGTGACATACTGAAGCAGAGCATGATCCCCTCCCTTCGGAGACCGGGCCACAGGGCAGTATTCCAACATGTTAACGACCCCAAACACACCTCCAAGACGACCACTGCCTTGCTAAAGAAGCTGAGGGTAAAGGTAATGGACTGGACAAGCATGTCTCCAGACCTAAATCTTATTGAGCATCTGTGGGGCATCCTCAAACGAAAGGAGTGTAAGGTCTCTAACATCCACCAGCTCCGTGATGTCATCATGGAGGAGTGGAAGAGGACTCCAATGGCAACCTGTGACACTGTGGTGCACTCCATGCCCAAAAGGGTTAAGGCAGTGCTGGAAAATAATGGTGGCCACACAAAATATTGACACTTTGGGCCCAATTTGGACATTTTCACTTAGGGATGTACTCACTTTTCTTGTTATACAAGCTGTACACTCACTACTTTACATTGTAGCAAAGTGTAATTTCTTCAGTGTTGTCAAATGAAAAGTTATAATAAAATATTTACAAAAATATGAGGGGTGTACTCACTTTTGTGAGATACTGTACATTCAAGAGAGCAATAGGCCTATATGAGGCACAAGAGGATGGATCTTTTGGGGGCTTATAAATTAAGACTATATGGGCATGGATCATTGAGTCCGGCAAAGCTCCCTCTTTTAGACATTTAGAGAAAAGTGTTGCCAATAAAGGAGCAATAACGGTGACTTCCCCATGGGAAAGGAACCAATGGTCGAAAGGACTTCTTTCGATGTTATAGGACTTACTAATGCCTCCCTCTCTTTATCTGATAACCAAGCCAATGCTACTGAGTCCAGCCAAGCTGCTAACTCTGTTGGCTGGAAATCAGGAGTCAACTGGGATGTATATAATGTCTGATAGAACTGACGAAAAATATCAAGAATCTTAGGCTGTGTAGAAACCATATCTCCTGAGGGGGTATGTATTTCTGTAATCGGAATACTAGGCTGTTCACATTTATCCATCATGGCCAGAAAATGGCCATTACAATCCCCCTGCTGGAAAGACTTCTGCCTATTTTTATATAGATCCCTCTTCGTAATCTCAGCCATATACAAATGAAAGGCCAGTTTGCCATGGAGTAAAGCATTGAAATTAGCCTCTGAAGGATCTGCAGCATATTGGGCTATTTTTTCATCAACTGTGGCCTGAAAAAGATCACTGTTTGCTCGTTGGGTCCTATTAACCGCTTTAATAACGGATATATATTGTCCTCTAGTATAGGCCTTAAAAGCATCCCACGTTATTGCTGGAGTGGAAGACCCTGCACTAAATTCCCAGTACTCTGTTAGAAGGGGTGGAATTTTATTAACCACATCTAAATATGAAATCCAGTGGGTTCCCAATCTCCACTGGGCTGGATCTCGAAAATGATGAAGAAGAAGTGTGAGCATTAACGGAGCATGTTTAGATAACCCACTAGGCAAATATTTAACATCTACCATATCTGCTAAAATAGCCAAATCAACAAAAGCTAGATCTATATGGGAGGCAGTCTTATACGAGTTTGAAAAACAAGAATATGATCTAGTTAATGGGTTTTTCCATCGTCAAGACTCTACCAGACCTACTGTCTGGGCCCAGATCGAGAGCTCTCTGGAAAAATATTTAGGAGGAATTGGTCTATCCAAACCAGGGTCAAGTATAACGTTGAAATCTCCCATTATCAGTAACTTAGCTGGACCATACAAAGAGATTTTTTCTGAGAGACTGAAAAAGGAGGCGGGACATACACACTGACAACTAAATATCTCTGGCCCCACAGGAGAAACAAAGCCAAAACATATTTACCTTGAGGGTCTGAAAATACATCTTCCACCATACATGGTAAAGATTTACTAATCAACATCGAGACCCCTCTAGAGAACGTAGAATATGTAGCATGATAAGCCTTTTGCACCCAAGGTTTCTTAAGTGCTAAAAGCTTACTGCCCATAACATGGGTTTCTTGAAGTAGCACTATATGTGGAGAATATGTTTTCAAATATCTAAATAACTGAGCACTTTTAAATTTTAAACTTAGGCCATGGACATTCCATGACAAGATAGAAAAAACTTCCTGGTCACGTGATGTCATCTACGAAGTAAAAAACATAATGCTTAAATAATAGATGGCATTGCAAAATAATGGATCTTAAAAGCAGCAAACATTTGAATAAACAAATTTTGTATAAGTAGAAAAGACACAGTGGGTATAAGTAACCAACAAACACAAACAATCAACAAAAACACACCTCATGGCTTTGATACGCCCTCCCTGCCTTTCTCCGATGTCATCCAAAAAAAGCAAAAACAAGGAGACGTGGAGAAGGCCTTATCCCAAAACGTACCAAAATGGGCAACTATTATCTACTTGTCCTATATAGAAGAAAAAAAAAGAAAAGGAAAAAAAAGGCGGGGAGGGGAGGTATGGCCCCACAAACAGCTTTCCTCCTACCACCCCAGATCTATATTCTGGGGCAGGAGGAAGGGGCTGTAGTTGGTACCAAGGGTACCAGGAGTAGCCCAGTAAAGTCTGAGGAGATACTTGTTAAGGCTCCTAATAAAGAATAATAGTTCTTAGTGTGCATCCAACCAAGTGGAAGCAGCAGCCAGGGGTATCAAAAAAAAAAGTGTGACCGCCATCTATAATTCACAATCTACTTGGGAACAGTAGACTAAACTTTATGCTTTTTTCTCGAAGTCTCTTGCGGATCTCTGTATAAGACTTGCGGCGTTGCTGAACTTCTTGAGAGTAGTCTGGAAAAAATAATAACTTGGTGTTTTCAAAGGTTATATCTGGTTTAGCCCTATCAGCAGCCAGGATCCTATCTCTATCACGGGAATTCAGTAGTCGTAAGTCCAGGTTTGGGTGGTATTAGTGGGACTCTATGTGCTTGCTCCACCACAAAGCTAGGTGGCACATTATCCATGTCCAATACGGTAGCTAATAATTTCTCAGCAAATTATGTGAGTTTAATCCACTCAGCTCTTTCAGGTAAACCTAAAATAAGAATATTGTTCCGTCTATGATGGTTTTCGGTGTCAATAGCCTCTTCCTGCAACCATGTGACCTGCAGCTCTTTAGATTCTGATTGAGTAGAGTCCTCCAATGTGGAGACCCTACTTTTGACCTCAGAGACCCTAAGGTTTTATTTTTTTTTTAATTATTGCCAAGTTGATGAAGGGGGAGGGAGGGAACCAGAGAAGGCAAAATATAAGCAGATTAAAATTTAAAGTGTAACTATGAGCAAAATAAAAAAGTTACATATATGATATTGTCTGTTGCAGTCTGTCAGTACCATTAACACACAATTTTTGTTTTCCCGAGTCCTCCCTGTAACATAATTTTAATACCTGTTACTCCTGTTATGATACATATTATTTTTCCATGTCCTTTAATACCTAGCAAAAGTCACAGTTACAGGGTTGGGCCAAACCATATTACACTGTCGAGAGTGCTTACAATGGTCAGCTTGTATTCATAATGTATAGACTCCTGCGTCCTGAACTTGTCCAGACCACTGAGGTGATACATTTCTAGAAGTGTAACACTGTCACCTGCTGACTTGGCATAATCCACAGGCAGCTTAAATCCATTGATTTACCTGTTTAAAAAAACAGTTACATTCCATATGACGGAAATGTAACTGTCGCATTGTTTGTGCTCTCAAATAAACTGTCAAACCATCCAATGGCCGGTGTCATAACTGATCACATGTGCAGCATCATGGCAGCTGAAGATGAAACAGAGGCCAATATGGCAGCTTTCTTGGCTGAAAATGATAGGAGGGGTTTTTTTTCCACTTTAATGCCAGTCATAGACAGTACAAATCTCAGCTGGTTCAGCAGGGACCGGACAAGGTTTGAACCATGTATGAGGAGGCTGTTTTTCTGGCAGAAACAGCTTCTCCCGCCCACCTGCCAGGAGAACATAATGGGATTGATTTACTAAAACTGGAGAGTGCAAAATTTGGTGCATCGCTACAAAGAAACCAATCAGCTTCCATGTTTTTTCAAGAAAGCTTAATTGAAGGAGCTGAAGGTGGAAGCTGATTGGCTACCATGCACAGCTACACCAGATTTTGCACTCTCCAGTTTTATTACGTCAGCCCCAATAGCTCAGCGGGAGGAATTCCCCCATCAACACTGACTGTGTTAATGGTAAGAATCAAGCGATTTTCTTTGGGTTGCAGGAAAGAATATTGCTCTGTCTACGGCCAGCTTAAAGTGTTACTAAACCCAGTAATATGAAAATAGTTCACCCCCCCCTCCCAAAGTGCCCACAGCTTATAAATCTTCTTTTTACATTAAAATACTGCCACTATATACATTTTTGGATGATCTGTATGCCACAGTTACATGATAAACTGCACAGTTTGTCCAGTGCTGAGAGTTCAGGAAGGAGGAGATTTTCACTACTGCCTGTATACACGCCCACATGTGTGATGTCAATATCATGTGACCTGGCTAACTCTGAGAACAAGTAAATCTTCTCTCCAGCATAAAAGACACAACTGAGCATGTGCAGGTCGGCGCTACCCTGCCTGTGCTAGCTGGCCTTTCTCAGATAGACAGTGCAAGACGGGAGGATCTGTGCATACATGATAAAACAGCGTTTTTTACACAATGCAAAGGATTAACCTCTTAAGTTCCACAGTGAGTATAACAAGCATGCTATGATGCATATACAGACTGATTTTACTGTTGTGGGTTTAGTAAAACTTTAACTCTTCATTAAGACACAGAAGTTGAACCCAGCACAGATTAATTTCAGATAGTTTCAGTACAAAAGATGTTTTTTTCTTGTCATTTTACGTGTAAGATAACAAAGGGGTTGATTTACTAAAGACAAATAGACTTTGCGCTCTGCAATGGAGTTGCACTCATTTTCCCCAGAGCTTAGTGAATGGGGTGACGCTCTGCTGATTCCCATCGTCCAATCATATGCAAGCAAAAATGCTGGATTTTTTTTTTTTTTTTTTGCACCTGATTGGGTATTCTTTACAAAGTGAAGCATCACCACATTCTCTGGGGGGAAATGAGTGCAGCTGCACATACAAAGTGCACAGTTTATCTGCCTTTAGTAAATCAACTCCAATGAGTTTGCTAAGCCCTGCAAAGTGCTAATACTGGTTAAGGGAACATGGAAGAAGTGTGAAGGGTCTACTTAGAACTAATTAGCACTAAACAGGAGGGGAGGACAGAGGGAGAAACCAAAAATCACACAGTAAACACGTTGTATTGACCCAAAACCACCACTAAATGTCAGCATACTACAGATCAATAATAACCCGATGCAGTTCAATCCAACACATGACAAATACATGAAAGTAGTGCAGAAAAACATATACATAATACTTAGTATGCATTCAATACCCCTAAGTTCCAAATTTACAGCATTTCACTGATTGCACTGTATGACGCAATGGAGCACTGATTTGTTTATTGATTGATTGATTAATTGATTGATAGAATGCAGTCCTACCCTATTCTTATCTGATATCTGTTTTGCAGAGGATTAGAGGAGACCCATATTAAGAAATTCAAGAATGTACACTAGTTCTATGTACAAATCCTACTATTCATTTTAATGAGTACATAACTGAATTAAAATAAACTGGATTTAAACTAAACTGGCGGAACCTTCTGATTTTATCACAGTTGCAGGATTTCCTGCATAGCAATAAGTTGATTGTTCTTGTTGCCTGCAGTGGCTCTTTAACAAACATGTTTTTATTATGATGCTTGATTTCATACCCAGAACAAACTGTTCTCGGGGGGGTATTTTATTTTTATGATCTTGGAATCAGTAATGCAGAGACATCCTTGGCATTTTTGGCATTGTTTAGTCAGGGTTTTTCCGTGTGTTTAGTTTCAGAATACCTGTCTGGCATCTCAGCAATTCGGGTCTATGGCATCCTACCTGGCACTGCCAGACCAATTGTCCATTGTATGCAAAATCATTATGTTGTTGTATTGGCATTTCAGATATGCACTCCAAGACCTCCATGCGTCAACCTTTGCAGCAGATTAAATGAACACCTTACTTTTGAAATCCTTTTATTGCCCTTTGCAAAGATTTTTTTTTTCTTCTCTTTTTTATCAGTTAACCTTTTGCTCATTGCTATTCACTTATAATCAAACCAGAGATTATAAATTTCACATGATTTCAAATCATGTTGCAATTTATTAGATTAACTGTTATGTTAAACACAAACTAAACTTCGTCAGAGCACCGCAAACTGGAAATGCAAGTTAACTCATTTTTAATATTCAAAGTAAACTCCCTCATCCATCCATGTCTCCATGCTTTATGTTGTTAAGAACACACCCCCCCCCCCTCCACCATTTTTAGCCATCTTGAGAAAGGGCGGATGATTCATGTAGCATTTACTTCCTGGAATCCATTTGCCCTTAGCTCAGGCATGCAGGCAGGAGGGTGTGCTTAGCTTGGAAGACCCCTAGGCCAAAAAGCAAGAAGCAACTGAAGAAATGTAAAAAAAAAAAAAAAAAAAAAAAAAGGGTTAAGACAAGTAAATGTAATATATTTTTCCTATCTATTTGCTAATGCTAGCAGCATAAGGATAACAATAGTTAAAGCAGAGCTTCACCCAAAAGGAGACGCTCCGCTTGTCTGTCTCCTCCCCTCCTCTGCTGCCACAATTACCACCTTTTGGGGGGAGGGAGAAGCGGGTACCTGGTTTTGACTGAATCGGCTCTTGGGTGCTGGCGTCACCATCTTGGCTAAGGGAAACCGGCAGAGCTGGTTTCCTACCGCGCATGCGCGAATCGCGCTGAGCTTTGTGAATGGGCCGGCTGCGAAAGGAAGGAGGAGGGGCTGAAACTCTGGCTCCCCCCCCCCCCCCCCCCCAGTGAACTGAGCCAGAAGTTCAGCCCCCCTCCTTCCCCCTGCAGCCGGCCCATTCACAAAGCATAGCTCGATTCACACATGCGTAGTAAGAAACCAGCTGTTAAAGAGGAAGTTAACCCTGATGAGTTTTACTTTTTCTTTTTTCCCTGCAAAGTAAAAGCATAATGGGCTAGTATGCATCGCAAACCTGCCCCCAGACAGCAGCCTGCAGCTATGCTATAGCCCATTATGTGGCACTTACCTGCAAATGAAGCTGTCCCTGCTGGTGGTCGCATCCATCTTCACCCATCTTCTTTCCAGGGCTGCAGACTTCGGCTCTGTGACTGGCCGGAGTCATGTGACGTGACGGCACTTGCAAGGGAGGGGCCGTTTCTTCACAGCACATGCGCCGATTACATCATCAGCACAGTGTACAGTAAAATTTTCCTAAACGGCCCACGTTTAGGGGATATCTCTCTCAACAACAACCAACGGAGGGAGGGAGGAAAAAGAGAGAGATACACACGCGAGACAGATCTGTCCCTCGCGTTTGTATGTACACACGCGAGACAGATAAATGGGGGACACCGGGTCAGGACCACCGCTTGATGCCTGGACAGGTACTGTAAGTGCCCTAATAGTAAAAGTCAGCAGCTACGGGGGGGGGGGGGGGCTTCTCTTTTTTGTTGATTGGGAGAATTTAGTTCCACTTTAAAGTGATCCACTGTCTCAAAGGTGCCGTACTTTAGGCTAGGGCCACACACAGGCGATTACGTCTCTTTGCTACTGAGAGCTGTAAGTGATTGTTAACAGTTATCTCATTAGCATCACATTGACTTCAGTGAAATGTCTGCCAAAAATTGTAGATAAGTCTAATCATTAAAATCTCATCTAAGCTGTAACATGTTAAATAATTTAAAAAATCTGCAGCTTTTTATACAAAGAATACTTTGTGATCCTGCCATTTGTCAGGCTGTGACATAGGGTTGCCACCTTTTCTTCACAACAAACCTGAACACTTTAGCGGCACAGGGCAAATTTTTCATAGTATACACTATAGGATAAAAGACCCCAAGGATAGTGGTAATGCAGTATGCTGCGGCAAACATTGGATGTGGCAAAACTGCTCTTGCTGACATCATCGCTCCCCCCCCCCTCCCCAGTGCCCCATTGATGCCAAACCTGCCCCCAGACAGCAGCCTGCAGCTCTCAGATGGCAACAGATTTTTGTGTGACTATCTCAGTTACTTGGGGAGCCACAGCCCAGTCAGAATAGTGTGTCTGGGTTTCAGAGAGACTGAAACCCAGACACATTATTCCAAACCCGGACTGTCTGGGTGAATCCCGGACAGGTGGCAACCCTACTGTGACAGAGAGAGATTGTGTCTGTATTTAATGTGATGGTGGCTCATCTCAGGGAGCCTCTCAATTGTGTTCCTGTGTTGTTTCTTTGTCACTAAGGATGAGCTTGGATTCAGTCTGAACCCAGAAGGAAGCTGCCATTGCCAGGAAAATCAGCTGCAGCTATCCTGATACAAAGGAGTGGGGAGACTAGTGACATCATTGACAAAATACGGCCACATGACCATGTAAGGTCAATATTGGCCCCCTTTCACATCAGAGCCTCCCTTTTACTTATTAGAGTCCCTCCTTCACATCAAAGTCCCCTCTTAAAGGGGTTGTAAACCCTCTTTTAAAAAAAAAAAATAACAAACATGTCATACTTACCTCCACTGTCCAGTTCGTTTTGCATAGAGTGGCCCCGATCCTCGACTTCTGGGGTGAATCTTTACTTCTCATACTTTCATACCATCAGACGCCATGTACAACCCATCAGATCATTCTTTTCCATCTTTAACCTACACTCTAACTTAATTGGTTGCAACCCCCCAGACAATTTCTTTCTAATCTGTAAACTAATCACATTTTTTTAACATACCAATATTATAATGCTTAGAGAATGTTCCATTTTTCATGCTGAATTACAGTGGGAATGGAAAGTATTCAGACCCCCTTAAATTTTTCACTCTTTGTTATATTGCAGCCATTTTGCTAAAATCATTTAAGTTCATTTTTTTCCTCATTAATGTACACACAGCACCCATATTGACAGAAAAACACAGAATTGTTGACATTTTTGCAGATTTATTAAAAAAGATAAACTGAAATATCACATGGTCCTAAGTATTCAGACCCTTTGCTGTGACATTCATATATTTAACTCAGGTGCTGTCCATTTCTTCTGATCATCCTTGAGAGGTAAAGAAGAACCCAAAGATCACTGTGGCTGAGCTCCAGAGATGAAGTCGGGAGATGGAAGAAAGTTGTAGAAAGTCAACCATCACTGCAGCCCTCCACCAGTCGGGGCTTTATGGCAGAGTGGCCGACGGAAGCCTCTCCTCAGTGCAAGACACATGAAAGCCTGCATGTAGTTTGCTAAAAAAAACACCTGAAGGACTCCAAGATGGTGAGAAATAAGATTCTCTGGTCTAATGAGATGACCTTTTTGGCCTTAATTCTAAGTGGTATGTGTGGAGAAAACCAGGCACTGCTCATCACCTGTCCAATACAGTCCCAACAGTGAAGCATGATGGTGGCAGCATCATACTGTGGGAGTGTTTTTCACCTGCAGGGACAGAACGACTGGTTGCAATCGAGGTAAAGATGAATGCAGCCAAGTACAGGGATATCCTGGATGAAAACCTTCTCCAGAGTGCTCAGGACCTCAGACTGGGGCGAAGGTTTACCTTCCAACAAGACAATGACCCTAAGCACACAGCTAAAATAACGAAGGAATGGCTTCACAACTCTGTGACTGTTCTTGAATGGCCCAGCCAGAGCCCTGACTTAAACCCAATTGAGCAGCTCTGGAGAGACCTAAAAATGGCTGTCCACCAACGTTTACCATCCAACCTGACAGAACTGGAGAGGATCTGCAAGGAGGAATGGCAGAGGATCCCCAAATCCAGGTGTGAAAAAGTTGTTGCATCTCTCCCAAAAAAGACTCATGGCTGTATTAGATCAAAAGGGTGCTTCTACTAAATACTGAGCAAAGGGTCTGAATACTTAGGACCATGTGATATTTTAATTTTTCTTTTTTAATAAATCTGCAAAAATGTCAACAATTCTGTGTTTTTCTGTCAATATGGGGTGCTGTGTGTACATTAATGAGGAAATGAACTTAAATGATTTTAGCAAATGGCTGCAATATAACAAAGAGTGAAAAATTTAAGGGGGTCTGAATACTTTCCGTCCCCACTGTACATTGTGCGCGGAAATGTTTATCTTCCAAGTTTCCCATTTGGCTCTCACACACACTGCCGTGCGGTCCTGTGTGGCCACATGATTCCCTTCCTTGTTGTGTGATATGATCGGTTTGTTTATTTGTCTAGCAGTTCACTGGAATTCATAAACGAGGATAATATAACCCAATGGTTTTTTTTCTCTTGAAGAGAATTACTTTTATGGAGCTCCGTTCACGACTGTTAGTGTAACACAACATAGTTCTCAAGGTACTTTGATCCTAGAGTCATTTTTAACTTTGTGACAGCAGCTTACATAAGACTATTTTTAAAAGTGTAAATAAATAAATAAATAAATAACTCTATGTCAGGGATGTGTGACATTCGTTATCTAGTGTGTATGTAGGAAACATTCTTACATCATATCAGTGATCATGATGTCGTTAAGTATCTGGCTGAGGCACATCCTTCTGTCAGTACCAGTCTGTTGTCTCCACTTTGGCAAAAAGATACAGAAATGCATTTAACAAACACAAGACATTAGATGACAATCTTATAATCCATTTTTTATCTGGATAATGAGACAATCTCATGTCTACAGGACACCCAGCAACCACCCTGACAGCCTTCAAGTGCTATGCTTAGTTTCAGAGAGTCTAAGTAAACAGAACCTCAGCTTTAAAACAGTTGGGGCCTTGATGAGCATGAGTAGAATTTCAGCTGGACTGCCTAAGGGCCCTTTCACACCGGGGCGGTTTGCAGGCGCTATTGCGCTAATAATAGCGCCTGCAAACCGACCGAAAGTGCCGCTGCTTTGATTCCAGTGTGAAAGCCCCGAGGGCTTTCACACTGGATCGCTGCGCTAGCAGGACGGGAAAAAAAGTCCTGCTAGCAGCATCTTCGGAGCGGTGAAGGAGCGGAGTGTATACCGCTCCTTCACCGCTCCTGCCCATTGAAATCAATGGGACAGCGCGGCTATACCGCTGGCAAAGCGCCTCTGTAGAGGCGCTTTGCGGTGGTTTTTAACCCTTTCTCGACCACTAGCGGGGGGTAAAACCGCCCCGCTAGCGGGCGAATACCGAGGACATTAGCGGCGCTTTACCACCGACTCCGCCCCCGCCCCAGTGTGAAAGGGCCCTAAAAGGGCAGCAGCCCTTCAGGCTAGGAACTTCTCCTCCTGGACAAAAACAGGCAGCTCCAAACCCCACACTATTTATTGACTCCCATAGCCACCTTCTGGACACTCTCCCTCAGGGATTGGCTGAGACAACATAAATATTCAGGTTGGTGATTTGCCTTTCCAACCTGCTACATTCTGCAAACAGAAAGCAGGTGGAAACAATCAAACCTACAACCAACGGTGGAGTCCAGAACAGCCCAAGCAAGCACAAGCTGCTCCACTGATTACAGTGGAGCCAAAAAGAAGTACATTAACCTAGCTTTCCTAGCAACCTACTGTATCTAGAGGGTGCTACACCTGAGAGTCAGTAGAGGCTGTCTGATCATTGCTTATATCTGTGCTGAGCAAACAGTTTAAATTGTGCAGCTACCATACACAGCAAGGTTGGCCTACAAGTTCAGACTGTCTGATCATCATCTAAAGAGGTGGTGGGCCACCAGTTCCAATTGTCCAATAAACATCTACAACCATGGTGAGCAATCAGAAAAAAATGTCTAACCAATACCTAGAGAAGTGATGGCCATTAGGATCAACTTGGCCAGCCAACACCTAGAAAAGTTGTGGGCAATCACTTCAAATAGCCCAACTACCATGTGCAGCAGTTGTGGACCAGCAGTTCACATTGTCTGACCACCATCCACAGTGGTGTGGTGGGCAACAAGTTCAAATTGTCCTAAAACATTTATTGTAGTGGTGGACAACCAGTTCGAATTGTCGTACTAAACATTTCAAGGGAAGATGGGCAATCATCTAAAAAAGTCCAAACAATAACGATAGCTGGGGTGGGCAACCTGTGGAAACAGCACAATCACCATTTGCAGCAGTGCTTGACCACCAGTATCCACAGCAATGGCGGGTGATCAGATCACATTCTCTGATCAATACCTACAGAAGTCTTGGGAAATCAATTCAGATTGTCCACTCACCATCTGAAGCAGTGGTGGGCCACCAGTTCACATTGTCTGATGACCATCTACAGCAATGATGGGCAACCATTTATAACTATCGAACCATTATCAACAGCAGTGGTGGGCAATCTGTTAAAATTGGCTGGCCACCATCTACTGTGGTGATGGATGATCAATCCAAATTGTCCAACCAACATTTATAGCAGTGGTAGACAATTACTTCAAGGTGACCAGTTCAAATAGCACAACCACCATCTACAGCAGTCTGGGCAAACAGTTCAAGTTGTGCTAGTACTGATCTACATCAATCCTGAATAAACAGGTAAAACTATCCAACCATCTATCTATAGTAGTGGTGAGCAAACAGTTCCAAGCCTGTACAGAGATCGCCCTCATACAGAGATTGCCATGCAAGGTTAAACATATTCATCATGTGTTTTGGAAAGAGTATCAAACTTATAAAAGTGGATCAAATAACAAATTGCTTATGGTGTGCTTACACCTCGTCCAGCCATGCTGTGCTGTGCAATCTCCCTTTACCCCTACAATTCTCTGCATATAAGACTTTCTATAGACAGCAGTAGAGGGGGGATCTTTCTAGAAATGACTAGGGGTAGGCATAATTAGATAGCACCAACAAGGTTTAAATTAGTCTGTTTAAATATTTTAAGGCTACCAAAATTACGCCCAAGATTAGATGTTTCCAGGCAAGAAGATGGTTTTACACAGCATGAAAGCCATGCTTGGATGAAGAACAAAAGCCTAGGTAGATCATCTGTATTCCTATATGTATTTTCGTTCAAGATATTCAAGTTGGACATAAGTGTTGCTGAAAACCTGAACTTCAGGTAGGTATATAGGACCCTCCTTCAATCTAACTACCTGTATGTATTCCTTAAATGTATGTATTCCTTAAAATTATTAAATGTATATAAACGCAGCTTGTGTAATTATTTGTTGTAGTGTTAGCTTCCTGTAATGGCCTGCATAGGCTTAGAGACAGTGGTGCAGTACTCTAAGACAATTAGGCATTACTGCATTACTGCCATTAGATAAGGAGAGAGCAGAGTAAAAAAAAGTATTAGCTTAATCTCTGTTTAGAGAAGGGTGCTCAACCTGTGACCCGCAGGCACACATGGCCCTTGGAGCCCTCTGATGTGGCCCTCGACCTCAAACCAGGGAAGCGCATGCCCAGGGTCGACAAATCGTTCATCATGATCTGGGCTTGGCAAGCCGCCATCCCAGAGCATCAGAGTTCATGGAGCCACTGCCGACAGTAGATCATAGTTACATAGTTAGTCAGGTTGAAAAAAGACACAGGTCCATCTAGTTCAACCATAAAAATAAATAAAAAATAATATCAAACAATCCCATATACCCAATCCTATAGCCACAGTTGATTCAGAGGAAGGCAAAAAACTCCAGCAAAGCATGATCCAATTTGCTACAGCAGGGGGAAAAAATCCTTCCTGACCCCCAAGAGGCAATTGGATTTTCCCTGGATCAACTTTACCTATAAATGTCAGTACCCAGTTATGTTATGTACATTTAGGAAATAATCCAGGCCTTTCTTAAAGCAATCTTCTGAGCTGGCCAGAACCACCTCTGGAGGGAGTCTATTCCACATTTTCACAGCTCTCACTGTGAAGAAACCTTTCCGTATTTGGAGATGAAATCTCTTTTCCTCTAGGCCTCCTTGTCCTCTGTGTTGACCGTAAAGTGAATAACTCAACACCAAGTTCACTATATGGACCCCTTATATATTTGTACATTTTGATCATATCGCCCCTTAATCTCCTCTTCTCAAGAGAGAATAAATTCAGTTCCTCTAATCTTTCCTCATAGCTGAGTTCCTCCATGCCTCTTATCAGTTTGGTTGCCCTTCTCTGCACTTTCTCCAGTTCCCCGATATCCTTTTTGAGAACTGGTGCCCAAAACTAAACTGCATATTCCAGATGAGGTCTTACTAATGATTTGTACAGGATATTCCTGACTATAGAAGGTAAACTAACAGGTCTATAGTTACTTGGTAAAGACTTTGTTCCCTTTTTAAATATAGGTACCATATTGGCCCTATGCCAATCCAGTGGTACTCTTCCCATCATTAATGAGTCCCTAAAAAAAATGGCTTTGAAATGACAGAGCTCAATTCTTTTAGGATCCGTGGGTGGATGCCATCTGGTCCAGGTGCTTTATCCACCTTTATTCTGTCTAAATATTTCTGGACCATATCACTTTTGACCCATTTGATCAATGCATCAGTGTGAAAGCAGCCTTATAGAGGGCTCAGGAAGTAAGGGCTTGGTTACATTTGCAGTTTGGGGGTGCTAAAACCCCGTAGTAGAAATGTGTTTTTACCCCAACCACTGGTGTAGCATCAGGGGTCGCAATAGCAACCCTGCCCCATGCTCCAGGAGGCCCCTGCAGCCTCCCTCTCACACTTTGTTTTACATTTGGACAGGAGGGGCAGAAGGAGCGGCATATACATGAACCGATCCTCTCCATTTCCCTCCTGTAAGCGCTGAAAGCCAGCTTTTCTTCCTCTGCCTCCCGCTGGCATTTAGCAGCTGCAGGAGGAAAATGTTCATTATGCTATCAAAATAAAAAATTCTATATTCTGAACTATTTAATTTAATTGTGGCCTGCAACTGGTTACCAAATCACTTAAGTGGCCCTCGCTCTTCAAAAGGTTGAGCACCCCTTGTTTAGATATTTTTTGTCCAATCAGAAGCCTGGAGGCAGGTTGCTGACCAAGCTGAATTGCCTAAACGCAGTGGAGAAAAGTGAGGTCATTAAATCTGGTTGCTTCATACAGGGGTACCTGGGTCCCATCACTGGCTAGACAGAATTACAATTTTTTCAGAAGGTAAAATAATACATGTGTACTTGTTTTGAATGTGTATTCAACTATTCAACTGTTTGTCTTGAGTTAAAAAAAAGACTAGACTGATTGACGATCTCTCTTCCCAGAGGATACAATTTAGGAATTCCAGTCATAAGGCCGAATGTTTTATATTCCCTTCTCATTTCAAATAATAATAATGTAATAAAGTCCTTATCACTCCTGCCAGTCCCATGCTGCTTCCTTTTTGGACGCCAGTTTAAAATATTGTTCCAAAAAGTTGGATTCTTCTTTAGGCATCCAAACTTTGAAGAATGTTATCAGCAAACTGGCTTTAATCACAGGCTGATTCAGAATGCCTTATAAATAAATAAATAAATATATAAAAAATTTTTTTACTTGAACGTGGAACTGAGTGCTGACTACGTTGAAGGATCCACTCATTGTTTTACGAATGTGCTTTGTAATGTTTCCAAGAGGAAACACGAACATCTCCAGTGATTCATACAGATATGCAGTATGAAATTTTGGCCGACCTCAGCTTCTAGTCAGGTCTGACCCGCAGCACTGAACAGTATGTATTACAAGCAGGTCCTGTGAGAAATTATTAGTGGCCGGCTTTCAAAGGAAAAATATCATTGAAGAACCGATTGAAGGTGGGTAACCTATGATTCTCCTCTAGACCGGTGTGGAATTCCTGGTTCAAAACAGCTGTCAGATACAAAGATGTTTTGTTACTGTGTATGAAAAAGACCAAGAATAACAAACAAATCAACATTTTTTGAGTAGGAACTGAAATGATCTTGGCAATCCAGGAAGTTTAAAACATTTTGTTCTGGAGTCAGTTAAGAAAACATATCAAGATGGATCATACAGTTCAGTATAGTATGTAGAGATTGTCATAGAGTAGCTGCGAGATCACAGAGGTCGCAGCAGTGACTGGGCCTGCCTTGAATAGGGGGCCGGGCATGCAAACTGTATGTTTGTAATGCTGTTCATCCTGGTCAATGTGCTGTTGGTTGTAGAACCACTGATGTTAGAGCAGGTCTCCTGCAAGGGGTTCAGTGTCCTCAAGAAGTAAGATCACAAATGGGTGCTGCGGGAAGAAGAAGGGGCAGCACTTCTTTCTTGTCTTTACAAAATAATTTTCTCTTTCAATATTTTTCTTAGGATTTTATGCAAAAAGGGTAGAGTGTACAACTCTTACACAAACAGTAGTATTGGAATAGAGATAACATAGGGTCCCATAGGGCAGGTGGGTGTTATCAATATATCAATGGCAGGCATAGCTAACAAAATAGCACATCATATTATCAACTTCTTTTGATAATTTAACCCATAAACACATGTCTGTCACACAAAGATAAACCACCCTATCAGGGTGCCCGGATACCCCACGCAGGGGATATGGAAAAACATAATGGGTCAGCATTTACATAACCCACTGGCCAGCTGACACAAACGCTTTCAAGTACTCCATATCAAAGAGCAAATATGGAAATCATAGAGGTCTAAAGTAGAAAGAAAAAAAAAAAGAGAAGAAAGAAAAAAAAAATGGGGGGAGGAAGACAAGGGAAAGCTGCCCAAGAGATCGTTCAGAGAACCCACAGCCCCGTTCCGCAACTCTTTAAATGTCAGAAGGTTGGAGATATTTAAGCCAAGGGTCCCAAACACGATCAAACCTAGCAGATCTGTCTTTCAGTATGCTGACCAGCTTTTCATGTAACATGATCCAGGTTTACAAAAAAAAATGTATGTAAGAGAAAATAACCAGTAAACTTATATAATACTATATGCCTTTTTTTTTTTGTATTTCTCTGTTTTAAAGTGTATCTGTTCTGGGTTCAAGCCATTTTGAAATAGGAGAGTTAGTCATCGGACTGTTAGATTTCAGAATTTTTACTTTTTCGCTTTGATGAGGTTAAGAGGTTAGTATAACATTTTTGGAGGTTCATTTAGTTTTAAAAGGTTAGGTTATGATTTACCTTAGGGCCACAGATTAGGGCAACAATTTGTAAGCTTAAAAATGTTAAGTTGGTGGCAGGTTAAGTATTACAGGGGTAGAAATTAGGTCTCCTCTTTTCAGCTTGTTTCTGAAACTTTGGAAAACCTGCCGATTTCTTCCACTGTTTCTAGACCTGTTGCTATATTTGGGAATTCTTGTTAAAAGAATTAATATTTCCCACCCTATACATTGCTTATTGGGTGTCATTCAGGACTTACTACTATGTAAATATGCTTGAGCGCTACTGCACAATCTCTATTTTTATAAATGAATACTTTTATTGTGGCGGGCTTTGTCCCCCTCCACAGATGCCTGGAAAAGTTTGCTAAAATTTTGGGACCCTAGGTTGCATCTACTGTACCCATACACTTGCTCCTCTGGAACCAGAACTCTCATTATTAATAGGGATGAGCTTCTTCTGCTCTGAACGAACCTTGGCTGTTTGAGCATTCAGATGAACATTCACCTGTTTTGTGAATTCTATAACAATTCTATAACATACCATTCAGGATTTTAGGGGGGGGGGACATGAGGTCCCCCCAAAATCTACACAAGACCTTTAGCCAACCTTCAGCCTACCAGGCTGGGGTGGGTAAGAGCGTGCATCCCCTTCCTCCTGAACCCTTGTCCTCATCAAGGCGGTCCTCCATGTTAAGTGCATGTGGCCTGGTATGGTTTTAGGTCTCCCCCCCCTCTTTCCTAGCCCACTCAGATAAAGGTAAGGTACAGATTTTGGGGCGGGGCACTTTTATTTTTTCTTGATTGTTGCATTGGTCCCCCTTAAAATTCGTACCAGACCTGGAAGGTCTGGGGGGAACCCCATGCCTTTTTTTATTGTGTAGGGCTCTCCCATTAACATCTATATGAAACTGACAGTTCCTGAAGTGTCTCCTAAATCCAATACAGCGAGTACTCTTTACTCCTGCTGACCTCTATGTCACTCCAGTATACTGTAATGAGAGGACATGAGCACTGCACCACAACAGTCCTCTCACAGTTCTCTTCCAATCCAAGCTCTGCTGTACAGGAGGACTACCATTGAGATTCAGTTATCTACAAAATTTAAAGATACATTATAGCAGCCTTTTTCAACCAGAGTTTCTTCAGGGGTGCCTTGGCAAAATGCCTAAAAATTGCCACAAAATTGTATAAAAGCCAGTGGGTGGATGAAACCTCTCTTTTAGTTACACAAAGCCACAGGTTTTCATTGTACACCATTACAACCTTCTAGCTGCCAACTGCCTAAGGACCAATTACTTCATCAGTTGATAAGGAGGATGTCAGTTGCCTGCATATCACCTTTGCCTGACCTTCCCTTGCCTCTCTCCATCAGCTTTGGGGTCTCATTAGCTAAGTGATGGAGAAAAACTGAGGGAGAAGAGAAACATTGGAATACTAGTCAGTACCAGTTTGCAAAAGTGTATTTGCTTTGGAAGAATAAATCACCTTTAACATTGGGTGTCCTATGTTTAATGACGTTGCTGTAATATGTATAACTATCAGCATAGTTTTTACATTTTAGAAAGGGGCGCCTCAAGACTGTCCATCATTTTGGAGGGTGCCTCGAGATTTTCCCTAATTTTAAAGGGTTCCTTGACTAAAAAAATGTTGAGAAACACTGCATTATAGAATACAGAACTGTATTAATGTGTTTCTTTAAATATCTTCCTGGAGTTTAGCTTTGAATCTATTATAATATTGGGTTAAAAATATGAAACTGTGCTCAGATCATAATTATCCTAACAGTTTATGAGAGCATGCAGTAATTTCAAGGCATTTTATCAGAATCTGTACATATCTCTAGTACACAATGTATACGTCAACTTATACAGTCCAAAACTACAACTGGCAGACAGCCAGAGCTGGGACAAGTTACTTACAAGCTACTAATATGGAGCACAAGAAGTCACTGTGCAAATATTTCTTTATAGGCTTATACTAAAAAGGCTGCAAATACCAACTATATTTAAAAAATGACCAAATATAGAGTAAGCTAGGGGATTCTATAACATTGTGTCCAATACAAGAAAGCTTGTGTTGGAGACCGCACTGGACTGACTGGATTGGTCACTGGTCTGACTCCTGAGTGGGTATTAATGTAAGCAAAAAGGAAGGAATGCCTTGCGGTGGATAGTGCCTAGTGATGGATGGTGGCAATGGGCCCTCTCTGGGATTGGGCTGCTGCCTTTTCTGTGCAACCTTAAGGTCGTTTCACCTTGCAGACTTAGATAAAAAGGAGAGAGTGCCGGTGTCCAGAGAAATGTAACTTCTAACATGGGGTTCATGTATCTTTATTTCAAAATTAGCAACACGTACATCAAGCCAACGCATTTCCGGGGTATAGACTCCCCCTTCTTCAGGGCTGTTGCTGCGTACTATTTCGTAGGAATGATTTTCATGAGTGGTTATGTTGGATCCCTTTCATTTTTTATGTCTGTGCCTATTTAAAACTTCCATCAGAAGGACCAGTTTGTTGGATTATCTCCCACTGGGTCAAAAGTACTTCAAGGGTGCAGGTTAAATAAAAACCTCTATACACACCACGCATTGACAACGCTATATTTATGTATTCTTGCTGCAATATCGCCATTTTCTGTTCCTGATTATGATGCCACTCACCTGGTCTGGGTAGGTTGTATTCCCTTTTCCCTCTGGGCTTATCCTCTTCCCCTCCTTCCTCTCTATCCCAGCCCTTCCCTTGCCTTCATTGAACTTAGTTACACTATGCTCATTATGCCTGTTTAAATTATGGCCTTGCTTCATAATATACACTGTACTTTTCTGTTTATAAGAATATAAATCCTCCTATATAATTACCCCTGATAAAAGGACTTTGAACCTGAAACGCGTTGGGTACCGCTAGGACTTATCCCGAATGTTGGACACTGGAAAGTACTATCGGACATTGGAGTGAAACTACTCTGTATATGTATCGTCACATTTCTAATGCAAGATACCATTGTTTTTTATGTGCAATTGTGTTATTGTCAGTGTTTGTTTTACCAATCATCATGTGCAGATGATTTTTTAGCATAGTCTTCTTGTCTTTCTTGTGTAATAAATCAACAACAATTTTTAAACAAATTTACTAGTGTCTTTGCCAATTTAAAGTCCCATTTTTCTCAGGGGGATGCAAACCACCTTTTCCATACATACAGGGATGTGGCAAATTCATTTCAATATCTGACACATTGAAAACCTTCATTTACCTTATGTTGGATTGAGGATTCTGAATGGCAGGATGCCAGCCTTTGTTGTATAGGCAGCTCATTTTTAATAGAGATCCATAAACCATACTTTAGAAGTCACATTTCTCCTGACACTGGACGCTATTTTCTATTTATCTAAGAATACAGCAAAGCTGTAATTCATTATTTTAAAATAAATTTATAGTCTGACAATGCATATACTTTTTTTATTTTATTATATCCAGTACAAAAGATATAAGTTTAAAAAAAAAAAACATTTAGTTAGATAAATAAAAAATTGTATAACAATATTTCTTATTTGCAACTTGCAGTAAGCAGCTTCAGCACTGTGCAAATTCTTTGCTTTGTGAATCACTTCCTCACAACTCTTATAAAGAGTTTAAAAGTGAGGATTAATGTAATGTACAGCCCAATGTACTGAATGCAGTGATCAAGAGAATAAAATGTACAGCCCATCGTACTGAGTGCAGTGGTCAGAAGAATGTCTTGTACAGCACAGTGTACTGAGTGCAGTGGTCAGTAGAATATAATGTACAGCCCAGCATACTGAGTGCAATGGTCAGAAGAATGTCTTGTACAGCACAGTGTACTGAGTGCAGTGGTCAGTAGAATATAATGTACAGCCCAGCATACTGAGTGCAGTGGTCAGAAGAATGTCTTGTACAGCACAGTGTACTGAGTGCAGTGGTCAGTAGAATATAATGTACAGCCCAGCATACTGAGTGCAGTGGTCAGAAGAATGTCTTGTACAGCACAGCATACTGAGTGCAGCAGTCAAGAGTATGATTCATGTAGTGTAGCAAAACACCATGTGTGGTGGAAAACTAACTCTGCACATCACCCTGAACACACCATCCCCACCGTGAAATATGGTGGTGGCAGCATCATGTTGTGGGGATGCTTTTCTTCAGCAGGGACAGGGAAGCTGGTCAGAGTTGATCAGAAGAGGGATGGAGCCAAATACAGGCCAATATTAGAAGAAAATCTGTTAGAGTCTGCAAAAGACTTGAGATTGGGGCGGAGGTTCACCTTCCAGCAGGACAACGACCCTAAACATACAGCCAGAGCTACAAACTTTAAACTTTATCCCTGACCTGTCCAGTGTGTTCCTTGGTCTTCATGATGCTGTTTGTTCACTAATGCCCCGTACACACGATTGGAAATTCCGCCAGCAAAAGTCTGATGTGAGCTTTTGGTCGGCAATTCCGACCGTGTGTATGCTCCATCGAACTTTTGCTGGCGGAATTCCAGCCAACAAAAGATTGAGAGCATGTTCTCTATTTTTCTGTCGGAAAAAGTTCCTATCCGAAAATGCGTTCGTCTGTATGCAATTCGGAAAAAATCACGCATGCTCGGAAACAATTCGACGCATGCTCGGAAGCATTGAAGTTCATTTTCTCGGCTCGTCGTAGTGTTGTACGTTACTGCGTTCTTGACGGTCGAAAGTTCAGAGAACTTTTGTGTGACCGTGTGTATGCAAGCCAAGCTTGAGCGGAATTCCATCAGTAAAACCATCAAAGATTTTTCCGACAGAAATTCCGCTCGTGTGTACGCAGCATTAGGTTCTCTAACAAACCTATGAGGGCTCCGCAGAACAGCTGTATTTATACTAAGATAGAATTACATACAGATGGACACTTTTTACTAATTAGGTGACTTCTGAAGGCAATTGGTTCCGCTCGATTTTAGTTAGGGGTATCAGAGTAAAGGAAGCTGAATACAAATGCACACCACACTTTTCAGATATTTATTTGTAAAAAAAATTGAAAATCATTTATCATTTTCCTTCCACTTGCCAATTATGTGCCACTTTGTGTTGGTCTATCACATAAAATCCCACTAAAATGCATTTACGTTTTTAGTTGTAATATGACAAAATGTGGAATATTTCAAGGGGTATGACTACCTTTTCAAGGCACTGTAGCACCCCTCTTCTACCACTGCACCCTCTCAGCTTCTTTCTTCCACCACTATACCTTCATTACTCCTACTCCACCACTGCACCCTAGCACCCATATCCCACCACTGTTCCCTAATTTAACCACTGAACTTCCAACACCTGTACCAACCCTGATCAGTTGTGGAAACATGATTCCAACAGGAATGCTATGTCTCTGCAAATACAATAACCAGTTAAAGATGAGATGAGAATTTAGTGATGGGGTTTGATAGACTTTAAAAACAATGATATGAAATGTTAGTTTATAAATTATAAATAACCACTGAGACACGTTTTTCACAATACGGTGGTCCACGAACCCTGTGCTCTCTGTCATTTGATCAAATTCTGCTCTACTGATCTCTTCTCCTAAAGGGGTCCATTCAGTTTAAATCCATTATCTTGGGGGAAATCTCACAATATAGAAAACATTTTGAAAGAGGGTTAAACCCATCCTCAACTTTACAAAACAGTAGGGTGTGATTTTAGTGTACCCCTGCTTTAATTTACCATATTCTATACAGTTTACCTTTAAAGTTGGAGTAGGTCCACATATTCATAAGTAAACAACTCCAAATCTGCCAAGCACAAAAAGGACCTTATTATAGAATTACTTTCCTGTGTTTGGACAATATTGAGTTCCAGCCTTTCAAATAGTTTTAAGGAGTGAGATGTTCTGTCATACTGTGAACAAATGACTGTAGTGTGATAAGCCAGCCTCTTAGAGTCCATTAACAAGTGCCCGATAAGATTAGGATACTAATTGAGAGAGATAAGCATTTTATTTCATCATTTATGTGTTAAGTGTTTTTCCATTAGCTGCTACAGAGAAATGTTCAGTAATTGGCAAATGATGACCATGGGTAGTCAATGCCTGTGTGTGACAAAATCAGTGTCATTAATAGTCTGTTGCTTTAAAAAGAACTAGAGGCAAATGTAAAACCCCCCATATAGCTTATATACTTTACATTCTTAAATTGGAACTCAAAAATTGGGGGACATCTAGAAATGTTAATTGTGTCCAAGCAGTCCTATGAAAAAATTACTTATGTCTGAAAAATAGCAATGCATGGAATGAGAGTGAACCAAGGCATAGTGCATACAGTCTTGTAGGTGAAGTCCGAAGTACCCGAACTTTGGGAAGAACCACAAGACAAGGTTAATTGACACTGGTTTTATGTTGTGGAAGATGACAAGGCACAGAAGAAAGATATAACAGTGGCAAAGTATATGAAGGGAAGTACACAGTTTTCTGATAGGCAGAATAATAGTTGGGCAGAAGACAATGCTCAGCGGTGCTGTAAATCCCACTTACAATTTGGAAGAGCCAGAGTAATACTTCGTTGGAGGGGTTGTGGTAATGCTGAAAAATATTGTTCTGGTCTTTGCAGTATAAAGTGGCTGGTGGTAAAGTCTGCTTTCAGACTCTATGCAGTGGGGATACCCTGTAAAGTTAACCAACACTTTCCTGCTCATCCGAAAACCTCTTCTTAATGCTGTACCTGTCCTTTTTCTACTCAGTGGAGCTCTCTCTAACCTACTGCCTCACTACAGGTGCACTGAATGACATAGCCCCCCTATATTTATTATACTATGTGCTGCTCACTGTTATCCTTGCTGGAGGCTCTGGCATAAGGAAGCAAATCCCTGCCTCTATCAAGATGGTCACTTCCACATGGACATGCAATTAAATCCTGTAAAAAACAAAATCAGCAGCAGGGATACTACAGGCAATACTGGTGACTAGTCCTCTGCACATTTTTGGGGCATAGCTTCCAGAGATCTGTTTCTTTTAAAAACCACCAACTGTAGGAAAGGGGGGAGGGGGTCTTGCCATATTGTGCAACTGTGCACCAGCTTAGTTGCACATTTTGGCAGACTTTTTCACAAGGTCCATGCTCAGGGTCGGTTCACACTGGTTCGCATGCATTCCTGCGTGGTTCAGTTTTGTTAGCCCACCCAATTGAAAGGGCTGCAAAATCCACGTTAACACGCAAAAGTTAGTGCAGGTACTACTTGTTCAGATCACACCGCACCAAGCCATGTACTGTGGTACCATGCTGTTTTGTGGCCGTAAATATGCTGCGTTTGTGAGATGCATTTTTGGTGCCATTAACACCCCAGTCCAGAGCACTTTCTCAACTATGCACAAAAACATAGAAACTGGGATGCAGAAAATGGCAGCAGGTGCTCCGGACTGATGAGCCAAAATGTGAAATATTTAGCTGTAGCAGGAGGCAGTTTGTTCACGAAGGGCTGGAGAATGGTACAATAATGAGTATCTGCAGCAGGTTACAGTGAAACATGGTGGAGGTTCCTTGCAAGTTTGGAGCTGCATTTCTGCAAATAGAGTTGAAGATTTGTTTAGGATTAAGGGTGTTCTCAATGCTTAGAAATATAAGCAGATACTTATCCATCATGCCATACCATCAGGAAGGTGTGTGACTGGCCCCAAATTTATTCTGCAGCAGGACATCAACCCTAAACAAACAGCCAATGTCATTAAGAACTGTCTTCAGTGTATAGAAGAACAAGCCCTGGAAGTGATTGCTTGACCCCCACAAAGCTCTGATATCTGCATCAAGTCTATCTGGGATTACATGAAAAGACAGAAGTATTTGAGGCAGCCTACATCCACAGAAGATCTGTGGTTAGTTATCCAAGAAGTTTGGAACAACCTACCTGCCGAGTTCCTTTAAAAACTGTGAGCAAGTGTACCTAAAATAATTGATGCTGTTTTGAAGGCAAAGGGTGGTCACACCAACTATTGATTTGATTTGGATTTCTCTTCTTTTCATTTACTTTCCATTTTGTTAACTGATAAAATAAACTATTAAACACTTGGGGTCTAAATACACAGCAGCTGTGTTTCATGTTTCTGACGCTGGGAAGAGGAATGTAAGCAGATTCCAGGAAGTTTAGTTGGGACACATAGAGAAATGCTTGTAGGCTCAGAAAATATAATCTGACTCCTCAAGGTACAGTAGCATTGAGGGACATTGATAGAACCTATGACTGGTCTTCCTAAATAAGACATTCTGCAAGGGCCATTACTTGCTGGAAAATACTTTCTTTTTTTACAGGAGTTGCTCATTAAATCTGTTCCCTGTCTCACACTATGTCCTTCCATGGGCATGTTGAATCAGACTTCATGGCTATTAGAATGATGAATGGAGAGGAGCAAATGGAAGCATTGGAATCCAGATGTGTTCCAGATTGTCCTTACCCATTTACTCTCCAATGGTGCAGACTGCTGCTAGTTTTCTGTAAGAACATTATTCTTGGTAAAGCTGGGTTGACCCCTAGCAGTTCAATACATTAAAAATACATTTATTCTTAACCTAGTGAGCATACTACAGGCAGCGTTAAGCTGCAGAATGTGGCAGGCGAGTGTCACTGAAAGGTGCAATTTTACCTTTAACCACTAGTCCTGACTATTATCTTATTATCTAATTATAATTACCTTATTGGCTGATTCCGTTGCTTCCATACCCAACTATATCTCTATGCATAGGGGGACAGCGTATATGAATAATTGACACAGCACAGTTGCTTCATACACTGTTCCACTTTATTCTGGCTCAGACAAGATGTTAAGTATGGATGAAAGGTGGGCGTTACCGACCATCTTCCACCAATAATGAAAAAGGATTGTCCGAAACAAACTGTAAAAATAAAGGTGTGCCGCATCCCAAGTATATATAGGAATGAGGGGAACCCCCTGGGGGTGGGACTTTAAAAGCACTACCAAAACAATATATATAAATGTAAAAAAGTATAAAGTTTATTCAATACATGGAAATCACAGAATACAAGAAAGGATGCATTATATAGTACAAACATAAGGCCAAAAGACGTGATTAATATTTCTAAATCCAGCAATGTTTCAGAGATGAACTGTAGTCTCTTTCATCAGGGGTTTTCACAGGAAGTATAATGTATCGTAATCGCCAGAGAAGTACATGTAGGCATCCAAAAAGAATCAGTTAAAATGCGGAAAATTGGGGCATGTGGTCTCCCACTGATCTTGTCCATCAATAAGCACCAAGACAAATAAGGCAAAGAATGATGGAGAGGGAGGGAAATATCTCCCTTCAAACACACAACAGCACTGCTGAGTTCCGAGGGTTCAGACTATCAGCGGGCTGACGTGTACTTGGGCCCAAAAAAAGGGGAGGATCTAAATGGACGGATGGTAACACTTGCAGATCGATAGAAGATAGGGGAAGACGGTTGGGAGGTCTGGGAAGATATAAGCTTGGCGAAGCCGCCAGCTGTTTAAAGGTGCCAAACAAGGACTCAGCCAGAAAGGGCAAGGGGAATGACGGTTTTCTGGCTGAGTAGCCTTAAAGGCACAGTTCGTTGTGTATTAGATTGCAAAACACAAGGGGGATTTTACATGACTCTTTCAGTGTCAGGGCTGGGTCAGCCCTTCCTTCTCTGAGCTGGCCGCTCTGTCGGCTAATTGCCAGCTCTCATCTCTCTCCACAGTTAACCAGCTGTTGTGGATCTGCTCGTCAGTCCTGCCTACTTAAAGATCTCCAGCTCACTTCATTCCTGCCTTCGCCTTGGTCACATCATAAGAAACCATCTCCTGCATTCCTGTTTAAAGACTGGCTTTGCTGACATCCCTTCTGGCTCCTTATCCTGCTTTCTGTTCCTCTACTTGCATCCCTGACTTCTGCCTGGCTGATTACCCGATCTGGTTACTGAACTCTGGCTTGGCTGATTACCCGATCTGGTTACTGAACTCTGGCTTGGCTGACTACCCAATCCGGTTACTGGACTCTGGCTATGCTTTGACTACACTTACTCTATTTACCTTTTTATTTTTATTAATAAACAAGTGTGATTTTACTGTACTTCTGTCTCGGTCTGGTTCATGGTTTCTGACATTCAGTCACCTTACACCCCCACCATAGCTCTCAGCTGCCCGTCACTTGGAGGGACTTTTCCTCTTTTGAAACCAAATCCATCTCTCTCTCTCTCGTGAAGCCTCAGTTGTGCTTCTGGTCTGACATATATATTTCTATAGAAAACGTACTCTTTTACTACAAAAAGTATTATGTTGCACTAAAATTTTTATCCAACCTCTATATTACTGCATTTACTATTTAAAAAAAAAAAAATTCCTAGCACAGCCTCTCCCTCCTTGAATATCATAGCCTTCTTCTTCTCTAGGAGTGTCTAATTACTGTCTGTACTGGCCCAGTTCCTGTTTGCTGGGGCTGCCGTTATAACATCTAAGATAAAGGTATTTTCATTGAACAAGGGAATGGTGGTTTAATGAGGCTTAGCCCTATAGTCAGGTCTCTTGCATCTAGGTAAAACTAGTTTCAGAGAGGCTGGTTGCCCTGGCTAATTTTCTGTGGATTTAATTTTCATTATTTTCCCAACTGCGTGAGGATGAGTAATGTATTCAATAGTTCTGCTGCCATCTTGTCTCTCCACCACAACTCCCCCAACACACACTGTAGTCTGGAGCTGAATAAACAGCACAGAATCATATAATCAGAGGCTGCAGTGCCACTAAGAAAGCCTGTGTAGCAATAACTCTCGGTGGAGCTGCTGGTTTAAGTGGGCTTGTTACCTTCACTCTCGATACCTCTGTTTCACTGGCACCGAGTCTAGGGTTCCGTTGAGTTTACCTCTGGACGATATAAGCACCAAACACTTGAGTAGGTTTTTCAATGCTTTAATAAAACGAACTAGGGAAGTAGCAGGAAAGAGGTAGTAGGAAAGCTGCAGGGAAGCTCAAATACCTTTCTGTATTATTTCTTCAGAACATTCTTTGTAATTGAACACTTGTAATTGAATAGTTCCCCTTTCGTAGGATATAATCTTTGCCCGCCTGGATAGACATCTCTCACTTGCCTAGCAGCCAGCACGTAGCACGAACAAAAGTCTCTGCCACAGACTTATCTGGAATAAAACCCGTACGATCCTCTGCCACAGGATGTATTGGTTTGTGACGAATGTCAGATACAGTACTTGGACCTTTAAGCCAACCTGGCAGTACTATACTGTAAGATTACTTCGGAATGCGTCCTCCAACCAAGTCACCAGGCCCCTCTCCAGACCAGCACTCTGCGTGATCCTTCCATGATGAGTCCTCCCCTGGGATCTCCTCGGTTGTCCAGGTTCTTCACTCAGGATAGACAGCTCAGGACCATTCCTCCGCTGCTGTGGTAGGCCCCAGACAGGCTTCTGGGCCCAACCACAGGCCACAGCGACGCGGGCCTCCAGAACGGAGGACCACGAGGTGGTATTCCTAGTGCATACCTGTCACCCAGGAGGGCCAGCAGGTGACTGAAAACGAACCCTAAAACATGGCGTCTGTCCCATAAATACCCTCTCCCAGAATGCAACTTGGAGGACCACCTCCACGAGTTATCTCTGGGACAGAGGAGCACTCATTCGCTTCAACACGTTGCTTTTCCAACACCTGCCAATGGTGACAACAACACCCACCGGCACAATGTGGAACTGCATGCAACGTCAGCCAAGCTGGAACAGAGGCAAATCTAACTTCCTATAATAAGCGACCCACTAAATTTACCTATCAGCGGTAGATAAAAATCTACCAGCGCTACACCTGTAATAAGTCAGACTAATTATGGTCATATACAATTCTGATTAGCAGAAAACTAATTGGTGTTATTTGTATTTGATGCTCCCTAATTACTGTAATTATCAAATGCAACTGCAGAAAAAATGAAATGCTTGCAGTCATGTATCTTGTTTTGATTTGCACCAAAATGCTATACAAGCTAAAACATTTTTCTGGGATTGAAAATGAGATGTATAGCAAGACATAATGAAAGTGTCACTGGTAATTTAATGCGTAAAATAATCCCTTTCGGGACTCGGGGCTACAAATGGTTACGGTCAGTAAAAATACGCTCTTAATCTTGATGTGAAAGCTCATTCCATTACATTCCTCTACATTCTCGTACATTTTACTTGAATTTTGAAGGTCAAGCTGTTATGATATCTCATGTTATTACACCAGTTTTTAAAGAAAAACAGATGTTTTTCCACATGGAATCAAAACTGCTGAACAACTTTGAAAGGATCAATTGCACAAAACATTTTTGAATAAGAGTGACCCAGTGGGCTCACCTTATCTGGAATTGAAGCCTTGAGTCCTCAGATCAGGTACTTCCAGGTTCTAGAGCCTGCAGACTATTTCTAGTTCATTCTGGAATTCCCTAGACCCCTGGCCCACTGTAATCCAAACAGAGCTGACAGAGCTGTGCAGTTATGCCAACTGCCCTTTCAATTGGCATGATAGCTGGCCTCTCTTTTTTTGAATTGCACATTACAGGACAAAGGATTAGTCTTAGATGAACATCTTCCCTCTCCTCTGTCCAACTACTTTGTGTAATTTTTCATAAAGACTCTTGTAGCGAGACTTCCAGGTGCTACATAGCCACTGCAGTTTCTATTTTTGCAGCTTTTTTGATCAGTTAAATCATTGGCTGCTGCGGAAAGAAGATGTGGGAAACTCCATCCTGCACGGACACTCACATTGGCGTGTGGTGCATTGCGTTGAGCTAGCTGCAGGGTGTTATATAGGGCCAGGGCTGCAGTCCAGCCAGGAAGCTTGGTCCTTGAAAATGCACACTGAGATGGTGGAGACCCTAACTTGCCTTGGCTGCTGGTGAATCCAAAGGAAACAGCTGCAATTAGTTTTCCCTATATGGAAGTCCCATATGCTGAAACATCTGTCCCTTAAGGGTTAACAATGGTAGTTTGGGCTGTGACACAGAAGTGTCGGAGACTGGCCAGCTTCACGTTTACATTTGGTGTAATTTTTTGTGTCACTGGGCCAGACCGCTGGCGACAGTTTGAGTCTCTGCCTTCTTCAGAGCTTCCCTTCAGACCTTCAGGGGTTCTTCCTTCCCCCTACATATCTATGGAGGAATCATCAGCCACAATGTGTGCCTTTATGAAGATATTTTTTTCTATCTTGGAAGGTTCAGGCCAGAGGGGGTTCTTACATGCCCTCTCCTCTTCCTCACCCCAGGATCAGTTTCTGACCTGCCTCTGGCTGCTGCAGCACTCCCTGAAGAGGAAGGTGAAGATGATCCCTCATTTAGCCCTAAGTGTTCATCACAAGAGGAGGTTCACTTTTCTGTAATTACTCCAAACCAATGGATATGATTGATATCCTTATTGATGCTGTGCCATCAGTTATCACTTGGGCTCCTAGACTGGAAACAAGCCCCCCCCCCCATACACTTTTACAGTCTGTATAGTATGGTTACTGGTCACTCCCTAATGAGATGTTTATCAAATCCCCTTTTGCTCAGCATTACCCTATTAAGGGGAAGTTCCTAAAGAAATGGGCAATGCCAGTCGTGGACGCTGATGTTTCTTGCTTTATTAACACCTTAATGGTGAGGATGTCCTGGACTTCTAGAATCCTTTGGACAGAAAGTTAGAGGCCATTCACGAGGCCCTGTTCTTCCTAGCACGTCTGGCTATGCAACCTGCTGTTGCAACCTTGCCTGGCTGTCTGGTCCAAACCTATGACTAGGGTCCTGGATCCATTTTGATTGATCTTTTTGTCCTCCAATCATCTGTACTTGGTAACTGCTGCCCTGTTCTATTGTGTGGATGGCTTAGCAGATGAGTTAAACAAAATATCCAGGGTAAGCCCCTTTCAGTACAGGATCATTTGGCACAAGAGTTGGTCTACAGAATTCCAGCTATAACTCTTTTGTGCATATGCCCTTTGGTGCTTATGCCGAGGAAGTCAGCCCCTTTGAGAGGGGGAAGGGGGGAATACCCTTTTTCCCCATGCAGAGAGGACCAAAGCTCTTGCAGGTATGCCTTTGGTTACCGAGTCAAAAAAACAGTTCCCTTTGTTTCTCTTAGGCCTTAGACTCCACATCCAATTTGGCCCTCAATTCCACTGGAAAGTTTGGACCTAAAAACCTGCAAAGTCAGGGAGCAAGCCCTTCGCCCAAGAAGGTGGTGTCCTCACTTTCCAGATTGAGAGAACGCCTGTTAGCCTTCTCGGTCATCTGGTCACTTCTTACTGTCAAATATGCTATTCTTTCCCAAAACACAGGCAGATCTATGTTCTGCCTTCCAGCTGCTACTCTCTCAAGAGGTCTTTGTTACAAAAAGGAAAGATTCCAGGGGTTCTACTTGAACTTGTTCACTGTCCCCAAGACAAAAGAATGCATTCACCTCATTTTGGATCATAAGATTCTCAGCAGCTTTCTTTGGATTCAAAAATTCCACATGGAGTCAGCCAGATCAGTCATTTTACTTCTTCTGTGAACATTAAGGATGCTTATTCACACATCCCCATTTTCCTGAATCATCAGCCCCTCTGTGTTTTGAAATAAGCACACAACATAAGTGTATGCCATACAATCAGCGCTACCTCTAAATTGTGATACTCTTACCTATTTAAATCCTATGTCAATATATGTCAAAATCCTGTGTCGGTATTTGTTACTCAAGTGTGTTCAGTTGCTGCTGTACATTCCTAGTGATTTCACTCCACCAAATAACATATAAAGTAAAAAAGAAGAAAAACCCGCTCCAGGTGTCTGATCCCAAACGATCTCCTCCCTCTTCAGGTGTGGGTGCGGCTCAATATGCAACCATATGCAAGAAAACAGAACAAAGGTCCGGATGGCCGCACTCCGATGAAAAATTATTTCTTTATTAATATAAATCCATACAGCAAGGATAAAAACTGCTGACGCATTTCACACCATCAAGGCAGGTGCTTATTCATGGCTAGGTTTTAAAGAACTAATAAATACATTATATATATATATATATATATATATATATATATATATATATATATATATATATATATATATATATATATATATATATATATATATATATATATATATACAGACAAACAAAACCAAGGATTGGCTTGATTGGAAATCGTATACACCCATAACAGGTGATGCGATACTCTCAATTAATGTTAAAGTGAGCCAGCTGAACTTCTCCTCTGTATGGACATCAAATTGACTCCTTAAGGGAAAAGAATAGAGCAATCACATAAAAATCATCATAAGCTTAATATTTAACAGTAATAGACACATTACATGGTAAAAACCTAAACTAGTGGAAAGCATCCCACTTAAGAAGTCATTTAAGAACAAAAAGTCATTAACCACTTGACAACTGGGCACTTAAACCCCCCTCCTGCCTAGACCAATTTTCAGCTTTTAGTGCTCTCACACTTTGAATGACAATTACTCAGTCATGTAATACTGTACCCAAATTAATTTTTTGTGCTTTTTTCCCACAAATAGAGCTTTCTTTTGGTGGTATTTGATCACCTCTGGGTTTTTTATTTTTTGCACTATAAATGAAAAAATATAATATTAATATTAAGAGGAACCCCGCACCAAAAATGTTAAAAAAATGGCGTGGGGGTCCCCCTCAAAATCCATACCAGACTCTTCAGATCTGGTATGGAATTTAAGGGGAACCCTGCGCCAAAATTAAAAAAAAAATGGCGTGGGGTCCCCTCAAAAATCCATGCCAGACCCTTATCCGAGCACGCAACCTGGCAGGCCGTAGGAAAAGAGGGGGGATGAGAGAGCCCCCCCTCCTGAACTGTACCAGGCCACATCCCCTCAACATTGGGAGGGTGCTTTGAGGTAGCCCCCAAAGCACCTTGTCCCCATGTTGATGAGGACAAGGGCCTCATCCCCACAACCCTTGGCCAGTGGTTGTGGGGGTCTGCGGGCGGGGGGCTTATCGGAATCTGGAAGCCCCCTTTAACAAGGGGACCCCCAGATCCCGCCCCCCCCTGTGTGAAATGGTAATGGGGTACAAAAGTACCCCTAGCATTTCACAAAAAAGTGTCAAAAATGTTAAAAATGACAAGAGACAGTTTTTGACAATTCCTTTATTTAAAGTCTTCTTCTTTCCATCTTCTTCAGGTCTTCTTTCTTCTTCCTTCAGTTTCTTACTCCATCTTCTTCTTCCTCTGGTTCTTCCTCGGATTCTCTGCTTCTTGCTCCGGTGTTCTCCTCCGGCATCTTCCTCCGCGGCGTCTTCTTCCCCGCTTCGTTCTTGGGCCGCTGCGCATCCATGGGAGGCTCCCGCTGTGTGACGCTTCTCTTCTTCTGACACTTCTTATATAAAGGAGGGCGGGGCCACCCCCGTGACCTTGCCCCCCTCTGACACACGGGGACTTGACGGGGCTTCCCTATGGCTTTCCCCGTGACGTCTGGGGGGCGGGGTTACCGTTACGTAACCAGGTAACCCCACCCCCTCTGACGTCATGGGGAAAGCCATAGGGAAGTCCCCGTCAAGTCCCCGTGCGTCAGAGGGGGCGGGGTCACCGAGTGGCTCCGCCCTCCATTATATAAGTGTCAGAAAAAGAGAAGCGTCACCCAGCGGGAGCCTCCCATGGATGTGGATCGGCCCAAGAACGAAGCAGGGAAGAAGACGCCGCAGAGGAAGATGTCAGACGAGAACACTGGAGCAAGAAGCAGAGGATCGGAGGAAGAACCAGAGGAAGAAGAAGATGGAGGAAGAAACTGAAGGAAGAAGAAAGAAGACCCGAAGAAGATGGAAAGAAGAAGACTTTAAATAAAGGAATTGTCAAAAACTGTCTCTTGTCATTTTTAACCTTTTTGACACTTTTTTTGTGAAATGGTAGGGGTACTTTTGGGGGTCCCCTTGTTAAAGGGGGCTTCCAGATTCCGATAAGCCCCCTGCCTGCAGACCCCCACAACCACCGGCCAAGGGTTGTGGGGATGAGGCCCTTGTCCTCATCAACATGGGGACAAGGTGCTTTGGGGGCTACCTCAAAGCACCCTCCCAATATTGAGGGCATGTGGCCTGGTACGGTTCAGGAGGGGGGGCGCTCTCTCGCCCCCCCTTTTCCTGCGGCCTGCCAGGTTGCATGCTCGGATAAGGGTCTGGTATGGATTTTTGGAGGGACCCCATGCCATTTTTTAAAAAAATGTTGGCGCGGGGTTCCCCTTAAAACCCATACCAGACCAGGTCTGGTATGGATTTTGAGGGGGACCCCCACACCATTTTTTTTAATTTTGGCGCGGGGTTCCCCTTAATATCCATACCAGAACTGAAGGGCCTGTTATGGAATTTAGGGGGACCCACGCCATTTTTTTTTAAATTTTGGTTTGGGGTTCCCCTGTGGGGAAATCCCATGCCGTTTTTATCAAGGAACTTTTATGTGTATTGTCGGACCGACAATTCATTAATAGCCACGAGTAGTTTTAAATGACTTTTTTTCCTTTGAAAAGTCATTTCGCTGTCAGACTGTTCTAAACACGGGAAACATGCGCCCCTTTACAGGCATACTATAGACACCCCCCCCAGGTACGAAATTTAAAGGAATATTATTGTTTCACTTTAAGCATTATTAAAATCACTGCTCCTGAAAAAACAGCCGTTTTTAAAACTTTTTTTTTGCATTGATACATGTCCCCTGGGGCAGGACCCAGGTCCTCAAACACTTTTTATGACAATAACTTGCAAATAAGCCTTTAAAATTAGCACTTTTGATTATTCATGTTCGAGTCCCATAGACTTTACCGGTGTTCGCGTGTTCAAACAAATTTTTTGCCTGTTCGCATGTTCTGGTGGGAACCGAACAGGGGGGTGTTCGGCTCATCCCTACTCTCCAGTTCTGTCAGTTTGGATAGTAAACGTTGGTGGACAGCCAATTTTAGGTCTCTCCAGAGATGCTCAATTGGGTTTAAGTCAGTGCTCTGGCTGGGTCATTCAAGAACAGCCACAGAGTTGTTGTGAAGCCACTCCTTCATTATTTTAGCTGTGCGCTTAGGGTCATTGTCTTGTTGGAAGGTAAACCTTCGACCCAGTCTGAGGTCCTGAGCACTCTGGAGAAGGTTTTTGTCCAGGATATCCCTGTACTTGGCCGCATTCATCTTTCCCTCGATTGCAACCAGTCGTCTTGTCGCTGCAGCTGAATGATGCTGCCACCACCATGCTTCACTGTTGGGACTGTATTGGACAAGTGATGAGCAGTGCCTGGTTTTCTCCACACATACCGCTTAGAATTAAGGCCAAAAAGTTCTATCTTGGTCTCATCAGACCAAAGAATCTTATTTCTCACCATCTTGGACTCCTTCAGGTGTTTTTTAGCAAACTCCATGCGGGCTTTCATGTGTCTTGCACTGAGGAGAGGCTTCTGTCGGGCCACTCGGCCATAAAGCCCCGACTGGGTGAGGGCTGCAGTGATGGTTGACTTTCTACAACTTTCTCCCATCTCCTGACTGCATCTCTGGAGCTCAGCCACAGTGATCTTTGAGTTCTTCTTTACCTGTATCACCAAGGCTCTTCTCCCCCGATAGTTCAGTTTGGCCAGACGGCCAGCTCTAGGAAGGGTTCTGGTTGTCCCAAACGTCTTCCATTTAAGGATTATGGAGGCCACTGTGCTCTTAGGAACCTTAAGTGCAGCAGAATTTTTTTGTAACCTTGGCCAGATCTGTGCCTTGCCACAATTCTGTCTCTGAGCTCTTCAGGCAGTTCCTTTGACCTCATGATTCTCATTTGATCTGACATGCACTGTGAGCTGTAAGGTCTTATATAGACAGGTGTGTGGCTTTCCTAATCAAGTCCAATCAGTATAATCAAACACGGCTGGACTCAAATGAAGTTGTAGAACCATCTCAGGGATGATCAGAAGAAATGGACAGCACCTGAGTTAATTATATGAGTGTCACAGCAAAGGGTCTGAATACTTAGGACCATGTGATATTTCAGTTTTTCTTTTTTAATAAATCTGCAAAAATGTCAACAATTCTGTGTTTTTCTGTCAATATGGGGTGCTGTGTGTACATTAATGAGAAAAAAAATGAACTTAAATGATTTCAGCAAATGGCTGCAATATAACAAAGAGTGAAAAATGTAAGGGGGTTTGAATACTTTCCATTTCTGTCCCCACTGTATATATATATATATATATATATATATATATATATATATATATATATATATATTCCTTGATAAAATATCTAGGGAGTTTTTTTTGGCAGAGAACCCTATGTATGCCTGTATGCCTGACATGAGAGTCTTCAAAATGTGTATATATATAAAGAAGAGAATATCATGAAAATATATATTACTCTCACACATACATAAGTGAGGGAAAACCACCCTTAACAATTGTTCTCTGTCAAAACTCCTGCAGATAGACAGGACTCTCATCGCACAATACAGCAAAAAAGCTGTTTTTGACCCTATGACCAATGTTGCCGGATGAATATGCAATCTAAAATTACAGTCATTGACACCATAATTATAATTATAACCATCCTAATTTGATGTAGATATGCATTTTAGTTCATATAAACACACAGAGCACATTTCGAAATAGCCATTTTATATGAACACTGAGAGTAATAGAAGAGTAAAGAGACTAGGATGAACATAGTTGTTCCAAAGAATGTAAGAATGTAATAATTTTAGAATAGATAGAAAGACAGACGCTGTTTAAAGATCTAGGATACTATACATTCTTTGGAACAACTATGTCCATCCAAGTCTCTTAACTCTTCTATTACTCTCAGTGTTCATAAAAAAAAAAAATGTCTATTTCAAAATAAAATGCATATCTACATCAAATTAGGATGGTTATAATTATAATTATGGTGTCAATGACTAGTTTTAGATTGCATATTCATCCAGCAACATTGGTCATAGGGTCAAAAACAGCTTTTTTGCTGTATTGTGCGATGAGAGTCCTGTCTATCTGCAGGAGTTTTGACAGAGAACAATTGTTAAGGGTGGTTTCCCTCACTTATGTATGCATGAGAGTAATATATATTTTCATGATTTTCTCTTCTTTATTTATGCATATACACGTTTTGAAGACTCTCATGTCAGGCATACATAGGGTTTTTTGCCAAAAAAACTCCCCAGATATTTTATCAAGATATATATATTGTGCTGCCCCAACTGGGCATAGAATTTATATAGATTGTTCCTTAACCATTTTCTATGGATGTTTTATATTTAATTCACATGCTGCCATCTAGTGACCTTTTGTGGTAATGCACTTGTTTTCTTATGTTCATTTTCCCTTATGTTATGACACACTTCCTTTTGTATGTAATGCTCCACCCTTTTTCCTGTTTGCACTTCCTGTGTCATGGATGCAGCTACAAGCCACATGTAGCAGGTCACATGTATTCTTCATTGTAAGCTACAGAAAATATCATCTTTTGACCGCATAAATACTACAACCTATTCATCTGTTTGTATCTTGTCATCTGCTGTAACCTGATGTTCAGAATAAAAGCACCTTTGTGGATGGAATCAGTATTTGGTGAGTTCAAACTATCTGATGAGGATTGTCCTCGGTGATTATATCTTATACAGGCCAGGCATAGAGGTCTCACAAGGGATAAATCGCTTCACAACAATCGAAGTCAGAATAGTCAAAAGATGTATAGAATTCCCACAGCCTGCTGTGTATATGTGTGCGCCTGATCTGCAATCAAGCTCAGTGCCATCCCATCTTGTGAAGCACATGGTCGCACGAGTTTCCTGCACCTCATGTGAATGTTTAAAACTGTTTCTCTACATTGAACTGCGTTACCCCACCTGTCTAAGCTGCTGTCTGTCTTAAAGAGACAGTACCATTTCTTGCAAAAAAGTGAAAAAAATGTCTAGACAAGACTCTGAGCACCCTTTTATGGCTTGACCAACAGATTCATCATGCCTCTGAACCCGCAGATACAGGGAGTAAATTCTGCAGATATTGCCGAACAGCGTTTAAGACCCAAACGTACAATAAAGCCTACACAGAAACTCAGAGAAAACTATGAAACTACTAGAGATGAGTTCTCCAGTGATCTGTCAGACTTATGGGACAGAACTTGACACTGCATGTCAGTTTTGTCACACTTGAATGATCAACCAGCTGAACTAAGAGACTCTATAGATCGCTTATCTGCTGCGTATGAATGCTACCAGCAGCTGTTTGCAAAATACACAGCTTTCTTGCAGGACTGTAATATAGAGGACTCTTCAGCATAAATGACCAGGGCTGATGCACTAAACCAACAAAGGGATCTCTTAGAGCAAAATGCCCAGTGTAAGGCAGAACTCCGCATTGCTGCACTCCGGGAGACCAGATCTCACAGATCCACATCAACCAAGCACACTGCACGTTCTTCTAGATTTTCTTGCTCCAGAAGTTCAACATTAAGCGACAAGCTAATAGAGGCCCATGCAAGTCTGGAAGCAAATAAAGTGTGAAGCTCCTTTACCAGAAAGGAAGCAGAAATAAAAACACAAAAGGCAAAGATGGAAGCTCAACAAGCAGAGGCAGATTCCCAATTAAAGACACAAAAGGCAAAGATGAAAGCTCAACAAGCAGAGGCAGATATCCAATTAAAGATTCAGCAAATGGAAAAGGAGGAAGCAGCTGCCCTAGCAAGGCTGAGAGTCCTCGAACAAGCGATGAGAGAAAGTGCTAACTCAGACTGGTCCATCCCAGCGGAACTGCAAGACCCAGTTGAACGCACCAGTGAATATGTACTAAAGCATAATATTTGCAATGATACAGAGTTATCTCCTGTATGTCTTACTAACAACACTGTTCTGACTCAACACAATGACCTCTCAGCTCCAAATGCCTGAGCCTCTTCAAGTTTAAAACACAAGTGCATCTATGCAGCAAACCGCATCACCTCTTGCTGACAACAAGGTGACTTCCAGTGTCAAGCCACAGCCAGCACAAGCCTTAGGGACTACACCACAGTTAAACGCTCCTGCAACATCATTTCATCCTGGTAAACCTCACCCTACTTCACCAGAGAACTTTCACACCCCAGGGGTTCCACAAGTTACTTTGGCACTGAAGAGTGAGAGATCAGACTTAATTGACTTCTCCAGATATATGGTACACGGTGAGCTCATTAACACTACCCTCTCAAGGTTTGACGACTGTCCGGAGAACTACAGGGCCTGGAGATCAACCTTCAAAGCTGCCATTGCAGATCTCAACCTTACTACCAAGGAGGAACTTGATTTGCTCATAAAGTGGCTGGAGCCAGAATCTGCAGATAGTGTTAAAAGACTGAGAACAGTGCATGTTGACCACCCAGATGCAGGTCTTGTTGCTGCATGGGCAAGACTTGAGTAAGCCTATGGTAGCTCTGAAGCCATAGAAAGCGCTCTATACAAGAGACTTCAAAACTTCACATAATAGGGAAATAAACAAATAGGGAACAAAGACTATCGCAAGCTCCAAGATCTGAGTGATCTTCTCATGGAACTGGAGTTGGCAAAGACAGACCCACGTCTACCTGGACTAAGCTTCCTGGACACTTCATGGTGTCAATCCAGTGGTGTCTAAACTGCCATACAGCCTGCAAGAGAAATGGGCACAACAAGGCTCAAGGTGCAAAAGAGACTATAACGTATCTTTTCCTCCATTCGCATATTTTTGCAGGTTCATCAGCGATCAAGCCTGGATGAGAAACGATCCCAGTTTCAGCTTCAGTGAACCCAACTTGCCTGCTTCATCATAATCATCTTCATCAAGGTATGATAGCATAGCAGCTAAATGTAGAGACATTAATAGAGCAATATCTGTTAAAAGGACAGACATCTTACCACCCCTATCCTCTCCTGCTCACCAGAGTGATTCGGGTGACAGAGATAAAGACCCTAATCGTCAGTGCCCTATTCACAAGAAGCCTGTCAGAGAACCATCGTAGCAAACGTTCATTCCCGCTCGTCAGCCGTCAATCTTCGTTCCTCCAATACGAGCGCGCGTAGGCAGGAACGAACGAGTCCTAGATCAAGCATGCACACTCGCGCACTTACAAGAGCAGGGGTACGTGCGCACACACCAACGAATCACGGCGCATGCCGCCCTATTTAAAGGAAGAGCTTACCTGGTGTCAGTGCTGGATTGTCTTCAGCTTGTTCCTGTGTACCCATTGCTGTCTTGTCTGATTGATCCTGGTCCTGAACACTTGGCTTCCTCTTGACCATTCTCTCGGATTATCCCTGCATCCTTGTCTAACGCTGCTACCTGCATCAACCCCAGCTTGAACCACTGACTACGGCTCTGTCACCTGAATTTGTACTTCACTGCCAGTCTGCTGTCGACCTTTGCCTGTCCCTGACTACGAGCCTGCCTTCCGATTGCATACCTCTCCACCAGCCTGCTACCAACGCCTGCTTGTTCCTGGCCCTGCAAGTGTCCTTGCTAGACTGTTCCAGTGATCTGTGTCTCACCTCTTCCTCTAAGGCTCCGGTGTTCCTGATCTTTAGTCACCTGTCTGCAGGCACCGGCACCCTCCTGTTGCCCTAGCAGTTCCTGTCCCAACCTTTAGGGGTACTAGGACAGGGACCATGCAAAAGGCCACCCTCATCATTTCGGACTCCGCTGTAAGGTACGTGACAAAGCCTCACCCCCTAAAGAAATGTTATAGGCTTAGGGCAAAGGCGTTACAATAGTGCAGGGAGATTATTCAGAAACTTGGAATATGATACAGGTTCTGTGCTTGTAATGGACATTTTGCTAAAGACTGTAAAGTTGTCATCAAGTGCACAGAATGCAGTAGTGACAGACATGTTACAGCTATGCATCCGGGCCCACCCTCAGACAATTCACAGCAGCCACCTACCTCCAGCCCTGTCCCAAGTCATGGCGTGGAGCAAAAAGGTTATGCTCCAACCATAGCTAACGTTTCTTCTTCATGCACAGAAGTCTGTGGAGAAGGCTTAGATCACAAATGCTGCGCTAAGATATGCCTAGTCAAGATATACCCAAAGGGTCAACATGAGGAAGCTACTAGGATGTATGCCATGATAGATGAACAGAGCAACAGATCCCTGGTTAAGCCTAAATTCTTTGAGATCTTTGGGATAGAGGGACACGCATCACCGTATACTCTCAGAACCTGTTCTGGTCGACCTTCGGTAGAAGGGCCGATGGATTCATGGTCTCTCATATCAGTAAGGGAGAGGGCATACCCCTGCCAACATTAGTCGAGTGTGACCAGATTCCAGACAAAAGGGAAGAAATTCCTACTCCAGAGGCTGCATATCATCATCCTCATTTGAGGCACCTTGTTAATGAAATTCCTGCAATGGACATGAATGCTGAAATCTTGCTAGGAAGAGACATCCCCAGAGTACACAAAGTACGCAAGCAGTGCAATGGATGGACCTGATGATGCCCCTTACGCAGAAAAACTTGATCTAGGCTGAGTAATCAAGGGCGACGTATGCTTGGATAGAATGCGTACGTCATCCGAGATCCACTCCTTCAAAACTTACATGTTAGGAAACGGACATGCATCCCACTTCAAACAGTGCCCTTGCCATTATGAAGTAAAAGAGAAGCCTCTTAACATCATCCAAGTACCTGATGTCACTCCTAACCTTTGCAATGACAACCTAGGTACCACAGTGTTTTGCACTATAAGCGATGACAACAAAATAGCCTTTTTAGTCGAAGACAGAGAGTTCATCAAAATAATGGACATACCATCTGTACAGAGAAGTCTGGGCCTACGGTGGGACTTATTAAAAGACACCTTTGGTTTTCAAGTCAGCTCTGCAGACAAGCCATTTACCAAACGTGGTGTTCTGTCAGTAGTGAACAGCCTATACGATCCATTGGGATTCGTAGCTCCCATTACCATACAAGGTAAATCTTTAATTAGACAGTTCTCAGAGACTATTAAAGATAGGGATGCTCCACTATCAATAGACCAGCTTTCAAAGTGGGAGTCCTGGAAACAATCTCTACATGCCTTAGATGGGATCCGTATACCACGCTGCTACACTTCTGCCTCCCTTGCAACAAGTCAGAGGAAAGAGCTTCACATCTTCTCAGATGCATCTACTGAGGCCATAGCAGCTGTCGCTTACCTCAAGGTAAGAGATTCTTCTAATCAAGCCCACATAGGGTTTCTGTTTGGGAAAGCTAAGTTAGCACCTAAGCCTGAACACACGATTCCCAGGCTTGAACTTTGTGGGACTGTGCTAGCTGCGTGAGCTAGACATTCAGATAGATGACGTCAGATTCTACACAGACAGCAAGGTTGTTCTGTGCTACATATACAACCAGACTAAACGTTTCTGTCTATGTCAGCAACATTGTAGAGAGAATCATGGAAATCATCTAAACCTGAAAAATGGCATTATGTTCCATCTGAAATTAACCCTACAGATCATGCCACCAGACCAGTGTCTGCAAGTGTCTTTGCAAATTCTTCTTGGTTGACAGGTCCTGAATTCCTGCTGGATCATCCAGAAGAAACCACAGCAGATGTCTTCAGTCTTCTAGAATCTGACAAAGATTCAGAGATTCGTCCTGAAGTTAAAACCCTCATCACCAGAATTGAACAAAGACTCGTCCTGGGCTGTCAACGCTTTGAATGTTTCTCCAAGTGGAGAAGGCTTGTACGCACCACCACAAGGTTAGTTCACATTACAGATTGCTTCCACAAAAAGCCCACAGATGCTCACTGTCAAGGTTGGCACGTGTGCAAAAAGCTTCTTTCTGCAAAAGACATTGTTGACAAGGTGAACTGATCATAATATGCAGTATACAACAGAGTGTCTTTGGCTCAGAAATTGAATGTAACCGTGACAAGAGGGACATTGCAAAAAATAGTCCAATTGCCAACCTGAATCCATTCATTGACAATGATGGTATGTTAAGGGTTGGTGGACATTTAAACAAGGCTGAGTTGAGTGATTAAGAACAGAATCCTCTCATTATACCTTCTCGCATTACATCACCACTTTCGTTATATACAGCACTACCATGAAGGGGTTAAGCACCAGGGTAGACACTTCACAGAGGGTGCCATAAGAGCTGCAGGCCTTTGGATTAATGGAGCAAAAAGACAGATCACAGCTACACTGCACAGCTGTGTTCAGTCCCGCAAACTGAGAGGGAAACACCAGCAACAGCAAATGTCAGATTTGCCTGCTGACAGGTTAAGTACTGACCCACCTTTCACTCATGTTGGTCTGGATGTCTTTGGGCCATGGATGGTAACAGCCCGCAGAATTCGAGGTGGCCAAGCAAATAGCAAATGATGGGCAGTGCTGTTCACTTGCACGAGTGTGCGTGCAGTACAGATTGAAGTAATAGAATCTATGGATACCTCAAGTTTCATCAATGCTTTAAGACGATTCCTAGCCATCAGAGAACCAGTCAAGACACAAAAATCTGACTATGGGACTAATTTTGTTGGAGCCTGTCGAGCGTTACAGCTTAACTCTAGGCCAATCCAAGACCTTTTAGCTGAAAAGGGCTGTACATGGATTATCAATCCTCCTCATTCTTCCCACATGGGTAGCTCATGGGAGAGAATGATAGGCATCACACGTAAAACAATGGACTCTATACTTATGGACTTTAACTCCACAAGACTTACCCACAAGATTTTAACTACCTTCTTGGCAGAGGCATCTGCCATAATCAATTCAAGACCACTTGTTCCAGTGTCCAAAGATCTAGAGACCCCAACTATCTTTACCCCTCTACTCTTCTTACCCAGAAGCTCGGGTCTGTTGCTGTTCCACCTGGAAACTTTAAAGCAGGAAATCTGTGCTATGACCAGTGGAAACGAGTACAACACCTCGCCAACTGCTTCTGAAATCCTTGGAAGATGGAGTATCTTTCTACTCTGCAAGTGCGCAGGAAATGGCAACGGCTGAACCCTAACATACAAGTTGGAGATCTCGTTCTGCTTAAGGGCCAGCAAGCTGAAAGAATCGAATGGCCCATGGGACTTATTGTAAAGATCATTCCTAGTGATGACGGTAAGGTACGTAAGGTGGAGGTGAAGGTTTCAAGACAAGGGACTGTAAAGTCTTTAATCAGACCTATCACGGAACTTATTCTGCTCTTACCCTTTGGAGAATGAACTTGTTTGCCTATGCTGCTGGATCCTACCTGTAGCTTCAAGAAGAAAGTGTCTTGGACTTTAGTTGACATAACTTGAAGCCTTAAATTAAGAGTTATTGTTATTGCATTATATGCATGTTCTTTTTATGTCTTTCAGGTCTTTAAGACATCTAGCAAATTACACTGTTTGTTATTTACAGTTGCATAACTACTATTCTGATATATATAGTGACATTTACCATGCCAGACGGGGAGTGTGCTGCCCCAACGGGGCATATAATTGATATGGATTGTTCCTTAACCATTTTCTATGGACATTTTATATTTAATTCAGATGCTGCCATCTAGTGACCTTTTGTGGTAATGCACTTGTTTTCTTATGTTCTTTTTCCCTTATGTTATGACACACTTCCTTTTGTATGTAATGCTCCAGCCTTTTTCCTGTGATTGTACTTCCTGTGTCATGGATGCAGCTACAAGCCACATGTAGCAGGGCATTGTAAGCTACAGACAATATCATCTTTTGACCGCATAAATACTACAACCTATTCATCTGTTTGTATCCTGTCGTCTGCCGTAACCTGATGTTCAGAATAAAAGCACCTTTGTGGGTGGAATCAGTATTTGGTGAGTTCAAACTATTATACAGGCCAGGCATAGAGGTCTCACAAGGGATAAATCGCTTCACAACAATCAATTATATATATATATATATATATATATATATATATATATATATATATATATATATATATATTTTTTTTTTATATATATATATATATATATATATATATATATATATATATGAAAAGAAGGAGCAATGCTTCAATGCAACATCTTCTTTACTTCAAGATTTTTTTCAAATATACAGAAAGTGCAGACGTACAAGCCACTGCACAGTATCGAGCATCACTGCTCTTCATCAGGCTTCTCTGGCTATGTGTGATAAGATCATGCAGTTATCCCAGACCCAAAGTGTACCACACAGGTGTAAAACCCAATTATCTTAATTAGTTGCAATTAATGAAGCTAAGATTAACCCTATCCTAATGACGAACCCTATATTACGTAAGTAAATAAATATTAAATGGCTAAAAATCGCAAGATACAAAATATATGACACATTAAGTGTCAATCAAAAGAGTTCACAAAAAGAAAACATAAATAGGCATGGAACGTTCATACATATTGTTGATTGGGTACACATATCAATAGTTGTGGATAGTTGTAAGCTCTACGCGTTTCGGGACCTTATAGCCACTCGTCAGGAGAAAAAACCACAATGGTTACATATGGATATGGAAAAGAGTCGTATTTTGAATACAAGATAAATGGAGAAATGGTGGGCAAATGTAAGAAATGTCCACTCAAACATCCACACACTTAGCCCCCAAACTTACACATATATGTATCTGCGCACTAGTGGTGCGGCCACACGGGTCAGGCCAGCCAATGATATCACGTACTGGAGCTGAGGGGGCCCCATCCGGGCGAACACATACAGCCCAAGCACCACCCCAGGTGGGTCGCGGAGGGGGGTGGCAATGATGAATGGTGAAAAAAGAGAAAGCAGGTGGGGCGGTTGTCCCCATAATGTGGGGGGCCTGTGAAGAAAGAGAGAGAGGGGGGTGAAAAATAGGTAAAGCTGAATAGAAGGGTTCGTGGGAGGAGAAGTAGAGTGAGGGAAAGAAAGGGGGGGAACCAGGAGAATGGTGAGGGGAAAATGCAAGGAGGGAGGAGAAGCGAGAATGCATGGGGAAAGAGATGGTAAGGATGATGAAGAGGAACTGTACCTGCTGGGGAGTGATTAGGAAAAGGGACACCAAGAAAGAGAGAGAGGGGGGGTGAAAAATAGGTAAGGCTAAATAGAAAAATGAGTAGGGGAAGAAGTAGAGTGAGGGGAAGAAAAGGGGGGCACATGAGAATGGTGAGGGGAAAATGTAAGAAGGGAGGAGAAACAAGAATGCATGGGGAAAGAGATAGTAGGAATGATGAAGAGGAACTCTACCTGCTGCAGAGTGATTTGGAAACGGAACACCAAGATGACTGTGGTTAAGGGATGGGTGGTGACAGGAGAAGACCAAAATAAAGGACCCAGACCAAGGGGAGGCTCAAGCAGGAGGCGCCGCCAAAAATGAGCCCCCAACATCATGCACCAGCGGACCCAAGGGGGGCGAGGAGGCGCAGCGGAAGAGATGGCCGGAACATCCAAGCCGCTCAACCCACGGCATCACCACAAGCCCCCGGAGCGCTGGAATGTGTATGCCATCCGGCCGGCTAAAGTACGCCACGAGAACGACAAACAGCCGGCACGGGAAGCATGACGTCAACGCGCAGTGTGGGAAGCCCCGCCCCCCCACTACGCAGGATCAGGGGGGAAGGAAGTAACACCACAGTGTGCGTCGCAGCTCCGGGACGTGAGACGGAGGCACGGCCAGAGCACGCTAAGGCCGCACTATCAATGCGCACATACAACATGCGCAGCTGAAGATAATGGGAAGATCAAGCAAAAAATATATATTGTAGAAGGACAAATGAGCAATGGAAGATTTATTATCTAGAACTAGGAAAAAAAAATGTTTTTAACAAAAGAGAGCAACAAAAAAAGAGAAGAAGAAAAAAGCATATAATTGTTAGTGTGGCCGTGTGCCTCCATCCCTAATTCATGAATAAAACAGACCAGAAAAGTGGGACTTTAAATGAGGTGATAGGGGGCGTTCAAACCCCTTCCTCCATCCCGATTCGATATGTAGGAAAAAGAAAAAAACAAACAAAAGAAAAACGAAAAGGCGGGACTTTAAATGAGGCACACGGGAGCCGCTTCAAAAAATGGGGTAAAAGACAAGTTTTAATGTGTTCAAAAAATGGTCATATATTAACATATTCTTATTGCGCATAGTCACTATTAATACTCTATATTTCATGAAACAATACATTCCAACAAGGACTTATAATGCAAGTAAATAAATATTAAATGGCTAAAAATAGCAAGATACAAAATATATGACACATTAAGTGTCAATCAAAAGAGTTCACAAAAAGAAAACATAAATAGGCATGGAATGTTCATACATATTGTTGATTGGGTACACATATGAATAGTTGTGGATAGTTGTAAGCTCTACGCGTTTCGGGACCTTATAGCCACTCGTCAGGAGCAAAAACCACAATGGTTACCTATGGATTTGGAAAACAGTCGTATTTTGAATACAAGATAAATGGAGAAATGGTGGGCAAATGTAAGAAATGTCTAAATTCTAAATTCTAAATTGATTGTTGGTGGAGGATTGGGAGTCCACCCTGACTGTGCTTTGATATCACAGAATAGAAAGAAAAGAAGGTAACCCACCCATTGATTGCTCTCTCTATATATATATTAGGGATGCACCGAATGGGTTTTTTGGGGCCGAAACCAATACCGAAAATAAATCTTCCTTGATCCCGACAACCGAAACCGATACCGAAACAACCCTGAAACCGAAATAGGCTTTTTTTTTTTATCTATCACCCAAAAAAATTATTGGATATAAAAAATTGTGTTACATTCGTATTCGTTATATTATTTATATTCAACTTAATCATTAATTTTATGAATAAAAGAATACTACAATCCAGTAATGTCCAAAAGTACTTTAATAAAAAGTAACCCACATAAAATTGGACAGTGGACACAGAAGATAAAAATAAAATAAAAAAAGACTGCAGTCAGTGCACATTGCACCACCATACCAAATAAAACAGGCATAAAAAAACTAAAATAAATTATAATATATAATATTAATAATAATAATTATTTAATATTAATATAATAATAATATAAAAATGCCAAAGACTGACTTTTTTATATTTTATTAATTTCCAACTTACATCAGAACTAGTAATTCAGTTCTCTCTCCCTAAGGTTTCAGCGGCTGGATGTGCGATAAGTGTATTTATGTAGCTGTGGGTTACATACATAGTCATACAGTAGACCGCACTGTGTTCCGGCCCCGGGTATGGGCGGAGACATCCTGGAACACAGACTAGTCTACAACAGCGGTCCTCAGCCAATCACAGCAAGCAATGTAGACTAGTCTGTGTTTATGGAAGTCACCGCCCATACCTGGAACACAGTGCGGTACTGTAGTATGTAGACAGCCACAGATACAGAATATACAGTTTTGCACATGCAGCGGGCTGATAGCTTAGGGAGAGACAATGATATAGTTTGGCCCAACAACAGAACAAACTATACATGTAAGTAGTACTTTAAAGAACAACTCTCTCAACTAACCATAACAGAAATATGGCAGAAGGCCGTTATTCTGTTTCACAGTTTCTGTAAATATAACATAGTACAGTGCTATCTGCTATGCTATAATAAAATTTTTATTTTATTATTTTCTTTCAACTTAAATGAGAACTAGTAGTTTTTTCCCCAAGTTCTCTCCCTAAGGTGTCAGCGCTGGATGTGCGATATAAAAGTGTATGTATGTAGCTGCGGGTTAGATACATACTAGTCATACAGTAGACCGCACTGTGTTCCGGCCCCGGGTATGGGCGGAGACATCCTGGAAGTGGAACACAGACTAGTCTACAGCAGCGGTGCTCAGCCAATCACAGCAAGCAATGTAGACTAGTCTGTGTTTATGGAAGTCACCGCCCATACCCGGAACACAGTGCGGTATAGTACTGTAGTATGTAGACAGCCACAGATACAGAACATACAGTTTTGCATTTTGCACATGCAGCGGGCTGACAGCTTAGGGAGAGACATAGTTTAACTTTAGCCCAACAGCAACAATTAAACTATATGGTACAGTAGTTATTCAAAAGCTGGAGTTCTCTCTTAAACTGAAGTGCAAAAAACTGTAGAAGAACTACAATGAACAACCAACAAATGGCACAACTAGACAATTTGAACATACTAGGTAGTCAGTCATACTATGTTGTATGTTCCAATTGTCCAATAACACAGACAGATTTCGCTTTAAGAACAAAAGCTGTTCAGCTTTCTCACAGGAGAGACGGTTTCTCTTCTCATCAAGAATATGAGATGCTAGACTGAATAGTCTCTCACTCTCTGTACTGGTGCTTGGGGCAGATAAATATCTACGTGCAACCTGTGCAAGCAAGGGAAAACGTTCTTTGTTGATGGGCCTGTACTCAAGTGGATTGACGCTTCTGGCAATAGGCTGTTCAGCTAAATAAATGTCCAGCTGTTGGGTAGCTGCACTTGTTGTGGCACCGCTATGAATTGGGGTGCATTTGTGTAAAATTTCTTCAAACATATCAGATATGGAGGGAGTGTGTTCCTCTTCACTTGTATGAGACCGTTTCTCACTTTCCTCTGTGCGACACCTCGAAACTCCTTCACTAGATGCTTCCACCACCTCCATTTGTGCCAGTATCATTCCAAACTGCATCTGCAAAACTTGTAATCTGGAATAAGCAAGCGGAGAATGCTTAAAGTGACCCACAATTTTTCTTCCTTTTGATACGATATCAGATATGGTGCGCTAACTCAGCAATCCTTCATTCACAGCCAATTGTAGTGTATGTGCTAAGCATGGTATGCTTTGAAGTTCACTGTCCTCCATTGCCTTTGCCATGTTCCGCGCATTATCTCGGACAATCAAATGCACTTTAGACTTCTCAATGTGCCAAGTGTCAAGCATGGTTTTTAAAGCATCACATATTGCTGCTGCAGTATGTGATCCAACAAACTCACGTGCGTTAAGTTGGATGTTTTGTAATTGAAATTTGTCATCTATCCACTGCGCTGTCAGGCTGAGCATGCTCGTTGGACTGACATCTGAACTCCAAATGTCGGTAGTAAAACTGATTGCTATGACGTCGGCAGTCATGAGCTCCTGAACATGTTTTCTAACACTGCTAAACAATTCATGTAGACTGGTATCTGCAAAGTAGCGTCTGCTTGGTAGTGAGTAACGCGGCTCAATATGTTGCATGAGCCTACGGAATCCAATGTCCTCCACAACAGAGAATGGCTGGTCGTCTAATGCAATAAATTCCATAATTTTAGCTGTAATGGCATGAGCTTTGGGACTGTCACTTGCATATTTTTTAACCTTTTCAAAGACTGTGGCCACAGATGGTGTTAAGCCTGAGGCACTTTTTGAAAGTGGCGCTGTTTTCTTGTAATCAGAATGCTGAACTGGATGACGTGTTTTCAGGTGGTGTATCAAACCTGTTGTTGAAAAATTCTTTGGCACTGTACCCCCTCTTGAAATTTCTGTTGAGCAAAGAGTACAGATTGCAAATTTGGGGTCTTTATCAGAAACTTTAAAATATTTCCACACTGCAGACATGGTCCACCTTTGCTGGTAACGTAGAATAATATCATAGAATGATTTATAGTGGGAGTGAAATCTGAGGGGGGGTAAAAAAAAAGGACGAAATCAATTTAAAAGCTAAACCCCAGGAGGCAGCTTTAAAAAATAAAATGAAAACTAACCAATCCTTTTTTTTTTTTTTTTTTTTTTTTTTTATGGTGCTGCTCTTGGCATGCAAGGTAGTTATGTCTGCACTGCAGTACATCCGACTTGTACCAAAAAAATATAATTGAACTGACTAAATTTGATTTGAAATGGAATGGATTGCAAATTGCAATTGCATGCTATTTTATTTTTTGAGCTATTCTATAGTATACTTCATGCGCCTTGTTGTCAAGTTATACGACACTGACATGACAGCAAGCGCATTAATTTTTTAAACATGACAGTACACAATAAATAATTATTATTAATAATATATTATGTATGCAATATAATATATATTTATTGCATACTGTCATGTTTAAAAAACGTATGTGCTTGCTGTCATGTCAGTACTGTATAACTTTTACTATGCTGTCAAAGTGACACATTCAATAACAGCAAGCGCATGAATTTAATACTGTGTACTACAGAATAGCTCAAAAAAAAAAATAGCTTGCAATTTGCAATCCATTACATTCCATTTCAAATCATATTTAATCAGTCAGTTCAATTATATAATTTTTTTTGCTACAAGTCAGATCAGATGTACTGCAGTGCAGACACACAGTCATTTTAAATAGTCAGACTCAGTACTAGTACTATGCTAAAATAATCAAGAAATAAAATGACCAATTTATTTCTATCAGTTTAAGAAGGCAAAAGCAGCAATGCTCACCGGCGAATAGTAATGGTAGCCATCCAGAAGTGACAGTGCCCACTCTTGTACTTGAGTATGCTATGTGCAGCCCTCTATGAAGCCGTCTCTCGCTTCCCAGCAGCGTCTCTCACTTCCCAGCAGCGTCTTTCAGGTCTCAGCAGCGTCTCATAAGCACGAGGAGCATCCACGGGGAAGGTGCCAGCGTCTCAGCAGGGAACGTGGTTACGAGTGCGGCGTTGTGGCGTCTTAACCGCGAGGAACGTGCACACAACGAGTGACGTCACCCGCTGGTTCTGCCGCTTCTACTGCGCATGCGTGATTTTCAGCGCCAGTATCGGCAAGAATTCTCTTTCGGCTTTTTGCCAAAAGGGCCATTTTCAGCCGATATGTTCTGGTGGCCGAAATTTCGGTGCATCCCTAATATATATATATATATATATATATATATATATATATATATATATATGTTCACATTCATTAAAAGGTTTTAATGACTTTTTGTTCTTTTATGACTTCTTAAGTGGGATGCTTTGCACTAGTTTAGGTTTTTATCATGTAATGTGTCTATTACTGTTAAATTTAAAGCTTATGATGATTTTTATGTGATTGCTCTATTTCTTTCCCTTAAGGAGTCAACTTGATGTCCATACAGAGGAGAAGTTCAGCTGGCTCACTTTAACCTTAATTGAGAGTATCGCACCACTTGTTATGGGTGTATACGATTTCCAATCAAGTCAGTCTTCGGTTTTGTTTGTCTGTATATATATGTCTTTGTTAGTTCTTTAAAACCTAGCTATAAATAAGCACCTGCCTTGATGGTGTGAAATGCATTAGCGGTTTTTATCTTTGCTGTATGGATCTATATTAATAAAGAAATAATTTTTCATCGGAGTGTGGCCATCAGGACTTTTGTTATCTTTTCTAACATATAAAGTAACTCATATAGTGCAGCGCCACTGAGTATACCACTTTGAACTCTTAGGCCTCATTCACACGAGGCGGACTCCGCTTCCACGGAGTCTGCCTCGGTCTGCCGGCTCAGTGGGAGATCTCTCCATTGATCTCTGCTGAGCCGGCGGAGGACAGGTCCCTCTCTGCTCACTGAGCGGGGAGGGGCTTGTCAGGCGCCGCTGCTGCCTATGGAGGGATCGGATGAAAACGGACAGCATGTCCGTTTTCATCAGATCTTACCCGATCCGCCTGCGATGGATCCGGACGTAGGGCCATCCGTCTGCTTTTTGCGGATCGGACCGGGTCGGACGTCAGCGGACATGTCTCCGCTGACATCCGTCGCTCCATAAGCTAACATGGAGCGCCCGTTCAGGTGAAAGGGGCCTTATGTATTATGTTCTTAAAAAAAAGTCCTTCACCTAAAAATCTAATTAAATCAAAAGTGTCATAAAACAACGTCTATATATTTATAGATAGATAGATAGATAGATAGATAGATAGATAGATAGATAGATAGATAGATAGATAGATAGATAGATAGATAGATAGATCTATATATATATATAGATATATATAGATATATCTATATATATATAGTATCTCACAAAAATGAGTATACCCCTCACATTTTTGTAAATATTTTATTATATCTTTTCATGTGACAACACTGAAGAAATGACACTTTGCTACAATGTAAAGTAGTAAGTGTACAGCTTGTATAACAGTGTACATTTCCTGTCCCCTCAAAATAACTCAACACACAGCCATTAATGTCTAAACTGCTGGCAACAAAAGTGAGTACACCCCTAAGTGAAAATGAATGTCCAAATTTGGCCCAAAGTGTCAATATGTTGTGTGATCACCATTATTTTCCAGCACTGCCTTAACCCTCTTGGGCATGGAGTTCACCAGAGCTTCCCAGGTTGCCACTGGAGTCCTCTTCCACTCCTCCATGACGACATCACGGAGCTGGTGGATGTTAGAGACCCTGCGCTCCATCACCTTCCGTTTGAGGATGCCCCACAGATGCTCAATAGGGTTTAGGTCTGGAGAAATGCTTGGCCAGTCCATCACCTTTACCCTCAGCTTCTTTAGTTAAGCAGTGGTCCTCTTGGAGGTGTGTTTGTGGTCGTTATCATGTTGGAATACTGTCCTGCAGCCCAGTCTTCGAAGGGAGGAGATCATTCTCTGCTTCAGTATGTCACAGTTCATGTTGACATTTATGGTTCCCTCAATGAACTGTAGCTCCCCAGTGCCGGTGTCTTGTCAAATACAGTCCCCTATCATATAGTGTCCGCCCTGTACTGCGCAGGCGCAGTACGGAGGACAAACGAGACGCCGAAAGTCTCCGAAGTTTAACAGCTGATCATCAGCTGTACATGGCGCCTGCGCTTTTATTCTCACCCTATGTCCAGGTTCATTCCCTACTATCCAAGTTGACATAGAGTGAGAATAAATAGTTGCCGAGCGCAGCGAGGCCGTGCCCGAAGCGTGGCGCCCGAAGCGTGGCGAGCGAAGCGAGCCCGCGAGGGGCCCTCTTACACAGCCATCGCTAACAAGTGCCCGAGCGCCGTGTACAGCTGATGGTCAGCTGATCAATTTCGGAAACTTTCGGCATCTCCTTCTGCTCCGTACTGCGCAAGCGCTGCGCCTGCGCAGTACGGAGCGGACACTATCCGATAGGAGGACAGTATATGTCAGAACACCGGCAGCGCTCATGCAGCTCCAGACCCTGACACTCCCACCAACATGCTTGACTGTAGGCAAGACACAGTTAGAGTCTTTCTACTCTTCACCTAGTTGCTGCCACACACGCTTGATACCATCTGAACCAAATAAGTTTGTCTTGGTCTCATCAGACCACAGGGCATGGTTCCAGTAATCCATGCCCTTAGTCTGCTTGTCTTCATCAAACTGTTTTCGGGGCTTTCTTGTGCACCATCTTTAGAAGAGGCTTCCTTCTGGGATGACAGCCATGCAGACCAATTTGATGCAGTGTGCGGAGTATGGTCTGTGCACTGACAGGCTGACCCCTCACCCCTTCAAGCTCTACAGCAATGCTGGCAGCACTCATACATCTATTTCCCAAAGACAACCTCTCGATATGATGCTGAGCACATGCACTCAGCTTCTTTGGTCGACCATGGCGAGGACTGTTCTGAGTGGAACCTGTCCTGTTAAACCGCTGTATGGTCTTGGCTGATGTGCTGCAGCTCAGTTTCAGGGTCTTGGCAATCTTCTTTTAGCCTAGGCCATCTTTATGTAGATCAACAATTCTTTTTTTCAGATCCTCAATGAATTCTTTGCCATGAGGTGTCATGTTGAACTTCCAGTGACCACTATAAGAGAGGGAGAGCAATGGCACCAAATTTAACACACCTACTCCCCATTCACACCTGAGACCTTGTAACACTAACGGGTCACGAGACACCATGGAGGGAATATGGCTAATTGGGCCCAATTTGGACATTTTCACTTAGGGGTGTACTCACTTTTGTTGCCAGCAGTTTAGAAATTAATGGCTGTGTGTTGAGTTATTTTGAGGGGACAGCAAATTTACACTGTTATACAAGCTGTACACTCAATACTTTACATTGTAGCAAAGTGTCATTTCTTCAGTATTGTAACATGAAAAGATATAATAAAATATTTACAAAAATGTGAGGGGTGTACTCACTTTTGTGAGATACTGTATATATATATATATATATATAATCCACCGCAGTGTTCTTCAATCAGCATATGACACCAAAAGTACACACCACTACCAGTTAAAAAACCTGCTCATGCCCAATGAGAGGGCGACACGCGTATAGGAAGGAGGAGCCGAGCCCGTGATGTCATGCAGCCACCACGATCCGTGCAGAGCGGTGAGCAAGCAGATGTGCTAGACACTAAAGCGTGGTTAGCTGAGCAAATGGACGTGCTAACAGAGCTGGATCCCTGGAGGGGAGGAAGGAGATCGTAGCAGTGTATATCGCAGGAGTGTTTTTTACATAGAGCCTATTGAACTCATCTTTGAGGTGAGCAGATTTTTCAACTGGTGGTGGTGTGCACTTTTGGTGTTATATGCTGATTGGTTCAAGTTCATTTTTTTTCCTCATTAACCTCCCTGGCGGTATGATTATTTCGGATTTTAGGTGCTGAAAGCAGTACAATTATTTTGCATGGAAATTTGGTGTTTTATATTGTAGGCCTGTAATTCTTAACAATAACTCACTTATATCTGTCCACCAAGAGTCTAGTAGATATCCCGGGTATGATGAAGTTTGAAACACAAAAACATAAATTATAATATAATAAATAAATATAAATAATTAAAAAAAAAATAATATAATAATAATAATAAAATAAATTTCCCCACGATTCACTATCGCTCAATTCTGCAAGTGTTCTAATTTACTATCGCTGTTTTCTACCTGGTCTAAAGCCACTTTTGACGTAAAGGGACACTTTTTGGTTGCTATGGACAATCTCAAGTTTCCAGGCAGAAAGAACAGTATATATAATATAAAACTGCATCCAGGGCATTGGACAAAGCACTGGGGACAAAAGTTATGTGAAATAATTTCATACAGTACTGTAATCTGTAAGATTACAGTACTGTATGTGTTATGATTTTTACATTTTGTTTTCATTTGCTGCCAGGCTCCGCCCCCGTGCGTCGTGACAGAGAGGCTTTGGAGGAGGACGGAGCCCGCAGACACAGCGGGGGACATCGCAGGATCCTGGGGACAAGGTAAGTAACACCGCACCAGGATCCTGCAATGCAATCCCGAGTGTGGCTCGGGGTTACCGCTAATGGTGCAGAAATTTAACCCCGAACCACACTCGGGAAAACCGTCAGGGAGGTTAATGTACACACAGCACCCCACATTGACAGAAAAACACAGAATTGTTGACATTTATGCAGATTTATTAAAAAAGAAAAACTGAAATTTCACATGGTCCTAAGTATTCAGACCCATTGCTCAGTATTTAGTAGAAGCACCCTTTTGATCTAATACAGCCATGAGTCTTTTTGGGAAAGATGAAGCAAGTTTTTCATTCCTGGATTTGGGGATCGTCTGCCATTCCTCCTTGCAGATCCTCTCCAGTTCTGTTAGGTTGGATGGTAAACGTTGTTGGACAGCCATTTTTAGGTCTCTCCAGAGATGCTCAGTTGGGTTTAAGTCAGGGCTCTGGCTGGTCCATTCAAGAACAGTCACGGCGTTGTTGTGAAGCCACTCCTTCATTATTTTAGCTGTGTGCTTAGGGTCATTGTCTTGTTGGAAGGTAAACCTTCGGCACAGTCTGAGGTCCTAAGCACTCTGGAGAAGGTTTTCGTCCAGGATATCCCTGTACTTGGCCGCATTCATCTTTCCCTCGATTGCAACCAGTCGTCCTGTCCCTGCAGCTGAAAAACACCCCCACATCATGATGCTGCCACCACTATGCTTCACTGTTGGGACTGTATTGGACAGGTGATGAGCAGTGCCTGGTTTTCTCCACACATACCGCTTAGAATTAAGGCCAAAAAGTTCTGTCTTGGTCTCATCAGACCAGAGAATCTTATTTATCACCATCTTGGAGTCCTTCAGGTGTTTTTTTAGCAAACTCCATGCGGGCTTTCATGTGTCTTGCACTGAGGAGAGGCTTCCGTCGGGCCACTCTGCCATAAAGCCCCGACTGGTGGAGGGCTGCAGTGATAGTTGACTTTCTACAACTTTCTCCCATCTCCCAACTGCATCTCTGGAGCTCAGCCACAGTGATCTTTGGGTTCTTCTTTACCTCTCTCACCAAGGCTCTTCTCCCCCGATAGCTCAGTTTGGCCGGACGGCCAGCTCTAGGAAGGGTTCTGGTCATCCCAAACATCTTCCATTTAAGGATTATGGAGGCCACTGTGCTCTTAGGAACCTTAAGTGCAGCAGAAATGTTTTTGTAACCTTGGTCAGATCTGTGCCTTGCCACAATTTTGTCTCTGAGCTCTTCAGGCAGTTCCTTTGACCTCATGATTCTCATTTGCTCTGACATGCACTGTGAGCTGTAAGGTCTTATATAGACAGGTGTGTGGCTTTCCTAATCAAGTCCAATCAGTATAATCAAACACAGCTGGACTCAAATGAAGGTGTAGAACCATTTCAAGGATGATCAGAAGAAATGGACAGCACCTGAGTTAAATATATGAGTGTCACAGCATAGGGTCTGAATACTTAGGACCATGTGATATTTCAGTTTTTCTTTTTTAATAAATCTGCAAAAATGTCAACAATTCTGTGTTTTTCTGTCAATATGGGGTGCTGTGTGTACATTAATTAGGAAAAAAAATGAACTTAAATGATTTTAGCAAATGGCTGCAATATAACAAAGAGTGAAAAATGTAAGGGGGTCTGAATACTTTCCGTCCCCACTGTATATACACAAAAGTGAGTACACCCCTCAAATTTTTGTAAATATTTTATTATATCTTTTCATGTGACAACACCGAAGAAATGACACTTTTCTACAATGTAAAGTAGTGAGTGTACAGCTTGTATAACAGTGTAAATTTGCTGTCCCCTCAAAATAACTCAACACACAGCCATTAATGTCTAAACTGCTGGCAACAAAAGTGAGTACACCCCTAAGTGAAAATGTCCAAATTGGGCCCAATTAGCCATTTTCCCTCCCCCGGTGTCATGTGATTTGTTAGTGTTACAAGGTCTCAGGTGTGAATGGGGAGCAGGTGTGTTAAATTTGGTGTTATCACTCTCACGCTCTCATATTGATCACTGGAAGTTCAACATGGCACCTCATGGCAAAGAACTCTACGAGGATCTGAAAAAAAAAATAGTTGTGCTACATAAAGATGGCTTAGGCTATAAGAAGATTGCCAAGACCCTGAAACTGAGCTGCAGCACGGTGGCCAAGACCATACAGCGTTTTACAGGACAGGTTCCACGCAGAACAGGCCTCGCCATGGTCGACCAAAGAAGTTGAGTGCATGTGCTCAGCGTCATATCCAGAGGTTGTCTTTTGGAAATATACATATGAGTGCTGCCAGCATTGCTGCAGAGGTTGAAGGGGTGGGTCAGCCTGTCAGTGCTCAGACCATACGCTGCATACTGCATCAAATTGATTTGCATGGCTGTCATCCCAGAAGAAAGCCTCTTTTAAAGGTGATGCACAAGAAAGCTCGCAAACAGTTTGAAGACAAGCAGACTAAGGACATGAATCACTAGAACCATGCCCTGTGGTCTGATGAGACCAAAATAAACTTATTTGGTTCAGATGGTGTCAAGCATGCGTGATGGCTGCCAGGTGAGGAGTAGAAAGACAAGTGTGTCTTTCCTACAGTCAAGCATGGTGGTGGGAGTGTCATGGTCTTTGGCTGCATGAATGCTGCCGGCACTGGGGAGCTACAGTTCATTGAGGAAACCATGAATGCCAACATGTACTGTGACATACTAAAGCAGAGCATGATCCCCTCCCTTCGGAACGGGTCGCCGGGCAGAATTCCAACATGATTACGACCCCAAACACACCTCCAAGACGACCACTGCCTTGCTAAAGAAGCTGAGGGTAAAGGTGATGGACTGGCCAAGCACGTTTCCAGATCTAAACCCTATTGAACATCTGTGGGGCATCCTCAAACGGAAGGTGGAGGAGTGCAAGGTCTCTAACATCCACCAGCTCCGTGATGTGTCATGGAGGAGTGGAAGAGGACTCCAGTAAGAACCTGTGAAGCTCTGGTGAACTCCATGCCAAAAAGGGTTAAGGCAGTGCTGGAAAATAATGGTGGCCACACAAAATATTAACACTTTGGGCCCAATTTGAACATTTTCACTTAGGGGTGTACTCACTTTTGTTGCCAGCAGTTTAGACATTAATGGCTGTGTGTTGAGATATTTTGAGGGGACAGAAAATTGACACTGTTATTCAAGCTGTACACTCACTACTTTACATTGTAGCAAAGTGTAATATCTTCAGTGTTGTCACATGCAAAGATATAATAAAATATTTACAAAAATGTGAGGGGTGTACTCACTTTTGTGAGATGCTGTATATATATAGACTTTGTTTTATGACACTTTTGATTTGATTTTTATGTAAAGGACTTTTTTTAAGAACACAGAATACATGTTCAAAGTGGTATATTCAGTGGTGCTGCACTATATGAGTTACTTTAGGCACACAACATTACCAATATGTTGCCCTTCCTTTGGCCTGTCTAAGGTACCTTAGGTCTTCGCCAAGGTACTTGCTTCTGTCCTAATGCCTCGATCTCAGGGTATCCACATAATAGAAAATCTGGATGATCGCCTATTGAAGGCACAAATGGTCTGGGTTTTGTCAGCCAACGCCCAGAGCACTGCACTGACTCTGCAGGAATTCAGATGAATCCTCAATTTCAAGAAATAAGTGCTGTATACATTTGGAGAATCGGGGATTAGCTTTGGATATAGCTATGTCCAGGGTCTTTCTTCCCCAGGACAAGCTTCTGTCCCTCCACTCAAATGTTCAGACCCTTATGTCTGAGACCTGCCCTTCTATTCACTTTTACATGAGAGTTCAAGGGTTTATGGTAGCTTCATTGAAGGCAGTGCTATATGCCCAGTTTCACTGCAAATTGTTACAACTCAGCATTCTGGCTACAGGGGACAAACAGACTCAGTCTCTGTATCACTTCATGCGACTGATCAGCTCTGCTAAACTCTTGCTGATGTGGAGGGTTTTCAATCTAGAGTGCTTCCTCCCAATGACTTGGAAGATCCTCAAGATGGAATCCAGTCTGTTGGGTTGCAGTGAAGTCCTGGATATGCCCTCAGTCTAGGAAACTTGGTCATTGAAGGAAGCTCAGTTTTCCATCAGTATCCTGAAACTCATGAAAAATTCAACACTGGAACCCTCGACTATGAGGTCACCCAACCAGCATCCAGTAGGACAGTGCCACAGTAGTGGCGTACTTCAGCCATCAGGAAGGCACCAAAAGTTGTGTATCTCAAAGAGAAGCACGTTTTATTCTGGCTGTGCACATCTCAGGCATGAAAAATGAGTTCCTCAGTCAACAACACCTGAATCCATGAGAGTGATCTCTTCACCTGGAGGTGGACTTTCTAGCATCCAAGCTTAACAGCAGCTTGAATGGATTTGTCACTAGGTCTATGTACCTTTTTGGGGTTTGCAGTGGACATAGTGATGATGGCTTCATGGGATTAGTTCAGCCTGATCTATGCCTCTCCCCCTCAAAATCTTCCCCCTTCTCTGCTTCTTTAGGAACTTAATATGTATAGCTTTGAGAAAAGAAGGGGAAGGAGGGACATGATTAAAACCTTCAATTACAATAAGTGTGTGAATAAGCTTTTGGAGGGCAGTATTTGCAATATGAAGCTACGATCAAGAACACTGGGATGTGACCTCAAATCAGGAAGAGGAAAGTTCAAAACTAACCGAAAAAGTTTTAAAAAAATAAAAATGGAGCAGACTTGGTTCACCACTTGGTCTTTTTTGCCACCACTTTTATGTTTATATAAACAGAAAGGCCCAACACTGCTGTCAGCTTCAAAGGCACAGTGAGTGAACAGTTGGGAGAGAGCTGAAGAAAAAGGACCAGCAACAATAACACTGCCCTGCTGCCTCATTCAGCATCCCTCATAGCTCAAATGCAACTCAGCAGAACAACAGACTTGCTTATCACCCTTTCATATCTTGTTCTGACAAGCTTTAGATAAGATGTGGAGCACAGAGGAGTGGGATAATACAAGGTAGGGAGTGTAAAAACTACCAGCACCTGGAGCTCCTCTTTGCAAGACAGGCAGTGAGCCAACCAGTCCCCCAGCATATAAGAAGCAGGCTCAGATGGGTGAGGGGTTGCCTAGACAGGATATTGGTGTCATCTTCCTATTATACTGCAACCATTTTTTAAGCTTGTCAGACAAGTTGAAAGTTTATTTTAAAAATGTGTTCTGCGCAGATGTCAGCTTTAAATTAATGTTTTTGTGCCCCAAGTATACAATAGCTATAATCACAAGACCAGTTTCAGCACTAGAAGAGGCATTGTATCACAGCATACTTTCAGATGGGCAGTCTTTCACAAAAGGTGGAATTTCCAGTGCAGTAAACCTCATTTTCTGTAACTTGGCTATAAGCTCAATGTAGAATCCTTGTAAAAGAAGTCAGCCAAGTACAGTGCTGTTGCCATGGTTGCAAGAAAAAGAATATTTAAAAATCATAGCATTGTTGTGATTAATTTGGAAAATGTTATGCACTCACAAAACAAACTGGCTTCTATAGCAATTGTATAAATAGTTTTCATTTTTTTTTTATCTAAAGCTGGAGAGCTACCTTTTTATTAAAAAAAAAAAAAAATTATGTAATGAGTTATTAAGTTGAGTGCACACCAGCAGAATTCCCATGGCAATTAGAATTTTGCATCTTAGAAACCACCTATGAGAACCCTCAGGCACCAACTTTACTTCTTAAAGAGGCAATTATGTTTTTAGAAGGTAAAAAGATGTTCCCGTTTTTTCCAGGGAAAGAAATTTGACCTATAAAAATTAATTCTAGGCAAAAAAAAAAAAAAAAACACCACTGAATTCTGAATTTTGTTTGCCTGCGTCCTGTATTAACATGTTCTTACAAGAGTAGAGATATGTCTTCTGCTGCTCCTTCCCTGTTCAATCAAAGGCTGAGGGCAGGGATGTGACCTGGATTTCTTAACTGCAGCATAGAGGCATCATGTACTCAGAGTTGGTTCTACTATGTAGCAGGGCTTTGTAACCATGTCTGATACACTTGGGAACCTTTTTCATAGAATTTTCGTGGCAATTGTTTACGAGGTAGGTCGCTAGGCTTTTCCCCAACTCTCCCTAATAGCTCAGGCATGGGACCAGCATGCAGTATGTGATAACACTTTGTAGTTTGTACCAGCATTTCTTTGGCATGTGGGAGGAAACCCACACAAACACAAGAAGAACATGCAAATTCCATGCAGATACTGTCCTTGCCGATATATTTGAACCCAAGGCAATAGTTGTAAAGCATACTGTAAGTGTTAACAAATTAGGCCACCTTGCTGTCCTTATATTGTTAGCTATGTTTAAATCTTATTGGTTGGTGTGGCTAAGGTTAGACCTCTTGATGGTATAATTCATGGCACCCATAACCTGCTTTCATCTTTACAGAGCCATCATCTTTTCTGGAGCTGGACAAAGAGGGCAGGGGGTCCCTAGGGATTCTTATCATCATTTTATGATTAAACCTACCAGAATTCACCCAAAGAAAAAGAATACATGATAGTATGAAAAGCTTACCTTCTGCAGACAAAACAGTACCTGCTCTGTCACTGGGTAACATGATCCATTCCAAGGCATGGGTTATGTGGATTCTGTTAAATGTTGTTAGAAGACGGAGGTCCTGATCAAGCTGGTCAAACAGCAGCTCTTCCTGAACAGTGATGCTCTATTTCAGTAGAGATCACATGACCATGATCAGGAAGCCCAAATGAAGTATCAAATCATTTTTACAATTTAAAGTGTCAGAGATCATGTGAACGCTATGTGTACACTGGCTCTTGATTAAAGTTTCCTATTACAATGGAGCTTGATTATTTAAATGCCCTTCAATACAATTTATCTGTAAAAGCTCAAAAGTATGTATATCTGCAAAACGAAACATATGAAAAAAGATACATTTCCTTTAAAACTCAGAGTTTAATGCGAAGGCTAGTGAGGCATGAACTGACCCTGAGAACATGTCCTGAAGCAATGAAAGGGTAAATGGGACGCAGAGTTTTTACAGAATAGAGCTATTTGTGTAGGAGCTGTGGTCCATAAAGTCTTAAATGAAACTTAATCAGTCTTCTGGCCATAAAAATGTGAGTTCACGTAGGGATCCTTTTAACATTACTCCACAAACCAATGCTAAAAACATGTTTAGTCAACTGCAAAGCAAGCTTGGCGGTTTGAGATTCTGTTTTTATTGTTAATGTTTTATCTTCTTCCCATCCAAAGCTGGAAGGAATGTTGACATAATAGCACTCGTGGGAGTAGACCAAGGACTTGTGATTGAGTTTAGAGGATGGCCATTATTGTAACCATGCTTTATGACCGTTCCTTTGCCAGTCATAAAACCTTTGTTATATGTAATGTTAATTCTAATAAAAATATGTTTTAACATCCTTGGTTCCACTCTGTCTATGTAAATGCCAAATCTAGTTAACCTTTTCAATGACAGTGGGCTAATTTTTTCTTGGGGGTTATAGGATAGGAATAGAATATAGCAACACCAGTGTTATGTTTGTGATAACAGTGAATTATTTGAAAGCATAGCAAGTCATGATAGTTCCAAAATTTTGTCTTGTAGAATAAACATGTGACCAGATTTGCATTTGTTAACGCTTACCTCTGAACCTTCACCAGCTACTAGTCATTACTCAGCCCTGCAGCTCAAGGCTTGAGGTGGAAGTAGAGAAGTCATCTGCCTTCATCTTCACCTCAGCAAATCAGAGGTAGCCTTGTATTTATTTAGAAAAATGTAGTACTTCCACTGAATGGCAAAGAAGCACTCGGCCTGACTGTCCTTAATTCCGGCTGCAGACGGGAAGTCACTTATTCAGTATTCTGCTGCTGGAATACAACGCTGCCTACTGTATGTTGCCAAAGCTACAACAGTATATTACAGCACACACTGCACCTACTGCGCCCACTTCATTCTATAATGGAAATAGTTCATTTGGGCCAGTTTAGTTCAAACAAACTATTTAAAGTGATATTAACCACTTCCCACCGCCATATAGCAGAATGACGGCCGGAAAGTGGTTGTATTATCCTTACTGGACATCATATGACATCCAGCAGGATAAGCCGCTAGCGCGCACCAGCAGGGGCACGCAGCATGGCAATCGGTGGTGCGGCGTGTCATTCTGACACACCGCATCTCCAATCCCAGTAAAGAGCCTATCACGTAGGCTCTTTTCCATGTGATGAGCTGTGTCCAATCACAGCTCATTACATGGTAACCAAGAAGTGCTATATACAAGGCACGAGTTGAGGAGAGCTGATCGGCTGCTCTCCTGACAGGGGGAGGTCTGCGCTGAAAATGATCAGTGCAGACCCATCAAGGGTGCCCAATAGAACCCACCAGGGGTTCCCACTAGAGACCACCAGGCATGCCAATCAGTGACCATTAGAAATGCCAATCTGTGCCCATCCGTGATGCCTGTCAGTGCCCCCTAATCAGTGCTGCCTATCAGTGCCCATCAGTGCCACCTATCAGTGCTGCCTCTAAGTACCCACGAGTGCTGCCTATCAATGCCCATCAGTGCTGCCTATCAGTGCCACCTATCAGTGCCGCCTATGAGTGCCCATCAGTGCTGCATATTAGTGCCACCTATCAGTGCCCATCAGTGCTGCATATAAGTGCCTCATCATCGGTGCTCATCAGTGCCTCCTCATCAGTGCCTATTAGTGCAGCCTCATCAGTGCTCATCAGTGAAGGAGAAAACTTACTTATTTACAAAGTTTTATAACAGAAACGAAGAAAAACTTTTTTTTATTTGTAGCGCAAAAAAATAAAAAACCCAGTGGTGATCAAGTACCACCAAAATAAAGCTCTATTTGTGGGAAAAAAATGATAAAAAATGTGTTTGGGTACAGTGTTGCATGACCGCGCAATTGTCATTCAAAATGCGACAGCGCTGAAAGCTGAAAATTGGCCTGGACAGGAAAGGGGTGAAAGTGCCCTGTATTGAAGTGGTTAAAGCTGGAATTCTGTCTTTCTCTGCACTCTCTCCAAGTCTATAACATCCTTTCTGTAAATGGCTGGCCAATACTGAACTGCATGTTTTTTTAGCTAATCTTGATAGACGCATCTTTTTAAACAAAACAATATCATTATTTTGCATTTTGATATAATAATGTATTGATTGTTCCCTTTATTTTATAGAAAATGTAAGTCTTTCTCTTTGCTTGTGTTGCAAGACATCTTACAGGTCAATGACAACATTTGCAGTGTGTCCCTCTGGTTGCTAGAAGCACAGGGTTCCATATGGGAACTCTCACTGTCTGTTCTTCCTTTAGAAGGTTACCTTGACTACTACTGATAAATAAGTGCGTAGGCACGCTAAATCATGACACAAGCCTTTGACTTTCCAAGCAGTCTGTATCTTTTTCAGATGTTCGCAACTTTTCCAAATCAATAAAGGCAACCAAATTTTGTACAACATTGACATTCACTTAGTATTCATTATATGCACTGCCTGACCCTGCGTTCTCTTACTGAAGTTAATGACAAAACCCAGAGTAGTTCCTGCAATATGGATTTTATTATGTCAATGTCCAGATGTTTAATAGAAATTACAGATATTACAGAGCTTTATATTCTCCAAAGAGAGCACTGGAGTACAGCGCACTCATTAAATTTCACTGTGATCTGTTTGGGGCTAACAAGCACACAAGGCCTGTGAGAGAAAGAACTGTACAAATTAGATGGAATTAAATCTTTCCTGTGTCATCTCAGTTAAAGGTGCAACCCCATCAAAATTACAATTAAAGCAGAACTCCAGGTAAGCAGGCAAATACATGTATATGTTTACAACTACCAGCCACCTTATCTGCTTCAAGCTGCTTTTGCATTCACTAGACCTATATGGGCAAGAGAAGCAGTTCGTAACGATGAACAAAGGTTCACTGATGTTTTATATGCTTTTTTGGACTGTAGTTCCTCAAGGGAGATAAGGATATACTGTACATATTAACTTTCTCTAACCTTTTCCCTGCACTCTCCATCCCCATGTCCTTCTGTTTGCCCTTCCACAATCCATCCTTACTGTTTTCTCTCCCAATCCTCCACATCCCAGCCTTGTTCCTTCTTAGTATCTCTCTTCCACATTCTGGTCTCACGATCCCCCACATGCTAATCTTGCTTACTCCTGCACCTCCCTCTCCACAATTTGACCTATGACATTAAGAAGTCTATTACCACGTCACTGCAACTCTGGGGCACCCTTTAGCTCAGAGGAAACTGCTCCTACCATGGATGGTAAGTTGGTTGTCTTTGTACCCTAGGCTAAAAATTCATAGTCATCCCCTGGTGGTTATGATGCTGATTCATTATCTGAGTAGGCTCGAGGTCAAGAAGTGATATAGGAAGCTGCAGAGCTCAATAAGGAATTGAGTGTGCCACCAGGTTTGTTCTACAGCATAGCAAAGATGTGCAAATTAAATGACCGGCTGAGATTTATCTGTGTTCTGCATTACATTTAAAGATGTTTTCAACATCTTGCCAACTTTGCCTACTCTTTTATGAGATCCCTAAACTAGCAAGATAGTAGTCTTATCTGTTAATAGAAAGTGAGGGTGCAAAGAATGCTTTAGCCTTTCTTAATGTGTATGATGCTTTTCTTGTCTCTCTGGTTACATACTGTATATAGATATGCCCATGGAGTATCTGCTGCAAAATGATTACTTCCTTTTATTGAAGTACATATTATTAAGTTGCATTAAACAAACATCTCATACAGTTTGGGGAATGCCTTTTTGTATTCCAGTATGACTGTGCCCCTGTGCACAAAAGCCAGTTCCATAAAGACGCAGTTTGACAAGTCTGGTCTACAGCAGGGTTTCTCAGCCAGAGTTCCATAGAACCTAAGGGTTCCTCCAGAGGTTGCTAGGGGTTCCTTGAGCAATGAGCAAGTCATGCCTCTCAGATAAGGTCCTACTGACCACTGATACTTTTAGTTATCTGTAAGGGGGTTATTGCTGCCAATGACCACAAGTGTAATGACCATTCTTCCCACTGACCACTGATCACATTAATGTATCATGAGTTGTAGATATAGCCATTTTTAACAGGGGTTCCCTGAGACTGAAAAGTTATTTCAAAGATTCCTCTGTGTTAAAAAGGTTAAGAAAGGCTAGTCTAGAGGGACTCAAGAGGCCTGCACAGGGCCCTGAATTCTACCCTACTGTGCACCTTTGGGATACATTGGAATGCCTATGGTGCACTACAACATTAGTACTCACAAATGATCTTTTGGCTAAATGGGCAGAAATTCCTCCAGAAACACCCCAATATCTTGTGAAAAGCCTTCCCAGAAGAGCGGAGAATGTTATAGTCACAAAGCAAGGGCCAACTCCATATTAGTGTCAATGTTTATAGGTGTGATGACCAGAGGTCAACAAACTATGGCCATATAGTGTGGCAAAAAACATATCCTAACTATACAAAATGTGAAAAAAAATTCAAGACGAAACATAACTGTACAACTCAAATAATTTATTACCACTACAGCACCACGAACAACAGACATACATTGTGTTAAAATATGGATTAATCAGTAAAAAAAAAATACAACAGAATTCATTTTACATTTATTTACTCCTACACGGTCTATACAGGTGTAATGTTGAAAAAGCCAAATATGGATCTGTAAATTTATGTCATCAGATTTTTCCATAACAATACATAAAAAAGAAACTAAAAAAATTAACATAAAAACATGGAAATTCGGATAAGAAAAACAATGGTTTGGAAACAATGCAGTTTTTATCAAATCTATGCAACTCACATTTAACTGCATCTGCCACAAGGTAATGATTTTGACATGCAATGTAAAGTTGTCTTTTGCTATCTAGGATACCACCAGTAATTATCTGCCCATTAGTAATCTGCTTCCCTTATATAATCTCTTTATTTTAAATTGACTTAATGACAGCTTGGTCTATTGCCTGGAAACTTTTTGTAAAATTCTGTTTATGTAAAAAAAAAAAAATACACAGCTTTAAAATACACCTTTATCGGTTACTTTTATTTACCACTTTTTTGTGGTGCTATAAAATATTTGTAAAATATTGCCATTTCACTGAAATTGATGGAATATTACATATACACTGCACCCTACTAGCAAACAAAAATACAAATACAATAAAATGACTTAAAAGTTGTTTTTGTTCATATTTATAATTATTTACATAGTTGTGAAGCATTCAGGTTTTTGTTCATTTGGAAAAAATACTGTAGGCTCCTTAAGCTATATGTAAAAAAAGATTATGTCTTGTAAAATCTGATGGTTAATTTGTTAAAACAAAATCTAAAAAAAAAAAAAAAAAAAAAAAAAAAAAAGATTTTGTGTGTTCAAAAATTGCAAGCATTCTGGGTAATATATCCCAAACCAAGATATGTCTTTTAAATTTGTGTTCCTTCAAATTGATGTAATTTGGGATTTATATACACTGTACGAGAAAATTGCATTGTAAACATTTTCTGGCTGTCTTGTAGCAAACCATACAGAATGCATGCATACCAACATTTTATTTCAGAGGAGCTTATAGTATGGGGACTGTGTTGGGACAGAGTGAAGTTTTGACAATGTCTTGGTTACACAGTTTGACTTTTATGGTTTTAAAGCCCCACCACTCACTATTATACTGATATGTCTGCTCCCAGTAGGGAAGTATCTATATATAGCAAAAGTTTTCATATTGGAGGGCCACTATACTGTATCTGGTCTCTTTTTCCACCAATTGGCTGACCATGCTCTAGTAAACACAAAATACCAACTTTTAGTTCCACATCTGTTACTGAATCTAAAATGTTAACTGGAAGTATTCACATACAGTATCGAAGCTGTATAGTAGGATCTCTGCCTAAAGCAGTAAAGGCTCAGGGACAATTACTTTCGAATAGGGGGCAGACAGCATAACTACTGTACATGCTGATATGTTGGGGCCCAATGAGAAGGTGAAAAGGATCTGTTAAAGGTACTTTGGGGCACCATTGGTGGTGTGTTTAATTTATCCTGGTTGCCGACTTATCGCATTTTTGAAGGAAACAGTTCCATCGCGAATCTCTAAATGCATTTGTTTCATATTACAAACACTAAATGACCGTGATAAATTCTATTCAGTTCTAGTAGTTTATTTACATACTATGCATCACCCCCAAGAGAGTGGCTCTTGTTTACAAAGCAAATATACAGGCACATGGGTAACCAGATTACTGTTTTTTACTATCAGCTATTGACAAAAATCTTCAATATACTACAGTATCTGGTTTTTATGTTTTCTTAAAATTTAGCACTGAGAAATTAGGATGTCCTTTTTCTTGTTTGGATTTTGCATTGAGTCCATAGAGATTAAAATCATGAAGCAAACCTATACACATTTAAATGAATTCACTAAGGTATTGTAGGGTCCAGATTTTATTCATTTAGGAAAGATTAAAGACAATTTAAATTCTGTAAATTTTTTTGCCATCTATGTACCATTGGGTAGATAATCCTACTTTTTTGTCTATAGACACAACAACAAGTGAACAATCTTGTCAATATTCCTTTCGCACACGTTCCTGGCAAGTATGGCTCATGAAATGGTGGGTGCTGCAACGATTACCAATTGGGTCCTGGAAAATCAAGCAAGTGTACATATTCGCCAGAACACCATGAATCGACAACTTCCGTCCAAGGGTTTCTTTTATTGAAAGAGATCACATCACAGAAATAAGTGCAATGTTTTGGAGCCACGCAGGGCCCCTTCGTCAGGCATGAGCCACATGCCTGACAAAGGGGTCCTGCGTGGCTCTGAAATGTTGCATTTATTTCTGTGACGTGATCTCTTTCAATAAAAGAAACCTTTGGATGGAAGTTGTCGATCCATGGTGTGCTGGCGAATATGTACACTAGCAAGTGCACAAGATCTTGTCACTAGAACAAGCATCCCAATTGTAAGACTTCCCCTCTATTCCCATAATTCCATATTTTGGATTGTCCCTCATTTTCAGTTCTAGAGACAATAGTCACCAGTATAAATAGAGGAGTGAATCTCTGCAGCGGGGACACACAGCAACAACACAGATATCGATGACTCCTGAAGGTCAGTGGAGTCCATTTAAAATCAAGGTATTTATTAAATTTACTTTTTTTTAAATCTGAAGTGGATTTAGAGGAGGACTTAAAACCTTTTGCCGGGGAGGGCAAACACAACCAATGTTCATGGTAAGGACAAATTTCTGTGAGCTAAAGAATGTGTACAATGCAAAGAACCAAAGTGACTTATTGGATTGGTAGGCATGATGAAAGGTGGGTATTCCTAAAAGAAACGGCTTAATATGAGACACTTTTTATATCTTTCAGCATCACTTTCCCTTACAACTCTCAGCTTTCTGTAACATCTCAGAGCTGCAAAACAAGTAGATGCTGTCAGACTTGGTGATCACAGGTCTAAATGGGAGGCATGTAGCTATAAAAATTCCAGCATGTATCACTGACTGCAGGTCAGGGCTACCAGCTCAACATATCTTATTGATTTTGGCCCAGGGGGCAAGTGCCCCTCTGCCCCCCAGCCTAGTTCTCCCCTGAGTGAACTGTAAAATCTACAACTATTAGATATCGTATGGCACATCAATAAGAGAGATGCAAATACTAAAAAATATTTGCAGTGCAAGTCATTGAACAGAATTCAACTTATACTGGCCTACTACAAAAAGAAATATCTGAGGGCTTCCAAAGAATACTTTGTAATTTGGTACATATTACACATGGGGGGAAATTTACTAAAACTGGTGCAGCTGTGCATAATTAGAAAATCTACCCCATGATGTACAGAGTTCTTTCTACGTTTCTAACAAAGGTCTACAGAACTGTTTCCAAACAAAAGTTGAGGCTACAACTCCTCTATTGTAATACTATCGGTACAGTTACATATACCTGGAACAAACATAGCATAGCTATACAGCATCATAGTAAAGGTCTGTTGATTAGACCGGTACATATTAAATATTTCACTAGTTTACTAAATGAAATTTACAATAACAAACAAATGCCTCATACAATCAGAGATTTTTGCATTAACATATGTTTTTTTTTTATGTAGACTGTAACGTATGGTGATTACTGATTTAGTTTATTTTTTTTATTATGTACAGAAAAATTACAGATGTGCTTTTTATACTAGAAAGGCAATATATACACCAAACATATCACTTAAATAGACAAAGACCTCCCAACAGGCCTGTATAAAGTCAAGGTTGGCGACTGCCTTGATATGCTCGAACTGCGCTGCTTAATCTCAAGGCATGGCCTAAATTAAATTTTCCATGGCCTCCTATAACCCATGTCCCACCTGCTTAAAAATACCTGAAAGGCTAACTCCTCTGATTTTATATAAGCGCAAAAGCGCATTTATTTGTAAATAATATGTATTAATTATATTATATAAGCTCTTGTACTGTTGGCCAGGCTTTGTTGTTGGAGGAACCATAGACACGTAAGGTCCTCTAACAATTAAAGTTGCATTGCATTTAAAGAATGCACCTATATCTACAAAATGCTCTGACATATCTCAGGCATCATTGTGTTCTGATATGTATACATGATTCCCAAATGCAAGTAGATGTTTTATTAGGTTTCCCACTAACACAGGCAACTTCTACATTTGGACATGTATCATTGAGAGCAACAAAATTTTCAAGAACCCATTCCAAAGGCTCAATATAGGTAATTAATACTATTTAAGGAGTTTAAGCTTATGTAAACACTTTTTTTTTGCATTCTCACCTGGTGATAATGCCAGCAACACACTTCCTGTGCAAGGGTGGCAATGCTAATTCATCTTACTGCATCTATAAAGACGCAGAATTGTCCCCCCAGGATGTACCCCTGATTTGGACTTCAAATACCTTCCCCTCTTCTTCATAATAGAGAGAAGACTGTTGCTGAAGTCCTAGGAGATAGCTGGGAATAACTGATATGAGTGCAGCAAAGGCTGAGAGCACAGGAAGTTATAAGCTGGCAAGATTTCTGGCATAGGTATTTTTTGCACTTTCCAAACAGATTTAACAAAACACTTTCAAATGAATATTTAACAGATAAAAATGGTTCAAATGAGAAGTGCATACTTAGATTTTACATACCCTTTAATGATTTCATTTTTCCTGCTTAATAAACATTATCAAAAAAATACATTTGAGGTGTAAAGACTGTTTATGTAGGGACAAAAGGGCAGTGGTCAAAAGGATGCAGATTTTTATTTTTTTCAAGAAAAGGTAAGGTGGGCCTTGACAAAAACAACAAGACTTTTGGAGGAAGTATGTAAATGTTGCCCATTCTTGAGGCAGTTCAGATTGGTCAAGTGCCAGAAAGAAAGATTAACAAAAATGAAATAAAAAAGTTCCCCTTAAATGTCCATGTACCTTAGTTGTGCAGTATCAATGTGATCTCAAAAACAAAAATGTGTATTCATTTCTTAACACATGCAGAGGTGTTTAACTTAGAGTAAACAAATGTTTCCAATGAAAATGTATTTGCCATGAAAAGTACGAACCTTGCTTTGTTGCTAACCATCTTGAGATGCCTCAAGTTGATAGGGTAGCTGAAACTATACATGTCTTCATAAAAGCATAATAAGGACTGAACCAATGCGTATGAACATATAACATACCCCATCATGAGCCATCTTTCTTACTAGTTCTCAGTAACTGTTTATAAATAGCTTGCCCCAAAGTGTACTGATAGCCATTTTTTTTATTTCAGCATAGATGAGAGCTCAAGTCTTCAAGAATGCAGCTCACAGTTGTAGTCCATCAAACAGCTTCATCAACTGCATATAGGCAACAAGTATTGTTAAATTTGAAGAGCACCCAAAACGAGTAACTTTGTAATGGTTAAGCACCAGTGGTTTCAGTCTTCTCCTGTGTTTGTTTCTATAATAACTGCAGACCAGACAAGAAATCCAGCCCCATCCATATGGATTTTCAATGCACCTATAATGCTTTACCTGTGGTTATAAATATAGGACCTTGCAGGCAAAACAACTGTTCTGCGGGTGGCCAAAATGAGTCTATAGCTCAGGGCCAGAGTCAGAATCTCAGAGGAGGACCTCCCCACCAGTGGTCCCCAATGTTTAAAGAAACCAGTGGGAGAGAGAACACCACCACTGTCTATCCTAAACAGCTTTGTTAGAGCTACACTTAAAATGGTGCACTAATCTCAAAAGAATATCTGTAAGCTAATAACATTTAATATCATCAATCATTTGATTTGAGCTATTTGTTTGGTCTTTGTTTCAGCGCATAATTCATGGCAAAATAATAAATAAGATCAACAGCAAAATAATGGTGTTCTAAGCGGTTGGTGGACTGACTACTAGGCAGGTCAAGTAAGAGCAGATGCAATAACTGCACTTAAAGGGATATTCCTGTTTTCATTTTCTTTCACATAAGGACACTAATAAATTCTTCCAGTGTTTATTTTTTTTAAATAAATGTCTCTCTCTGTTATTCGCCATTGCTCAGAAAAATTGAGACATTCTTTTCTGTAATTGTGTCTTCACTGTGAGGCTTTTTCCCTCTTTGTTCTGTGCTGATGTCATTTGCACGCAATAGAATATCGAAAGTAAAGCCGGATGAAACAGACGTGGAAGAAGACCAACATATTTCACACTATAGCTGTGCATACAACAAAGTACCAGAGAAGGAGAATGATTTTAACGAGAAACAAGTTAATTTTTGTGAAGAGACAAGGGCTCATTCTGCCAGTCACTGAGATCAAATTTTTTTGTTGGCCCAAATCTCCCACTATAACACAGGAACATTAACCAGCAAGGGAGAGGGGGCAATGCTCCTCTCCGAGGATCTATAATTGAGTCACTACAAAACCCTTAATGAAACCTTCAATGTTTTGAATTTTCTGCCAGTTATAAAAAAATTCAAAAAATTCACACTAGTACCGTTTTTTTCCCCTTTTTTACATTATAACACTGATTGAACAAGCCCTATTTGTACATTTTTTTTTAATGTTTTTGATTTTTCCCCCATTAAAACACATGCTGTATTGTCAGGTCTAGCTACATTTACACGATTTTACAATCATATTTGAGAGGTGTTCGATTTTCGCTGTTTTCCCAACAAAGTACAATATGGTTAAAGATTCTAAGTCTTGAGATACGCAGCATGGAGAAGCAGAGGCTTCTGGGTTAATAGTGTTGTACAGACCGAGAACCTATAGGAGAAAAAAATGAGAATTGTTAAAGTGGAATTTAAAAAAACAAACCACATGAACTGTAACGTATTTTTTTTCATTTTGGATAGAGTGGGGAAGAATGAAAACACCTGGCAAGCAGGGATAAGCTGGGTTCGTTCTGCAGAACCCGTGGGAAGCTGTCACATGATCACACCCTAGCTGGCCAATCAGCTGTGCCTGAAATGGCCACATGAACATATTGGGTCAATGACATTGACCTAATATGGCTGTGTGGCCATAATTTGTCACAATAATGTCACAAGCATTGCCACCCCCCCTTCCTTCTTTTGCTTACATGCAGCTGCTGGGGAAGGGGGTGCCCTAAGCACAGCTGATGGGACAAGATCACGTGACAGCGTACCAAGGGTTCTGTTGAACTTACAGGGGGACCAAACCAAGCTCATCCCTGATGCCAGTTTATTTTTGCCCTACCATAACATGGCGGTACAGTCTTTTCACTCTGAAGCCTTAGAAACTAAAGTTTCCTAGACTTGTATTAACAAAAGGTAAGAAACAGTAGTCTTTAAAGCGTATCTAAATAAACAAAAATGTAATGTTTTGCAGCCTACCAGTTCTTAGATGTAGCTGCATTAGTTTTCCTTATTCAGGCTTTTTTCCTTTTATTTTCACCTGGCGATCCTGCCTGCACTAAGGTGACAATGTTCATTCACTGTACTGTATCTATGGAAAGGCAGCACTGTTACCCAGGAACAGTAAATGTTTGAAGACTACATATAGTGCATCCGTAAAGTATTTACAACGCTTCACTTTTTCCGCATTTTGTTATGTTACAGCCTTATTCCAAAATGGATTCAATTAATTTTTTTCCTCAAAATTCTACAAAAAATACCGCATAATGATGACATGAAAGAAGTTTGAAATCTTTGCAAATTTATTAAAAATAAAAAAACGATAAAACATCCCATGTACATAAGTATTCACAACCTTTGCTCAATACTTTGTTGAAGCACCTTTGGCACCAATTACAGAGTATGATTCTACAAGCTTGGAACACCTATTTTTGGGCAGTTTCTCCAAGCTCCATCAAGTTGGATGGGGAGCGTCAGTGCACAGCCATTTCCATATCTCTCTAGAGATGTTCAATCGGGTTCAGGTCTTGGCTCTGGTTGGGCCACTCAAGGACATTCATAGAGTTGTCCCGTAGCCACTCCTTTGTTATCTTGGCTGTCTTTCCCTTCATCGTGACTAGTCTCCCAGTTCCTGCCGCTGAAAAACATCCCCACAGCATGATGCTGCCACCACCATGCTTCACTGTAGGTATGGTATTGGCCAGGTGATGAGCGGTGCCTGGTTTCCTCCAGACATGACGCTTGCCATTCAGGCCAAAGAGTTCAATCTTTGTTCCATCAGACCAGAGAATTTTGTTTCTCATGGTCTGAGAGTGCTTCAGATGCCTTTTGGCAAACTCTGGGCGGGCTGTCATGTACCTTTTACTGAAGAGTGGCTTCCGTCTGGCCTGATGGAGTGCTGCAGAGATGGTTGTTCTTCTGGAAGGTTCTCCTCTTTCCACAGAGAAACACTGCAGCTCTGTCAAGAGTGACCATTGGGTTCTTGGTCACCACCCCGACTAAGGCCCTTCAGCCCCGATCGCTCAATTTGGCCGGGCAGTTCACTCTAGGAAGAGTCCTGGTGGTTCCAAACTTCTTCCATTTATGGAGGCCACTGTGCTCATTGGGACCTTCAATGCTGCAGAAATGTTTCTGTACCCTTCCCCAGATCTGTGCCTTGATACAATCCTGTCTTGAAGGTCTACAGACAATTCCATAGACTCCATTGGTTTGGTTTGTGCTCAGACATGCACTGTTAACTGTGGGCCATTATATAGACAGGTGTGTGCCTTTCCAAATCATGTCCAATCAACTCAATTTACCACAGGTGGACTCCAATCAAGTTGTAGAAACATCTCAAGATTGATCAGTGGAAACAGGATGCACCTGAGCTCAATTTTGAGTGGCATGGCAAAGATTGTGAATACTTATGTACATGGGATTTTTTTGTTTTTTATTTTCAATAAATTTGCAAAGATTTCAAACAAACTTCTTTTACGTTGTCATTAGGAGGTATTTGTTTTGAGGAAAATAATGAATTTAATCAATTTTGTAATAAGGCTGTAACATAACAAAATGTGGAAATTCCAAACATCAAGCATGCGGTGACATACAACATGTATGACGATCCGAGAAAAATGAAGTTCAATAGCCAGTGGGGCTCTTCTGCTTGATTCCGAACATGCGTGGAACTTTGTGCGTCGGAATTGTTTACACACGATCGGAATTTACGACTACGGATTTTTTTGTCGGAAAATTTGAGATTGAGATCTCAAATTTTGTGTGACGGAAATTCAGATGGAAAATGTCCGATGGAGCCTACAAACGGTCGGAATTTCCGACAACAAGCTGCCATCGAACATTTTCCGTTGGAAAATCTGACCGTGTGTACGGGGCATTACACTTCCTCCTCTCCTAGTCCACAACGAGAGCTAGAAACAATTCTCATACAATCAGTTAATGGTAAGTTTTTAGCCCACAAAATGTGTGGCATGATCTCTGGGTATTTTTTTGCCCTTATCAAACAGATATAACAAAACACTTTCAATGCTATATTTAACTGATGAAAAGGGAGTAAACAACAGAAGTTTTTTGTAAAGCTGGCCATTAATGGATCAAATCTCGTCTGGTTCAGCAGGAAAACCTTTGATCGACTTCAGTACAACCAGCTTGTTGGATATTTTGCATGCAATTACTTCTGGCGGCTATAGCTGCCAGCAGTAATTGTTGTGTTCTGCCGACAGGGAAGGCTCCCCACTGGCAGAATACAATAGCGCTGCGGGAGGGATACCTCCATCAACACTGGCTGTTTTGATGAGAGAATCAAGCAGCTTTCTTTCTTGCAACCTGCGGTTGCAGGAAAGAAAATCACATACTCTATGGCCTGCCTTAGGTTTTACATACACTTTAAAGTGGAGCATTTCCTTTAACTTCCTGTCTCTGTGCCACCTGTCATTAGAAAAGGAAGTAAGGAGAAATCTGCCCAATAGGAACAAAGACAGGAATTAAAACCCGATAGATGTTCTAGCATTTCCATGTCCTATCCTAAGCAAAAAAAATATAAGGCAGGCTTTCCGTTTTAAAATTTAAGGATAGTATATTTTCAAGGTAGAATTTCTCAGTATTACATAAATGAATAAAATAAGCAATAAAAACATGAATACCTTATAGCTAAGGCATACATACAAGTAAAAAGGAGTTGTATTGGTAAAGAACAATATTTGAGTGAGATGGAATTTGATAAGCTATTTATAAAACAAATGTTATTTCGGCTGCTGCGTGTAGTGAATAGGTGACCCCGTGGCGGTGCTTATGGATTAATAAGGATATTATTAATAGGTTAGTAAAACACAAAGTGACCTTTTCCTACTGATTCAATTGACTATTTAAGACTGGAACAGAAGTTCTGTTCATCCCGGCCACAGTGGCTATATTATACAGTGCTTGCACAAGCATCTCATGCACAGTAAATGCCCAACAGATATTTCTGACGGGTTTGTATCTGGAGAAACTGTTACTTCTGCTCAGCAATTACTCACTTTTCTGTAAAGCTGTCCTTGCAAATAAGAAAGCCCTGCATGTAACTAGTTAAAGTATATGTAATCCCAGAATCTGCTTTTTAGTATATAATTTTCTTAGGGAGATAATTTTTTTGCAACATTTCCTACATGGAGATCCTGCCAGTAAAATCACTTCCTGTTACAGGCTGACAGCACTAAGCCACTGCCTCTTAAGCACTTGACCTCCGGGAGATTTACCCCCCCCCCCTTCGTGACCAGGCCATTTTTTGCGATACGTAACCAAGTGTAGCGCTAAAAAATGAGAAAGAGAATATTGCTATACCACATATAATAGCAAAATGAATTGTGAAAAGATAGTGTTTTGTATAATTTGTGAACATTCATACATATAGAACACTTATGTTATAAAGCCTTAGGGTCACCAAAAGTGATAACAGGATGTAAAAATGGCAATAAAGTCCAAAACTGAAAGTGCAGGTACGATGAACATAAATTTTGCAATGGTGATAAATTCCAAAACATATACTCGTGAGAGATTTCTGTATGTAATCCAACATGTGCTGACAAACACTTGTGCGAAACCGCCACCTAGGATGACTGGAGGCTTACCAGAAAGTTGGGACCCACCTAGCATACGCTATATGGGTCAAACAGGCTTGGATTGCTCACTGGCAATGAAGGTAGGGAACCAAGGGCTGGTGAATGGTGAAGTTGTAACGTTGCTATCCCAAAGAGGTCTTCTTCATATGGAAGCTCGGACACCAACAGACGAAGTCTTGTATGACGAAACGCGTTGGAAGGACTCCACTGCCGCCATTTTACTTGCAAGCGCTTTTTATTCTGAAATGTGGGTAATGTCCGTTGGTGGGTCCCAACTTTCTGGTAACTTTCTGGTAAGCCTCCAGTCATCCTAGGTGGCGGTTTCGCACAAGTGTTTGTCAGCACATGTTGGATTACATACAGAAATCTCTCACGAGTATATGTTTTGGAATTTATCACCATTGCAAAATTTATGTTCATCGTACCTGCACATTCAGTTTTGGACTTTATTGCCATTTTTACATCCTGTTATCACTTTTGGTGACCCTAAGGCTTTATAACATAAGTGTTCTATATGTATGAATGTTCACAAAGTATACAAAACACTATCTTTTCACAATTCATTTTGCTATTATATGTGGTATAGCAATATTCTCTTTCTCATTTTTTAGCGCTACACTTGGTTACATATGATTTATTACAAATTTTCTATTTGTTGTGTTAGCTGCTACATCTATGACTTTTTTGGAGTAAGCGCATGGTTTATAGGTTTTTTATGCACATTTTTTGCGATACGGCACTGCATTACTTTAACTGACAGTTATGCAATGCTGTACCCAAACAAAATTTATGTCCATTTTTCCCCACAAATAGAACTTTCTTTTCTTGGTACTTGATCACCTCTGCAGTTTTTACAATATTTTTTACTTTCTGCTATAAAACCTATCCAATAAAATAATTGAAAAAATCTAATTTCTTCATCAGTTTAGGTTAATATGTATTCTGCTACATGTTGTTGGTAAAAAAAATCTGAAAAGGCGTATGTTGATTGGTTTGCGCAAAAATTATAGAATTTACAAACTATGGGATATTTGTTTTTTTTTAATTTATAAAATATATGCACTGTCACTGTACTAATGACACTGGGTGGGAAGGGGGTAAACATCCAGGGCGGTTAAAGGGTTAACTGTGTGCCTAGCTAGTGTTTCTGTGTACTGTGGGAGGTACTTTTACTGGGGGAAGGCATGGATCCATGTTCCTGCTTTGTAGGGACACAGGATCCATGCCTTCCCTACTGACAAAACGGCAATCTGCCTTGTATACATAGACAGACTGCAGTTCTGCCTGTGTAACCAATGATCGATATCCGCTGATTGGCTTCTGCTGTGTATAATCACAGCGGGAGCGAGGCACTGGCGGCAAGCACGCGCGACCCCTACCCGGAAGAGCCGGACCACATATATAAATATATATATATATATATATATATATATATATATATATATATATACACGTCATCTGGCGCACAGCTGCTGTCCTGTAGCAGTAAAACTGCTATGGGGCGGACAGCAAGTGGTTAACTAGTAGTAGTGTTGCTAACCTGCTGTGTGCACTCCTTTAGTTGGCCACTGGGTTATCTGTCAGATCAGTAGCCCGATGGCCAACTGTCAGCTGGCTGATGGTGCTGCTCCTAACTGTGGCTTTATTAATGGCTGTATGGCATTTTCCAGGAGGGTTCCTGGAAAGTGACAATAGTGAACCATGCCTGTGCAATGTATGCAAACTGCCCCTTGTCTGCATCCAAAACTTGTTTGACAGGGTGACAACAGAGAAGCACAGTTTGGGAGACAGGGACAGAGCGCTGGAAGTGTTCGAACAAGGGCCCCAATGGCAGGATCACCAGGTACTATTTAATTAAACCTACAGATTTAAAAATATTTAATAATGATTTTTGAAATTACATTAACATGTTAAAGCTTGGGATTTCAATGGTAGGGTTAGCATAATTTGGCACTGCATGTCATACTGCTGTTCATGATTTACTGATTTACAAAGAATCCCTGAGCCTGGATGCTCCGTGTGTGCACCATTTTTATTGGATTGTCCAGTTTTAGAGAAGCAAAACTAGAACCAGGCGCAGACCCCGGGCTGAAAGTGGAAGTAAACTTCCATCGATTATTTGTACCTATAGGTAAACCTATAATAAGGCTTACCTATAGGTACTGTAAATATCTCCTAAACTTGCACTGTTAAGGAAATATTTAGTGTACATGTAGCCAATGACGTCATTGGCGCATGCGCTCTGATGGAATGGCCACCTGTGCCATTTCTTCAGAGCCCTGTGCCGTGACCAGTGGCTCACACGCGCATGCACAGGAGTGACGTCATGCGGCTCCGGCCAGTCACACAGTCGGAGTTCGTGGACCCAGAAGGAAGGTTGTGAAGATGGATGCGGCCTCCAGCGGTGACAACGCATCAGTGGAGGGCTTTGCTTGCAGGTAAGTTTCACATAATGCGCTAGTATGCGATGCATACTAGCACATCATGCCTTTACTTTGCAGGTCAGAAAAAAAGGCAGTGGTTTACTTCCTTTGAAGGCGAGTTGGTCTCCCTTGAGGTAGCAGATCTTCTTATGTACACACACCCTGAATGGTCGAAGTCCTCAGCAGTATAAAATGTAAAGAGTCTTATAGTGGTTCTAATAAATAATATATACAATGGCAAGAAAAAGTAAGTTGGAATTTACTGGTTTCCTGCAGCAATTTGCCATAAAAAGTGATCTGATCCTCATCTAGGTCACAATAATAGATAAACACAATGAGGTTAAGCTGATAACACACAACCAATTTACCAGAATCTAATGAGGATCAGATCCCATTTTATGGCAAACTACTGAAGAAAACCAGTCAATGCCAAGGGGTCCACATACTTATTCTTGCCAGTGTATATCTTTCCGTTCCACTGATGGTAAGGTCAGCCCACCTATTATGTCAGTGACAATGAGGTCTAACCTTGTTGAGGTTTATTTTACATATTGGGTAACAACTCAAAAATAGCCTTGTAGCCTCAGCAGTGATTCTCCAAGTTGAGCTGGACTAGAGCAAGTAAATGTAGCAGAAGTCTGCAAAAAAGCCATTCCATTAGACTTTACCTATACCTTAAACAACAGAATTGGGTGGACTAAACCTGTAAAGTGAAATGTTTTAATCATAAAAACTCTGCTATTACTTCTGTTACTCACAAAACCCTCCCATTTATGACCTTGATGTTATTTTACTGCAGTGGGCTTGACTTAAAGTGGAATTTTTGTCAGAAAATAAAGTCCTGCTAGATCACTTCAGGCTGGCCCCTTTTGCAGGTATAGCTACATGTCAAACATTAAAAATAAGTGCCTAAATTGTTTAAAATCCAGTAATACACTGTCTCACCCTGCTCTGCACTTGCTCAGTTGCTCTCCATTTTTAGGCACTGCTGAATTTGTAGGGGCCGATCTACTGAAAGCATTAAAGTGGAATTAAACCCTCTTATCCTTTACAGCCAAGGAAGCTGCTTCTGTTTCATCTGCAATTGCCATGGTGCTGTGACCGGTTATGACAGCCATTTGATGGTTTGACAATTTGGTTGAGGACACAAGCAAATGTTAGCAATCCCAGCATTCCAGGAATGTAACTTTTTTTAAACTGTTAAATCGATGGGTTTGTTTCTGTATTTTATGATTTACTTCTGCTCAGGGGCTCTGGGCTTCAGTAAAATGGCAGCCTCCAGCAAGAAGAAACAGGAACAATGCTAGAGGAAATTTACAGCACACACTAATTTTGGTAGCATAATTATTAATGTGGAATGTATACTGCTTGCTAAAGAACATTATTTTTTATCAAGTTATGGCTAAAGTTCCTCTTTAACTGAATCTGGAGTCAGATCCCACCTACCAGAGTTAAGCTTTCCTCATTGCCCAGTGAGAGGACATCAGTGGTCAATGAATGTGCTCACATTGGAAAGTGAAATCTCATGTGGGATGATGCACTTGTCTTGTGATGCTAGCTGAAAAGTCTATGGAATTATGTTAGGCCTGAAAGGCCTATGAATTAATGTTAAAGTGATTGTAAAGTCTGTTTTTTTTTAAGTTAAAAATAAAAAACATGTTATACTTACCTGCTCTGTGCAGTGGTTTTGCACAGAGCAGCCCAGATCCTCCTCTTCTCAGGTCCCTCTTCTATGAACCTGGCCCCTCCCTCCTGTTGAGTTCCCGCACAGCAAGCAGCTTATTATGGGGGCACCCAAGCCGAGCCACAGCTCCCTGTGTCCATTCAGACATGGAGCCATGGCCCGGCCCCACCCCCTTCCTCTCCTCATTGGTTGACAGACTTTGATCAACAGCAGCGGGAGCCAATGGTGCAGTGCTGCTGTCTCAGCAGATGAGGAGGGAGAGCAACCAAGATACTCCTGCAACATTGCTGGATTCAGAGAGACCTCATGTAAATATTAGGGGGGCTGCTGCACACAGAAGGCTTTTTATTTTAATGCATAGAATGCATTAAAATAAAAAAACCTTCTGACTTTACAACCACTTTAAGAATGAACTTCCCTTTCAACGGAGTTCATGTGATCAATGTCTCATTAGGCCATGCGATGTATCCCTCATCAAAGAGGGATACATAAGAAAGTATTTAAGCTGCTCTTTCATCATAAATAAAGCAGAGAAGGAACGTTAGGATGAGGGTTCAGGTACACTTTAGTTGCTGGTATACTTAATTTAACACAGTATTTGACAAAGATGGAAATGTTAATAATAAGTCATAAACCATCTTGAAATATTAATAGTCCATCTTACACCGTCTTGAATGTTTAGTAATTAAGTCATACACTCTCTTGAAATGCTAATAATCAAGTTATACACTATCTTGAGAAAGATTAATATCTTCTGAGAAGGAAACATTTGGACTCACCCTTGTGTGCTGGGTGTCGGAGCTCCAGAGATAAGGGCAGGCTCCAGCACAGAAGTTAGCATTGTACCCTTTGGGTTCGTGAATCCATTTCCAGCCAAGATCCCTCTTAAAGTCAATAAACAATGGACGCAGACAGCAATTGTCTTGAACATTCCTGTCAAAAAGAGCATTAAAAGTTTCAATAAGTGCATTTATATATATATATATATATATATATATATATATATATATATATATATATATATATATTAACACAGTATCTCACAAAAGTGAGTACACCCCTCACATTTTTGTAAGTATTTTATTATATCTTTTCATGTGACAACACTGAAGAAATAACACTTTACTACAATGTAAAGTAGTGAGTGTACAGCTTGTATAACAGTGTAAATTTGCTGTCCCCTCAAAATAACTCAACACACAGCCATCGATGTTTAAACCGCTGGCAACAAAAGTCAGTACACCCCTAAGTAAAAATGTCCAAATTGGGCCCAATTAGCTATTTTCCCTCCCCAGTGTCATGTGACTTGTTAGGCCCCTTTCACACGTGCGGATCCGTGTTGATCCGACCCGTGAACGTCCGCTTGCTCAGCGGGGATCACTCCGTTGATCCCCGCTGAGCCGGCGGATGACAGGGCGGTCCCTGCACACATAAAGATGGTCTAGGCTATATAAAGATTGCCAAGACCCTGAAACTGAGCTGCAGCATGGTGGCCAAGACCATACAGCGGTTTAACATGACAGGTTCCACTCAGAAAAGGCCTTGCCATGGTCAACCAAAGAAGTTGAGTGCACATGCTCAGCGTCATATGCAGAGGTTGTCTTTGGGAAATAAACGTATGAGTTCTGCCAGCATTGCTGCAGAGGTTGAAGGGGTGGGAGGTCAGCCTATCAGTGCTCAGACCATAAGCCGCACACTGCATCAAATTGGTCTGCATGGCTGTCATCCCAGAAGGAAGCCTCTTCTAAAGATGATGCACAAGGAAAACCTGCAAACAGATTGCTGAAGACAAGCAGACTAAGGACGTGGATTACTGGAACCAAGCCATTGTGGTCTGATGAGACCAAGATAAACTTAAATGGTTCAGATGGTGTCAAGCGTGTGTGGCAGCAACCAGGTGAGGAGTACAAAGACAAGTGTGTCTTGCCTACAGTCAAGCATGGTGGTGGGAGTGTCATGGTCTGGGGCTGCATAAGTGCTGCCGGCACTGGGGAGCTACAGTTCACTGAGGAAACCATGAATGCCAACATGTACTGTGACATACTGAAGTAGATTCTGATCCCCTTCCTTCAGAGACTGGGCCACAGGGAAGTATTCCAACATGATAACGACCCCAAACAGACGACCACTGCCTTGCTAAAGAAGCTGAGGGTAAAGGTGATGGACTGGCCAAGCATGTCTCCAGACTTAAACCCTATTGAGCATCTGTGGGGCATTGTCAAATGAAAGGTGGAGGAGCGCAAGGTCTCTAACATCCACCAGTTCCGTGATGTCGTCATGGAGGAGTGAAAGAGAACTCCAGTGGCAACCTGTGAAGCTCTGGTGAACTCCATGCCCAAGAGGGTTAAGGCAGTGCTGGAAAATAATGGTGGCCACAAAATATTGACACTTTGGACCCAATTTGGACATTTTCACTTAGGGGTGTACTCACTTTTGTTGCCAGCTGTTTAGACATTAATGCCTGTGTTGAGTTATTTTGAGGGGACAGCAAATTTACACTGTTATACAAGCTGTATACTTACTACTTTACATTGTAGCAAAGTGTCATTTCTGCAGTGTTGTCACATGAAAAGATACTGTATACAGGCGATCCCCTAGTTACAAACTTCCAACTTACAAAGGACTTCTACTTACACACGGAGGGAGACAACAGGAAGTGAGAGGAAATCTACCCCTAGGAAGGGATATTCACTCCTGTAAGTTATTATGTTAGTTATGGGAAAATGTACCTCCACTGATGCTTTATCACCAAGGCTTGTTTCCACAACAAACCAAAATTTTCAAAAGCCAATTGTCATTGGGAGAGAAAGTGAGGTGAAATCTTCTGAACAGGGGCACAGACAGCAAAACAAACATTACATGGGGTGTTAACCCTTACCTATGCTATCCAAAAAGCTTAAAAAAGTTTTTTTGGCTGGACTTAAACTTATACTTAAAAAATGTACCTGTTCCGACTTATAAACAAATTCAACTTAAGAACAAACCTATAGACCCTATCTTGTTTGTAACACGGGGACTTTATTTGCAAAAATGTGAGGGGTGTACTCACTTTTGTGAGATACTGTATATACAAACTATGGTCAGTCTCTGGTGCTGAGAGAGATATGCAGGCTGCCACAGGGTTACCTCTACTCCTAAAAATCCGACTTGCCTGGCTGTCGTTCTGAGTTTGTGTACATATTTTTTCCATTTCGCCGACTGTGTTAAAGGCAGCCAGTCAGCCAACTAGTAGTTTCAGAAGGAGATCATCAAAGGAAGCCTTCATGTCTCTCAGCTTTGGTTAAAATACTAAAATCTTAAATGCCAAAACTTGGAATGGTTAGAACCCCTGTCAGTTTCTTTTCTGCTCTCTGTGTCCCATTAAATTAACTGCCAGACTACTCACTGATTAAGTAACCACCTTCCAGATTGCAGTCACAGAACAACACTAAGCCCTGGCGAAGGGGGATTGATGTCCACTCTTGATAATACCCTTCTGTTCTGACATGTAAAGGTTTATAGCTGGGCAAATCCCTACTGCTTGGGGCTCTCATCCTTTAACTCTATAAAAGATGCATTTCCCGTTGGGGTCCCACTGGGCAATAGAGAGCTGCCATGTTCAAGCAATCATTTGAATTTTTCAGAACTTATTCCAAGCTTGGAGTGCAGCGCTTCCCCATCTAAATTTCATTTTAATATTGAGTCTGTGTTAATATGGCCCAGAGAACTCATTAATCTGTAGGGCTACATTATTTACTCACCTAAAACAATAAGCAGCATCTAAAGCCCGTTTCTTCCGCCGGTTCGGCTGCTGCGGCTCTTGCCTGTACGATGGCAGCAGCATTAGTAATAGATGAGGGGTCTGGCTGTTATGCTTTTTCTGACCAGGCTTCAAATTTTTGTGGTCAACGATGGGGTATAAGAAGGGGTCATCCATACCTTTTAAAAGATGTTCAGAAAATGATAGATTAAATCTCTGTGTGTGTAAGCTGTAAGGTTTTAGTATAACCTGTTAAAAAATTCAAAAAGGTTCCATGTAAAAACTGAGTAATAACACTTACCTGTCCCTTACCAATACCTGTACCTCTGGTCTTCCCTTTCATGTAGCGCTAAGTTGGCTGAGGAATTTTCATCATCTGACACTTCTGGATGTGTCAGATGCCTAAGTCTCCCTCTGTACCCCATGATTTCACCCACCAGTCACTACATAACCACAGCTCTGCATAGACACAGTAGTAATGTAGCAGCCTACAGGTGGAACCACAGCACATAGCAAATATGACACTCAGAAAGATCATATGCTAATTCATCAGCCTGTGATACTCTACAAGACCGAGAGGATCACGGGCATGGGACACAGAGCAGGTAAGGATTATCATGCTTCTTTCACAGGGTGGGTTTGTCTAAATGTTTTTCTCTTTTTTTTTAAATCTACAAAGTACAGCAATCAATAGCAATAAACCACAATTCGTGTTTTTTATTCTGACTACAGTGATCTATCACAGCAGGTCTGATTATTTCTTATGGGTTGCAGTGATTATGAATCTGTATGAACAGCTGCTCACCTAGCGGAGTCAGTCTAGCCATAAAATTTTTTTTTTGTCATAGGTGGAGTCTGGTGGGCCAATGCACATGCTGGTTTGTCTTGATTTGAAATTTCAATCAATGCAATCATCTTTCCCAATTCTCTCCTATGAACTATAGTACACTTCCACCTAATTTGTGGAGATGAGGAGAGCAGTGAGTGAGAGTAGTCACCCTAGGACAGGAAGTATGTTACTGACATGATCACCAGGTGAAAATATTAAGAAGACCTGAACAATGAAAATTATTACAACCACCACATCTAGGGGCAGGAAGATACAATATATTAAGTTCTTTGTTACGGGGTGTAGATATGCTTAAAAAAACCTTCCCAATTCCTAGCTTTGTCCTCACCTCCATAAGATCTTCCCACTCCTCCTGTTGTATCCATAACATAATTAAAAATAAATTCAACAAGGAGATTGGGACCCCGTATAATAGCTACAGCAGATGTTCAGACCAAAGAGTCTGCACCACCAGAACCCCCAACACACAGAAGAAAACATTGAAATTGAACTTTTGTGTGAAGTGCTCAGTTGGCAGAAATATGAACAACCCATATCAACTTGATCCTTTATTAATGAATCAAATTAACAGCAAGTGTATTTTTATAAAAGAAAGAATGGAACTATTAATGTACCTGCAAATCTGGTTTCCAGCTCTTCACTTTTGTTTGGGATGATGTAGTTATTTGAAGGTACAAAGGTGCAACAAGGACAATGTAAACTTATTTTAAATCCAAGATTCCTATCTGTAAGAGAAAAGATGAGACTTACCAATAATCATAGATAGATAGATAGATAGATAGATAGATAGATAGATAGATAGATAGATAGATAGATAGATAGATAGATAAATAAATAGATATGGTATAAACATAGAATGTCTTCTAAATAAATTGGACTTACCTCTGTGGCGAAGCCATTCCTTGATGGCCTCTGTGACGTCAAACGACAACCACTCGCCCTCTGCTCTCGTCTTTACAACTTTACTGTCTATGTAGCGCTGCATTGGTGATGTTAAGTCTTTGGATTTAAGGATCTGTATCCAAAAAAAATTCAGCGAAGACAAAACCATAATTAAACAACAACAAAGTCTTTTTTTCATAAAAACGAAGACTAAGATAAAAAGATAGTAAATTGCACAACCTAGTGAGGTCAACATTAACAAGCATCCCACTGTTGGAGATTTGGTAAACAACTGTGCTAAACATCTGGCTGTATTTAGAAGCTCCTTGATTAGTAGCACCGTCTTGCTCTTACTCTTTCTCAGTTCAAGTCTACCAGTCAGGTCTGACTAACTAGAAACAAATAGTTTCTGTGTGGTTAAGATTTTAGGTAGCTGATGGTCAGACAAGCTGACTAATTGCAGTGACATACATGGCTCCACCTGGAAGAAAAATCTAGAATTCATTATATATTAAATTTTAAAGGAAAATATCTTAGGACAGGGGTCTCCAACCTTTTGACCTTCCTGGGCCACATTGGAAATAGAAGAAATTGTCTTGGCCCACACATAAAATACACTAACAATAAGATAGCTGATGAGCAGAAAAAGTCGGGCAGATCACAAGTTAACGATCACCGATATAGATAATGTACCTATCTGAGTCATAAAACTTCATTTTTTAAAATTATAAAAGTAAAAGAGGGCAACATAAAACTAGTGTGATATTTGACACTGTTTTTGCTAAACTAACTGCTTATCAGACATGTTTGTTCTAATTTTGCCCTTTGTATGCTTCTTTCCTTGAAAATAGTTGCTCAGGTGCTGCTGAGAACTGATGACATGAATAAGGCGTGAATGTGAAGAGTGGGATATTTTTCTATGGGAAGAGAAAGCTTATAAAACTCCAATAAAGAGCCCCTGTCAAATTTTTCTTTGGCTGCATCTGTTTGCGAAGTGTAAACACATTTTTACAAACCATTCAAAAACATTTTTAATTTAGTTAACGGTTTTGTGTTGGGGCGCATTCATAGCCGTCTTAGGCCACAGATTGGACACCCCTGTCTTAAAAGCATATAAAAATGTGAAAACTAGATAAAACATTTAAAGTAACCATTACAATATATATGTATTGTAAACTATACTCTTTAGCTCTCTTTTTAATCTTCAGTAAGAGCCTGTTCCGATAAGAGACAGCAGTCACAGAAAACTTCCATGGCTTATGGGGAGACTCCTGATGACAAGGACAGTCACAAGACCCCAACAATTTCCTGCACTTGACCAATCACATGACCAAGCAGAGAGCAGTGCCACTGGAATTTCCCTGCACACCATGGAGCATCTTTTTCTGGTACCTCCAGCTGGTGGTCTCTGCAGGACTCTGATCAAAAGACAGATGAGCAACTGAGCTCTGGATCTTTGGGCGTGGAATGTTTTCCAGTAGGCAGAGTACAGGGGCCATGATTGGGCCCTGGAGCACTACGTTCAGAAGCAATGGGAAAAGGAGCAGCACACTATTCTTATAGTGAGTCCAGAAACAGTTTATTACACATCCAACACATTTCAGAAACTTTAGGGCAGGGGTCTCAAACTGGCGGCCCTCCAGCTGTTGCAAAACTACAAATCCCCTGAGGCATTGCAGGGCTGACAATTACAAGCATGACTCCCACAGACAGAGGCATGATGGAGCTTGTAGTTTCGCAACAGCTGGAGGGCCCGCCAGTTTGAGACCCCTGCTTTAGAAGTCTCCCTTCATCAGGGCTAAACAACCCTTAAAATGTCATGTCAAAATGGAAAATAAAATCCTAAACTTACCTAACAAGCACACAACCTTAATGAACAAAAACTAGTTCTCTTAAAATGGAAAGTCATCTGGCCTCTGTTGAGTTTAGCTTTAGGCTATCTTTGGGTGAAAGAAACATACAACAAACTGTAGGAATGTCACCTCCATTCCCAAAGTAAGCCATTCACCCAAGTGGTCTCCCTGATGCACTTTATAAACACCTCTTCCTCTATAAATATCCTCCCCTAGAAGCCGATTTAACCAATAAGTGGACAGTGTGTGTTTTATATTTTCTTTTATTTTGTTCTATGTGTGTTTAGGGTTATTATTCTGCAAATATCTTTAAAAACATGGTAGCAACAGTTCATATGCTTGCAGAGATCTTAAAGCACAACTGTGCCTTGACTATAGACAATAAATAATTTGCATGCTCTTAAGCAGTAAAAGAGCTTTAATACAAGATATGACTAGCCTCACTGCCTGCATGTACAGTGAAGTTATTCATTCTCAAAGAGCCTCAAAAATCACAAAAAGGCCTCATGCACACTGGACATTTTTAACATTGCTGTTAGGTTCCATGCACACTGGAATTAAAAAACGTCGATTCTACAGGCGTTTGACGTTTTTTTCACCTGCCTCTAGAAGCACTTCTATTGTGTTCTATGTGTCTTTGCACATTATGACTACTACAGGCGTTTTCTGTCAGGGACATTCAGAGGCAGGAAAAAAAAACCCTATCTCTATCGCGTTTTCTGGAGAAGTTTAGGAGCTGTAAAAAGGTCAGTCTCTCCTAAACTCCTCTTATCTCTTCTGAACATCAAGTTTCAACCTTTTTTTAGTTAAAAAAAAGGTGTGTTGTCACTGCACATCATTTCCTGGCTTTTGCAGAGGGGCGTGTAGTGAAAAAAACGCCTATAAACCAAATGCTCTTAAACTCTCATAGACTTGCCTAAACTTTGTAGAATATGCTTTCAATTTGCGTCTTTTATGCCACGTTTTTAAGCTAAAAACGTTGACGTTTTTTCTGTTCCTTGTGTGCATGGAGTCTTATGTCTGACTTCTTTTCTTAGCGCCCATGCATGTTAGCATGCGTCCATACACACATAGGCGTTTAGAGGAGTTTTAGAGGCAGAAAAAAAAATGCTTGACGCGTGTAAACGCATATTAACTCTAGGCTTATTTAGCGCCTAAATGCAGCTAAACACGGTAAACACGTTTACAAGCATCAAAATTTTTTTCTGCCAAAACGCTGCTGCCAAGAGGAAAGGCGCCGAGGAGAGATGGCAAAACGTCCAGTGTACATGAGGCCTAAGACTTGGAAATTGGTTTTCAACAGCTTAGAAATACTTGCTGTGTGTTTACATTAGAAGGTTGGACTGCCAAGATTCTGCTTTCCAGAGAAAATAACCAAGAATTCAGTACCACTGTTGTACACTTTGATGAATAATTTCTCCAAAAATCATATAGCTACAGAGATGAATGTGGGTTTGCTTAGATTATGTAATACTTTATTGTGCAGAGATTGAGTACAGGTTGACTTTAAAGTAGATCTAGAATTGGGTAAATATTTTCTCGTTATAATCCATATGTGCTAAGTAATGTGTAGGAGTAACACTTCAAAGTTTTTATTCCCTCTCACTCTTGGCTCAGAGATAACACAACTATGTAAATCTTTGTGCCTAGGGCAGGTTATGTGAACATTGCTAAAGTTCGAGTGCCGAACCCAAACCTATTTGCAATCAATTGTAATTGTATGGTAAAAGACATTGATGGCCAATTTCTAGGTTAATAGGCAAGAGATTGTCAAACAAAGGGCTTGGGGCTGGGCACTACACTATGGGACATGTGCCAAAGAAAAAAAAATGTAAAATTCAGTTTGGAAGGAAGCTTCAATTTTAATAATACTTTCAAAGCAGCATTTAAAAATGCAAAGTTCCTTTAAAGCAGGGGTCTCAAACTGGCGGCCCTCCAGCTATTGTGAAACTACAAGTCCCATGAGGCATTGCAAGGCTGACAGTTACAAGCATGACTCGCACAGGCAGAGGCATGATGGGACTTGTAGTTTCCCAACAGCTGGAGGACAGCCAGTTTGAGACCCCTGCTTTAAAGAGTAACTCCACTTTTGTTGAGAAAAAAACATTCCCCTCTGGGTGAGTTATGTACATTGCAAGGATTTTAACAACCTCTGTTGCAGATACCTACCTTTTGTTATTCTGAAAAAATCACTGTTTGTTCCTCTATGCCCCTGTGCCGAGTGAATCTAATGGGAGTGGTTATTAACCAGCTGGTGCACCTGCAGGCCACTAATGAGGAAAATTGAAGGGTCTGCATCACTTTAGATGTGATTTGGTTGCAGGGGATGCCAAAATTTTTTTACTTGTATCTTAGTGCAGACTTCTGAGAAAATCAGTGAGCCAATCAGAAAAGCAGGAAATTATGTTTCTGGGGGGAGCCCTGTAAATATTCTGTGTACAGAACACCTCCAGATAGCCATATTGCATTGCATTTTACAGAAAATTACAGCGGCTGCAGATTGAAAAGGAAAGGCATTTTTTTAAAACATTCAGTTACAATATGACTTGTGTCGCAATTGTATATGCTATATTATTTTTTTATTTGCTATTTTTTTGCCACAAAAGTGGAGTTACCCTTTAAGTAAAATGCTTGTGGGATACCCTGACCCTACCTGTGAAGTGACTCATCTGTACAATTTCATACAATCTAAAAAAAAAAAGATGCCGTTTAAATTTTGGGTAAATGATAGCCTCAGCTGCTTTGTTTCTTTTTTTAAGCAAATGACTGGATATTCCCTTCATCTATAGTAGGCCCTTATCGTATATGAAGGGCCAGTACAGGTGTCAAGAGGGAACCCCATGGGCCCTTCAGGTCTTGTATGGATTTTAGAGGGGAAACCACCCACAAAAATCAAGAAAAACAGCATGCAGCCCCCCCAGAAATCTATACCAGACCCTTATCTGAGACATGGAGGTATCTGCAGAGATTTGAGAGTTGGGATGATCCCTGAGACGTGTGTTGCAGCCGAGGACCTTTAAGTGGTATGCAGATACAAAACAAGTTTGGTTCTTTAGTGTCTTCAAAGATCGGCAACCTTGCTTTATTGATTTACAGGGATTATTATTATGTTTCTTTTTTAAAGGAATGTTTCTTGTGTTTTGGTTATTTGTTAAGAAATGGCTGCTAAGGCCCATTTCACTTCAATGGTTTAAATTTTGGGTAAATGATAGCCTCAGCTGCTTTGTTTCTTTTTTTAAGCAAATGACTGGATATTCCCTTCATCTATAGTAGGCCCTTATCGTATATGAAGGGCCAGTACAGGTGTCAAGAGGGAACCCCATGGGCCCTTCAGGTCTTGTATGGATTTTAGAGGGGAAACCACCCACAAAAATCAAGAAAAACAGCATGCAGCCCCCCCAGAAATCTATACCAGACCCTTATCTGAGCATGCAGCTGGGCCCCAAAACATTGGTTTCTTATGCCTTATGTGATGTAAAACACATCTATTTGGAGCACTAGTGACTTTGAGTCTTTGCATGTAATATAAACCTGCCTACATTTTATATTAGAAGACATTTAAAAGACTACAGAATCCTTTTAGTGCTTATAGCATACAGTGTCGATTCAGAAAAAAGATCTCTGTTGGGTCACATTGGGTCAAGGGCTCCGTTTTGAAGTTTCTACCAAACGCGGCTTTTACTGGAATGTTATCAAGGAAATTGGCGTTGTACGAGGATTTCTCTGAATACATAACATTCAGTCATTGGAGTCAGGCTCTCTCAGTGTAACAGGGAATTCGAATACAAAAATTCATACCTTTAATTGTAATAATGGTTACAAAATATATGGTATAATACACTATTGACTAACTTTCTGGGCAATAATTAAAGCACAGTTGATGTGATTCACCCTCCCATTTATCACATTTACCTGTATTCTAAAATGTCTAAAATTATTTACAGCAGGCACTAAGAGGGGCTGCAAGAGCAGTTGCATGATATATAGAGCACCACAGGAGTCCCCTAACCCATCACTATTCTTTGCAGATTCCACCATTCTACTGTAGTCTGAAACTCAAGCCAGCCCCCTTCCAGTTCCCACTCCTCACCATAGGTCCGTAACAATGATGAATTCTATAAATGACCAAAAGTGAAGTGCAGGAGGTGCACACAACAGAAGCTGGTTGAAACATGCTAAGCTTCGGGGCTCCCTGGGTGCTTTACAAGCAACATGTTCATGAATGTATTTGCCTAGCTGCCAGCTGTACGTGACATGTGGTGTGTTCTATGTATTAAAGTGTTCCACTAGGTGCCAACTGTACATAACCTGTGGCATGTTTCATACATATATATATATATATATATATATATATATATATAACATGTTCTGTTGGTGTCAACTGTACGTGACCTAAAGTGGTGTTCTGTATACTGTGTGTAGGTGCCAACAGATAGGCCCGAAATAACAAAAAAAAATAAGCGAAGGGTTGACATGACTAGAGAAACATGCAAATATAGGGTTAATAGCTCAACAGTAGATGGGAGGTTAAGTACCAGGATTGGTGGGTTTTGAAGGTCTAGGAGGGGCTTTGGTTTGGTCCAGGTGGGATCAAGGAGAATTCCAAGCAGTTGGAATCCAACCGATGAAGAAGAAACTTCCCTCCCTCTCGCCTGAAAATGTTGAATTTATGTCCATCAGTGGTTGTAGTGGCCTGGCGGTTGGGATCTTTGGAGGCCTTTAAAATTAACAGTGTTTTTGCTTAGTGGGGAACCATCTATGGTATGGGTCTCCTCTGTAAAAGTCCAGTTAACAGTGGGTTAACTGGGAGGTTTGGACATGGAGGTATCTGCAGAGATTTGAGAGTTGGGATGATCCCTGAGACGTGTGTTGCAGCCGAGGACCTTTAAGTGGTATGCAGATACAAAACAAGTTTGGTTCTTTAGTGTCTTCAAAGATCGGCAACCTTGCTTTATTGATTTACAGGGATTATTATTATGTTTCTTTTTTAAAGGAATGTTTCTTGTGTTTTGGTTATTTGTTAAGAAATGGCTGCTAAGGCCCATTTCACTTCAAATGGTGTCAGTCTAATTATTCTTGAATATTTGGTAAATCAGATTATAGGGTTGTATCGGTTATCACAGAATTTGGGGGTGGTTGACATCGGTTTTATCCTAGTCATGTACATAACCTGTGGCATGTTCTATATATTAAAGTGTTCCGCTAGGTGCCAGCTGTACATGACTTGTGGCATGTTCTACATATTTAAATGTTAGTCCATCCAAATTGATATGTCTGCTTTTGATAGATAATAAAGAGTTAGAACCACCTGACTTCAGTCTCTCAGAGGTACTTCAGTCTCTCAGAGGTTCTATTGGTGAGATCTTTATTCTGCGTTCTGGGCTCTGCCCACTGTTCCCATTATGGGGGGCTCCTACTATCCCTTCTGGAAGGGATAGTAGGAGCAAGGAGATCTCACTGTTGGAGTTTCCAATACATATAAGAAGACAGTGGCTGACTCAGTCCACCAGGCTCTATCCATAAGTAAAATATCATTCCTTGGGTGGACTGGCCCTTAAAGTTTAAATAAAGAAGATGTTTAAAATGAGATTGTACTGTATATGCGGTCTCAGCACACATCTGTCAAACTAGTTACCTGACCATGTCCTGATGGGTCTTCTATTGTTCATTTTAGTAAAAAAAAAAAACACATTCCTGAAAACTTTTCTGGAAAGTTGGAGGTGCTTTTCAAGATGTGTGTTTTTAACAAAAAGTGAAAAAAAAAAATCTGTATTATTTTTGAAGCGGGAGTGTATACAGGAGCAAAATGATGTTTCATTGTCACTATTCCTGAAAAGTTTTGTTCATTAAATAAAAAGGTTGCTCTGTGATAAAGTGTGAGTATAATCCATATTTCAGTAGACTGACAACATACGTTGTCCACTACTAAGCTCCAAGAAATCCTCCCATTGCATGACCCTCTTCTTTTGTATAATAATAAATAATGTAAATACAGTTGTATTCACCCTAGAAGCAACAGGAGGGGGACTGGTTCAGATTCACTGGATGCATCCTGGGCAGGTGTGGTTCTGGCAGTGAGAGGAAATATATCCAAAGTAATGGAAATTTCTTCACAGCTGTTACAAGAAAAAGCATCCACAATGAAAAATTTCTCCTATGTTCCTGCTCTAAAAGCAACTCAAAGTTTTAGATGGTCCCTTAGCGGGGTCACCAGAACAAATCGAGAGAATAAATCTTCCAAATGGGTATATAGGTCAGACAGCAATATAAATCCGCTAAGGGTGCTAACCCTTCCCTCTAAAATGGGGGGAAAGAAGTTTGGGGCTTAAATACACTTCAATTAGGCAAAGGGCAAAGTGCAATGGCATTTATTTACTAAAACTGGAGAGTGCAAAATCAGGCTCACTTCTGCATAGAAACCAATCAGCTTACAGGTTTTATTGCCAAAGCTTAATTTAACAAGCTAAAGTTAGCAGCTAATTGGCTACCATACATAGCTGCACAAGTCTGAGTGCACCAGTTTAAGTAAGGGCACTTTCTCACTGCCAGCGCCCAGGCGGTAAAGCGCCGCTATCTTTTTTTAGCGGCGCTTTACCGTAGTTTTTGCAGTGCTTTTCGGCAGCTAGCGGGGCGCTTTTAACCCCCGCTAGTGGGCAAAAAAGGGTTAAAACTGCCAGCAAATCGGTGGCACTGCCCATTGATTTCAATGGCCAAGGGCGCTTTAGGAGCGGTGTATTCACCGCTCCTACAGCGCTGTAAAGAAGCTGCTTGCAGGACTTTTTTCGATGTCCTGCCAGCGCAGCGCCCCAGTGTGAAAGCACTCGGGCTTTCACACTGGGATTGCAGCTGAGGTTTTTTTCAGGCGCTATTTTTAGCGCTAGAGCGCCTGAAAAATGCCTCGAGTGTGAAAGGGGTCTATATCTACCCCACTGTCTGAATGTCTGAAGTTCTGACACTTTGACAAATCTGACCTAACCATCATGACTGTAAGGGCTCAGTCACATAAATGTACTGTTTTTATGCAGGATCTTACTGGCTGAATGCCAACAGCAAGATCCTGCATAAAACTTGATTCATAGTGCATCCTAACTCATACAGACAACAGACACAAGCATCTATTCATATGAGCTGCATGCACGTAGCTTGTACAACCTGTTTACATCCCCCCTGCCTAGTGAGGGGCTTTTCATGAGCAGCAGTAGCAGCCACGGCATTGATCACTGATTACAAACTATCTTTTACGTATCAGCCCCGAGTGAGCAATTCATGTGGCTGCAATGCATGCACAAAATGACCTTGGCTGATTTTGGATGACTGAAGGCCGAGGTCATTCTGTGAATGCACTGCCGCATGAATGATTAATTTAGCCCCGGTTCACAGCGCCGCGACGTCAAAGTTGCACGACTTTGAATCTGGATCCCTGCGAGACTTCATTGAGGCTTGCATACGACTTCTACGATACTGACAGAAGTCAATGCAAGTCGTGATGAAGTCACACCAAAAGTAGTGCAGGAACCTTTTTCTAAATCGAAGTGACTTGAGTCGCACCGATTAGAACGGATCCATTGCCGTTAATGGGGCGCAACTTGTCATGTGACTTTGAACTCTCAAGTTGCCTGACAAGTCGGGGCAGTGTGAACCGGGGCTAAGGGTTAATATTTGCAGATAAGGGGCGTCTGTAGATAAAAACAAACTGTGCAGCTCTGACTAAAGTTGGATAATGACCTTGCTATTGGTGTAGGCCATTTACATACCTTATGAAAGCTGACTGAAATACTCCCAGGATGTTGTTAGGACGTCGCTTAGTGAGGCCTAGTTGTTAATGCTCACCTCCACCATCACAGGAGTGAGCTCTCAAACACTGAGCTGGGAGCTACTGCATCAGGAATGAGAAAGGACATGTGAAGGGGTGGGAATCAGAGAAAGAGCTCACTCCTGTAATGGTGGAGAGCAGTAATGAGTAGGTCTCCTTTAGCAATGTCCTGAGAGTATTCCAATCAGGCTTTACAAGGTATGTAAATGGCCTACACCTATAGCAAGGGTATTATTCATCTTTAGTCAGAGCCACACAGTTTGTTTTTACCTACAGACATCGCTTACCTGCATAGGTGTTTTTTTTTTTTTTTTTTTAAGGTGAACTAACCCTTTTGATATCAATAGTGTGTAGTCAACAGCTGTAGCACCACTGGCTACATATTGTTAACATTTACATGTTTGTACTGAGCAGCAGTGATGGCCAAAATGTTCCACACAAATATTAAAAACACTATAGGGCTCACACAAATGTTTACATGAGTTTAGAGTAAAATACAGCAGAAATTACAGCCCTGGACGCAGCTGTGTGCTATATTTTATTTTATTTTTTATGCTGCTGAACGTAGAACAACATTCCCTTGTCAGGCGCAGCTGTGTGAATAGGCCCTATGGACTTGTATACTACTGCGTGCAGATGCATACATAACTATACGCTGTACAATCTGTATGCAGCGTTTTTCACAGCCATGTAAATGAGCTCTTACAACACTAGTGTTAATTTTGATGTCAAGTTTCGATTTAGTTTTAGTCATATCCTTTTGACTAAAATTCCATTTTAGTTTAAGTCGTATTTTAGTCATCTGAATTGTTTTAGTTTCAGTCCTATTTTTGTCTACTAAAATTTCCAGTACAGTTGACTAAAGTCATTTTAGTTGACTAAAATCTAATGGGTTTATTTAAATTGTAATGCATTTTTTAAACATTTCTCTAATATTTCCAAACTCATTATATACTTCTAGAGTAAAAAGTGAATAACATGTTATTATTTAGGTTTTAACATGCACTACAGACCCAGATTTTACTATCGTGATATGTAACCAGTGTTAATTTTGATGACAATTTTCGATTTAGTTTTAGTCCCGGTTCACACTGATGCAAATCTAATGCGATTCGAAAGGCATAGCTTTGCACGTCATCTGAAATTACATTGTTTTCTAAGAAGACCATTCACATCGATGTGCAATTTTGATCTGCTTAAAATTTATTTTATTTTATTTATTTATTTCAGGTACTTATATAGCGCCATCAATTTATGCAGCGCTTTACATATACATTGTACATTCACATCAGTCCCTACACCCTCAAGGAGCTTACAATCTAAGGTCCCTAACTCACATTCATACATACTAGGACAATTTAGACAGGATCCAATTAACCTACCAGCATGTCTTTGGAGTGTGGGAGGAAACCGGAGTACCCGGAGGAAACCCACGCAGACACAGGGAGAACATGCAAACTCCAGGCAGGTAGTGTCGTGGTTGGGATTTGAACCAGCGACCCTTCTTACTGCTAGGCGAGAGTGCTACCCACTACACCACTGTGCCAGTTTAGTGCAGGTGCGGTGCGAATTTAAAGTGTAAGTTCACCTTTACATGAAAATCTGTAAGGTGAACTTACACAGGACGCCATCCTCACCCCCCTAGTCCTGCTGACCTGCAGCGTGGCGATCTCCCGTTCTGAGCCCCAGTATAGCCGCCTCAGGGGTCCCGGGCTTAGAAATCCGCTTGGCATTCACTCCTCTTCTTCCCTGCTGAGAGGACAGGCTAGGTTCTGATTGGTTGCCCCCCCCCCCCCATGTGACGGCGCTGACCAATTAGAATGCTCCTAAATGTCCCTCCATAGATACTTTTGGAAGCTCCGGGAATTTCTAGGCCCTGGAGCCATGAGGTGGCTATACTTGGGGGGGAGGGGGGGTAAGTTCACCTTACAGATTCTTCTGTAAAGGTGAACTTACCCTTTAATCTCCAGCAATGCCCAGTCCCCTCAGAAATTGCATTAAATTTGCACCTGTCAAAACACAAATTGCGCTGTGAAATTGCATCAATTTGCACTGCATCAGTGTGAATGGAGCCTAAGTCATATGCTATCTGTACACACGATCGGACATTCCAAAAACAAAACCGTGGATTTATTTCCGAAGGATGTTGGCTGAAACTTGTCTTGCATACACACGGTCACACAAATGTTGTCGGAAATTCCGAACATCAAGAACGCGGTGACGTACAACACGTACGACGAGCCGAGAAAAATGAAGTTCAATAGCCAGTGCGGCTCTTCTGCTTAATTCCGAGCACGCGTGGAATTTTGTGCGTCGGAATTGTGTACACAAGCTCGGAAATTCCGACAACGGATTTTGTTGTGGGAAAATTTGAGAACCAGCTCTCAAATTTTTGTTGCCGGAAATTCCGACAACAAATTTCCGATGGAGCCTACACACGTTTGGAATTTCCGACAACAAGCTCACATCCAACATTTGTTGTTGGAAATTCCGATCGTCTGTACGCGGCAATAGTCTTTTGACTAAAATGGCATTATAGTTTTAGTCATATTTTAGTCATCTGAACTGTTTTAGTTTTAGTGGTATTTTTATCAACTAAAAGAGTGTTAATTTCATCTATTAACACTGTACAGCATGACATATTCACATTAGAAATGATAACATATATTACAAAACATATTGAAAAAAATCATCACAAATCTGACATTTACCTGATATAGCTCTATTCGTTGCTCTGATACCCGTGCCTTTGGATTTTGTAAACGAAACACTCTAAATTCTGCCTTCACTAAATTGGAAACATTTTTCTCCATTGCAGAGACGTCGAACCGGACGATTCTGAAGTAAGGATTGTAATAGTTTGGGTGGATGGCATCTGCAAAAAGTTAGTATTACATTTTGTAAAAACACTGATAGGAAACTTTGATTTTGCAAAGACCTCTATACAACATGACAACACAGATGACTTTTAGAGGGGCACTGTCATTTAGCAAAACACGTGTGATGGAAGCTTTTGTTGGAATCAGCCATTTCCTGACTTGTGGGAAATATGTTCGTTACGGGCTAGTAAAGTTTACTTTTTTGTAGCCACACAGCATAATGCCACCTCCACCATACTTTGCTGTAGACAGGATGTCTATGGGCAATATACGGTGCCACATGTATTGCTTTGAACCCAAAATCATTCCCATATCACAACTGGATCACTGTCATGCTTTCAGGCAAACGCCAGATGTGCCGTGACCTGGTTCTTTTTGAATAATGGCTTCCTTCTTGCCACCCTCACATACAGGCCAGTGTTATGTAGAGCTCATGATATAGATGACAAATGCACCTTTACTCCAGTCTCTAATGAATACTGTGTAGGAAGCCATTATCCTGGAATTTATGTATAACTTATGTGTCAATCATCAACAGATGCTTCTAGGACAAGAATGTTGCTTCATGACAGAATGCCACCACTTTAACAAAAAAAAGAAGAGAGTGAGAAGTCACTGGGACCCTATGGCGCTCAATCAGATTACAATTAGACTGAGCTACTGAAAAGCACCCAATGTGGAAACGTCAGGGATCTAATGGTACTGCTAAGACAATGACCTTCGATCAGACCTGCTAGATAACATCAAATACAACTGATCATGGTGACATTACATACAATTATTGGGTATATCTGCTGCTGTGTTATACCTGGCTATAGTCATAGTGTTAAAAATGAGGTTCAGGTGATTCACAAATTAAAGCAGAGCTAAACTCTCTCAAAATTACAATCATTTTAACTATTTTAATCGTTATGCTGTTAGCATCAGTAAATAAGCAGGAAGGCATATTATATTTATTCAAGGATTGACCAAGTCAAAATATTTGCAGACTTTGTGGGCACATAATGAGAGAGAGAATCAATAAAAAAAGTATAAATTTTATTACAACATAGTTAAAAAAACATATAAACAACATACAAACAACACCCTGTATGGACACAGTTACCAGTTACCCAATAATGCAGTTATAGAGGACTGGACCTATGGTACAAAGATTTAATTTAATACTGTATCAAGGTAAAAGAAACATTTCTGATCCAGTATTGCCTCCAAAAACTTGCTCGTCGACGCGTTTCACTAAAATATTAGCTTCCTCAGGACAGATACTGGGTAGGTGCTGGTAAACTTGTGGCTCAAGGTGTGGGAGAACTTGACCAAACTGACAAACAGCCGAAAAAACAGAATTGCATATGTGTGTCTAAAGTAGTGGGATACACATATATCATGTGGTCTATAGTAGATACCACTGGTATATACAGTAGTAGTCATGTATAGGTATTTGAGTATAAATCACACAAAGCGGTAAGTGGTCACAAATTCCCACTATAAGTGTATTCAATACAATATCAATAGTACCAAGAGATGGCCCATGGATACCGGACCAAGTTATTAAATGGATAAGTATACAGTCCCCTTAGGAGGCGCATGGAATATCTGAATGTGTAAAAACTGCGCTTATCGCATAGGGGAGACCTTTTGTTGGGGTTCAAGTTGGTATTGCGTCATACAAAGGGGAAAAGTGTGCCCCTTTTGGTGCTACACCCCTGTGGACCGCTTTCCTTGATATTTACTTGTTTTAAACTTTATTTTACATTTCTTCAGTTGCTTCCTGGTTTCTAGCCTAGGCCGAAATGATGTCATACATCCCAGTAGTCTTCATGGGAATTTTTTTTTCTTTAATTTTTCTTCTTGAGGAAGGGCTTTCTCACCTAAGCACACCCTCCAGCCTGCGTGCCTGAGCTAAGGGCAGATGGATATCAGAGAGTTAATACTACATTGATCATCTGCCCTTAGCTCAAAATGGCTACAGCTAGAACTGCTAGGGGGGGCGTTTTTCAAAGTGATTTCTCAAATAAAAAAAAAGGGAGTAATGGATGGATGGGTGAGTTTGCCTTGAATATAAAAATGTAATAAATAGCGCTTTAAATTTGTGGTGCTAAGATACAGTTTAGTTCCACTTTAAGAGGAGATTTTCACATTATGGTGCTACCATAGACACACTGTGCACTTTGCAAGTGCAATTGCTCTAGAGCTTAGTAAATGAGGGAGAGCTCTGCTGACCTCCATCATCCAATCATGAGCAAGCAAAAATGTTTTTTTTTTTTTTTCCTTGCATGTGATTGGCTATCCTTTGCAAAGTGAAGCTTTACCTTATTTCTAAGATCTGGAGCAACTGCATTTGCAGAGTGCAACTGCACTTTGCAAAGCGCACAGTGTATTTGCCTTTAGTAAATCAACCCCACAGTAACATAGGTTGAAAAAAAGTAAACATAATAAAACCCCCCCAAAAAACCTACAGCTAATTGAGAGAAACAGAAATCCCTTACAAAGCATGTTTAAATTTGCTTCAGTAGGAAAATTAGTTCTTTCTGACCCTTGAAGGCAGTTGGATACTCCCCAGATCAACAATATATAGTGTCTTGAAAAAGTATTCATACCCCTTGAAATTAATTACATTTTATCATATTACAACCAAAAACGTGAATGTATTTTATTGGGATTTTATGCGATAGACCAACACAAAGTGGCACATTATTGTGAAGTGGAAGAAAAATGATAAATGCATTTCAATTTTTTTTACAAATAAATATGTGAAAAGCGTAGCGTGCATTTCTATTCAGCCCCCCCCCAAGTCAATACTTTTTAGAACCACCTTTCTCTGCAATTACAGCTCCTAGTCTTTTTGGGGATGGCTCTACCAGCTTTGCACATCTAGAGAGTGACATTTTGCCCATTCTTCTTTGCAAAATAGCTCGAGCTCTGTCAGATTGTATGGAGAGCATATGTAAACAGCAATTTTCAAGTCTTGCCACAGATTCTCAACTGGATTTAGGTCTGGACTTTGACTGGGTCATTCTAACACATGAATATGATCTAAACCATTCCATTGTAGCTCTGGCTGTATGTTTAGGGTCTTTGTCCTGCTGGAAGGTGAACCTCCACCCTAGTCTCAAGTCTTTTGCAGACTCTAATGCCGCGTACACATGATCAGAAATGCCGCCAGCATAGCTCTGACGAGAGCCTTTTGTCGTAAAATGCGACGGTGTGTATGTTCCATCGGACTGTTGCTGGCAGAATTCCAACCAGCAAAAGATTGAGAGCATGTTCTCTATTTTTCGGTTGGGAAAAGTTCCTATCCGAAAATGCAATGTATGCAATTCGGACATGGAAAAAATCACGCATGCTTGGAAACAATTCGACACATGCCTGGAAGCATTGAACTTCATTTTCTCGGCTCTTGGTAGTGTTGTACCTCACCGCGTTCTTGGCGGTCGAAAGTTCAGAGAACTTTTGTGTGACCGTGTGTATGCAAGCCAAGCTTGAGCGGAATTCCGTCAGAAAAACCATCCAAATTTTTTCTGAGGGAAATTCCGATCGTGTGTACGCGGCATTACAGGTTTTCTTCTAAGATCACCCTGTATTGGGCTCCATCCATCTTCCCATCATGTCTGACCAATTTTCCTATCCTTGTTTAGAGAAAAGCATCCCCACAACATGATGCTGCCACCACCATGTTTCACAGTGGGGATGGTGTGTTCAAGGTGATATGCAGTGTTTGTTTTCCGCCACACATAGCGCTTTGATTTTAGGCCAAAAAGTTCAATTTTGGTCTCATCTGACCAGAGCACCTTCTTCCACATGTTTGCTGTGTCCCCCCACATGGCTTCCCACAAACTGCAAACTGGACTTCTTATGGCTTTCTTTCAAAAATGGCTTTCTTCTTGTCACTCTTCCATAAAGGTCAGATTTGTGGAGTGCACGACTAATAGTTGTCCAGTAGTTGGACAGATTCTCCCACCTGAGCTGTGGATCTCTGCAGCTCCTCCAGAGTCACCATGGGCCTCTTGGCTGCTTCTCTGATTAATGCTCTCCTTGCCTGGCCTGTCAGTTTAGGTGGACGGCCATGTCTTGGTAGGTTTGCAGTTGTGCCGTACTCTTTCCATTTTGGAATGATGGATTGAACAGTGCTCCGTGAGATGTTCAATGCTTGGGATATTTTTTTATAACCTAACCCTGCTTTAAACTTCCTCTAAAACTTTATCCCTGACCTGTCTGGTGTGTTCCTTGGCCTTCATGATGGTGTTTGTTCACTAAGGTTCTCTAACAAACCTCTGAGGGCTTCACAGAACAGCTGTATTTATACTGAGATTAAATTACACACAGGTGGACTCTATTTACTAATTAGGTGACTTCTGAAGGCAATTGGATCCACTAGATTTTAGTTAGGGGTATCAGAGTAAAGGGGGCTTAATACAAATGCACGCCACACTTTTCACATATTTATTTGCAAAACATTATTTAAACCGTTTATCATTTTCCTTCCACTTCTCAACTATGCGCCACTTTGTCTTGGTCTATCACATAAAATCCCAATAAAATACATTTACGTTTTTGGTTGTAACAAAATGTGGACAATTTCAAGGGGTGTAAATACTTTTTCAAGGCACTGTATAGTGTTTTCTTATATTAATAAAATGTTATATTTGGTGTATTTAAAAATACATCCAGATTTTTTTTTAAGCAATCTACATAGTTGGCTAGAACTTGCTTCCAGGGAAGTTAATTCAACGTTTTCTCAACTCAGTGCGGGTTTTGAAAAAACAAACATCCATACTCTCCTAGGTGGCTGCAGAATCGATGCGATGCTGCATCTGTTCCCAGCCACATCTACACTCTATGCCTTTACAGGCATATAAAAGAGGAACATTTAGAGGCTGAAAAAAAAAAACATCACTTGTGTGTTCAGGAGAGGAGCATTTGAACAGAAAAAATGCTTGATGCACTTAAATGCCAATAAATGCACCTAAACATACCTAAACACTAGGCACATTTAGCGCTTGAGCGTTCATTCACACCAATGGCCAGAAAAAATGTATATTCTGGCCAATGTAATGAATTTACGTGCCGCTTTACCTGTATTATCTGGAGAGTAACACCATGATTTCCTGAGATTGATGATTATGTGCCTATATATCATTTCCTTCCAGTAAGCAGATTGGATTCACTTGGTTGTGGTGTGCTTTTCCATACACACAGAAGCTGGTGAAGGGCCCTTCGTATTTTCAATCTATTTAATGAAAGAACTCTCATGTGATTTCAAGTGCTGCATTTGGGACTTTTATATTTTTTATTGTTTGATGATCAACAAACTGTGCTGGCTGCTTTTACTTATTATTGTTATTATAGTTAGCCCAGATACCCACCACCCCTTTTTTGTTAACAATGTAATGAATGAATGCCCAAACGCTTGAAGCACGTAAACGTGTGTGCAAAATGCAGCTTTAGGTGCTGGTTTAGCTGCTTTTTTTTTCTGCAAGGAGCTAAGGCATTGAGAGGAGTTGAGCAAACACTTTGGGGGTTATTTACGAAAGGAAAATACACTTTGCACTGCAAAGTGCACTTGAAATTGCACTGAAATTGCACTTGGAAGTGCAGTCGCTGTAAATCTGAGGGGGATCATGCAAGGAAAATAAAAAACAGCATTTTAGCTTGCAAATGATTGGATAAAATCAGCAGAGCTTCCCCTCATTTCAGATCTACCCCTCAGATTTACAGTGACTGCACCTCCAAGTGCACTTTAAGTACAATTTCAAGTGCACTTTGCACTTGTAGTGCAAAGTGGATTTTCCTTTCGTAAATAACCCCCTCTGTGTGCATGAGACCTTAAGGCGGTATTAAACTCATTATTAAAAAACAACCAAAAAAACAAAGTCCTCCAGCGACGCGCTGTCACCTCTGCAGAGGCTTCCATCTTCACCCATCGTTCCTTCTGGGTTTGTGCGCTGCTGCGGCTTGAATAGCTGAGCCGGGAGTCTCGGGCATGGCACACAGCTCTGAAGGAATGGCATGGGTATGCTGTTCCTTCAGAGCGCATGTGATGGTGACATCACCGGCTACTGCTCACTAGAATATCTACTAAATGGTGCACGTTTAGGAGATATTCATTTTACCTACAGTTAAGCTTTATTATACAATAATAAAGCGAGTTTACTACCATTTTAATTATACTTATTTTACCTTTTCTCACCCATTGCATTCTTTTTATGGACACAAAGAGAGTGCTATATATGCATCAAGTCATCATTTGGAGATAACAAGGACCGAGGACTCTTTCCACCACCACCCCATATGACAGTGTTGGGTGCCTGATCAGCCAATCAGCAAGCCCCTGTGCCCTCATGTGTGAGAAAGCTTAGACATATGCTCCCCCATACGTAATAATACCAGACAGGTCACTCAGGAGTGAACGAAGCAGCTGGGTAGAGCATTCCTGTAAACATAGCCTCAAAGGTTATAAATCAATTATATGTGCACTAAATACTTTTGCAAGTCAGTTATTCCTTTGTAAAAAATAGTAGTGTCATCATCACTGTGCTGTACATTCAGCAGGCTCCACCCACTACAGGCTGCCTGCATAAAACTACAGGAGGGGGCGGAGACAAGACCAGTCACCCTGTACAAGGAGAGAGAGCAGAAGTGACCAGTCTTTGTTACAGGAAGCTCCTGGATTACTGCAGAGATCTGGAAGAAATACACAATAAGTTTTTTTGCCATCTGGGGAGATTTCCCTTTACTTCCTATCCCATAACCAAAACAGTAAGTGAAAGGAAATGCTTCCAAAGTAAGGGAATCCCGGGTTGTCACCAGAACTAGTGTCCCTGGTGGAAGATTTCTCCTCTATTAGTGTTCAGTAGCCAACTCAAAATTTGGGATTTTATGTAACTTTCACTTTTGAAGATAAGGTTAAACAGGACAAATAGAGAGGGTGAATCCTCCTAATGGGGAAACTGACAGTAATAAAAACCTAATAGGTGTTCCAATCCCTCTCCACACTATTCAAAACACAGGAAAAAAATGTGCATTTAGTTATACTTTCACCACTTGCCAACCGTATACAGTACATATACGGTGCCAAGGTGGCTCTCCTGCGCAGAATCGTGTACCTAGTACGTGATCCTGCACTTTCTGGTCTGGGGCAAGCATGCACACCGCATGCGCCCGCTCCCGCTGTGATTGGACACAGTGGGAGTCAATCAGCGGGTCCAGTGGAGTCGAGTCTATGTAAACAAGGCAGACTGCCATTCTGTCAGTAGGAAAGGTATTGATCCTGTGTTTCTGCAAAGCAGGAACACAGATCTCTGCCTTCCCATAGTACAAGCACCTCCCACACAGTAACCATGCACAGGCTAGGCACACAGTTAACCCCTTGATCACTCCTGATGTTAACCCCTTCCCAGCCAGTGTCATTAGTACAGTGATAGTGCATATTTTTTTAGCACTGATCACTGTATTAGTGTCATTGGTCCCCAAAAAAAGTGTCAAAAGTGTCACTTAGGGGTTTATTTACTAAAGGTGGCAAAATTAGTCGCAATTCTGAATAGAAACCAGCTTCCAGGTTTTATTGCCTAAGCTTTATTACACAAGCTGAGGTTAAAAACTGGTTTGTATGCAAAATTGTGACTAATTTTGCCCTCTCTAGCTTTAGTAAATAAACCCCTATACCACTACAAGTCGTTGATCGCCGCCATTACTAGTAAGAAAAAAAAAACATTCCATAAATATGTCCAATAGTTTGAAGATGCTATATCTTTTATGCAAACCAATTAATATACGCTTACTGGGATTTTTTTAATACAAAATGTGTAGCAGAATACATATGGTATTGGCCTAAATTTATGAAGAATTTTGATGTTTTACATATTCTATTGGATATGTTTTATAGGGATGAGCCGAACACCCCCCGGTTCGGTTTGCAGCAGAACATGCGAACAGGCAAAAAATTTGTTCAAACACCGTTAAAGTCTATGGGACACGAACATTAATGATCAAAAGTGCTCATTTTAAAGGCTTATATGCAAGTTATTGTCATAAAAAGTGTTTGGGGACCCGGGTCCTGCCCCAGGGGACATGTATCAATGCAAAAAAAAGTTTTAAAAATGGCCGTGATTTTGGGAGCAGTGATTTTAATAATGCTTAAAGTGAAACAATAAAAGTGTAATATTAAATTTCATACCTGGGGGGTGTCTATAGTATGCCTGTAAAGTAGAGCGTGTTTCCCGTGTTTAGAACAGTCCCTGCACAAAATGAAATTTCGAAAGGAAAAAAAGTAATTTAAAAGTACTTGTGGCTATAATGAATTGTCGGTCCAGGCAATACAGACAAAAGAAGTCATTGAAAAAAACGGCATGGGATCCCCCCAGTCCATTACCAGTCCCTTTGGGTCTGGTATGAATATTAAGGGGAACCCCGAACCAAAATTAAACAAAAACAATCGCATGGGGGTCCCCCCAAATTCCATACCAGGCCCTTCAGGTCTGGTATGGATATTAACGCCAAAATTTTTTAAAAAATGGCGTGGGGGTCCCCCAAAAATCCATACCATACCCTTATCCGAGCGCGCAACCTGGCAGGCCACAGGAAAAGAGGGGGGGACGAGAGAGTGCCCCCCCCCTAAACCATACCAGGCCACATACCCTCAACATTGGGAGGGTTCTTTGGGATAGCCCCCCAAAGTACCTTGTCCCCATGTTGATGGGGACAAGGGCCTCATCCCCACAACCCTTGCCCGGTGGTTGTGGGGGTCTGCGGGCGGGGGGCTTATCGGAATCTGGAAGCCCCCTTTAACAAGGGGACCCCCAGATCCCAGCCTCCCCCCTGTGTGAAATGGTAATGGGGTACAAATGTACCCTTACCATTTCGCAAAAAAAGTGTCAAAATGGTAAAAATGACAAGACACAGCTTGGGACAAGTCCTTTATTAAAAAATAAAAAAATCAAAATGTCGCCGTATGACGCGTCTTCGCTTTGACAGTTCTTTTATAACTGAAGATGGGGCCACACCGTGACGTTCCCGGGTGACCCCGCCCCCCTCTGATGCATGGGGACTTCCTTATGGCTTTACCGTGGCATCAGAGGGGGGCGGGGCCACCGTTTATGTAACCGGGAGTAGTTTTAAATGACTTTTTTTCCTTTAGAAATGTCATTTTGCTCTCGGACTGTTCTAAACACGGGAAACATGCGCCCCTTTACAGGCATACTATAGACACCCCCCAGGTACGAAAATTTAAAGGAATATTTCACTTTTATTGTTTCACTTTAAGCATTATTAAAATCACTGCTCCCGAAAAAAACTGACATTTTTAAAACTTTTTTTTGCCTTGATCCATGTCCCCTGGGGTAGGACCCAGGTCCCCAAATACTTTTTATGACAATACCATGCATATAAGCCTTTAAAATTAGCACTTTTGATTTCTCCCATAGACTTTTAAAGGGTGTTCCGCAGCTTTCGAATTTGCAGCGAACACCCCAAATTGTTCGCTATTCGCCGAACACCTGACGTTCGACTCGAACATCGGGCTCATCCCTAATATTTTATAGCAGAAGGTAAAGAAAAAAATAGTTTTTTCATTTTAAATTGTCGGTCTTTTTTTGTTTGTAGCGCAAAAGTTCAATGGAAGTACACAGTCTACAATTTAAAAGAAAAAAAAAATATTACAAGAGCGACTTAAGAATTTTGTGTGACATCAGCATGATGTAATCCTTTGTATTGCAAAGCTTTATAGAAACATAAGCCTTTTGGCAAACACATTGTTGGCAACAAACCCTGCAAGATTAGCACAAGCTGGCAAAAGTTAAGTCTCTCCATTTCCTTGAGGAAAAAAAAAAAAAAGTTGGAGAAAAAACAAAACAATACCTCAACCTCGGAAATGGATGATACTTTAGATAATTGTCCGTGATCCGTAAGGAATTGACATCGTTCTAAGTAACATCTTTCTGTTCAAATTGCGGCTGGTAAACAAGTGTTACAAAGATTTATTTTTATGGCCCTTTGTGTTTACGGAGCCCCTGGTCTTTGGTCCTATGCCAGTGGCTCAACACAGCGCTGCTTCCAACCTGGTCTCCGAAACGCGGTAGTCATCTAGAGTGGATTTGCAAATATTTACAGATAAATCTACTTATTAAACACAGTTGTTATCCTTTTCAGATTACGGCCATTGCTCTCTCCCACTGGCAAATAAAATAATTACGCTGTCTCAAGCGCTGATCTACTGTAAAGCTGAAGCATGTGGTTACAGTAGCTGAGCTCCAGATGAGGCACTGGGAGAAGACAACTGATATACAACCGTTGGGAGGAAATCTGTCACATGTAAAGCAAGATCGTGTGGTTGTACAACAGACTGAAATTAAATTGATGCTGTCATCACCAAATACACATCAATGAAAAATTGCAATTTTAATTCAATTGCAAATTTTGACACTTTAAAGGGAAAATATATTTATTATAATATTTAATTTGAAGTGTTTAGATTTATAATGTTTTTAAGCCGTTATTTTATATCCGATTTTGAAATATATATATATATATATTTATATATATGTGTATATATATATATATATATATATATATATATATATATATATATATATATATATACACATATATATATATATATATATATATATATACACAGTATCTTACAAAAGTGAGTACACCCTCACATTTTTTGTAAATATTTTATTATATCTTTTCATGTGACAACACTGAAGAAATTAAACTTTGCTACAATGTAAAGTAGTGAGTGTACAGCTTGTAAAACAATGTAAATTTGCTCTCCCCTCAAAATAACTCAACACAGAGCCATTATTGTCTAAACCGCTGGCAACAAAAGTGAGTACAACCTTAAGTGAAAATGTCCTAATTGGGCCCAATTAGACATTTTCCCTCCCCGATGTCATGTGACTCGTTAGTGTTACAAGGACTCAGGTGTGGATGGGGATCAAGTGTGTTAAATTTGGTGTTATCGCTCTCACTCTCTCATACTGGTCACTGGAAGTTAAACATGGCACCTCATGGCAAAGAACTCTCTGAGGATCTGAAAAAATAATTTTTGCTCTACATAAAGATGGCCTAGGCTATAAGAAGATTGTCAAGACCTTGAAACTGAGCTGCAGCACAGTGGCCAAGACCATACAGCGGTTTAACAGGACAGGTTCCAGTCAGAACAGGCCATGGTTGACTAAAGAAGTTGAGTGCATGTGCTCAGCGTCATATCCAGAGGTTGTCTTTGGGAAATAGAGGTATGAGTGCTGCCAGCATTGCTGCTGAGGTTGAGGGAGTGTGGGGTGTTATCCTGTCAGTGCTCAGACCATATGCCCCACACTGCATCAAATTGGTCTGCATGGCTGTCATCCCAGAAGGAAGCCTCTTCTAAAGATGATGCACAAGAAAGCCCGAAAGAACAGTTTGCTGAAGGCAGCAGACTAAGGACGTGGATTACTGGAACCATGTCCTGTGGTCCGATGAGACCAAGATAAACTTATTTGGTTCAGATGGTGTTAAGCGTGTGTGGCAGCAACCAGGTGAGGAGTACAAAGACAAGTGTGTCTTGCCTACAATCAAGCACTGTGGTGGGAGTGTCATGGTCTGGGGCTGCATGAGTGCTGCCGCCACTGGGGAGCTACAGTTCATTGAGGGAACCATGAATGCCAACATATACTGTGATATACTGAAGCAGAGCATGATCCCCTCCCTTCGTGACTAGGCCGCAGTATTCCAACTTGATAATGACCTCAAACACACCTCCAAGACAAACACTGGCTTGCTAAAGAAGCTGAGGGTAAGGGTGATGGACGGGCCAAGCATGTCTCCAGACCTAAACCCTATTGAGCATCTGTGGGGCATCCTTAAACGGAAGGTGGAGGAGCGCAACGTCTCTAACATCCACCAGCTCCATGATGTCGTCATGGAGGAGTGGAAGAGGATTCCAGTGGCAACCTGTGAAGCTCTGGTGAACTCCATGCCCAAGAGGGTTAAGGCAGTGCTGGAAAATAATGGTGGCCACACAAAATATTGACACTTAGGGGTGTACTCACTTTTGTTGCCAGCGGTTTAAACATTATTGGCTGTGTGTTGAGTTATTTTGAGGGGACAGCAAATTTACACTGTTATACAAGCTGTACACTCACTACTTTACATTGTAGCAAAGTGTCATTTCTTCAGTGTTGTCACATCAAAAGATATAATAAAATATTTACAAAAATGTGAGGGAGTGTACTCACTTTTGTGAGATACTGTATATATCTATAGATATAGATATATATATATATATATAGATAGATAGATAGATAGATAGATAGATAGATAGATAGATAGATAGATAGATAGATAGATAGATAGATATAGATATAGATATAGATATCTATCTATATATCTATATATATAGATAGATATCTATATATATAGAGATATAGATATCTATCTATATCTCTATATATATAGATATAGATAGATATCTATATCTATATCTATATATATATATATATATCTATAAAAACATAACGAAGGGACACGTTCTCCAATGCAAATATACTGAATCTTCAGGTCATCAAAATTGTCAGATCATATACATCAGGGGTCCTCAAACTACGGCCCGCGGGCCACATGCGGCCCGCCGAGGACATTTATCCGGCCCAATCCACCCAGGGCCGGATTCCCGACAATAGAGGCTTGGGCCGGGGCCAGGTCGGCTCGGCTTCGGCAGGGAGCATATCCGCTCCGCTCAAGCCGCCTCCCCCACACCAGTAATGGAGGGCTCCGTGTGCCGTGCTGCATGCTGGGAAGTGTAGTTCCCAGCACAGTCCCGCACGGAGACAGGAGGCGCGAAGAGTGACCAAGAGAGCGGAGGCTTCAAGCAACAGCCTACGAACAAGTGAGGACCCCACTGTCCCCCTGTCCACCCCTCTGTCCCCCTGTCCACCCCACTGTCCCCCTGTCCACCCCTCTGTCCCCCTGTCCACCCCTCTGTCCCCCTGTCCACCCCACTGTCCCCCTGTCCACCCCTCTGTCCCCCTGTCCACCCCACTGTCCACCCCTCTGTCCCCCTGCTCCCCCCTCTGTCCACCCCACTGTCCCCCTGTCCACCCCACTGTCCCCCGTCCACCTCACTGTCCCCCTGTCCACCCCACTGTCCCCCTGTCCACCCCTCTGTCCCCCTGTCCACCCCACTGTCCACCCCTCTGTCCCCCTGTCCATCCCACTGTCCACCCCACTGTCCCCCTGTCCACCCCACTGTCCCCCTGTCCACCCCTCTGTCCCCCTGTCCACCCCTCTGTCCCCCTGTCCATCCCACTGTCCCCCTGTCCACCCCTCTGTCCCCCTGTCCACCCCACTGTCCCCCTGTCCACCCCACTGTCCCCCTGTCCACCCCTCTGTCCACCCCACTGTCCACCCCTCTGTCCCCCTGTCCCCCCCTCTGTCCACCCCACTGTCCCCCTGTCCACCCCACTGTCCCCCTGTCCACCCCACTGTCCCCCGTCCACCCTACTGTCCCCCTGTCTACCCCACTGTCCCCCTGTCCACCCCTGTCCACCCCTCTGTCCCCCTGTCCACCCCTCTGTCCCCCTGTCCACCCCTCTGTCCACCCCACTGTCCCCCTGTCCACCCCACTGTCCCCCCTCTGTCCCCCTGTCCCCCCTCTGTCCACCCCTCTGTACCCCTGTCCACCCCTCTGTCCCCCTGTCCACCCCTCTGTCCCCCCCTCTGTCCCCCTGTCCATCCCTCTGTCCCCCTGTCCACCCCTCTGTCCCCCTGTCCACCCCTCTGTCCCCCCCTCTGTCCCCCTGTCCATCCCTCTGTCCCCCTGTCCATCCCTCTGTCCCCCTGTCCACCCCTCTGTCCCCCTGTCCACCCCACTGTCCCCCTGTCCCACCCTCTGTCCACCCCTCTGTCCCCCTGTCCACCCCATTGTCCCCCTGTCCACCCCATTGTCCCCCTGTCCACCCCTCTGTCCCCCTGTCCACCCCACTGTCCCCCTGTCCACACCTCTGTCCCCCTGACCACCCCACTGTCCCCCCCTCTGTCCCCCTGTCCACCCCACTGTCCCTCTGTCCACCCCTCTGTCCCCCTGTCCATCCCACTGTCCCCCTGTCCACCCCTCTGTCCCCCTGTCCACCCCACTGTCCCCCCCACTGTCCCCCCCTCTGTCCCCCTGTCCATCCCTCTGTCCCCCTGTCCACCCCTCTGTCCCCCTGTCCACCCCACTGTCCCCCTGTCCCCCCCTCTGTCCACCCCTCTGTCCCCCTGTCCACCCCACTGTCCCCCTGTCCACCCCTCTGTCCCCCTGTCCATCCCACTGTCCCCCTGTCCACCCCACTGTCCCCCTGTCCACCCCTCTGTCCCCCCCTCTGTCCCCCTGTCCACCCCACTGTCCCCCTGTCCACCCCTCTGTCCCCCTGTCCATCCCACTGTCCCCCTGTCCACCCCTCTGTCCCCCTGTCCACCCCACTGTCCCCCCCACTGTCCCCCCCTCTGTCCCCCTGTCCACCCCTCTGTCCCCCTGTCCATCCCTCTGTCCCCCTGTTCACCCCACTGTCCCCCCCTCTGTCCCACTGTCCCCCCCTCTGTCCCCCTGTCCACCCCTCTGTCCCCCTGTCCACCCCTCTGTCCCCCTGTCCATCCCACTGTCCCCCTGTCCACCCCACTGTCCCCCTGTCCACCCCTCTGTCCCCCCCTCTGTCCCCCTGTCCACCCCTCTGTCCATCCCACTGTCCCCCTGTCCATCCCACTGTCCCCCTGTCCATCCCACTGTCCCCCTGTCCATCCCTCTGTCCCCCTGTCCACCCCACTGTCCCCCCCTCTGTCCCCCTGTCCACCCCACTGTCCCCCTGTCCACCCCACTGTCCCCCTGTCCATCCCACTGTCCATCCCATTGTCCCCCTGTCCATCCCTCTGTCCCCCTGTCCATCCCTCTGTCCCCCTGTCCACCCCACTGCCCCCCCCTCTGTCCCCCTGTCCACCCCTCTGTCCCCCTGTCCATCCCTCTGTCCCCCTGTCCATCCCTCTGTCCATCCCTCTGTCCCCCTGTCCATCCCACTGTCCCCTGTCCACCCCTCTGTCCATCCCACTGTCCCCCTGTCCACCCCACTGTCCCCCTGTCCACCCCACTGTCCCCCCCTCTGTATCTCTGTCCACCCCACTGTCCCCCCCTCTGTCCCCCTGTCCATCCCTCTGTCCCCCTGTGCATCCCTCTGTCCCCCTGTCCACCCCACTGTCCCCCTGTCCACCCCACTGTCCCCCCCTCTGTCCATCCCACTGTCCCCCTGTCCATCCCTCTGTCCCCCTGTCCATCCCCTATATATATTATTATTTATTATTCATTCTTTTATTCTTTTGCACTACAAAAAAGATGTGTGCATAGGAATTTAGGAATTAGTTCATATTTTTTTTAAACTATAGTGCGGCCCCCCAACAGTCTGAGGGACTGTGAACTGGCCCCCTGTCTAAAAAGTTTGAGAACCCCTGATATACATCAATAGCAGCTACTGTATACAGTTGCAAGCATCCCTGCTCTTCCTCAGGCTGTATGGCTTTGTGTGAACAATCTTTTCATTCATAGTATATATTATAATTACTATTATGCAAAATTTATATACCAGTAACAGTTTACACAGCTCTTTACACGATTAAAATAGTACTAAACTCAAAAGAAAACATTTATTATATCACAGTTTACCAATTCTTAGATGTGTGATGGCTGCATTAGATTCCTTTTTAGAAACAGGTTTTCTGTTTCTATTATTCTTTGGTGATCCATCCAGCAAGTCTATTGCCCAAGCTCTCCACAGAATGTATCAGTTTACATGGATGAGACAAACCACTTAAAGGAGTTGTAAAGGCAGAAGGTTTTTTTTCTTAATGCATTGTATGCATTAAGATAAAAAAACCTTTTGTGCGTAGCAGCCACCCCAGCAGCCCCTAATTACTTACCTGAGCCCCGTCTCTCTCCAGCGATGTCCACGAATGTCTAATCTGTCCGGGACACTCCTCCTGATTGGCTGTGACACAACAGCGGAGCCATTGGCTCCCGCAGCTTTCAATCAAAGTCAGTCAGCCAATCAGGAGAGAGAAGAGGTGGGGCCTGGTCGGGGCTCCGTGTCTGAATTGACACAATGAGGTGTGACTCGGCTCCAGTGCCCCCATAGAAAGCTGCTGACTGTGGGGGCACTCTATAGGGGGGAGGGGACAGGAGCAGCAAAGAGGGACCCAAGAAGAGGAGGCAAATCCACTGCAACAGAGGAGGTAAGTATAACATGTTTGTTTGTTTTTTTTAAACAAGACTTTACAATCACTTAAACACTGGTGATTAAAATGATGCAAAACCTTTATCCCCCCCAAAAAAACTGTATACTGTAACTGATTTTAAAATGTGAGCTGGAGTTTGATTTAAATTTTTAGTGTATTTACGTTTTAGTCTATCTGACTGACTTGCTGCTCTCCTGTTCTCATTCTTCCAGAGTTGTGTCTCACTAATACAGAAGGTGAATTACTGGCCAGATCACCAGGTGAAAACAGAGTGAAAAAGCCAAAGAAAAGAAAAGGAATGCATCCACCACATCTAATGATTGGTAAGCTGCAATATAATACATTTTTGGTTTTAATACTACTTTATGGAAGACAGTACATTTACAATACAATACAATAGTTGAGGGTTCAAAGGGCTCTGCTCCTGAGAGCTTACAACCTAGAGCAGGGGTATCCAAACTTTTCAATTCAAGGGCCACGTTGAATTTTTTTTTCAAATATTTGCAGGCTGAAAAAAAAAGTTTTCTAAATGAATGAATCAAATTTAAATGAATGAACTTTTACCAAGTTTTTACTTGAAGTTCTTTTTTTTTGTGCTGCTTTTAGTAAAGACTAATGCCGTGTACACACGAGCTGACTTTTTGAAGGACTAGGTCCAACAGTCTTTCCGGCGGACTTTGCAGCGCAGGTCCGCCGGACTTTCAAACAAACAGACTTGCCTACACATGATCACACCAAAGTCCGACGGATTCGTACGTGATGACGTACACTGGACTAAAACAAGGAAGTTCATAGCCAGTAGCCAATAGCTGCCCTAGCGTCGGTTTTAGTCCGTCGGAACTAGCATACAGACGAGCGGATTTTTCGACCGGACTCGAGTCCGTCGGAAAGGTTTGAAACATGTTTTATTTCTAGGTCCGTTGGACTTTTGGGAAAAAAAAGTCCGCTGGAGCCCACACACGATTGAATTGTCTGACGGAGTCCGGTCCACCGGACCAAGTCTGCTGGAAAGTCTGTTCGTGTGTACGTGGCATAAGGACTACACTCCTGTGTCCCTCATAGTAAACATTTTCAATCTTTTTATGCATCAAAGTCTTCACAGAGCATGAGGTCAAATTGCAGGCAGCCAGTTAAATGGAGTAAATTCAGTAAAACATAGTACAGTAGATGTAAAGACAAACCCCAGGCAGATATAAAAGACACTAAATAATGCAGCTCTGCAATCATGAATACTTCCTTAAATGAAAGCAGTGTAAATACTTGAACTGGATCTCTTGGACCTATCAAACAAATCCAATGATGCAGGAGCCGGGGCCGAGTCCTGTTGTCTGTGTCAATAGATGCAACAGCAGGACACGGGAGAGAGCGCCTGCACGAGTGCCCCGGGGGAGAACGGCTCTCCAACGGGGCACTCGAGAAGAGGAGCCAGGAGCGCCGCTGAGGGACCCCAGAAGAGGAGGATCGTGGACACTCTGTGCAAAACAAACAGAGTTTTTTTTTAAAACAAACCTTTAGATATCCTTTAAGCAGGTCTACGGTAGGATTATGCTGTGAAGCAGAGCTGTGTAAAACTCAGGCATGGATGAACAAAAATACAAATCCTTTGGCAGGTAAAACAGCTCCAGTAGATACATTATATTTTACCTTTTTTTCAGCTGTTTGCAAGCCACACAACGATGATAGATGATTAGGCTATTTGAAAAGTGACAGGTCCACTTTAAGTCCACCTCCTCAGTCCCATTATGAAGCAGAAGCTGGCAGATAAAAGCTCAATAAAAGTATGAGAATTTGGGAAAAAGGACTAATGACTCTGGCTACAATCCCTGGCCTTCATTCTCCGGGGAGGGAGGGTTAACAGAAGATCCTCTGTTTTCTCTTCTCTCACTCTTCAATGCAAGGGAGAGAGACGCACAGTGGACTCAATGGCTGTGCTCGGCCAAACCGCCTCGTTGTCACAGCAGCCGTGCAAACTGCCAAAATAACATGTAAATGCTGTCAAACTCTGCTGCTTAGATTAGACTCGCTCGTAAGCCACTAAGCAACGTTTCAGCAGGTCTGACTGTAAAGTGCTGCCGTCCAAACCTAACCACACCCTCACCACACCCTTGCACGCACATGTCCACACTTCACTGTGCATCAAAACAAAAGCGCACTGCCCATCTGGTTACAACCCTAGGCTAACTAAAGAACAAAACTGTGATACATTGCAGCTTTTTAGATGTGGTGGCTGCATTTGTTTCCTTTTATTCATTTTTTTTTATCCCTCATTTTACCTGGTGATCCTAAGAGTATTACACTTCCTGTCCTAGGGTGACCCTTCCTCAGTGTACTGTATCTATGGAGGAGCAGTATTGTCACCTTAGGAAAGGAAGTGTAAAAGCGCTACAGAACATGATTTTATGGTTTATAGATCATTATTATACAAATAAACATTTACCACAAGGTGCGTACATGACCGCTTCGGGCAAAAAGGCACAGCAGCAGCTGTTGCCTTTTGGACTGTTTCCCTTTAACTGAAAGTCAGTATAAATAGGAAAATGAGGTGGGGGGGAGGGGGGAATCATTGCTCTAATCATTTAGAAGTGTGTGTAATTTGAGCTTCAGCTATTGAACTCTGTAAACAGCCCTTTTTTGCACAGCAGATAAGGAGAGTCAGGACAGATAAAAAGTAGAGGGGAGGGGAAAGTCATTCCTCTCATCATTTAGAAGAGTGTATAATTTGAGCTTCAGCTATTGAGCTCTGTAAACAGATTTTTTTTCACAGCAGATAAGGAGATTTAGGACAGATAAGAAGGAGAGGGGAGGGAGAAATCATTCCTCTCATCATTTAGAAATGTGTGTAATTTGAGCTTCAGCTATTGAGCTCTGTAAACAGACTTTTTTGCATAGCAGATATACGAGAGTCAGGACAAATAGGAAGGAGAGGGGAGGGGTAAGTTATTCCTCTCATCATTTAAAAGTGTGTGTGTGTAATTTGAGCTTCAGCCATTGTGTGTAATTTGAGCTTCAGCTATTGAGCTCTGTAAACAGCTTTTTTTTATTTTTGCAAAGCAGATAAGGAGAGTCAGGAAAATATTTTAAAAGAAGTATAGGGTTCCACCTATTAGCTAGAGACTATATAAATGTCATATTTTATGCAACATTTAATTTTTACCATTCTGAGAAAAGAAAAAGAGATAATTTCACAAATGTATTTTTGGTCTTGGTATGTGAGCAAATGGCAAATGCCTACACATTTTTATCATCAGCCAAAAGGGAAGAGTAGAGTTATGTCAGAGCCATTGATCGGCTAGAAAGGAGTCAATCCCATAACCCTTTTTAGCTTAGATCATGTGACCATAGCCATTGTACCAGAAAGTGCCCACAGCAGCAAAATTGTTTGGCAAAGAGAAGTATCCAAGTACAGTGGTACCTTGGATTACGAGCATAATTAGTTCTAGAAGAATATATCAAAGCGAGTTTCCCCATAGGAGTCAATGGAAACTCAGATAATTCATTCCACAGTGACTGCTATTGTATGCAGTACCGCATGTGGCCAGAGGTGGGGGGGTGCCGAGACACTCGGAAACACTCGGAGACTGCTCGGAGCTGTTCAGATGCACTCAGAGACGCTTGGAGAATGTTTTCGAGTGTCTCCGAGCGGCTCCGAGTGTCACTGGCGCCCCCACACCTCTGACCACATGCGGTACTGCACACCCCAAAGGCTGGAATCCTGTTCATCTTGTGAGACAATGCTCGCAAACCGAGTCAGGATTAAATAAAAATGAATAGCTCATACTGTGAAACGCTCGTAAACCATGTTACTCGCAATCTGAGGTATTACTGTACACCTTTTACCATTTATTAGCATACTGGATCAGGATGGCGAGATTTATTATGGCATACACTTTATTTAATTTTTTATCCATCTGGATGCAGGGTTCTAAGAATCATCAAGATCTGTACTGAACTATTATTCATGTAAGTGTTGCAGTTATGGCTGCTGGAAAATCCAGACACTTGCGCACTTCTAACATTGGAAGGAAGGCTCTTGTGTACAATGCCCATAAACAGTGCCCATAAACTCCATAAAGTCTTGGTTTGATGAACCTGAGTGGCCTTCACACATACCTGACCTTAAACACCTATGACCTTAAACACCTTTGAGATGAATTGGAACACCACCAATTATGAGCCAGATCTTCGCATCCAACATCGTTACCTATCTTCACAAATGCTCTTTTGGATGAATGTGTACAAATTCCCCAGACAAACGTCAAAATCAAAGCTAAGACCAAAGTCTTCAAAGAAGACTGGAGGCTGTTTTAGCTGCAAAGCTGAGGAGTATCGCTGCTTTCCATTCACATTTTTAATGTTTACCTAGCACAAACTTTCCAAAGGGCCAGTTTACTATGCTTTGGACTTGAGGGGGGCCAGACTGTGACCAGTGTAAGTAGAATATGTCACAACGTCAGTGGGAGTAAGCAATGCCCCATACATGGTGGTTAGTGGGAGGAGGAATCGAGACCCATCTTTGATGTCATTGGGAGGAACAGTGTCCCATTTTTGGTGTGATTGGGAGGAATAATGCCCCATCATTTGTGTCAGTGGGAGGAAAGTGCAGCCTCATTGATATCAGTGGAGAAATAGTGCCCCATCATTAGTGTCACTGGGAGGAATAGTGCAGACTCATTAATATCAGTTGAGAAATAGTGCCCCATTATTGGTGTCAGTGGGAGGAATAGTACCTCGTATTAGTGGGAGGAACAGTGCCCCGAGGGCCGGATAAATGCAAGTAAAGGGCTGCATCCAACCCGTGGGCCACAGTTTGGAGACCACTGACCTAGCAGAGAGTCAACTCTTTTGGTTGACAGTTGCAATAAATTGACTTATTTGGGTTACAGGTGCTAATTAGATTATTGAAGGATAACAATAACAGTAGGGACAAGTTGATGGTGAGCTAAAATAAATTCCTAAACACATAAAATTGGATACTTTTCAGTTTTTCGCTCCAAAGCTGGTCCATTTGCAGTGCAACAAGAGATGGAAAGGAAGTAAGCCTGGGACTTCCCAAAGGAAGAACTTCATGAAAGTATAAGTACAGAAAAATACAAGCTATAACATTTAACATGAGAATCAAGTTGCTGATGGAATCTTCCTAAAAAGAAAAAAGGAAAAAAGAAAAAAAAGCAGAGCCAAGCAGCAGAAGGAAAACAAAATATTATGTGATCATGACAGATTAACATCTCCATCTCACAATGTCAATATGAAGCTTTGAAAACCAGTCCTCATAATGGTTTACATTCTTTGCGGAATACAGTTCTTCCCACTATATTTAAAACAGACAATGCCCGATTTTCTAGTGAAACGCTAACCATCTGTCTACAAATTGCCTAGCCAAGCCTTCAATAAAAGAAAGATGTTCAGAATTTCTTCCCTCTGCCCTATTCTCTGTTATTTTATCCTGATACTACGCGGCCATTCTCTGCAATTCTCATTTACGGGAGACTATCTTCCACTTGTTCCATTCATTTCCCTCCTTGATTACTGTAACCTTTCTCTGCTGCTTTTCTTCTCCCGTTTTAATCATGGTAATTTTGTAGGACTTTGGCAAGGAGGCCTAGTGACTCTCTGGATATCATAATAAACGTGACCTTTTAGTCTAGTAGTAGAGTAAGTTCTAAATTTAAGAGAGGCAGTCTTTCTTTTAAAGAACTCAAAAACAAGGATTGGTAATATGTAGGCTGAGAGATCTTTAAAGCAGACTTCCACCCGTTTATGTGTTTATTAAATGTCAGCAGCTACAAAAAGTGTATCTACTGACCTTTAATAAACACACACTCACCTGTCCCACGGTCCAGCAATGCGGCCACAGGAAGCCTCGTTTCTTTCCCTTTCCCTCCGGGACGCCGGCATCACTACTGTGGGCACCCGGCTGTGATTGCCTGCGGCTTCACAGCATGCGCGAGTCGTGCTGTGCGTCCTGAATGGCCATGCAATCTTCTGGGACTTGTGACATGTCTCAGAAGATTGCAGGGAGGGAGGGGCCGCCTGAAAGGCCCGGGCAAAAGTGGGAGCTGGGTACCTGGCAAACTAGGTACCCACTCCCCCCCCCCCAAAAAAAATGACTTGCCAAATATGGCTTGTCGGGGGGTCAGGACTGCTTAAAACGGAAGTTCCACTTTTGGGTAGAACTCCGCTTTAAGGATAAAAATGGTCAATATGGGCAGGATGGGTGCAGCCTTGACTGAGACAAACTACATTGATGGAACGTACAGTGTAGTCCGAATCCTCAGGATAAATCCTGTGGCTTTAGGAACCACTGACAAATCCAATCCAGCACACATCTGAGAGACTGAAGGGATCTCTAAGTGGGAAACAGACAAAAAGGGCAAAGTGTGTAGACTAAGTGTAGTGGGTGTAAACATTTATTAAAGGAAGACAATTAGCAACTCACATAAAGTATGACGAATAATGCTTATCATGGTTCTCAAAAAGATTCCCAGCTCGGGAGGACACCAAGGGAACTGTCACAATGGATACACTGGATATGGTCTTGATGGCACCCGCAATAGCTAAGAGAATGAAGCAAGGGGGCACCAATCTAAGTGCAGCAAGGTGGAGAGGTGAATACAGCACACAGTAATTGGCAACTCACAGTGTGAGGATAAGCTTTCAAGCTGGCTTGAATAAGAGGTGTCGGCTTTGAAAGACAGGTTGCCACCTCTGACATCCCTTCCTGTTTCATCACATCCAGTACCCGCATGTGCTCCATCAATCCACATGTGTTGCTTTCTGCTTCCTGTCCTGAGGCTGCCTGGTCACCCTAGCTACCACACTCCACTCCTTCTAGCAGCAGCTCCATCGTGGAAACCTGGATGTCTCCTCCCAGCTGCAGATGCACCAATGACTGTAATGCATGAGATCATCCAAACACTATGAGCTGTCAATTATTGTATCCTGTATCCACCTCTCCACCTTGCTGCACTTAGATTGGTGCCCCCTTGCTGTCTCTCTTAGCTATTGCAGGTTTGCAGGTTCCATCAAGACCATATCCAGTGTATTCATTGTGACAGTTTCCTTGGTGTCCTCCCCAGCTGGAATCTTTTTTGAACCATGATAAGCATATTTTGTCTTACTTCATGTGAGTTGCTAATGGTCTTTCTTTTTTTTATAAATCAGTTTATTAAGTGTTTATCAGACACGCTAAAAACAAACACAAAACAACTAAATTAAATCACAGATGTGTAAGCCCACGCAGGGGCAACAACAGAGAAGTAACAAGTAGTTTGAATGAACTACACGTAGGATGGTGTTTCTTTGATAAATGTTTACACACCCACTACTCTTATGCCCCGTACACACGGTCGGACTTTGTTCGGACATTCCGACAAAATCCTAGGATTTTTTCCGACGGATGTTGGCTCAAACTTGTCTTGCATACACACGTTCACACAAAGTTGTCGGAAAATCCGATCGTTCTAAACGCGGTTACGTAAAACACGTACGTCGGGACTGTAAACGGGGCAGTGGCCAATAGCTTTCATTTCTTTATTTATTCTGAGCATGCGTGGCACTTTGTCCGTCGGATTTGTGTACACACAATCGGAATTTCCGACAACGGATTTTGTTGTCTGAAAATTTTATAACCTACTCTCAAACTTTGTGTGTCGGAAAATCCGATGGAAAATGTCCGATGGAGCCCACACATGGTCGGAATTTCCAACAACACGCTCCGATCGGACATTTTCCATCGGAAAATCCGACCGTGTGTACGGGGCATTAGTCTGCACACTTTGCTCTTTTTGCCTGTTTGAGAGCACTATTTGAAAGGAAGAAATCAAATGAAATTCCACCAACTATAGCGACCTGTATCTGGAACTGAAGAATAGCTGTGATGGGTTTTGGACAAGATAACAGCATTACATACAGTGCACAAGACCTAGCATCATGTATACTTCCCAAGTTTCTATGATGAGAGAGACACCGTTTAGCACAAAGCGTGTAGGCAAAAGACAAAGTCCTACCATGACGCCAGTTCTGTGAACCATTAAAAATTAAAGAAGAAGTCCACCCTAACACTAAAATCTCTGCATCTACAGACATCCACAATCTAACACTAACCTATCTAGCCCTGTAAAGAAGAAATCAGTATGCATACCTTTTTTGAAGCCACTCTGACCCAGTCCCGCGCTGAGCTGTCTGCTGCGACTTCGCTGTGGAGCGGATGCAGAGGACACAGCTGACAACAGAAGCCCCATAGTAAGTCTATGGGTGACATCACTCCCCATTCATTTCACAGCCGTTGTTGGCTGTGTCCTCTGCAGAGCTTCCGTCGCTGGAGACCAGATCGGCTTCAATAAACGTATGTAGACTGATTTCTTCTTTACAGGGCTAGATAAGCTAGTGTTAGATCGTGGATGTCTGTAGATGCAGGGATTTTAGTGTTAGGGTGGACTTACACTTTAATACACAAAGAAGTCATGTTAAGCAAAACTCCAAAAAATAAAAAATAATAGCTAGCTAAAGGATAAAATAAGAAAAAAAAACTTCTTCATGCGCTGATATGTCTTGAGACAGTTGTGTGAAATTGTAATGTCAATATGTATCCCAAACTTCCAACCTGGAAAATGTTTTGTAAGTGCATAATGTATTAAAGAAAGTATTAAAAAAAAAAAAAAACTTTTGTGCAATACTATTAGCCTGGAACTGTTTACTTCTTTTCTTGGCACTTGATGTTCTCAGCCTTCCTGGTTGAATGACAGTCAGAATCATTCACCTACTCCCTCTGAGCTTAGCTTGTCATGGACCTGCCCCCCAGCTTGTGATTGGACAGTGAAGGAAAGGCAGCACAGTTATGCGCTCATCGCTCTCTCTCTTACTATCAGCAAGCTCCAAGTCAGCACATGCATTGCCTAGTTATTTGTTCTGCTTCTACACCTCACACTTTAATCTTTGCTGCATTTTGGACTCCAAGAAGCTGATACTGGGTCAGATGCTGGTACTTACACTGCCTGCATCTAAAAAAATGCATTTCATATTGAATTAATTAATACAGGGTTGCATTAAAGTGGTTGTAACCCTAAAAAAAACAAAAAACATGTCCCTGTCCGTTTAAGGCACGAGATTTTGCACAGTGCTTTTGCCATGCCAATTATCCCTTTCTATGTTGTACAATACCTGGCTGATCCTGCCTGTTCCTGTCTTCCCCTCTGTAAACTGACCATGTTTATCATGACTGTTAATCTCTGATAGCGTGGTCAGTTTACGTGCCTCCGTCATCCAGCTCTCTCCTCAGCCTCTTCCCCACTCCCCCTCCCTCTCTCCCTGTCTCTTCCATAGTCTGTCTGAGAGCCGATCTTCTGCCCGCCCCTCCCCTCTTCTCTCATGCCTGTGTTATTCTATTCCCTGCAGCTGCTCCAGTGCTTGTAAAGTAAAAAACATGTATTAATTACTTTGATCCTCTCTGTTTTAGGTCCCTGTTAATTACAGTTTGTGTGTTTTCCTAAAATTATAATGCTAAATACCTTCTTTCCAGAGCCGTGCTGTGCAGACACGTGACCTCCCTCTGCTAGCTTGCATTGATCAGAGGGAAATCTCAGCCCCTCCCATTGTACTCACGTAGGGAAGCAGAGGGAGGTCACATGACAGGACAGCAGGGCTCTGCAAAGAAGGAATTTAGCATTATAATTTTAGGAAAACACACACACACTGTACTAAACAGGGACCTTAAACAGAGGGAAACAAAACAATTAATAAATGTGGCTTAAAGCGGACCTTCGGTCATTTTTTCATCTTTCCATCTATTAAATCTTCTGCCAGTAAATACCTTATACAGCCCACTTCCTGTTTCTTGTCTGGTAATAAGCCTAGGCTTATGACATCTTGCACAGCTCTCTCTCATTCGTGTGAGTCATAACAGGGCCAATGAGAGCTGCAGAGCTGGAGGTGTGCCTCTGTGTGTCTGTGTAAATCCATGAAGTGCACAGGCAGCAGCTTCAGCTGCCCACAGTTAAAATGGATGCAGCCAAACTCAGTGGAGGGAGATTTCTGCAGAATATTTGGCAAGTACAGAATCACAGTATGCATAAAATAATATGCAAAGTGGTTGGAGGAAAGCTTCACAATGGCAAAGATGTTTTTATTACAAACTAAGTGAGCAGACTGCAGTTCCTCTTTAAAGTGTGTGTGATTCTGAACCCTCTCCCTAGCAGTTATGAACTCAGCAAATCGCACTCTCATGGTTGGCATACAACACTTATGTGACTATCCAGCTGTTCGGGTATGGAATGTCACCAAGTATCTCCCCAGTATTAAGAAATGGCCATTATCATATGAAAAAAGCAAAGATATCCTCCAATGGTACAGTAACTCAACAGACTAAAATGTATTTAACAAATAGAATGCCACTCACATATTCAAAAACAATCAAATAGCATATGCATTAAAGGTGACATCTGGCTATGTCTCTGTGTGTGATAGACATATATTGGTCTCACCACCTCCAGACACTCTGGACTAGCTCCGCATCTACTCCTGGTTCCAGTCCTGACTTCAACTACAGTCGCAACTCAACGACGCCCCAACGCGTTTCGTCGCTTGTGACTTTGTCACAGTCTGAAGTGAACCCCTGAGGAAGTCACGTGATCATGATGATACGCATGGGAGGAGTCAGGTGACAGAGTACTGTGTTTGTGAAACATACATGAGCATACGGGAGCTGCTGCTCCGTCAGATGGTCTTTGAAAGCGCACTCAAGCTTTACTGTAAGTAGTGATTATGCAATAAATGTGAAACTTTTATATACTACACAATGGGAGTGTATCTTTTATACTGAGGGGACGTGTAGGCAAGGAAGTCCAGACAAAGCTATCTCAGTGAGCAGAGAAGAGAGTGGAAGGAGATTGAACAGCTGAGGAGCCTGGATTTAACCCCAGCAGGGGAAGGCAATTTTAGACCTGGAAATGGTCTAAACTGGAGGTGAGCGCAGTGGTGAAAGGTGGTGGGAGTCACTGCACAATTGTATTAATGGAAATCCACAAGGGTGAAGGTGAAAAAACTGCGGGATATGAGAAGCGCATTCAAAGGGAAAACAATTGAAAGAAAAAAAGCACTACTAATTGAACTATAGTCATCTGGGACTGTCACATTTGTTCTATTTTATTTTATTGTAAATGAGAAAATTTGTCACTGAATAACGAAAGCAGTTTTGTGGTTTGAAAGTAAGGTTTTGGTTTAAAAACATTAATTGGATTGCACACGGATAGGCGCAGCCAACATTTTTGATTTTATTTCGGTTGCAGTTGTGGGAACACAATTATTTGGTTGCAGCCATCAGACACAAGTTAGAAGTGAGGGACACATTAGGTTGGGGAGCGTGGGATAATACACAACTGTTTTAATAACACCACAGTGCCTGCAGGCACAGAGGTCAGTGATGACTTATTTTAAATTGCTGTTAACTATTTACTACCTGTTAAGAATTTTTTTAAATATTTGAATGCTCATGGTCTGGCCAGAATTGTACTTCATTGGCTACAGAAGTAAGCTTTTTAGTCTGAGGCTGGATTCACACCTATGCATTTTTAGTGCTTTTTGCATTTTGCAGATTTGCACTACAGTTCATTTAACATGGTTTCCTATGGAACAAGTTCTGTAGTGCAAATCTGCAAAATGCAAAAAGCAGTAAAAATGCATAGATGTGAATCCAGCCTTACAGAGAGTCTACTGTTTTAATCAAGTCAGACTTAACCCACAGAGTTGCATTGTGCTATAATACTAAGCAAGAAACAGGGAGTGTATATGTAATGTGCAAACAGACTGATTCCTTGTACATATATAGTTATAGTTATACACGTGCAAGAAAAGAAAAACTATTTAAAACAGGTAACTTTCACATACAATTGTATGTTACATACCCATTCAAATACACACCTAAACCAAGACTATAAAACTATAGTTTCTTATGCCCTGTACACACGATCGGAATTTTCGTCAGAAAAACCTTGGATGTTTTTTTTGACGGAATTCCGTTCAAGCCTGGCTTGCATACACACGGTCTCTGAACTTTCGACCGTCAAGAACGCGGTGACATACAACACGTACGACGGCACTAGAAGAGGGACGTTCCATACGAAGCGATGATTCTGAGCATGCATGGTTTCTTGCGCGTCGGAATTGCATACAGACAAACAGAATTTCCGATAGGAACTTTTTACGATGGAAAAATAGAGAGCCTGCTCTCAATCTTTTGCTGGCTACCAGCAAAAGTCCGATGGAGTATACACACGGTCGGAATTTCCGACCAAAAGCTCACATCGGACTTTTGCTGGCGGAATTTCCGATCGTGTGTACGGGGCATAAGGCTGTTTTTTCCCCAAAGAAAAGATGTCAGCACTCTCTACCATCTACCTCCACTGATTAAATAGCATGGCTCACATTTGCTGCGAAATAATTTGTAACATTCAGAAAAGTTTCAAACTTCTTATAGTCGCTGTCACTTTCTCTGTGTTTAGTGGCCACCTGCCCATCGCTTCTACTCAGGCTCCTACACCTAAAGTGTTACTAAACCCACAACAGTAAAATCAGTCTGTTGCAGTCTGTTGCTATACGCACTGTGGAACCTAAGGAGTTCATCCTCCACATTGTGTAAAAAAGGCTGTTTGATCCTGTCTTCTCGGATCTTCCCCTTCTTTTACTGTCCCCAATCCATCTGCTGATAGAAGCTTTGGAGGCACTCTGCACATGCTCAGTTGGGTATATATTGCTAGAAAGTTTTTTTTTTTTTTGGGGGGGGGGGGTGCATGTGATCAGCACAGGGCCAATCAGCACTGTCCAGACAAAGGGTCAGGGGTCATGCAGCCTCATAGGACAGTCAGAAGAGAATGAAAACTCCTCCTACAAGCTTCAACCAGACACTCATAGAAGTCATAAGACTGCTATATACTGCTAAAGAGAAAAGGTATTTAGCAGTTTATATTTACTAAAATAATTGCATTTCCATGTTGTGAGTACTGTGGGAGTCCAGTGGCTCTCATCCTGCTCCTGGATCACATGCAAGGGCCCCAAGCCCAAGGAAAGTAACAGTTTGTTTCAGTCTGTAAAATGACTGGCTGCATTGAGAAGCACATGACCAGTAAAAGAGCTCCCAAGCTAGTTTTTATATTTGCCATAGTGAAGAATGGTACTTGTAGAGTCCTGGCCATTTTACATGCACTGATGTTGGGTAGGGCAGGAGTGTAAGCCAGCACACAAAGGTCAGGAGGAGTTCAGACATGTGTCAAGAGATAGCATATGACCGAATAAAGAAAATATTCCAGGCTTAGTAAAATAAAAAGGCGCCATTGTACACACAAGTGTTTATATTACCCTTGCCAACCCCAAGCTTTGGTCTTCTCCAGGGTTGAAGGGTCTGCCTAATGGATGGAGAATTGGGGCTGTAGCATCAGCACCAAGATCTTGGCATGATACAAAGTGAGAATTTAGCATACTATGTTCCTTAGGTTCTGAGTGTCAGGGAGTGTTCAGCAACACACGTTGGCCTCTCCATTTTGATGCCTAGTCTGAGGGTCACAAAGCAGTCATATATAATGGACAGCTATAACCTGGATTCACCAGGAGCTAGGCAGTGGTAATATAATAGTTAGAATTTCCTTTTTGTCCTATATGTCTCTAAAGACTATTACCCTATGCACATTTTTCGTGATGGAATCTGGTTAGTACAATATAGAACTTTTCTTTGAAGAGTCTGTGCTTTGATGCTTTTAGAGTTAACACATGAGGTCAGGCTTGCACACAGGAGACTTGTAAAGCTCAAACTTCAATGGGAGCTCACTGCAGATGGGGAGGATGCACCTGCACAAAATGCTCCACTAAACGCCAGAACAGCTCCCGAAGCCAAAACAAAAGGACGTAGTCTCTAGGCTGCTGTAACCGGAGCCCTGGGACTCATCAGTGCGACATGCTAATCAAATCAAATCACCGACACCGTCCTCAAATTTATCCCAATCAACTGCAATCAAAACCAATCCTTCCATAATCATGGTAGACTTTCCAGGATACTGTGTATTCTCTTGACTGAATTTACAGAGCCCCCAACTGTCCCATTTTCGGACTCAGAGACAGAACCCATTGTATCCCTCTTGCTCCACAAATGTCCTTCTATTATGTGTGTAGAAGAGTAAAATAAATGTTATTACTGGAGAATTACACCTAACTCTGTATCAATCTAGCTGGAGCTAGTTACACTTGCAAAATCTGTCCAAACAGTTCCTCTCCTTTCACCACCCGGGTACTAGCCTGTAAAATCCCTTTATTACCAGGCCATTTTTCGGTTCTCACAGCTGTCATAGTTTGACTGACAATTACACGGTTATGCAAATGGTTAAGCTTTGCTGCTCCACACCCTCTATTTCAGGGATCCTCAAACTACGGCCCTCCAGCTGTTACGGAACTACACATCCCATGAGGCATTGTAAAACACTGACATTCACAGACATGACTAGGCATGATGGGAATTGTAGTTCCTGAACAACTGGAGGGCCGTAGTTTGAAGACCCCTGCTCTATTTACATCTACAATCGGAAGCCTGATGGTTTCTGTGCCTGTCAGAGTCAAAAAAATCACTGGTAAGTTGGTCCTAATGCAAACAATATTAGCTGGTATCCCCCCCAGTCTCAGTGTTCTCAGTAAGTGAGCCTTCCAATACATCCCAGCCTAAGTGGCTTACTTATGGAGAAATATGAGACTGGGGTGTATAACAGCCATTACCATAAAGTTTAAATCAGCTAAAAACATTCCAGGTGCATTAACATTCACATTCTGAGTAGAAAAGCCAGTCCCATACCAGCATGCTGCTAAGAAGGACATTCACTTTCTGTGTGGAAGCAGAGGTCTCTCTGCAGAGGACCATAACACTTCTAGAACTTTATAGTACAGGAAGATACCTCTATTCATTTTTCTTCAATGTCCTTTCCCCAGCTTTCCTGGGGTAAGAGCTTTGTTTTGTTTTTCTCGTATATATGGCTCATTGATGTAATTATTCAGGTATCGCATATGGGGGTGTAATTAAATAATTGTGAATGTTGATGTCTGAATATACTGTATGTACAGAATATTAATGTATGTGTTTCTCTTCTTCTTCAGTACTAGGTTTTTATGAATGTTATTCACAAGTTTGATTGTATTGATCCTTACGGGTCCTGGGGAAGCGGTTTGACCACGAAAACGCATAGACCCTCTATCTCAAGGACATACATCGATAGTGTAATGTACTATTGGAGCACAAGTTTTTATGCTGTCTTTGAATGGATCATTAATAAAATTTGTTACATTTTATATTTTCTGGACTTTGATATTTGATGGTCGGCCAAGGTATAATTAAAGTCACATTACACTTTTCCTTTGGACCATGCTACTATTGGGATGATACCTGGCTAGACCACATTTATTTACAACACTCCACTAGAACCTTTATTGTTTACTAGCAGCAGGGAGCTTTTCTGTTTGCGAAGCAGGGGGCATGCTTCCAGTGGTTCTGCTCTTTATCACGCTGGCAGTGGACAAGCTTTCCTACTCATGCTGAAAGCCACAGAGTTCCATTAAGCGCATTATTCCTGCCAATGACACCAACAATGGGGCACTATTCCTTCCACTGAAGCCAATGATGGGGCATAATTCCTTCCACTGACAACACAAATGGGGCACTATTCCTCCCATCAACACTAGATTGGGCATTGTTTACTTCCACTGGGCACAATTCTGGCCTTTTCTTTAGAAAGTTTGGAGACCCCTGGTCTACAGGATTGTCATTATTGTTACTTATCCTTAGTTGTTGTCCCTTCCAGCAGGCGCCTGATCATTTTTGCCACTCTTTCCTACTCATGCTGTAGCTGCTTTCAAAATTAAACAAAGACTTTGCACACCTTTTTTAATGCCCTTGTAATGGATTTATCTCATATAACCTAAACAGCTCAACTGGGCATTGAGAAAGAGGCTCTACATAGGACTCAGAAGGGATTTTACAAGGGTTCCTTCTTTATTATTTTTTCTTTTTAATGAAGTGGTAAATGGGGGAAGCATAATGGCAACTATCAGACCTTGCATCATGGGAGTGACACCAGCCATGCGATCCACCCCAAGCATTCAGATATGGTCCCTCAAAGGGTTCCATGATAAACATCTGATTTATCACCATGAGCCCTGAGGAAAAGGGAGCTTTAATCTCCTAAAATGTGTTGGTTGTATGTTTCTAAAGCAATAATAATATTTGAAACAAATTTTCTTTTATACGACTCTTCAAACAACTATCACTTGCAGAAATAGTTCAGAAATGGCAGCCTATATGCTTCTCCCAAAACAGGTTTCCTTTAAAAAGTGCATGCCCTCTTTGACCAGAATACATGTATGATTTCTCCAAACATTACCCTTTAACTACATTCTACCCCCAACTTTTTTCTCTTTTTCATGATGACCTAAGTTTCAAAATTACTTGACAGATACCCAATCAATGACATCACTAAAGGAATCGCACATGACCTGATCCATTACATCACTGACCTGAAACAACAACCTCTTATGAGTGTAATCAGAACATCGCCAATCGCAGAGATTACAGTGACACTCCTGACTAAAGCCAGCCACGCTAAAACAACAAGAAGACTTATGAAGATTTCCAAACGCCATTCACTAGGCGCAATCATCCCAGACGGTGACCTATGAGCAGTTCTGAATTAGAAATGATATATCTCCTGAAAAATAAAAACACAGACGCTCGATTCCCTGAAATGTTACAAATACAGAAATAAAAAAACGTGAATGCTTCGTCTTTATATGTTGTTTTTTTTTATTTTAGGATACACTGATGGAAAGAAATTGTTCTGTATAAATTTTATACAGAACAATTTCCAAGCATAAAATATATATATATATTATATAATATATATTATATATATATATATAATATGTATAAAATATATTATATATTATATAATATATAAACCAAGCATAAAATATAATTCCATCTAGTACTAAAACATAAAGAGCCCATAATTTTAGGCTCTTTAATTAAACCTGATTTTATCCAAACTTTCTCCCATACAAGTGTACCCCCTTCATGACCAGGCCATTTTTTTGCGATACGGTACTGCGTTACTTTAACTGACAAGTGTGTATTCATGCGATATTGTACCCAAATAAGATTTATGTCATTTTTTTCCCCACAAATAGAGCTTTCTTTCGGTGGTATTAGATCAACACTGCGTTTTTTTTATTTTGCGCTGTAAACAAAAAAAAGACTGACAATTTTGAAAAAGAAAACAATATTTTTTACTTTTTGCTATAAAACATATCCAATAAAAAAAAAAATAAAAAAATCAAATGTCTTCGTAAATTTAGGCCAATATGTATTCTGCTACATGTTTTTGGTAAAAAAAAAAAAAAAAATCCCAATAAGCGTATATTGATTGGTTTACGTGAATGTTATAGCATCTACAAGCTATCGGATATATTTATGGAATTTTATGATTTTTTTTAATACTAGTAATAGCAGCGACCAGGGACTTATAGCGGAACTGCGATATTACAGTGAGACAATCGGACACTAACTGACAATTTGCGGGAACCAGTGACACTAATGCAGTGATCAATGCACTGTCTCTGTACTAATTACACTGGCTTGGAAGGGGTTAAACATCTAGGGTGATCAAAGAGTTAACTGTGTGCCTAGTCAGTGTTTTTGTGTACTGTGTGCTGCTTTCACTAAGAGAAGAGGTGGATTCCAGTCCCTGCTTTGCAGGAACACAGAATCTATCCCTTCCTCCCTGTCAGAACAGAGATCTGCTTTGTTTACATACTCTGTTCGGTGTGCATTACCGACGATCGGCAGGTGCAGTTGGACATCGAGTGCCCGGCACCCACAGATCGGCTTCTGTTGTGAATATGCCCCTGCAGGCGGAAGTGCAAAATCACATATATATACATATATGTGTAATTCTGCACAGGAGAGCTGCCATGTAGTAAAACTGCTATGGGACCAACAGCAAGTGGTTAAAGCATGTGAAAACCCAAAACCAAAAATATAATTTATTGCAAATTATCAGTCCTTAGATGTGGCAGCTGCATTTTTTTTCTGGTGAAAGCTTTTTTTTTTTTTGGGGGGGGGGGGGTTATTTTCACCTGGTAATCCTGTGAATATCATACTTTCCTTGGGTGACTACAGTCACTCACTCCACAGGATCTATAGGGTGATGGTGTATGGTTGTCACTCAAGGACGCTCCCCAATTTGGACCACTAATGTAAGTAGAGGCATTTTTTTTTATAGTTTACAGAATGTAGCTGCAAACACTAATACGATAGTTTGATGTATCACTTCAGTGAACAGTAATTTACAAAAACACTGAAATTCTGGCAAGATAAACAGTTATTTTTTTGTACTTGAAAAAAGGGAAACTAATTTAAGGACTAAACTACAATAGATTACCCTTTTGTCTGGGGTTTAGATACACTAATAAAAAAAATTAAAAAAAAGAATCATCCATTATGCTGGCCATACACATGGCTCCCGTGGATGGCCCTGTCCTCAACATCCATCTTGACAATTTTTGATCTAAAAATAAAGGCACTGGGCAGAAAATACTCATCCGAACAGTGACTGCATTCAATCAGATGTAGTCCCTGTTCATGTATTCTGACAGCCGCATGAGCAGTGGCTGTAAGAGTGCAATATCCAGGAGGGGAGAGTGCTTTATCCATGCTGTTTACATTGGATGGGGGGCTCTGTTGATTTCTCTTATTCAGCCTGCGAGGGAGAGAAGTATGGCCAAAGCTTTTTTGGCCATACTTCTGGGTCATAGGAATGCACTTATTTCTGCACTCCTGTGACCTATATTCAGCCAATAGCATGCTAAAGCCTGTTTTCAAATGATGTCATAGTGCCAGCCCAGGCTTTGGACCTTAAAGTCAGAATCCACCCAGATACCTGACTGGTAGCTGGCTCAGCCTCCTAGGGCACCACTGAAAGCCTGAGCCAGCCGCTCCCATCCCCTCCCTGGCGCAGCACTCCAGTGAGCACTGGAGGGGCAGAACACAGAAGGGAACATGTCAGCTCCCTCAACGTTGACCGGGAGGTAATGTTGATTCTTCGTTCTAAGATAAGTATTTCATAATGAGCTAGTATGCTGTGCATACAAGCTCATTATGCCTTTGCCTTAAAGGGTTTTTTTGTTGTGGGTATACAACTACTTTAACATGTATGGATAGCTTTACCTCATTAGCAAAAAATTCTGTAAAGCTGATTGAGTGTTTATCAGCCGCAGTGCTCTTTGCTTTCACTAGAATCAGGTCACTGAGTTTTGTTAAATACCGATGGCCATTCTGCACAGTGCCCTTCTTGGTACATGCACAGGGTATGCTGCTCACCTTATAGACCCTGTCTTCAGCTCTGTAGGTTGGGTAACAACCAGGATGATTTAAGGTGTATGAAGGTAAAGTGTTTCCTGTGGGATAACATTTGCAGCCTGTGGTGTTCCCAAACTCAGTCTCTGGATAAAGAGGACAATGGCTATCTCTGTCTTATTCCAGATGCATGCTCCCAGGATACCTAGTAAAGATAACGTGTTCTTACCTCCCAAAACAGCCCTGATCCTTAAAGTGTATCTTAAAGTTTATTATAGAACACCTTCTATTTTTTCAATAAATGCAGCACATTCTCTGATTGGACGAGGTGGAGAAGAAGGGCATCAATTTCCCAATCTCCACCTTGTCCAATCAGTAATTGCCTTTTATTCATTCCAAAAAAATATAAGACATTCTATGACTTTGGAGGTGCCAAGTAAGCAGCCCCCTGTAGTCAGTGTGCAGAGGGGAAGCCGCGCAAAGACAACATGGAAGATTATGGCTATCACCGTATGTAGCACTGACTTTTACAGTGATTTACAGCATCTCCAGCTGCCTTCTGGTTATCACATATGCATACTTACATCGACCCAAGCTGGCCCAATGTAAGTATGCAAAAAATCTCATTTGTGGAGCTCAGCTTTAAAATGACTAATAACATGACAAAGCCTATATGAAATGCTGGTGACTTGGTTTACATATACTGTAGGTTCAATGTTTTTGTCGGACAGTCCCTATCTTAGGTGTTTCAATTGTGTAGCTGGTTGTTTGGCTGGTGTTGATATTTCCAGTTGTTCAAATTGTACGGCATGACAAGAGTTAAGAACATTTTTTTTTGTCCAACTCCCCCATGATAAGCTCACAGAGTCAAATTTAGCCTTGATTTTGGCTCACTCAAGAAAACAGGTCATCAATAACTTGCAGAAATAAATATTGCAGCATAACGTCTGCCGTCAGCCCATTACACAACCGAGATTTCCAACGTTTGTTTGCAAAAGCTGTATGATACGAGACAATACGTAGGCTTTCTATAGTAAGCAGGCTCCAGTCACCATCAATTAAATGCGTGCTGTGTTTATTGCGCTAAGGCAGATATGAGCATCTTGGGGCCCTCCAGCTGCTGTGGAACTACAAATCCCAGAATCCTGTGCTGGGTTTTAAAGAAAATCTAACTCATCTTTCAGAAAATGTTAGTTTTAATATTTTCATGCGATTTAGTTCTGATTTATTTTCTGATTTACTAACTAAAAGTGGTAGTAAAACTTGTTTTGTCTAGTTTTACCTACAGGTAAGCTTATAATAAGACTTACCTTTAGGTAAAATGAATAACTCTTAAACGTGCACCGTTTAGGAGATATTCCAGCAAGCAGCAGCTGGTGACATCAGGAACAGCATACCTATGTCATACCTGCAGAGCTCTGTGCCTAGCCTGTGGCTCCTGCGCGCACGTACAGGAGTGATGTCATTGCGGCTCAGCCAATCAGGCGGCCGGAGCCCACGAACCCAGAAGGAAGACCGGGTGAAGATGGAAGCCCTGTCAGAGGAGGCAGCACACAGCTGGAGGGCTTTGTTTTAAAGTAGGTATTTCATAATGTGCTAGTATGCAATGCATACTAGCACATTATGATATTACCTTGCAGGGTAAAACTTTTTTTTAAGAAGCTTTACTACCTCTCTAGACAATTTTGCACATTGCAAGCCCTACCTTTACTCTGTCTTATTGGCTGCATGATCATTCTAGGTCAGTGATTAATGTGATGAAAGGTTTGCCAATGGATTAGCACGTTGAACAGGACATGCTATTGTCAGAGTTGGAGTTAGGTTTAGACCGTGGATCAGTTTTAGGGTTACTGAAAGGCTTAGTGTGAGGATTAGTGTTCAGGATACAGGAAAAGTTATTCTGAGGGTTAGATTTAGGGTTGCAGGGGGTGTTAGTATTAGGGTTGCAGGATGTGTTGCTATTAGGGTTACAGGGAATGTTAGTATTAGGGTTGCAGGGAGTATTAGTATTAGGGTTGCAGGGATGGTTAGTATTACGATTACAGGGAGTGTTAGTATTAGGGTTGCAGGGAGTCTTAGTATTAGGGTTGCAGGATGTGTTACTATTAGGGTTACAGGGAATGTTAGTATTAGGGCTGCAGAGGGTGTTAGTATTAGGGTTGCAGGGAGTATTAGTATTAGGATTGCAGGGATGGTTAGTATTAGGATTACAGGGAGTGTTAGTATTAGGGTTGCAGGTAGTGTTAATATTAGGGTTGCAGGGTGTGTTAGTATTAGGGTTGCAGAGAGTATTAGTATTAGGGTTGCAGGGATGGTTAGTATTAGGATTACAGGGAGTGTTAGTATTAGGGTTGAAGGGAGTGTCAGTATTAGGGTTGCAGGGTGTGTTAATATTAGGGTTGCAGGGTGTGTTAGTATTAGGGTTGCAGGGTGTGTTAGTATTAGGGTTGCAGGGTGTGTTAGTATTAGGATTGCAGGGTGTGTTAATATTAGGGTTGCAGGGTGTGTTAGTATTAGGGTTGGAGGGAGTGTTAGTATTAAGGTTGCAGGTAGTGTTAATATTAGGGTTGCAGGGTGTGTTAGTATTAGGGTTGCAGGGTGTGTTAATATTAGGGTTGCAGGGTGTGTTAATATTAGGGTTGCAAGGTGTGTTAGTATTAGGATTGCAGGGTGTGTTAATATTAGGGTTGCAGGGTGTGTTAATATTAGGGTTGCAGGGTGTGTTAATATTAGGGTTGCAAGGTGTGTTAGTATTAGGGTTGGAGGGAGTGTTAGTATTAAGGTTGCAGGTAGTGTTAATATTAGGATTGCAGGGTGTGTTAATATTAGGGTTGCAGGGTGTGTTAGTATTAGGGTTGGAGGGAGTGTTAGTATTAAGGTTGCAGGTAGTGTTAATATTAGGGTTGCAGGGTGTGTTAGTATTAGGGTTGCAGGGTGTGTTAGTATTAGGATTGCAGGGTGTGTTAGTATTAGGATTGCAGGGTGTGTTAATATTAGGGTTGCAAGGTGTGTTAATATTAGGGTTGCAGAGAGTGTCAGTATTGGGGTTGCAGAGAGTGTCAGTATTGGGGTTCCAGGGAGTGTTAGTCTGAAGGTGAAAATGTTCGATGGGAGCTTGTTGTCAGAAATTCCGACCGTGTGTAGGCTCCATCGGACATTTTCCATCGGAATTTCCGTCACACAAAATTTGAGATCTGGATCTCAAATTTTCCGACACTAAAATCCGTTGTCGTAAATTCCGATCGTGTGTACACAATTCCGACGCACAAAGTTCCACGCATGCTCGGACTCAAGCAAAAGAGCCGCACTGGCTATTGAACTTTCTTTTTCTCGGCTCGTCGTATATGTTGTACGTCACCGCGTTCTTGACGTTTGGAATTTCCGACAAGATTTGTGTGACCGTGTGTGTGCAAAACAAGTTTGAGCCAACATCCGTCGGAAAAAATCCATAGATTTTGTTGTTGGAATGTCCAATCGTGTGTACGGGGCAGAGCGTTCTTTAGTAAGAAAGGTAATTTGTTTCTCTAAATTGGAGACATTGACATGGCAATCAAAGAAAGGTCATTCAAAATTAGTCAAGCCCATGAAGTCACCATCGAATGGTTGGATGACCTTTCCCATCCAAATGAAATTGTACAGGTAAAAGGCTAGCATTAGGGCGAAGCTAAAAGGATTAGGGTAGATGGTAAGTAGAGGGTAAGTAGAGTAAGTGCGAGGGGCAGAATTTGGGTTATGGGAAAGATTAGTATGAAGGTTAAAATTAGGGTTGAGGAAAGGGTTACAGTATGGAGAGAACCCTAGGGTAGGACTTAGCTCTTGTGCTGAAAACTGCCACCGCTAGCATTAAAAACAAATGCATTGCACATTTCATGCTTATTGCTGGCATTTGAATTTTGCCTGAAGTTTTAATTTAAAGATAAGTTTAAATAACTCTCCATGTTAAAAAAGCGAATCAGTGTTTTGTTCACACAGTGTAGCGGGGTATCTGGAAAGTGTCACTCTGTACACAATAAACACTTTGTTATTGTAGGACGGAGGAAAATTGGGTCTTTTTGAGGGATTGCTCAACCACAGTTTGTATTATTCAGGATGGTATTATGTGTCCCTACCTTGGGGCAAGGAAACTGAAGCTGTAATTATCTCTCCCGCTTGCCTCTGCATAATGTCAGGGTAAGAAACTCGACATAGGTTTTCAATTAAACTCATTAGCTCTCAGCCCCATCACAGGCAGAGAGACATGTGATAGAGCATGGCTGGTTTAACCTGTCAGCCATATCCAAATCTATTTCAGATAAGGCTAAGATGCAGTTCTGTATTTGATTGGCTGGTAGACACCAATCAAAAATCAGATGTGAAAACCCCTTCTATTAAGCGAATTTGACCAGCATAGCCTCAGTGTGCTAATGCAAACACAGGTTGGACTCTACCACAGCAGCCCTGTTCCTATATACTGGCACCAGTAGAAATGAGGTCATCAAATATAAGCATGGAGATGAGTTCTGAACAGATTGATCAGTTGTGGTTCCACCAAACTTTTTAAAAGTTTGCAAAACTCTTCAAAGCGCTGACATTTTGAATCTCTGAACCAAAAGTCCCACTAAGGTCAATGGGAATCTGAACTAGGCTACAAAAAAGTGTGTAGAATGGTTTTGGAGGTTCCTAGCAGCCCTGCCAGAGAAGATGATGATCCAGTCCTTGCCCTTTCCAGTGATTAAGAAAGAATTGAAGCTATTAGGCGCCTTTCACACGGACGGCTACTCTGCCGCAGTTAAAAGCATGTTTTTTTTTCTGTGAAATTCAAGACACCAGGCACTGCGATCAGCTGCATTTCTACAGTGTGATTAGCTGTGGTTGCGCTTAGCTGCGGTTTGCCATTTCCATAGCAACCCGACAGGGTACCGACTCATATTGAACGGGAATCCGACTTGGATCCCCGCCAATACCAGGCACTGTGTTTGGTATGAATCTTGAGGGGGAACTCCACGCCAAATTTTAAATAAAAAAATGGTATGGGTTCCCCTCCAAGAGCATACCAGGCCCTCCGGTCTGGTATGGATTCCAAGGGGCACCCCCTACGCAGAAAAAACGGCGTGGGGGTCCCCCCAAATCCATACCAGACCCTTATCCGAGCACGCAGCCCGGTCGGTCAGAAAAGGGGGTGGGGACGAGCGAGGGCCCCCCCCCGAACCGTACCAGGCCACATGCCCTCAACATGGGGGGGTTGGTGCTTTGAGGCGGGGGGGCGCCCTGCGGGCCCCCCCACCACAAAGCACCTTGTCCCCATGTTGATGAGGACAAGGGTCTCTTCCCGACAACCCTGGCCGTTGGTTGTCGGGGTCTGCGGGCAGGGGGCTTATCGGAATCCGGGGGCCCCCTTCAGATCCCGGACCCCCACCCTATGTGAATGAGTATGGGGTACATCGTACGCCTACCCATTCACCTGGGGAAAAAAGTGTCATTAAAAAAAACACTCTACACAGGTTTTAAAAGTAATTTATTAGGCAGCTCCGGGGGTCTTCTTCCGACTTCGGTGGTCTTCTGCCGACTTTGGGGGTCTCTCAGGCCTCTTCTCCCTGTCTCCGGTGTCGTCTCCGCGTTCTCTGGTTCTTCTCCGGTGCCTTCTTCCTTCTGCCTGGCTCCTCCACTATCTTCTGCTCTTTTGCCGCTCTTTTGCTAGCGGAGGAACCCGGTCTTTTGAGACGTCTTCTTCCCTCTTCTCTTCCAGAGATGTTGACACGACGCTCCCTCTCGCTGTAATGCCGTGAGCAAGGTCCACAACCAATTATATAGGCATGGGGCCTGGCCACCGGGTGATGTCACCCGGTGACCCTGCCCCCTTATGACGTCACAGTCCCATCATGCCAATTCTATCTGTCCGTGTGAAAGGGGCCTTAGGTTAACGAGAACTAGGTAACTTGTATGTGTTGTAAGAGGGTTAGGTTGGGGAGATACAAATGCAGCAAACAGATAATTATTTTTTAAGGTCGTTCACACAAACCTACTTGCTCTTTGCTTTTTTGTTTTTTTTTTGGGGGGGGGGTTGGTGATCTTAACACAGACAGTCAGACACCAAGATAATGAGATCATTTTATCATAGGTAGTGACTCCAATATGTGATAGCAAACACATCAGTCAGGTATTATGCCCTGTACACACGATCGGACTTTCCGACAACAAAATCGTGGATTTTTGTTCGAAGGATGTTGGCTCCAACTTGTCTTGCATACACAAGGTCACACAAATGTTGGCCAACAATTACGAACGTAGTGATGTACAAGATGTATGTGATATCTCCATTACGAACGTTAGTTTTACAAGACCGAGCGCTTCCGACTCATACTTGATTCCGAGCATGCATGGACTTTTGTCCGACGGACTTGTGTACACAGGATCAGAAAGTCCGACATCAAACATTTTTTGGCGGAAAATTTGAGAACCTTCTAGACAACATTTGTTGGTGGAAAGTCCGCCAACAAATGTTCGATGGAGCATATACACGGTCGGACTTTCTGCCAACAAGCTCACATCCAACATTTGTTGTCGGAAAATCCGATTGTGCGTACCGGGGCATAATAGTGTTCAAAATATTTGAGTCAATTGCAATACTTCACTACTCTGAGGCAATATGGTGAGTGAGTGGTGAGTACTTTTACCATGCAGTGCCTGGATAATAGGTCCCATTTTTACTTTTTAAGCAATTACTGCTGCCGTTTTCTTCTTTAGGGTAAAATGTTTAAGGTTATAAGATAGAAATCTGCCATTGTAAGCCTTGTCATTGTTTTATGGCTTGTCTCAACCCCGTAAATGCCACTTTTTGCTGGACAGCTTGGCCTGTTATCAGAAGTGGAAAAATAAGAGATCTTCTGGCAGGATCAACCAGCTATGTTACAGGGGAACTTGGAAACAGGAAACATAAAAAACATTTTCTAATGCTAGTGATAGACCACATCATATAAGTCATTTTTGATTTTGCTCATAGATACATTTTAACTGTGGGACCTTTCAACAACACAGGCAGAACATGCTCTGGCTCTTCCAACTGGTAGAACTCTCCACTAAACAAGGTCCAGATGTTCCTGCTGAACGGCGATGCGGTGGCTATAACAAAAGTGGTCAGGAAATTCAGGGTACCTCAGCTGGGGAGCTAATATTGCATTGCCTCTAACTGAAACATATTACTAACAGAGCCAACATAAATTAGAAGTTTGGTAGACCTTACATGTTCATCATTAGAAACATTTAATTCCATACAATTGCCAGATAATTTGTGTAACCTGATATTTCTTTTTTTCCAAGGGAATTGTCAATTAACTCATTACTGATAATGTTGATTTTTGTTCACTGATTAGAACAGCGATCTTTTAGCGGCTTATGGGTATCTCCATGGTTTAGTTTTTAACCAGTTGATGTACAGTTATTCAGGCACCATGGGATGAGACTGAACAAGTTTTTGTTGTCTGGGTAATGCTCTGCCATGTTTTTATGAGGCTTGGTTCACACTATTGTGACTTTAGTGAGCCTCGTTTGCGTGGGCTCGGCAGTCCATTCATTTGAGTGGGCTGCTGTGCCTGTGTTTCATGCAGAAAAAAGGTTCCTGCACCATCTTTAAAATGCAGCGGCAGGAAAATTGCATGGTGCCTCTGCAGTTCCTGCCCCTGCCAATGCGCTGTTTTTAGGTGCGTGGGGGTGCCATTAAGAATGAATGGCAACCCCAAACGGTTGTAAAGAGCAGCGTGTTTTGGCTGTGAGTAGTTGCGGTTGCGGGAACAGGTGCTGCAAACACCAGCAATAGTGTGAACCTAACATAAGGAAAAGGGTATTTTAAAAAAATAGACATTCTAGGTTTAAAATACTTAGCAAATGAAAAGATGTTCACTGTTAAAATAAGCAAATATAACAAGTGTGAGCTAATATACCGTATAAGCTGGCTGCAAACATGCTAGAAATTTTTTTACAAACTTAGAGCCAAAAATACAAATTTCCTTAAAAAGGAACTGCAGTCTGCTCACATAATTTGTAATAAAAACATCTTTGCCATTCTGAAGCTTCCCTCCAACCACTTTGCATATTATTTTATATATACTTTGATTCTGTATTTGCCAAATATGCTGCAGAAATCTCCCTCCACTAAGTCTGACTGCATCCATTTTAACTGTGGGCAGCTGAAGCTGCTGCCTGTTCACTTCCTGGATTTACACAGACGCACAGAGGCACACCTCTGCAGCTCTCACTGGCCCTCTTGTGACTCATCCCCCTCCCTTCCTGGCAAGCTCTCACGAGAGTGAGAGGAAGATCTGTGCATGATGTCATACGCCTAGGCTTTTTTCCAGACAAGAAACGGGAAGTGGGCTGTACAATGTATTTACTGGCAGAAAAAAAAATGTTTTACTATCCAAAGTTAAAACAACTATGGCAGAAAATTTAATAGATGGAAAGATGAAAAAATTACTGAAGTTCCGCTTTAAAATGTAGAGAAAGTCATTTATCAACAGGAGGTGGTCAATGAGTGGTTAGCAATACTTCAAAAAAAAATTGAAATGAATTTGGGGGTATGTACTATTAACTACCCAAATTGTAAATTCTACCTGCACAAAATTTGTTTTCCAACCGACATAATTATAACAGGATTCAAAGGACCCAGGCCATAAGCCAGGCTGGCCCAAAACACTAAGCATTCACACTAAACCTCAATCAAAACTGCACGTAAAAAAGAAAAAAAAAATGCACGTAGCAATGAAAACAAACATTAACCATGGAGCTAAATAATAAGCAACACAAGGTAACAGATCTTACAGATGATTTATTCTTCTTCATAGCCCTGCTGGAGCCTTCTGGGGTAAAGGGATGTAGTAATACAACACAACCACCCACTCCTCCCACCCCCACCAAAGCCAATTACAAGACAAGCCTAACCCTTTGCAAATTTGTTTTTTCAGAATAAACATTTGAATGCAGACTTTTCAGTGAAAATCACCCAAACCCTATATATTATCCTTCACCAATTTAATATTGCTGATGTAAACCTAAAAAAAAAATTTAAAAAGCCACTAGGATCCACAGGTTATCTAACTCTGTCTTAGGAAGGAATGAGGATCCCAAATCTAGCAAGAACGTATAAGGAAGTAGGCCATAACAAGTGGACTGTGGGCGTGGTCTGTGCTGCTCTAGGGTGTTGTTTTAGCTCTTCGTGGGCATGGTCAAACTAAATTCTATGAATTTGGATTTGTTATGAACTAAAAATGCACACAAGAATATTCTCCAAGCAAACTACACAGTTCAGCCATTAATATTAAATCTCTTTATATATCCCTCCTTCCTCTGATTATAAGTTATGAAAGTGTCAATCTTAGGTAGCTGTAAAAACATTTATTTTTAGCTCTGGATTTTTCCCAAACACTTTTGTTTTGTTTTTCTTCTTACCCCGCTATACTATGAAATACAACATCTGCTATCCACAGAGTCAACCGGTTTCCCGGCCTCAATTTAAATTAGCAGCAGTATAATTATTACTACATGTATCGGCTTAAAATATATTTAATTTTAATCCATTTAGCTCCATCTGGAAAAATTGTAATCCTATTCAGGTGTTTGACTTATGGTGTCAATTTATGCAGTGAACACTTGTCAACCTATGAGGACAGAGATGCATGGGATACATGGGGGATGCCCTTGTTGATTGTTTCTTAAAGGTGCAAGCTCCTGTATTGTCATCCTGATCCTGACTTCACTACCTAGAGAGATGGTGACCTGAAGCAAGCATACAGCCAATAATGTTGAAAATCCGTGCTAAACAGATATTGTGCGAATAGAGGGCCTTGTTTATTCTTGCATGCAGTAAATATTGGTGTCCTTTTGATATGTCCGGCAAATCTATGCAGTAATTCAGTTTGAAACAACTCTTTAACTCCTTCCTGCCTGCCCCCGCTTCCATGTAAATGGACTTTTACACCCAGGGGGTGTGAATGACTGCCTAATATTGTGACCAATGTGACTGGCTGTCACAGTGGTAACATGATCAGGAGTCAGTTCCCGATCTTTAGTACAGAGAAAGATCTGTCCTTGATAGTTCAGCCTCAGTGCTGGGAGCATAGGTGCATTAGCCTATTGCATTAGGGTGTGCACCCCAAAGCTCAAACACACATGCCTTTCTCTGTAGCCTCAGCTGCACTGGACAGTGAATGAATGGGAAGTGCTCTCATAGTTTACTATGCTTCAGTTATGAATAAACACAGTGAGTGAGTGTGTTCACTGTGTTCATTTACAAAAGGCATTACATATTGACTAGCCCTTTCCCCCACTATCCATCCTGAAACATCCCTGGCACCAGCCAAGAGGAGAGAAGAGGAGGGAAGCCCGCAGTACTGTGGGGGGGGCAACACGAAGAAAGCCCGGGCAGTAAGGGGAATCGGCACCGCACAGAGTTATTATACCCCATGTGCATGCCTATGACTGGGAGTGTGCATATGTGCAGTGTTTGGGTGTTAAAGCCCACCCTCTTTGCTGCCGCACATTTGCGTTACATGGACGACCAGAGATTAAACCCATGTCATTAAAAAAGAAAAAAAAATTAGCTTTTTAAACCAAAAAATAGTCTTTTAGCTCTCCCGTGCATAATTGTATATCAGTATACTGTATATGCAATGTGCACATTATAGTTTTATTTTAGTTTTTTTTAGTTTTTGCCAGTGCTGTGTTCCAATCAACAATGAAGCTCAGCTAACATTATTATGTTATTGTTTGGAGCACTGTGCTGGGGGGGGGGGTTTGTCAGACCGCTTAAGACCTGGACCGCTTCCCCTTTGTGGGACCACTGTGGGGAGTTTTAACCTATTCCCACTCAATCCATTAACACCATTCCTCTGATTAATGGGAATGACTGGCCACGTCACACTGAGGTTGATTTATTAATACTGGAGAGTAGAAAATCTGGTGCAAAATCTGGTGCAGTTGCGCATTGCAGCCAATAAGCTTCTAATGCCGCGTACACACGGTCGGACTTTTCGTCTACAAAAGTCCGACAGCCTGTCCGACAGACTTCCGGCGGACTTTCGGCGGACTTGCAGCAGACTTTCTAACGAACGGACTTGCCTACACACGACCACACAAAAGTCCGACGGATTCGTACGTGATGACGTACACCGGACTAAAATAAGGAAGTTCATAGCCAGTAGCCAATAGCTGCCCTAGCATGGGTTTTTGTCCGTCGGACTAGCACACAGACGAGCGGATTTCGGGGTCCGTCGTAGTTACGACGTAAAGATTTTTGAGCATGTTTCAAATCTAAAGTCCGTCGGATTTGAGGCTGAAAAAGTCTGCTGAAAGTCCGGAGAAGCCCACACACGATCGGATTACCAGCCAGCTTTAGTCCGTCGGCGTCCGTTGGACTTTTGTAGACGAAAAGTCCGACCGTGTGTACGCGGCATAACTTCAGCTTGTTCAATAAAAGTGGTTCTAAAGGCAGAAGGTTTTTTTTATCCTAAAGTGGTTGTAAACCCCATTCATGAAATTTGACCTGGGCACATCTAGCTGTAGTATTTACTTATCTCTCTCCGAAGCTCTAATGTCGTTTTTCTCTGGTGCTCTGTTCCTCTGTTATCGGCAGAGTCACATCTGACAAGTCCTCAGACACATGAGATGCCAGTAGCTGTGTCGGGGGGGTGCTTACCTGGGAGATTAACAGGAAGCTGGTCTGCATGTGGAAGAGAAATTGCAGCTCAAAGGCTCCAGACCTGTGGAAGACACCCGCCCTATACGATCTTGTAGGTACTGGCTCTGCTCAAATTAGGAAGGAAGGAAAAATCCTGGACGGCCGCACACCACTGAAGGCATCTTTATTGAAATAATAAAATCCAAGAACAGTCATATCCGAAGCATAGAAAACAGGAAAGAACAGCTAATACAGATAATACAGCTCTGCATGGTTCTTCATTCCTCTGCCTATGTGAAGGGGGGGGGGTGCCTTTCCTCCAATTAGCTCTCACACACAGTGTAAGCTCAGACTCCCCACCCATTGCTGAAAGAGGAAGAAAGATTTCTAACATGATCTGCACTTTCCAAAGAGTGTAGAATGGGGAAGACAGGAGATATACAAGTAAAAATTATGTAGGAGATTTGTTTTTATGTCTTGTATAATCTGAGGCTATTCTCTTCACTGGATATATTTGAGGGTTTACAACCACCATTTTATGCATTAAGATAAAAAAACTTTCTGTGTGCAGAAGCATCCCTCAGCCCCCCACCCCCACCCATTACTTACCTGAGCCCCTCTCGATCCAGCGATGTTGTACGAGAGCCTTGACTGTCCAGGGACTATCTCTCTCCTCATTGGCTGAGACATCAATGGGCACCATAGGCTCCCTCTGCTCTCAATCAAAGTCAGTGAGCCAATGAGAAGAGAGAGGGGGCGGGGCCGATGCCAAGGCTCCGTGTCTGAATGAACACACAGAGTAGCGGCTCGGCTCGAGTGCCCCCATAGCAATCTGTTTGCTGTGGGGGTGGGAGGGAGGGGCCACTGAACAGAGCAGGTAAGTATGATAAGTTTGTTATAAAAAAAAAAAAAAAACACTTTAAAACGCTTTAAAAAAACTTTAAGCTTTAATTAAAAACCTGGAAACTGATTGGCTACCATGCACAGCTGCACAAGATTTTGCGCTCTCCAGTTTTAGTAAATCAACCCAACTGAGATAAAAAAAAATAAAATAAATAATAATAATAATATATATACAATTGAGCAATAATGAGTGCTTTTAACACAGCCTAGGGTAGCCCTAAACAGCCTAAACCTCATCCAAGATTGATACTGGACAACTAAGTGGAGTTTTAACCATTTCACACTCAATTCATTAACACTATTCCACTTATTAATGGGAATGATGATTGGCCATGTCACACTGAGATTTTTCAAAAATAAAAAAACAGGAATACATTTGAGCAATAATGAACGCTTTCGACTACGCCTACACAGCCAAAATCTCATCCAAGAGATATATTGGGCGATAATATTCTAGTCTTTCCTGTTTTAAAATTAGAGTAAATAAAAAAACGACAGGGTGTGTTTTTCTCCTAAAAAAAGAAAAAATTTGGGGGATTTTTTTCCTCTTTTCCATCCGGGAACATTGAGGAGTATGACGAAGTTCTACAACAATGAGCTGTACGTAGCTTTACATGTGACAGCACCACTTTAATCCCACACATGCCTATGACCACAGAAGAAATAAACAGAATCAAAATGAAAAAGTGCCTGTGCTGAAAGAGAAAATAACCCACCACATTACATATAATGTGTTACATTAAAAGTTCACCCAGAGTGCAGATAAAAATGATTGCGAGCCTGATAGTTCACCCCTACCAAGCTGCAGCCACCTGGGCTGATGTAAAGCCGAACAGATAAATTATTCCAATGTTTATTGTAATTTTTAGCTGATGACAACTAGATCACAGAGCTCCAACCATAGCTCACCCTAGGAGTTCAAAGCGGTTTGATTATCACGATAATGCAGCAATTTGTTCAGAAGGCAAAGGTCACAGGTTCTTGGTCTGTCTGCAAGCTGCGGCTTGATGGGAGATGCTCAAGTCTCTGTGGGGGGGAGAAAGGTTCTATAGGAAGCATAAGTTAGGGTGCTGTGGAGAAAATGTATATACTAAATAGAAGTGAAGGTGCTGCAGAGAAAGCTTATATAGAAAGTATAGTTCAAGGTGCGGCAGGAAAAAAGTTTTATAATAAATATAAATGAAGGTGTGGCAGAGAAATATGGGAATGTATAAGTAAAGGTGCTGTGGAGAAAGGTTCTATAGGAAGTATACGTTATGGCGCTATGGAGGAAGGTTATATAGTAAATATAAGTGAAGGTGCTGCAGTGAAAGGTTCTTTAGACAATATAGTTGAAGGTGACGCGGAGACAGGTCCTATAGTAAGTGTACCTAAGTGAAGGTGCTGCAGAGAAAGGTTCTTTAGACCAGTGGTTCTCAACCTCAGTCCTCAAGGACCCCCAACAGGCCATGTTTTGGCAACTTCCCTTAGATAAAATAGCTAATATCAATGTCATTGATATTGATTTAAAGCAGCTGTGCAAAGTAATGGAAAACCTGAAAACATGGCCCTTTGGGGGGTACTTGAGGACTGAGGGTAAGAACCACTGAAGGTGCTCCAGTTAAAAGTTTTATAGGAAGTATAAATGATGGTGCTGTAAAAAATAGTTGCATATTAAGTATAAATAATGGTGCTGCAGAGAAAGGTTTTATAGCAAGTACATTAACCCCTTAGAGCCGGTGCCTGTCGGCCCTTTCATGGGTTTAGGATGCCAGGAGGTGGGGCGGGGCTATCGTCAGCGGTCACATAATCGGAAAGCTCCCGATCGCAAGCTGCGAACGGGAGCTTTCAGTTAGCCACCGGTAACTGTGCTGGGAGCGTGCCGGGTGCGTGCCAGGAGCGTGCCAGTCTCGACAAAGCTTACATTTGCATGCAAATATGCAGCTGCTTGGTGCCCAGGCCTTGCCACCGAGAGGCTGCATATTTGCGTGTGCTCGGCGCCAAGGAGTTAAAAAAGGAGTGGTAGAGGAAACCTCTAGCCTTAGCCAGTGGCAGAGGCAGATGAGATACTCCAGCTCACCCTTTTTCAGGTTTCTTTAGGGGTGCCTTGGCAAAATTTCTAAAAATTGCCCAAAAATTGTAAACAAGCCAGTGGGTGGATCAAGCCTGTCTTTTAGTTACACAAAACCACGGGTTTTTATTGTGCACCATTACAAAATACTAGCCGCCAGTGCCAATGACATCATCATATGAAAGACGGAAATCTGGCACCTACATATCATCCTTGTTTGCCCCTCCCCTGCCCCTCTCTGTCAACACTGGGGTCACAATAGCTGAATGGGGGAGAGAAACTAAGAAACAATGGAATACTAGTCAGTACCAGTCTACAAAGGTTTATTTGGTTTGGAAGAATAAATCACTATATTAGGTGTCCCTTGTTGCTACAATATGTAAAACTATTAGTTTAGTTTTTTACATTTTAGAATGGGGTGCCTCGAGATTGTGCAGAGTTTTAAGGGGTGTCTTGACTGGAAAGAAGGTTGAAAAACACCAGTCCAGCTCACAGTAAGCTCAACAGGAATGCTTCCACCTGCTCCACTCAACAATGTTCCACGAATAGCGCCCAACCTTGACAGGCAGCAGAGGCCTACAGTCAGCTGGACTATTTCTTACTGCCTCTGCCACTGCCACTGGCTAGAGGTTATTAGCTGCTAGTCATTAAGGTATGTTTCGTTAGATGCTAATTTAGTGTAGGGGTGCATTACTTACCCTATCCCTTGCTCTGGTGCTGTTCTCGCTCGCTGTTATCAAAGACGGTGCAGGACCATAACCTTGCACTGTACATAAGGAGGCAAGTTTGCAATGGAATCTGAAGAGCCTTAGGTGGCATCGTTGGATTGGTTGCTTGGATTGAGGAAACTTGCCAGAGCCAAAAATAAGGTAAGTATCACACCCTATCTCTGCATCCCTAAGCTAAATGAGCATTAACCCTTGCAGTGTGGTAGTGGGACACTGGAAGTATAGGTTTTGATAAGCTTTAATTACTACAGTACAGCGTCATTTCAATGTCACATAAGGTGCCATAATTCCCTCTTTAGATAAATAACAAGCTCTTCGCTCTGCACTGTGCCACCTGCAACTCCCAAGCCAATCAGCAGCAATTTCCCCTGCAAACATTGCACATCCCTGAAATTTCTTTGCATTCCCCTGGCTGTCACCAGCACTGGAAATAAACCTTTCAAACATATTTATAGAGCACTTCCATGTGTCTAACTACTTCCAATGAACTTCTTTGAAGAGCGAGTTAAAAACAGGATGTCATCTCTCCCCCGGCAGCCTCACACCCACTCGTTCAGTCCTGCAACACTCCTGTTATTCCACTGGCAGCGCTGGGAAAGGTGTAGGAGGAAGACAGCCCTGAGTGCTGGAGATAACCCTAATCCCCAGTGTGGGAAAACAAACAATCACTGTCTACCTTTTGTACTGGAAGATACATATGGAACTTTTTTTCCTCCAGCATTTAAGAATCAGGGGCCCCCTTGTCTGCTACCTGCATTAGAGAAGGACTCCAGAAAACATTCTTCACCTACTTCACAGTATTCATGTACTAAGAAATACCTAACACGGTTTAAATCAAAATCAGATGGGATGTTGGAGGCGGATAATATTTGCCATAATTTCCAAATATGCATATACTTGCACTTTATGACATACTTACCCCTGAGTGTGCTCCCTCTAGTGATGTGAGGTGCTAGTTCCCTGCATCTACTCCATCCTTGCCAGTGCCACGTTTCTTTCCTCATCACTTGGGTCTATCGTATTCTTGTTTTGCCAATTGGGCAGGCACTGAAAAATGTAATACTTGTTCCATCATGCTGGAGTTACAATATCTTGGCACTCGACTGTAGGCAGGTGCAGTCTGTTTTCTCCACTACAGGTGGTGCTCAACTGCAGTGTCAGTGCATAGGGAGAGCAAGTCAAGAGGAACCTGGTTTCTACATGGTTTCCTGGGTCACTGGGGCAGCCCATGTGACTTTGGTGGCCATCTTGAGTCAGGCAGAGTCTATATAAGACAAACAAATACAAAGAGATTTCCAAGCTCACACTTACCAACCAGCCAGCGACCAACCAAATTGACCTATCTAACAAAAAGCATTAAGAACAGGGTTTTAGTTTGCACACATTTGCAAATACATGTGTAAGCTACAGGCTCCGTCAAGAGCTTGGAAATCTCTTTGTATTTGACTTACGTCGCCCTTCCAGCGCTCCTTGCTGCAAAGACTAGTTATGGGTGGGAGCAGTGGCCACTTGCTTGTCTATTTAAGACCCTGGGTTTGGTGTGATTTTAGCGTTTGGGTAGTATAGGGACAGGTCACCCATCTGTCAGGGATAGTAATAGTAGCAGAGAGAGGTTTCAAATGACTAGGGAAAGTCTAGGGATCTGCCACTTCTCCTGGAAATCTGCCCACTTGGTCTTGGACTGACCAGGCCTCATTACGCTCTTCAAGACAGACGCTGTCAATTTGGCTGAGATCTGTTCTGCTACAATCTGCTGTTCACCTGTGAGTGTTACCGGTTGGGCTGCCTTCTGCCAGGCTTGTTGTGAGTTCTTATATTCTGACTACAATACAAGTTCTTTCTTTTTACAACTGAACTGTGTGTGAGTTTCTGCCACCGCACCACAACCACATGGTTCTTACATTACCTGGACTGCACACTGCACTGTGCATGCTCCAAAGTCAATGTGCAAATTAGGATCTTATGCACACTGGACGTTTTTCTAACTCCTAGACTCCTTTCCCCCTGGCAGCACAGTTTTGGCAGAAAAAGCCCTGATGTAAAATCATGTAACGCATTTAGGCTGGGTTCACACTGGTGCGACACGACAGCCGTCCTACTTTGGATCCGACTTTGCCCTGCGACATGAAGCCGGCATGTGTTCGACTTTCAATGAACGGGGATCCGACTTGGATCCCCGCCAATGCCGGCACTGTGTTTGGTATGAATCTTTAGGGGGGAACTCCGCGCCAAATTTTAAATAAAAAACCGGCATGGGTTCCCCCTCCAGAGGCATACCAGGCCCTTGGGTCTGGTATGGACCTTGAGGGGAACCCCCTACGCCGAAAAAACGGCGTGGGGGGTCGCCCCCAATCCATACCAGACCCTTATCCGAGCACGCAGCCCGGCCGGACAGGAATGGGGGTGGGGACGAGCGAGCGCCCCCCCCCCTCCTGAACCGTACCAGGCCGCATGCCCTCAACATGGGGGGTGGTGCCTTGGGGGAGGGGGCGCGCTGCGGCCCCCCCACCCCAAAGCACCTTGTCCCCATGTTGATGAGGACAAGGGCCTCTTCCCGACAACCCTGGCCGTTGGTTGTCGGGGTCTGCGGGCGGGGGGCTTATCGGAATCCGGGAGCCCCCTTTAATAAGGGAGCCCCCAGATCCCGGCCCCCCACCCTATGTGAATGAGTATGGGGTACAGCGTACCCCTACCCATTCACCAAGGAAAAAAGTGTCAATTTAAAAAAAAACACTACACAGATTTTTAAAGCATTTTATTAGACAGCTCCGGGGGTCTTCTTCCGACTTCGGGGGTCTCTCCGGTTCTTCTCCACGCTCTCCGGATCTTCTGCCGGGCTCCTCCGCTCTCTTCTGCTCTTTTGCCGCTCTTTTGCTAAAGCGGAGGAGCCTGGTCTTCAATCTTCTGCCTTCTGCCTTCTGCCCTCTTCTCCTGATGTTGACACGACGCTCTCTGGGGCTAGAATGCTCTCTGTGCGCTCTGCTCTGACTTATATAGGCGGTGACCCCGCCCCCTTATGCCGTCACAGTCCCTGGGCATGCTGGGACTATGACGGCATAAGGGGGCGTGGTCATCGGGTGATGACCACGCCCCCTAAAACGTCACAGTCCCAGCATGCCCAGGGACTGTGACGGCATAAGGGGGCGGGGTCACCGCCTATATAAGTCAGAGCAGAGCGCACAGAGAGCATTCTAGCCCCAGAGAGCGTCGTGTCAACATCAGGAGAAGAGGGCAGAAGGCAGAAGGCAGAAGATTGAAGACCAGGCTCCTCCGCTTTAGCAAAAGAGCGGCAAAAGAGCAGAAGAGAGCGGAGGAGCCCGGCAGAAGATCCGGAGAGCGTGGAGAAGAACCGGAGAGACCCCCGAAGTCGGAAGAAGACCCCCGGAGCTGTCTAATAAAATGCTTTAAAAATCTGTGTAGTGTTTTTTTTTAAATTGACACTTTTTTCCTAGGTGAATGGGTAGGGGTACGCTGTACCCCATACTCATTCACATAGGGTGGGGGGCCGGGATCTGGGGGCTCCCTTATTAAAGGGGGCTCCCGGATTCCGATAAGCCCCCCGCCCGCAGACCCCGACAACCAACGGCCAGGGTTGTCGGGAAGAGGCCCTTGTCCTCATCAACATGGGGACAAGGTGCTTTGGGGTGGGGGGGCCGCAGCGTGCCCCCCTCCCCCAAGGCAACAACCCCCATGTTGAGGGCATGCGGCCTGGTACGGTTCAGGAGGGGGGGGGCGCTCGCTCGTCCCCACCCCCATTCCTGTCCGGCCGGGCTGCGTGCTCGGATAAGGGTCTGGTATGGATTGGGGGGACCCCCCACGCCGCCTTTTTGGCGTAGGGGGTTCCCCTCAAGTTCCATACCAGACCCAAGGGCCTGGTATGCCCTTGGAGGGGGAACCCATGCCGGATTTTTATCTAAAATTTGGCGCGGAGTTCCACCTCAAGATGATCTGAGCACAAGTCGCGTGCCGAAGTCGGATCATGCGAGACGGCAATCCGACTTTGATCCGACTTCAATGATAGTCAATAGGCTGAAGTAGGATCAAAGTCGGACCAAAGTAGTACAGGGAGCATTTCTAAAGTCGGAACGACTTGTGTCGGACCAGTTAGGACGGCTCCCATAGGGAAACATTAAATTTCACACGTCATGCGACATGAGCTCCCAATGTCGGAGCGTTTGTCGGACCAGTGTGAACCCAGCCTTAGGTACATTTAGGCACATTTAGGCACATTTAGGCGTGTCAAGCTTTTGGGCGTTAATTCATTTCATTGGTCAGAATATTAATTTATTCTGGCCATTCAAATGAATCAATACTCAAGCACTAAATGCGCCTAGTGCTTAGATGCATTTAGAGACATTTAGGAAGGTCTACTTTCACTTTAAAAGCAATCTGTCATTATGTCCATTCAGGACTAATTGACTGGTACTGCTGATAGGGCACCTCCATGCTCTTCCCAGTTGCTCTTTTAGGGCCTGTGTTGCTTTTGTTAATTTCAAGCAGGTAAAGTGGGTTTTGCACTACCATACAAGTCTAACTGAATGCAAAACTACCTGACAGGTCACCTGAATGCCAAATGTACCTGTCAATGAATTTTGAATGATCTCAGAATAATCTCAAACTGATGTCATCAACACAAGCCCAAAGTCCGTAAACACTTGCCCTTAGTCCTTCAAACCTCTCAGAAATGAGCATACTTTCATGTATGGGGGGGGACGTCAGCTTCTCTTCTTCTTCCCAGCATGCAATGCTCGGCAAACCGACAATCCAAACACTGTCATGTGGGTCAGGGCAGAAGACCCCCACTTCGACAGCCAAAGTCTAAAGCTGGCCATAGGTGGATTGAATCTCGGCCAGTTCCTCGAGGACCATCTGAGATTCTATCTATCTATTGGCAGGCTGGTTGTACACAAGTAGATTGATGGATCGACTTGGGTACAGATTTTTTTACATGCAATTACTGCTGGCGACTATATCTGGGAAGACTCCCCGCAGGCAGAACACAAGAGCGCTGTGGTAGCGATTCCTCCATCAGCACTGACTGTGTTGATGGGGAATCAAGCAATTTTCTTTCCTTCCACCTGTGGTCGAAGGAAAGAAAATCACATCATCTATCGCAAAAACATGTGCAATTGCTTTTGTTAATAATGGAAATTCAGATGAAATTTTAATTTTTTTGGAAATGTATCAAAATTTTCGAATCACAATATCCCGAAATAAATTATAACAAAACGAATTATCTGAATCCAAAAAGGAATTTGACTTTAAAAATGAATTTAAATTTGAAATGGAAAACATATTACAATAAATACAGTAAGGTATACAAGTGAAATAAGGATGATGATTCCTACTTTGGCTGCTTTAGGCCTCTTTCACATGGACGATCCGTATGTCCGTTTTTCATCCTTCCGTTTTCGGATGAAAAACGGACATACATTCATCCCTATGGAGCGTCGGATGTCAGCGGTGACATGTCCGCTGACATCCGACCCCGCTCCGATCCGAAAAAGAAGAAAAGTCGACTTTTGTCGATCTGTGGGTATGAACAGGGCCGCTCGTGGTGCAATTTTCAGCCGAGTCACCAAGAATTTGACATGTATGGCCAGCTTTACAGTCTTGCAACCTGTTACTGCAGATCACCCTATCCTTTGCACTCGATTGTATTACTATTGAATTACATATAGTATTCCTCTACTTCTGCATAGTCATACATCTGAATCCTACATTGAGATTGTAAAATTGCATACAGATGTTTTCATATTTATTTAAAATATGACAATCACAGACACACAATCCAGCTAAAACTAGTGAGATATTTGCTGATTTTAAGCAAGCAAAGCATAACATTGAGGTCCAGTTACTGACAATATTGCTTATAGGTTATCTGACACATCAAGAAGGATTTTCCACTAAACTGCATTCGGCCTTAAAGTGGAGCTCCACCCAAATGGGGAACTTCTGCTTTAAAGCCCCTTCCCCGGCTCCTGTTTGTGAAATTGAGCTTTTGGTGAGGAGGGGAGGAGCAGTACCCGGTGTTCCTCAAGTTTACGGTTCTCACTAGCGAGCCCGGCAAACGATCTAGCGGCTAGTGACAGAGGTGAGGAGAGACCAGACAGTTTCTCCTCACTTCTATGATCTGGGTGGACTGGAATGACGTCATCGGTCTAGGGCAGATGTAGAAAGCATATGATCAATGTTTTTTTTAATCTGATGCTTTCAAGGGTAGAGGAGAGATCTCTCCATATAGAGGATGTCATCTCTTATTTCAGTCACAAGGGATGATAGGAATAAAAGTGATAAAAAAATTAAAGGGTCAGTGTAAAAAAAAAAAAAAAAAAGGAAATTTCAGCTTGTCGCCATTACTTGTGTGTGCGCAATTTTAAAGCGTGACATGTTAGGTATCTATTTACCTGGCATAACATCAATTTTTATATCTTACCAAAAATTGGGTTATATATTGTGTTTTCTTGCATTAAAATTCATTTTAAGTGTATTGCTTTGTCAAAAAAATGCGTTAGCAAAACCGCTGTGCAAATACTGTGTGACATAAAAAGTTGCAATGATCACCATTTTATTCTCTAGGGTCTCTGCTAAAAAAATGTATAATGTTTGGGTGTTCTAAGTAATTTTCCAGCAAAGAATACCGATTTTTTACTTGTAAAAAAAATAAGTGTCAGAAAAGGTCTGGTCCATAAAAAAGAATAATTGGAGTTGCCACTGCCATCCAGTTTTTAAAGGTACATAAAGGGTGCGGTCCTTACCCTTATTCTGACATCAGCAAAATGAATTCCGATTGGTTCCAATGGGCTACTGTAGTTTGCTGTTTTTGCTCTTCGCACTGATGACTGTAGATGGCAGTTGGTGTTTATTTTATTTACGGGTTTATTTTTCTTTTCTTTTTCTTCTCAAGCTGCACTGACGTTGTTTTATGTGGCCAAATTAGACACAAATAGTCCTAAGTGGAGCTTTTTTTTTTTTTATTAAATTGAAAATGCAAAGTTTCTGGAGTGTTAATAGAAAAACTACACAAAATAAAGTACCTGTGTTCTTTTAGAGAGCACTCGTCTATTTAAGGGACATTCTGGTTTGGCTTCTGTTCCTGAACAACTTGACAGCAGCTATGGGCCAAAGTCATCAGAGCCCGGACAGAAATGCATTTGTTGCTGGTTTGTGGAATAGGGAGGGGGAGGGGCTTGTCAAGAAGAAAAGGAGCGGAGCAGAGCAAGAGCTACATGCAGCGACAAAAAACCCGTGTTTGGTAGAACTTTTTATTGGCTGTTAGTTACCACTGAATTTACATGCATAAAAAATCACTGGCCCATCCATTGACCACTTTCCAAGAGACTGTGTGTTCCCTCACCTGAGACTGCAGCCAATGAACAGTTAAAGGGGAACCCCTGGCCAGTCGCAGCATTCAGTAGTAAAAGTGAAGCTTTGTCACCTCTGCTCCTGGACGCACCATACAGAAAAAAAAAAAACAACCTATTCATCAATGTTTAGGCCTGTGGCAAGAAATGGAGTCTATCTCAGAAAATGCTAAGGGCGTTCTGGACAATAAGGTAGCCATTACACACAATGAATACCATCCTGTAATGAATTGTTAAAGATTAAAAAACCTTCCCTCGGCTGCTGGAAGAATTTGTATCACATTAATCTGAAGTCTATTGCTTATAATGTTAAGAAAACAGCAAGGACGCATACCCTATGCTGTATGGTATATAATCTGCACCGCAGCACTCCAATTACAGCAGATCATCTGTATCTGAGCCCAGAATGGGATTTATATTATATACAGGACCACGAAACAGAGGACTTATAGGAGGAGGTTTAGTAAAACAGAATCTGGTATAGCTGTGCATAGTAACCAATCAGCTTGTTCTATTGACAATAAGCCCCCGTTCTCATCGGCGCGATTTGACATGCCATTTGACAGGTCATATTGCATGTCAAATCGGACCCTATTGCTGGCGACGCTGACTTTGCGGCCCTGCACCTATTTCCAAAAGTAGTTCCTGCACTACTTTTGGCAACTTCGGGGGTGATTTCAATAGACTTCTGTGCATGAACCCGCACAGATGTCTTTGAACTTGCGCGATTTCAAAGCCGTGTTCAGTGTGAACGAGGACTAAAATCTACACACTGATTAGTTACTATGCACACAAACACTCTTGCGCATTGGTGTGATGTCTGGGTGATCTATTACTCAAGGAGTGGTATCCCTGACCTTGCTGCCCTCTTGGATACGGGATAACTATAATAGTCACAGAAAAATAAAGAAAAGAGGGCGCACCAGCCTAGTGCATCATCCCAAGTAATTGATATAAAACAAAATTAAAAACTGCATGTGAAGATATAATGCTTGTAAAGGCCACCTAGTCGTGGCAATCAGTCCTGAAACCGACAGTCTCCAGATGGCAAAGGAGAAGACATCGGGGCCTCTGCTTGCTGACACGTTTCGAAGGAATACCTTCTTCCTCAGGGCCTAATTAGTAGCATGGCACATTTGTTTTATAATTTAGTTCATCTTCAAATGTAGGCTATCCACTAATACATCCACTAATGTAGTCTATATATGAAATGTAGTCCATCTACCAATGTAGGCCATCTAGGAATGTAGTTTATCTACCAGTGTAGTCTATCTATGAATAATGTCCATCTATGAATTTAGTCCATTTTTGAATGAAGGCTATCTACTAGTGTAGGCTATCTATAAATGGAGTTCATCTACCAATGTGGTCCATCTACGAATGTTGTCCATCTATGAATTTAGTCTGTCTTCAAATGTAGGCTATCCACTAATGTAGGCTATCTATGAATATAGTCCATTTACCAATGTAGGTCATCTATGAAAGTAGTTTATCTACCAATGTAGTCCATCTACGAATGTTGTCCATCTATGAATTTGGTCCATCTTCGAATGTAGGCTGTTTTTGAATGTAGACTATTTAGCAATGTAGGCCATCTTTTAATGTAGTCCATCTATTATTGTAGTCCATCCATGACTGTAGCTTATCTACGACTGTAGTCTACCTACAAATTTAGTCCATCTATGAATGTTATCTATAGGGAGGAGCCAGTGACGCTGACGTCATTACGTTTTTCTCCGTGATTGATGGGACATACACAGTAGGCAGGCGGAGGTTCGTGGAAACGCCGTGATCGTGATGCTTGGTCATACGCTGCTCTTTTGATGGAATTTTCTTTTCTACATACTGGAAAGATCGGCATAGGTTGTGGGTGACCTGTTAATTTCCCAAATGCCTGGTGGGACCACTGTTATGGTGGTCATCTTGAGCTGGTAAGGAGCCTCATACCTCACTTGGGTGCAAGTCACTGTGGATGCTGGATTCACCTGTGTCACATCTCTTCAGAATTTATTTTGATCATCTACCCACTTCACTTATGGACTTTTTTTTGGTATAATTTTTGGGATCACATTTTTTTATGCTTTATATTATTTAATTTTTTTTCACATATGACATATGTTGTGACATTTGTCTCTATTTTCTATAGGAGACCTGTTGTGTTTCTCTTAATACATTGTGTGGTGGATTAATCACTTTTGTATGATTTTTAGCACATTTTATTAATTCATTTAGTTTTAGCGCTGCACATATTTTTTATTGTTTGGTGTTTTGGAGTTTAGTATTGGACTTTTAGTGCTGGCAGCTTTTACACTTCACATATCATTTTACACTGTTTTAGCGCAGCGTTAACCCTTTCTTTGGGTTTTTTTGATCTTATTTATGAATGTTATCTATCTAGGAATATAGCCATGAATATGTATAGTCAGCTTAAGAAACAAGAGTTTCTGTCCTTTGTGAGGGTTATAAAGGGGCCGGAGTGCTGGAAATTATTGCTTGCTATGATGTAGTCTGAGAGATGAAATAAACCTTTGTACGCTGTAACGATTGTTCTTCATTCATTAAAATGTAGAGAAAGGGACAAGGGGACAAGGGGAGCATGAGTGCCTGATGCATACTTATTTCAACCAGATGTTCTCTGGTCTGTAGCTCTGACAACTAAAATGTGTAAAATCTAACTAGAATCTCATATTCGCTTTAATCTGTTGGTGTGAATTCAAAATAATTACAATTATTCAGTAATACTTAGTATTCCTCTAATGCAGATCCTTGTTCAGGCACTTCCTGTTATGGGATGACAACGTTCAGTCCCTGACTCTTAGTTCTGCTCCTGCATTGTCGACTTCTGATGAAGACTACAAGTGGCCATATGAACACACATTATGCAGGCATGGTCCATTGTTGTCACCATCAGGAAACCCAACCTGAGAGATCAGAAGCACCTAGACGCAACAAAGGGTAAAAAAAAAAAAAGTGCTCTATTTTTTTGCCAGCACACAGGGCCCAATGCCTAAATTCTGATTTCTATGAGGAGGCGAAGGTGAGACCACATAGAGGAAAAACACAGGTTCAGAAAACTCATACATACACACCTCAAAGCAGCAGCACACAGCACCAATAAAGACACCAATAAAGCCAAGACCTGTCCAAATAGTAAAGAAAACATTTACAGTCTATTGAAAAAAAGATATTTCCTTGAGAATTGGAGTTCTCCTTTAACCCACAGGCAGAAAATAAGCATCCCTTCGTTCGGCCCTGGGCTATTCCTCTGTGCTCTGCGCTGGCAGCTTCATAAGTGCCGAATATCATAGAGGGAATTTGCATAGAAAGTGAGGTTTGCTGAGGAGTGACCTGAATACAAATATACACATGTTATGTAACCAGCTGCTTTCCTGAATCCACTGAACTCAAAAGCCATTTTAGGATTGTGCTGTGTGTATTTTGGAAGATGGCGTTCTCTTGAATATTTTAATCCATCTGTCTTCATTGCTCATATTTTGATACATTTTATACTCCCTGGCATCCGAGCTCGCCTGGCCTTGCTTTTCTAGGACACGTGTATGTTTATAAAACGCTTCTTGCCCTCTTTTTTGCTGCAGCTGCACAATCAGCAACAAGCAGAAGAAATCTGGGAATGGCCACGCTATGCAGGAAACATTGCACCTGCACTAAACTTAGAAAACCCCATCAGTTTTACATGTAAAAAGGCAAGTCTCTAACAATAAACATATAAAAAGTTCCCTCATCTTTAGCAGAATTATGCGATCCATTACACTTTCATAAAATTTACTTGTTTATTCTTTTTTATTATGTGGTATTTTTGGTCACATGACCGCCAATCAACTACATGTGTAGGCAGGTTGTCTACTGTGTTTAGCTAGCCAGCTTGGCTGCCCAGGTCAGGAGGAAGGGGTTAATGTTTTTGCCGCCTTCCCTGGTCATGAAGAGAAGAGGTTCAGGTCCCTAAAGAGCAGAAGCGGGCAAAAGAACAGAAACAAGTGAAGAAGCATGCTAGGACCTGTGGTCCATCTCAAGAACACCAACTCTTCGGGACTCCGTAATCATGAACACCTCCACTCTGGACTCTTCAACTATGGGCTACACCCTTCAGGACTTTACCTCCATAGGTACGCTGAAGCAGTCGTAATAAGTATTAGTTAGGGAAAGGATGTTTTACCCTGTTTTGCTGAGTCTTCAGTAAAGTTGTTTCAACTGCTTTGAGTCTGGTCTGAATTTATTCAAAGGGGTGCATGTTGGGTTTTGGCATATTCCTAAAAAGCCTGGGTCTGTAATAGCATTATGGGGTATGTGGAACACCACTACAAAAGATGAACTCACAATGTACATAAGAGGAGGTAGTTGCCATGGGTAATCGAAAGGAAGAACAGCTACAGCAACCAGTCGTTTGGCTTGGTACCTGGTTAGGTAACAGGTCCTCCAGTAACGGGAGGGGGGGGGGGTTGGTGACCTGACTCCCTCCATAGCTGCCCATCTCCTCCAGTACCTGGGAGCATACTAGCATTATGGAGATTCAAGGCTTGATCACTAGGTATAGGAAGGGAAGAGTTAATGAGCATGCATGGAGATCGCTATGTGCTTGAAGAGACTCCATTCTGTTACTGGGAGTGAGGAAACAGAGGTACGCTGGAATGGTGGAGAGGGCAAAGGCTCTGCACGTCCTTCCTAATGCATTCATTCATTAGTTACAAGTATGTAGTGACTTGGGGTGAAACATCTACATTATTGCAGCACACAAGTGGCTCATCTCTAAGTCGGAACTGCCTTAAAGTTTGGTTCTTGACATGATCGCAGCTATTGCCTTTTTCCGGGTATTGGTGAGCACGCCTTCAAGCAAGCTGTCACCCCACGTGCACGGGCGCAGTAGACCCTGCCCACAAGTGGCCCAAGGAAGCTCCTACATCACTCCACTCCAGGGCTACATTCTAGGCTGGGAGGAGAGGATGAGCAGTCTTGCCCAACAAAGCTTTCATTGGACATGATGATGTTGCTATTGGAAAGGCATACATCCAAGGGCCGACAACGCTGCAGGCAGTGGCGTCGCTAGGGGGTGGCTTTGGGGGCTATAGCCCCGAATCTGGGCCCCATAGCCCCGAGTCTCTGCAGGGGTCCCCAATGGGAGGGGAGGCTCTCTGGGGACCCTGATGTAAGTTGGAGGCTCTCTGGGGACCCTGATGTAAGAGGGGGCTCTCTGGGGACCTTGATGTAAGTGGGGGCTCTCTGGGGACCCTGATGTAAATGGGGGTGCTCTCTGTGGATATATACGCACACACGCGTATATTACTGTATATACATGTGTATGCCCGCCCAAGCGTATGACTTTCTTTACTACGCTGCTATGGGCTGTAGCCCCAGATCTTTTGTAGACCTAGCAACGCCCCTGGCTGCAGGACAATAGAGTTGTCAGCCCAAACACATGAAAAGACACCACAACAGGTAAAAATTTGACAATGAAGGAGACAATAAAGCAGATTTTGGATGGCAACAATGAAAGCATATAGGAGTTTCACTTTAAAGTGTATAAGAGTAGAAATCTCACTTCCATTTTTATTAATGTGTTCTCTTACCCAGTGTACTTTGTCCCATCCTCCTAGGTGCAGTCTAAAGGTAGCTGTGTCGGACAATGAACATCTCCTGCCTCCACAGCCGTACAACAACGCAGCTATCAAGAAGACAGCTGCTTTGACAGATGGCATTTTTTTTTTCCATCTCCAGGCACTTGCCCAAGCTTCTACCAAAGAAAGCAAGGAGAGGTGGGCTTGTCAGATTGTCAAATGTTCCAGACAAGTTCTTGAAGACGAAGAAAAGTGCTGTCAGTCAAAGCAGATGTGTTGTCAAATGACCATGGAAGGCGGAAAATGAAGCTTCTTCTTTAATTTGCAGTTATAAAATAACTTTCCACTGTGCTTTTATGCGAAACTGCAACTTTATGACTCTGTGCTGTACAACCTCTTTTATATGACCCAATGGCCATAAGGGAGGCTTTAATGAGGTAAGAGAGGGCAATGATGGAACTAGGGAACACAAGTTGTGTAGATGAGGTCCTACAATCAAGGTGAGCAGACACACAGAGTAATATTGGGCACTACGGGTGATTGAAGTAAGTGCAAAAAGGAGGAATTATCACCTTTTTTGAAGATCATTAGTGGATTTACACTAATTAAAGAATTGGAGACACAAGAATAAATAATATGGACCGTACAGAATTTCACAAAGAGATAACTATTCACTGAGCACTTTTTATTTGGTAGAGTTTGCTCAAGAATTTATGATTTTTAAATTATTTATAAGTAGGGTGTTTTCAATAGCGCTGCAGTTATTCAAGTCTTTAAATTTCTTGTAAAGCCTTACATATACCCACTGAAGTAACTGGCCTCAGCTGATACACAGAGATAAAACAAATCCTCCTACATAAGTTGTACCTGTTTATCTGCAGTCTTCACTTCTCTACAGCCGTTCAAATTACAGAATTTACACAGCATTTCTGAGCCTCTAGAGGCAGGGGGCGGGGATCTGACCTCATACTTTCCAGAGCACGGAGCTGAGTGTAATCTGAGACCTGAGTGGAGTGAAAGGACACACCCCCTTCTACACAGTTTCACAGGGAAGCATGCACAGCCAAGGCTGTCAATCACCTGCTCAGTGCTGGAAGGGATGCAGGCCATCTCCTGAGCTTGTTTGGTGTCCGCATAGACTGTCAGAAATGACTCATGCAGACAGCAGAGGAATGACAGAGCAGACAGAAATCACACTTGGTGCTTTGGGTTGAGGCAAGTACACACTATACAGGGATATTTGTTGTTCGCTTTTCATTTTAGGGGTTTACAACTACCATAAGGAATGGTTTAGTTTATAAAAGTAAAACGCGTAGGAGTGCTGGTTGGCTGTTACCAGTGTAGGCTATACCTGCAGCACAGAGGGATTATTGTCTGTAGGGTGACAACACAGGCGCATAGTTAGAAGACAGCTGTCACCATTAACAGAAAGTGCCTGTACAAAGACCTTCATGGCGGGATCACCAGGTATTCTTTTAATGAAAGCTGCAAATTTAAAAGGATTGAAAACACCTTTTGAAATGACATTATAAAGCTTATACAAGTTTTTAGTCATCGGGTTGAGATCTTCTTTATTAAACTTGTAAAGACCTACTGAAAACTGTTATTTCAGAGTTGGTAGACTGATTCTTTAAACCTACCCAGATACTTCCTTCCTTTTTTTTTTTTTTTTTTTTTGCTGTTGGAGACAGAGGAGGTTCTGCCTAAGTTCACAGTGTAGGCGATTCGTACAGGCAAAAAAAGGATTTGGAAAGCAACGGAGGAAATGAAAACTAAAATGAATTCATGAATAAATGCATAAAGTCAGAATGTGATTGTACTGGACTGAAAATAAGAATAAAAGAAGCCAGCGCGACTTGCATGATTCTGGTCCGGAGGGAGAAAGACAGCATGAAAGTTAACTATGAAAATGAAAGCAGCTACAAATACTAGCACATTCTGTATCAGTGATCAGCCTGCCAGCCTGTCTACGTGGATGCATTCTCTACCTCCTGCTCTCTCAGCAACCTTGTGGGCATGTGATAGGCTACGATATAATTCTTAGTCCTTGTGAGCTCCTTAACCACTTCAGGCCCGGAAGAATTTACCCCCTTCCTGACCAGAGCACTTTTTGTGATTCGGCACTGCATCGTTTTAACTGACAATTGCGCGGTCGTGAGAAGTTGCACCCAAAGAAAATTGATTTCCTTTTTTCCCCACAAATAGAGCTTTCTTTTTCTTTTGGTGGTATTTGATCACCTCTGCGGTTTTTATTTTTTGCGCTATAAACAAAAAAAGAGCGACAATTTTGAAAAAAAAAAGCAATATTTTTTACTTTTTACTACAATAAATATCCCCCAAAATATATAAAAAAACTAACTCATTTTTTCCTCAGTTTAGTTTATGTATTCTACATATTTTTGGTAAAAAAATCGCAATAAGCGTATATTGATTGGTTTGCGCAAAAGTTATAGCGTCTACAAAATAGGGGATAGATTTATGGCATTTTTATTATTAACTATTTTTTTTAATTAGTAATGGCGGCGATCTGCGATTTTTATCGTGACTGCGACATTATGGCGGACATATCGGACACTTTTGACACTATTTTGGGACCATTGTCATTTATACAGCGATCAGTGCTATAAAAATGCTCTGTTTACTGTGTAAATGACACTGACAGGGAAGGGGTTAAACACTAGGGGGCGATCAAGGGGTTAAGTGTGTCCTAGGGAGTGATTCTAACTGTGGGGGGGGATGGGCTACTACTCACATGACAGCGATCACTGCTCCCGATGACAGGGAGCAGTAGATCCCTGTCATGTCACTGGCAGAACGGGGAAATGCCTTGTTTGCATCTCCCCGTTCTTCCGCTCCGTGACATGATCGCGGGCACCCGGCGGACATAGAGTCCGCGGGACCCGCGGTCACGGAGCACGCGGTGGGCGCGCGCCCCCACAATGCCGCATCTTAAAGGGGACAGACCTGTATGCCCATTTGCCCAGCCGTGCCATTGTGCTGACGTATTGTCGTGCGCTGGTCGGCAAGTGGTTAAAGTGGTAGTAAACTCTCTTTTTTTATTTTTACCTACAGGTAAGCTTATAATAAATCTTACCTGTAGATAAAATGAAAATCTCCTAAACTTGCACCATTTAGGAGATATTCTAGCAAGCAGCAGCTGGTGACGTCACTGGCACATGCGCTCTGAAGGAACGGCATGCCCATGCCATTCCTTCAGAGCTGTGTGCCGTGGCTGGGCACGTGCGGGAGTGATGTCACTGCGGCTCGGCCATTCAAGCAGCAACAGCTGCAGCCCGTGAACCCGGAAGGAAGACCAGGTGAAGGTGGAAGCCTCTGCAGGGGTGAAAGCACGCAGCTGGAGGGCTTTGTTTCAAGGTAAGTCTTTCATAATGCGCTAGTATGTGGTGCATACTAGCATATTATGATATTGCCTTGCAAGAGGAAACTTTTTTTTCCCCAAAATTTCACTACTGCTTAATACTGCTTTAAGTTGTTCATTGACATGAAACTGTGGTGGAATACTCTGGCACGATCTCTCCACTAAATAGAATTTTTTTTAGGCACTTGCATTAGGGTGATTTTTCTTGCCTTATGAATTTTTCTGATCTGTTGAAACAGCCATTGAAGGGGATTTACGACGATTAGCCACGACTTTATGAACACCCACCTAATATTAAGTAGGTCTCCCTTTAGCCACCAAAACAGCCCTTTTTTATGCCAAAACAGCCCTGACCCATCAAGGCATGCAAGCCACTTGACCTCTGAAGGTATGCTGTTGGATCTGTTGCTGTATTGTCACCCTTTATATTGTAGAGTGCTGTGCAAACTGTTGGCACTATATAAATCCTGTATAATAATAATAAGTCCACTGTCCCTGACCATTCATGTTGTCTCTTCAAGGAGCGTAGGTCGCTAGATCCACCCCTGCTGTGATTGACAACCATGCTTCACCTTCTCTATTGGACAAGATGTAAGGTGGTGATTTCCGATGAAGAATAACTAGATCTCGATAGACAGACCTGAAAAGAATTTCTGACTGCTGAACTTAACCTGCCCATACATACATAGTCCAAATGATAAAACAGTGTGGATGGATAAAACCCCCGTTGTGGCTATTCCATTCTGGCAGCCAGTGCCACCCATTGTCAAAATCCTTGACTAATGCCTTCATCTGATGCAGATGCTGTTCACCCAACAATATTCTGCCCACCTCCTTCAATTTTAAATCAAAGGATGTCAGGTGGGAGGGTGCCAACAGGGACAAGTATAGTGTGAACTTCAGATGGTTCTTTAGGCACAGGCTGAAATTCACTCCCTGTATGTCCAGCTTTACACCAACGAGTTGTTCGTTACCTAAACAGTTTATATATGGCAGTAGATTCTGTAAACTTTTGCAAAGGAAAGGGTTACTTTAATGCCGCGTACACACGAGCGGACTTTCCAGCATACTTGGTCCAGCGTACCAGAGTCCATCGGACAATTCGATCGTGTGTGGGCTCCAGCGGACTTTTTTTTCTCAAAAGTTTGACGGACTTAGATTTGAAACATGTTTCAAATCTATCCGACGGACTCAAGTCCGGTCGAAAAGTCAGCTCGTCTGTATGCTAGTCTGACGGACAAAAACCGACACTAGGGCAGCTATTGGCTACTGGCTATGAACTTCCTTGTTTTAGTTCAGTCGTACGTCATCACGTACGAATCCGTCGGACTTTGGTTGATCGTGTGTAGGCAAGTCCGTTCATTCGGAAAGTCAGTCGTAAAGTCCGTCGAAAAGTCCGCCGGGCAAAGTATGCGGTAAAGTCTGGTCGTGTTTACACGGCATAAGACACAAGATAACCCCTGTCCTAATACAGCTGATTTTGGACAAATCAGGAGACTATCCTATGTCTATGGAGAACATGTAGACACAGCTCGCGGAGACATCTCATGGAAAAAAGCCTCTAAATAGGTTAGAAAAGCTTTTTTTAACCATACTTTTACCAATTAAACTTATGCTATTCGTGTCTGTCGCCTACCCCAGAGCATAAACATGAACAATCAGAGGCTCCAAGCAATTAAGGTTAATGGTTGAAGCTGGAAATAGAGGCATCTTAGGCTGGGTTCACACATGCTTCGGCTACGGTTCACAGCAGGGGGTCCGATGCGTCCCTGTTCACCGATTCAGGTGCGAATCAGGTCCGAATTTTTGCCTGAATTCGAACCTGAATCGGAATCAAAGACGCACAGGACCCTTTCCGAATGCAGACCGCGTCCACCCCGAAGCTGTGTGAGCCAGCCTCATTGAGAGCTGTGCACACTCTCCTGTCATGCGAATTGGATGCGGTGAAACCAGCATCCAATTTGCATATATGTGAACCCAGCCTAAACATGGTTGGGTGATGGCTGTGTGCCTGACAGTCCTCAGATTTATATGGATAGGTTAAATCTCAATTCCAGCCACAACTTATTTCTTTTTGGACAGAACAGGGAAGAGCCTTTGTTAGGATTTTATTGCCATTTTTTAGTTATTAAAGAGACCCTGTCACAAACTAAGGAAATTAAGGTAAACACACAGAAAAAGGCAAGTACAGTCAGGTCCATAAATATTGGGACATCAACACAATTCTAATCTTTTTGGCTCTATACACCACCACAATGATTTGAAATGAAACAAACAAGATGTGCTTTAACTGCAGACTTTCAGCTTTAATTTGATGGTATTTACATCCAAAAGAGGTGAACGTGTAGGAATTACAACAGTTTGTATATGTGCCTCCCACTTTTTAAGGGACCAAAAGTAATGGGACAGATTAACAATCATCCATCAAACTTTCACTTTTTAATACTTGGTTGCAAATCCTTTGCAGTCAATTGCAGCCTGAAGTCTGGAACGCATAGACATCACCAGACGTTGGGTTTCATCCCTGGTGATGCTCTGCCAGGCCTCTACTGCAACTGTCTTCAGTTCCTGCTTGTTCTTGGGGCATTTTCCCTTCAGTTTTGTCTTCAGCAAGTGATATGCATGCTCAATCGGATTTAGGTCAGGTGACTGACTTGGCCATTGCATAACATTCCACTTCTTTCCCTTAAAAAACTCTTTGGTTGCTTTCGCATTATGCTTCGGGTCATTGTCCATCTGCACTGTGAAGTGCCGTCCAATGAGGTCTGGAGCCTTTTGCTGAATATTAGCAGATAATATTGCCTGAAACACTTCAGAATTCATCCTGCTGGTTTTGTCAGCAGTCACATCATCAATAAATACAAGAGAACCAGTTCCATTGGCAGCCATACATGCCCACGCCCACGACACTACCACCACCATGCTTCACTGATGAGGTGGTATGCTTTGGATCATGAGCAGTTCCTTTCCTTCTCCATACTCTTCTCTTCCCATCACTCTGGCACAAGTTGATCTTGGTCTCATTTGTTCATAGGATGTTGTTCCAGAACTGTGAAGGCTTTTTTAGATATTGTTTGGCAAACTCTAATCTGGCCTTCCTGTTTTTGAGGCTCCCCAATGGTTTACATCTTGTGGTGAACCCTCTGTATTCACTCTGGTGAAGTCTTCTCTTGATTTTTGACTTTGACACACATACACCTACCTCCTGGAGAGTGTTCTTGATCTGGCCAACTGTTGTGAAGGGTGTTTTCTTCACCAGGGAAAGAATTCTTCGGTCATCCACCACAGTTGTTTTCTGTGGTCTTCCGGGTTTTTTGGTGTTGCTGAGCTCACCGGTGCGTTCTTTCTTTTTAAGGATGTTCCAAACAGTTAATTTGGCCACACCTAATGTTTTTGCTATCTCTTTCATGGGTTTGTTTTGTTTTTCAGCCTAATGATGGCTTGCTTCACTGATAGTGACAGCTCTTTGGATCTCATATTGAGAGATGACAGCAACAGATTCCAAATGCAAATAGCACACTTGAAATTAACTTTGGACCTTTTATCTGCTCCTTGTAAATGGGATAATGGGGGAATAACACACACCTGGCCATGGAACAGCTGAGCAGCCAATTGTCCCATTACTTTTGGTCCCTTAAAAAGTGGGAGGCACATATACAAACTGTTGTAATTCCTACACCCTTCACCTGATTTGGATATACATACCCTCAAATTAAAGCTGAAAGTCTGCAGTTAAAGCCCATCTTGTTTGTTTCATTTCAAATTCATTGTGGTGGTGTATAGAGCCAAAAAGATTAGAATTGTGTCAATGTCCCAATATTTATGGACCTGACTGTATATAAAATGCTTGCAGTATTTTCCTTTAGATAATTTTTTGTATACACTTGCAATGTGCCTTTCAACGAGCTAGAAAAATTAACTTCTCCAAGTGAGTAAATTCAGCCTTCTCCTTCCTTGCCATGTCAGTTTTATTCTCTTCATGGAGAGTCTAAATACTCTCTGAACCAGCTTCTCCATCCCAGCCCTCCAAACATGAGGAGCAAAGAGAGATACATTACTATAGTGTGATTTCAGTAATAGCTCCATGCAGTGACAGCTGGTGCTCAAAATCTTTAGGGGGGGGTGCAAACGAACTGAAAAATTCTGAAAATACTGAAACAAAAACATCAATTGCAGCCACTGTGCAATCAAATGCAGCCACTATGCCCATCATATGCAGCCACTGTGCCCATCATATGCAGCCACTGTGCCTATCATATGCAGCCACTGTGCCCAGCAAATGCAGCCAACTATGCCAGTCATATGCAGCCACTGTGCCCATCATATGCAGCCACTGTGCCCAGCAAATGCAGCCAACTGTGCCCATCATATGCAGCCACTGTGCCATCATATGCAGCCAACTGTGCCCACCATATGCAGCCAACTGTACCCATCATATGCAGTCACTGTGCCCATCATATGCAGCCAACTCTGCCCAGCAAATGCAGCCAACTGTGCTCATTATATGCAGTCAACTGTGCCCATAATATGCAGCCAACTGTACCCATCATATGCAATCACTGTGCCCATCATATGCAGCCAACTCTGCCCAGCAAATGCAGCCAACTGTGCTCATTATATGCAGCCAACTGTGCCCATAATATGCAGTCAACTGTGCCCATCATATGCAGCCACTGTGCCCAGCAAATGAAGCCAACTATGGCCAGCAAATGCAGCCAACTGTGCCCATCATATGCAGCCATTGTGCCCATCAAACGCAGCTATTGTGCCCATCAAATGAAGCCACTTGTGCCCATCATATGCAGCCACTTGTGCCCATCAAATGCAGCCACATGTACCCCATCATCTGCAGCCACTTGCCCATAAAATGCAGCCACTTGTGCCCAGTATATGCAGCCACTTGCCCATCAAATGCAGCCACCTGTGCCCATCATATGCAGCCACTTGCCCATCAAATGCAGCCATTTGTGCCCAGTATATGCAGCCACTGTGCCCATTATATGCAGCCATTTGCCCATCAAATGCAGCCTCTGTAAACAACCGACCCCCCCCCCCCCGGCAGCACCCCCCCACGCTGCTTATGGCTCTGGTGTAGCACCCCCCCCCCCCCCCGAGTGGATCACGGATCTGGTAAACCCAACCCCCCCCTGTGCCCAGAAAATGCAGCCAACTATGCCAATCATATGCAGCCACTTTGCCCATCATATGCAGCCACTGTGCCCAGCAAATGCAGCCAACTGTGCCCATCATATGCAGCCACTGTGCCATCATATGCAGCCAACTGTGCCCACCATATGCAGCCAACTGTACCCATCATATGCAGTCACTGTGCCCACCATATGCAGCCAACTCTGCCCAGCAAATGCAGCCAACTGTGCTCATTATATGCAGCCACAGTGCCCAGCAAATGCAGCCAACTGTGCCCATCATATGCAGCTACTGTGCCCATCATATGCATCCACTGTGCCCAGCAAATGCAGCCAACTGTGCCCATCATATGCAGCCACTGTGCCATCATATGCAACCAACTGTGCCCATCGTATGCAGCCAACTGTAACCATCATATGCAGTCACTGTGCCCATCATATGCAGCCAACTCTGCCCAGCAAATGCAGCCAACTGTGCTCATTATATGCAGCCAACTGTGCCCATAATATGCAGCCAACTGTGCCCATCATATGCAGCCACTGTGCCCAGCAAATGAAGCCAACTGTGCCCAGCAAATGCAGCCAACTGTGCCCATCATATGCAGCCATTGTGCCCATCAAACGCAGCCACTGTGCCCATCAAACGCAGCCACTGTGCCCATCAAATGCAGCCACTTGTTCCCATCATATGCAGCCACTTGTGCCCATCAAATGCAGCCACTTGTGCCCATTATATGCAGCCACTTGTGCCCATCAAATGCAGCCACTTGTGCCCATCATATGCATCAACTTGTGCCCATCAAATGCAGCCACTTGTGCCCATCATATGCAGTCACTGTGCCCATCATATGCAGCCACTTGTACCCATCATATGCAGCCACTTGCCCATCAAATGCAGCCACTTGTGCCCAGTATACAGGCATACCCCACTTTTAAGTACACAATGGGGTTTATTTACTAAAGCTGGAAAGTGCAAAATCAGGCTCACTTCTGCATAGAAACCAATCAGCTTCTAACCCCAGCTTGTTCAATTAAGCTTTGGTAATAAAACCTGGAAGATCATTGGTTTCTATGCAGAAGTGAGCCTGATTTTGCACTTTCCAGCTTTAGTAAATAGACCCCATTGCGTACTTAAAAGTGGGGTATGCCTGTATGCAGCCACTTGCCCATCAAATGCAGCCACTATGCCCATCATATGCAGCCACTGTGCCCATCATATGCAGCCACTGTGCCTATCATATGCAGCCACTGTGCCCAGCAAATGCAGCCAACTATGCCAGTCATATGCAGCCACTGTGCCCATCATATGCAGCCACTGTGCCCAGCAAATGCAGCCAACTGTGCCCATCATATGCAGCCACTGTGCCATCATATGCAGCCAACTGTGCCCACCATATGTAGCCAACTGTACCCATCATATGCAGTCACTGTGCCCATCATATGCAGCCAACTCTGCCCAGCAAATGCAGCCAACTGTGCTCATTATATGCAGTCAACTGTGCCCATAATATGCAGCCAACTGTACCCATCATATGCAATCACTGTGCCCATCATATGCAGCCAACTCTGCCCAGCAAATGCAGCCAACTGTGCTCATTATATGCAGCCAACTGTGCTCATAATATGCAGCCAACTGTGCCCATCATATGCAGCCACTGTGCCCAGCAAATGAAGCCAACTATGGCCAGCAAATGCAGCCAACTGTGCCCATCATATGCAGCCATTGTGCCCATCAAACGCAGCTATTGTGCCCATCAAATGAAGCCACTTGTGCCCATCATCTGCAGCCACTTGCCCATAAAATGCAGCCACTTGTGCCCAGTATATGCAGCCACTTGCCCATCAAATGCAGCCACCTGTGCCCATCATATGCAGCCACTTGCCCATCAAATGCAGCCATTTGTGCCCAGTATATGCAGCCACTGTGCCCATTATATGCAGCCATTTGCCCATCAAATGCAGCCTCTGTAAACAACCGACCCCCTCCCCGGCAGCACCCCCCCACGCTGCTTATGGCTCTGGTGTAGCACCCCCCCCCCCCCCCGAGTGGATCACGGATCTGGTAAACCCAACCCCCCCTGTGCCCAGAAAATGCAGCCAACTATGCCAATCATATGCAGCCACTTTGCCCATCATATGCAGCCACTGTGCCCAGCAAATGCAGCCAACTGTGCCCATCATATGCAGCCACTGTGCCATCATATGCAGCCAACTGTGCCCACCATATGCAGCCAACTGTACCCATCATATGCAGTCACTGTGCCCATCATATGCAGCCAACTCTGCCCAGCAAATGCAGCCAACTGTGCTCATTATATGCAGCCACTGTTCCCAGCAAATGCAGCCAACTGTGCCCATCATATGCAGCTACTGTGCCCATCATATGCATCCACTGTGCCCAGCAAATGCAGCCAACTGTGCCCATCATATGCAGCCACTGTGCCATCATATGCAACCAACTGTGCCCATCGTATGCAGCCAACTGTAACCATCATATGCAGTCACTGTGCCCATCATATGCAGCCAACTCTGCCCAGCAAATGCAGCCAACTGTGCTCATTATATGCAGCCAACTGTGCCCATAATATGCAGCCAACTGTGCCCATCATATGCAGCCACTGTGCCCAGCAAATGAAGCCAACTGTGCCCAGCAAATGCAGCCAACTGTGCCCATCATATGCAGCCACTGTGCCCAGCAAATGAAGCCAACTGTGCCCAGCAAATGCAGCCAACTGTGCCCATCAAACGCAGCCACTGTGCCCATCAAACGCAGCCACTGTGCCCATCAAATGCAGCCACTTGTTCCCATCATATGCAGCCACTTGTGCCCATCAAATGCAGCCACTTGTGCCCATTATATGCAGCCACTTGTGCCCATCAAATGCAGCCACTTGTGCCCATCATATGCATCAACTTGTGCCCATCAAATGCAGCCACTTGTGCCCATCATATGCAGTCACTGTGCCCATCATATGCAGCCACTTTTACCCATCATATGCAGCCACTTGCCCATCAAATGCAGCCACTTGTGCCCAGTATACAGGCATACCCCACTTTTAAGTACACAATAGGGTTTATTTACTAAAGCTGGAAAGTGCAAAATCAGGCTCACTTCTGCATAGAAACCAATCAGCTTCTAACCCCAGCTTGTTCAATTAAGCTTTGGTAATAAAACCTGGAAGATCATTAGTTTCTATGCAGAAGTGAGCCTGATTTTGCACTTTCCAGCTTTAGTAAATAGACCCCATTGTGTACTTAAAAGTGGGGTATGCCTGTATGCAGCCACTTGCCCATCAAATGCAGCCACCTGTGCCCATCATATGCAGCCACTTGCCCATCAAATGGATGCCACTTGTGCCCAGTATATGCAGCCACTTGCCCATCAAATGCAGCCTCTGTAAACAACCGACCCCCCCCATAGCACCCCCCCCGCGTGCTGCTCGCGGCTCTGGTGTAGCACCCCCCCGAGCGGATCGTGGCTCTGGTAAACCCACCCCCTGTGGCTCGTGGATCACAGATCGCGGCTGTAGTAGCACAGCCCCCCTGGCTCGCTGCTCTGACAGAGCTCAGGGGACTTACCATAGCTCTGCAGCAGCTCATCTCAGAGCGGCGGCGACCCCCAGAGCTGTCTCCTCTGCTCCTCTTCCTAAGCACCAGCCATCCAATAGGGTTGCCTGGCACTTAGGCCAATCAGGAAGCAGGTCTGACGCCCTGCCTCCTGATTGTGGGGGAGGAAGGTTAGTGTGGAAATAGCGAAAATTAATTTGCTATCGTCACACAATTGGGTGGGATCAGTGTGCACTCTCTGTACCCCGATCCCACACTATTTTGAAGCCTATTAGAGCCTCTGGCTCTAATCAGGTGCTTCAAAAATTACCCCCCTTTTCCACCCCCACCATAGAAATCCATGCATCCAGCATCCTGAAAGGGGCCGGGCGCATGGACGGGGGGGCGGCGCCCGTGCGCCCACAGTGCACTGGCCGCCACTGGCTCCATGTGTGCAGGCCGGGGCTGCTGACATCCCATCCAAGCAGAAGTCTCAGGGCTTTTGGATGTCTACACAAGGCAGACTTTTACAGGTAAATAACATGCATAGTAAATGTACATAAATGCACATAAAACCTTATTGGAAGGTTTTTGTTGAATGAATGGTCTGGTGACTGGGACAAGCCAGATTCTGCACCTCTGGAGACCGCTCTGCAGACTATGAAACAGTTAAGCCATACTGTCTGGTCTAACATCTGCACCAGCCTGTGATTTGACAACAAGAAAGTGCCAGCCCACTAATGAGATCATCACTCTGCTCTCTCCTCCTCTCAGTGAGCTCCAAGTGTTAGATGGACAGCACTATACTGTACAATGCCATAGAGCTTCATTTTCTCAAAAAGTTGTCCCTCCCTCTTCCAGTTTGAATGTTGCTCTGCTGACACGAAGAAAGAATTTGGTATTTATGCTAGCCCTGTATATAAATAATTTTTAATGAATCAGTAACTACATTGAATGCAGCATGGAGTCCAACTTTAACATAAAATTGAGAGTGACTTTATGAGACATGGCAGAGATGTTTGTTTAAAAAGTCAGAGTAATGAAAATGTTCAGGAGGCATTTTGCATATTAATTATGGTGGAATTTCCATGGCGGATTTCTGTAGAATGTCGCTGTTAATTTTTAATCCAAACAGGTTTTTTTTATAACCCAACCCGGGGCAATGAAGAACTTTAATATTTCTGAAATGTAATGCTGACATCACTGCTTAGTCAGCCATATACAGTGCGCATTTACCAAACTTAATTTTAAGTTGGTTTCTGTACACCATTTTTTTGTAACAACACAATATGGGTTCTATGTAGAACAGCCATTCAAAACTAGGGAACCCTAAGCTTACTCTAGACTAGAGGTTGCTAGGGGTTCCTAGCTGTGGCTGACTGACCTCCTGTTTGATGGGTCCTGCATATTTCTGGGGCCAACACCACTTGGCATAGCCAGCTGCATCACACCAATGATCTTTTTAGTTTCCTGCAAGAGTGTCAATCTGACCACCACTGTAATTGGGGCAATTATTCCCAGTAACCACCACTGTAATGGGGGTATTATTCCCAGTAACCACCACTGTAATGGGGACATTATTCCCACTGACCACCACTGTAATGGGGGCATTATTCCCAGTAACCACCACTGTAATGGGGGAATTATTTCCAGTAACCACCACTGTAATGGGGGAATTATCCCCTCTGACCACCACTGTAATGGGGGCATTATTCCCAGTAACCACAATTGTAATGAGGGCATTATTCCCATTGACCACCGCTGTAATGAGAGCATTATTTCCACTGACCACCACTGTAATGGGGACATTATTCCCACTGACCCCAATAAAGTTTTTTTTAGCAGGGGTTCCCCAAGACCTTAAAATTATTTTATAGGGATCCCCTACAGTAAAAAGGTTGGGAGAGGCTGACGTAAAAGGTTCAAGAGCTGGAGACAATAAAGTTGATCTCCGATTAAAACATTAAACCCCCTATCATTTCCCATTCTTCTTAAGCTAATAGCTAGATTTTATTTTGAAAAATGTGGTCACATGACAAGCCGAGTCCCAACTCTTCTTTCTTCTGGTCTGTGGTGTGGAAGGTTGGGTCTTGTAGTGCTTATGTTGTTGTATGCTGATATAGACACTGCCCACTGGCTAGTAAATGTGTCCATCACAGAGTCTTCACTAAAGCCTTCCAGCAGTGACACGTGGTGTCAGCCAGACCAATCAGTGGGCCCAGCCTGTAGATCAGTCTTTCTCAACTTTTTCAACACAGAGGAACCCTTGAAATAACATTCCTGTTTAGGGAACCCCTGCTGGAAATGACTATATCTACAACTCACTATACTTTAGTGTGATGGTCAGAGAGAAGAATGCTCCTTACACTTGTGGTCATTGGGAAAAATTATCACCATACAGATAGCTAAAAAGATCAATGGTGTCAGTGGGAACTTATCTAGGAGGAAGAAATTGCTCATTGCTCAAGGAACCTCTAGCAACCTCTAGAGGAACCTTAGGACTCCACGGAATCCTGGTTGAGAAACCCTGGTGCAGATTTTGATCACTGTTCTCTATTCTCATGCATAAGGTCAAGAGACGTTGCATACAAGTGAGTTTTTGTGGGTGTCAAAAACACCTTTTACCTAGGTACAAATTTCTGCCAGACTGTTATAAATTTTGGTTACATTAATATTTGTCTGTGAATCCATTGAGGAGATTTTTCTATCCCAGTGACACCTGTACAAAAAATGGGAGCATGATATGGACAAGAAAACACAGACAACAATAATCAATCATCAGAAGTTTTAATCCTTCCTCACCCTTCTAAATATCTAAAAACGGACAGGCGGACCTGATCGGACAGCACGTGTGAAAGGGGCCTTAAGTAGGTAAGGTATCGCTGTCTTCAAATAATATGTTAAAAACAAGTCGGTTTGCCCTCCTGCAAGTCAATAAAAAGAAAAACATTTGAGCACAAGTCCTGGGAGCAAACATATAGGAAAATGCAATAAATTGCCTATGGACAAAGTTTTAGTGACATCGGCCAACAGGACAGAAGTGAGGAGATCTCTGCAAAGGCCCACAATAAAAAAAAAACTTCTATAGACTGGGAAAAGGTTACAACATCTGCCATTTTTTTTTATTATTGCAGGCTATATCCTATCTGGAGAGATTCTCTCTTATTTTCTGGCTCTGTGACAGTGGTCAGCGGAATGGACAGTTAAGCTGAAAGAAGACTAGTCCATCAATTTCTGCATATATAGAACCCTACACCCACAGATGATCCAGAAGAAGGTGGAAAAAAACCCAGTATGAAGCATGGTCCAATTTGCTCCAACAGGAGAGGAAAGCAGAAAATAACCCAGTATGAAGCATGGTTCAATTTGCGCCAACAGGAGAGGAAGGCGGAAAAGAACCCAGTATGGAGCATGGTCTAATTTGCTCCAACAGGAGAGGAAGGCGGAAAAGAACCCAGTATGGAGCATGGTCTAATTTGCTCCAACAGGAGAGGAAGGCAGAAAAGGACCCAGTATGAAGTTTGATCCAATTTGCGCCAACAGGAGAGGAAGGTGGAAAAGAACCCAGTATGGAGCATGGTCTAATTTGCGTCAACAGGATAGGAAGGCGGAAAAGAACCCAGTATGGAGCATGGTCTAATTTGCGCCAACAGGAGAAGAAGGTGGAAAAGAACCCAGTATGGAGCATGATCCAATTTGCTCCAACCGGAAAGGAAGGCAGAAAAGAACCCAGTATGGAGCATGGTCCAATTTGCTCAAACGGGAAAAAATTCCTTCCAAAATTCGGCAATTGGAGATTCCTTGCATCAAAAATCTCTGGTGTAATATTATTAGCTAGTTATATTGTGTGCATTCAGAAACGCATCCAGCTTTTTTTTTAAAAAAAAGCATCAACTGAGCTGGCTAGAACTAATTCCTGCGGGAGTTTATTCAACATTTTCACAGAAAACTCCACCACGAGATCACACTCAACAACATTACACTACAATGTTACGTTTCTGCCAGGGATCCTATATACTGTATACTATTTTCTCATCATACCGACGATTATTCTCAGCTAAAACCAGACATTAAGGTTGTGTTTTCAATGTGACGTTATTCACTGTCTCCTTTCTCAGAAAAGCCCCTGACTCAGCTTTTTCTGTTTCCCTACGGATGACGGGCTTAGTCATCAAACAAGATATCATCGTGGAGCACCCACTGCAAGATGTCAAGTTTGTTTTCCGTTGAGCTTGTGCAGTCTATTTAGTGTTAGATGAACGCTAGCCAAGTACATCTACTACAAAAATCCTTCACTCCAGCTATATAGTCATTGAAAATTCATTCCATGTTTTTTTTTTTAATTCTTCTAGTATAACTGGCTACAATCTCTATATATGTTATCTTCCCACAATACTTTACACAGTTTAAATCTGACTAAAGCCTGGTACACACTATCAGTTTTTCTTCTCATTCAACCCAGCAGGCTGAACAAAAAAAAAACAAAAAAAAAACGGAGGAGCTCGAGAGAATCTCACTGTACTAACTATTTGATGTTAGTACAGCGATCTCCCCATTGAGCTATTGTGTTCTGACAAGGGAACTGCCCACCCCCCCAGAACATACCGCAGCAATTGGCTGAGAGCGCTGATCAGATGTCTATCGGCAAATATACTACATTACCAAAAGTATTGGGACACCTGCCTTTACACACACATGAACTTTAATGGCATCCCAGTCTTAGTCTGTAAGGTTCAATATTGAGTTGGCCCACCTTTTCCAGCTATAACAGCTTCAACTCTTCTGGGAAGGCTGTCCACAAGGTTTAGGAGTGTGCTATGGGAATGTTTGACCATTCTTCCAGAAGCGCGTTTGTGTTGTCAGGCACTGTGGACAAGAAGGCCTGGCTCGCAGTCTCCGCTCTAATTCATCTCAAAGGTGTTCTATCGGGTTGAGGTCAGGACTCTGTGCAGGCCAGTCAAGTTGCTCCACCCCAAACTCGCTCATCCATGTCTTTATGGACCTTGCTTTGTGCATGTGCAGTCCCTGTACTGGGGGCACTGAGTGTGCTTCCAGCACAAACAAGGGTTGCCCATCCTGTGCTGCCTCAATAAAGCACACCACATGCTGCCATACATACAGTATGTCTAAAGTGATTCACTATATCTGGTCTCCTACAGTACACAGAACATGGAAATGCAATTGTTTTAGTAAATATAAGCTGCTAAATACCTTTTCTTATCAGCAGTCTTGTGACTTCTATCAATGCCTGGCCAAGCACTGGTAAAGCTTGTAGGAGGAGTATTCATTCTCCTCTGCCTGTCCTATGAGACTGCAAGACTCCTGACCCTCTGTCTGGACAGTGCTGATTGCCTCTGTGATGATCACATGCACCCTCCCAAAAAAAAAAAACAAAAGAAAACTTTGTAGCGACCCAGATAGCAAGTAATTGCGCTGCAAGTTTAAAAATGACTTGCTAAGCTCTTGCTAGACTTGCCACTTAGCTTCACAAGATTGTTGCACAATTGCAGCAAGTCTGCATTGCATGACTTCAGATCGACTTTCTTTGCAAACATTCTGCAAGTCTGCTGTAAGTTCTGGTTCAGTTATTTTGTATTTTAAGCTCCATACACACTATTAGATTTTCTGTAGATTTTTGTCTTCAGATTTACCAAAACCATGTAGTGCAAGGGCCTGCATGATTGCCTACAGATTGAAACTCTTAAGATTTGACCTCATATTATATGGTTTTGGTAAATCTGAAGACAAAAATTTGCAGAAAATCTAATAGTGTGTATGGGGCTTAATAGTTATCCTACCACAGGGGCCACTGTGGCTGAATTTTCATCATTGCTCCCTGCTGTGTGTAAGGTTTTTCTTTATTTGGTGCTGGGGCGTGGTGTTCAGAGAGGTGAGTGATATCCATGAGATCTGATATGGAGTTCAGAGAGGTAGAACTCAAGGAGTGACTAACCCTAATATCACATGTGTGGAGCACAATTTGGAATGTTTTATTTTTCCTTGTTTATATGCTAGCAGCTCATCTTAAACCAGGCATGTTCAAAGTCGGGCCCACGGGCCAATCGTGGCCCGCAATCCGGTTTTGAACAACAGTTATTTGGACATATAAATCTTTTGTGGTCCCCAACGATCTCCCAGCGCCAGGGCCCCAAAAGATATATATGCTGGCTGCCTTGGAGGGGACAAGGAGGAGGTGGAACGAGTGCCATACACACAGGAGTATTTCCTGTTTACACGGCAGCCTCTGTAATAGGAAGTCTCCTGTGCTGCCATTGGGCGACTGTTCTGTCCATCAAAGGAGGCAGGGCTTTGTATTAAAGAGGCCGTAGAGAAAACAGGAGTTTTTTCTGTATGTAATCTTTTGGTGCTCGTCCTGCCCCCCTCCCTGTCCCCTCCAAGGCTGCAGATGGATGGGCATCAATCAGGCTGCATTCCTGGCAATGGTGGGTGCTGCATTCCTGGCAACGGTGGGTGCTGCATTCATGGCAAGGTGGGTGCTGCATTCATGGCAAGGTGGGTGCTGCATTCCTGGCTATGGTGGGTGCTGCATTCATGGCAAGGTGGGTGCTACATTCATGGCAATGACGGGTGCTGCATTCATGGCAATGGTGGGTGCTGCATTCATGGCAATGGGGGTGCTGCTTTCCTAACAATGGTGCGTGCTGCATTCCTGGCAATAGGGGTGCTGCATTCATGGCAATGGGGGTGCTGCATTCATGGCAATGGGGGTGCTGCTTTCCTGGCAATTGTGGATGCTGCATTCCTGGCAATAGGGGTGCTGCACTGATGGAAATGGGGGTGCTGCATTCATGGCAATGGTGGGGCTGCAGATGGACACTGACCCTTATTTTGCTTCACAGTTCTTTATTTAAAATTTTAGTTTTTTTTCCTGAAACTTCCCTCTTAAAGTGAGGGAATGAAAAACAAATGCAGCCCTCACATCTAAGAATTGGTAAGCTGTAGTATAATAAATGTTTTTTTTTTTTTATTTAATGCTAAGTAAGAAAAATGTTAGAGCTGACATTGCCAACCAATTTTTAAAGGCTCATAATGGGCGCTGTCCTTACTCTTGTTTTTACATCAGCAAAATAAATTCCGATGAATTCACATGGGCTACTGTAGTTAAACTTTTCACTCTTTAATACCACTTTAAGGTACAATCTTCGGCATCCCACACTTCCTTGGAGCTCTGAAGGGATACACTAGTGACACAGTGGTAGCCAGTGGAACCATAGCTTGCAGAGTTGTCTATAATGAAGATTCTAATGGCCCTTCTAGATCTGCAAAAGAGTAAGGCTCGGTTCGCACTGGTGTGATGCGGGAATCAGCGAGATTTGCATCACACTGACATCTGGGAACCGCTGTGGGTGTCAATGTAAAGGTAATGACACCCCCAGATTGGTTCACAGATCGCAGTGTGAACTGTAAAATTGTGCTGGAATCGGATCACATAGGTGTGAACGCCCATGTGATCTGATTCCCATGCGGACCAAAAAAAGGGTCCTGCACCATTTTGGTGCGAATGCGATTTCAGCCATACGTCCCGATTCACACATATGTGATGCGGGAACCAGCACTATTCCAGTGCAGGTTCCAGCATCGCATGTCACTCGCCGGCAGTTCACACTGACATCTGCAAACTGCTGCGGGTGTCAATGTAAAGTTAATGACACCCCCAGATCGGTTCACAGTGCGGACTGTGAAATGGTACAGGAATCGGACCGCATAGGCGAGAACACCCATGCGATCTGATTCCAGTGCGGACCAAAAAAAAGGGTCCTGCACCATCTTGGTGCGAATGCGATGCGATTGTATGGCTGAATTCATATCGCACAGACATCGCATGTGATCTGCAGAGCAATGCAGTGCAAATCACATGCGATGTCTGTGATCACACAAGTGTGACCCCAGCCTACAGTTTGTATGGCTTACATTCTTATTACGTCATGACAAGGTCTCTTTAAATATAACTACAACTATGTGCAATATCTGCTTCCCCCGCACAAAATCCTTTTCTCCCTTATCCCTCTCCTGTCCCGCCAACTTAATCCATAACGGCTACATTCTAAGGCATTAAAAACACAGCAGTTGTCTATGCAGGAATGCTGCGCTTTGCAAAGGCCACCGCACCGATTATACTCCGCTGTTTCTGGACAAGGCTAAAGCTCGGAGCGATACTTGCCAGTTGGAAGCTGCGAGACGCACAACAAAGCTTCTCACCGAACATAACGAACGTGCTTGTTCTCCTTTTCATGCAGAAAATAACTGCTTCGATTCAGCATGTGGGAATTATTTGGTGAGACATTATTTTAACCCAGAACATGAGCTTTTCTTGTTGTCTTTATTTTTTCTAATTCATATTTTTTTCTCTCTGAGTGCAGTTTGTTTTTTTGGGGGTCTATAGAATTTTTAAAAATAAAAACAACGGCACCAAAATAATGAACCACTTGAAAACCAAGCTTTTTTTGGGGCACTTTTTGTTTACAAGTTTAAATCAGTATTTTTTGCTAGAAAATTACTTAAAACCCCCAAACATTATAATATAATATAATATATATATATATTAGCAGAGACCCTAGGGAATAAAATGGTGATTGTTGCAATTTTTTATGTCACACGGTGTCAGGTAAGGCTTCATGTACATGTTTGAAAACTTCTACTGAATGCTGGAACTTGACAGCTAGTAACCGACGGTTTAAAACATCCATTTTGCCACGTTTAAATGCCATGTTTATGCTTGTTTGCGTTTTTACTTTGTAAATGGTCAGAAATGTATCCCCATTGAAAATGCCTACATTCAAAATGCTTATAAACGCGAGTTACCACGTTTAGACGCGTTTACACGCTGTTACAAGCATTTGGCGTTTCAACTTCCATCCTGAACGCAATTTTTTGCTTAAAAGAAAATTCCACTAAACTCAACTTTTGCTTCTAAACAACTATAAACTACTCAGTCAGTATACATGTACAGATAAGATAACCTTGAGGAGAATTCAGGGGCTGCTGAAAAAAATGCCCAACTGCTCATAAACGTTCGTTTATCAGCTGCAGTGTACATGAGGCCTAAGACCCCTTTCACACTGGGGCCGCCCATGCGTCAGAGGTAAAGCACTGCCCGTTTTAGCGGCGCTTTACCATTGCATAAGCTCCTTTTTTCAGCCGCCACTTTTAACCCCAAAAAAGGAGTTACAAACGTCTGTGTTGTGGTGCTTTGAAGCGCTTTTCAGGCGTGCTGCCCATTCATTCCAATTGGCAGGGGCGTTTTGGGAGTGCTGTATACAGCGCTCCCAAACCGCCCCAAAGATGCTGCTTGCAGGACTTTTTCTAATATCCCGCAAGCGCACCGCCCCAGTGTGAAAGCACTCAGGCTTTCACACTGGGGCGGCATGGGAGACAGTTTACAGGCGCTATTTTTAGTGCTAAAACGCCTGAAAACTACCTCAGTGTGAAAGGGGTCTAAGTGTCCTAATATTAAAAGTCAGTAGCTACAGTATTTGTAGCTGCTGACTTTTAATTTTTTCTGAAGGAGCCTGGAGCTCCGCTTTAATGAAGGTAAGCTTCAATGCATGCATATAGGAGGTGGCAGGATTACTTCCTGAATGTCTGGAGGAAACCTTTCTTCTACCGCCATGAATCGCATTTCAGAGAGGTGGTAGAGACTGATGCCCATCTAATCGAGGCCTAATGCCGTGTAAACACGAGCGTTTTTTCCATCAGAATAAACTCTGAAGGTTTCTCTGACAGAATTCCGCTCAAGCTGTCTTGCATACACACGGTCACACCAAAGTCCGACCGTCCAGAACGCGGTGACGTACAACGCGTACGACGGGACTAGGAAAAGGAAGTTCAATAGCCAGTAGCCAATAAGCTTCCGTCTCGTACTTGCTTCAGAGCATGCATCATTTTTGGTACGTCGGAAGAGCATACAGATGAGCGGTTTTCCTGATAGGAATTGGTTCCGTCAGAAAAATATAGAACATGTTCTCTTTCTACTTCTGTCAGAATTTTCGACGCAAAAAGTCCGACGGGGCATACACACGGTCGGAATATACGATAAAAAGCTCCCGTCTGACTTTTTCTGTCAGAAATTCCGCTTGTGTGTACATGGCATAAGGGTCCTTTCCCTCAGGCATCATCACAGTTTTTCTAAGAAGAAACCCATTCAGGTTACATCAGTTTGCCCATCCATCCTTCAGTTCTCATCCATTTTTTAATGTCTGTTTTTTATTCATAGGTGACAAAAGTATAAACAAAAAATAGGTTTTCTTGCCTAAAAATGGACTTAAATGAAATGGGCGTAAACAGACGACATACTTTTTTTTCTGCAAAGACAAACTGACTTGGATGTGAACGGATGTAATGGGACGTATGTCTGTTTACATCCACTCGCTCATAGACATACATTGTGATTGTGTATGGATCTGTCTGAAGAACTAAACAGACGGGTCCAGACGGAACGCTATAAACACAATGTAGGTGGTTTTCAAAATTAAACTTTATTTAATCTTAATTTTAGGGATTTTTTGGGATGGGTTAGCACCTCCACTGGGACACTGTTCACCTAACATTCCACTACAAAACGGGAGCAAACATCCGCCAAATAGTCCAATCCTCAGGCAGTGCAGGTGACAATACAAGCGACTCTGACCGGTTGCTATGGGCAACGCCACATTTCCACTCGCCTCACCTCTCTACCAGTAGGCCTCAATGCTTCTGACAGTCTTCTACGTCCGGTGATTTGTGATGAGAAAAAAAGTCTGGTCCAAAAAAATAAATGGTTGAGAGGCGAGGCGGTTTGAGCATCGCTTCCATCACAAACAGTTTGCTTGCATACTGAAGAAGTTCACGTGAGGTGATAAAAACGGTTCTCCAAAATTCTGGCACTGGACAATTTTTCCCTTCATCCACACTCGGTGCGGAGAAATTCACTTCACTTTTTGGAAGCGGGCCTCCTGGCACTATTCAGCCTCAATTTTTTTTTTTTTTACTGAATTACAGTTTCTAAAACAGACACTTTCTTCACAAGCCCAGTAATGACCAATTAGGAGGATTTAGAAATGGACATCTTTCGCTTAAAGGAAAACTGACCTCCAGAAATGTCCTAGCTTAACCACTTGACCTCTGAAAGATTTTACCCCTTCACAACCACAGCATTTTTTGCTATTCGGCACTGCGCTACTTTAACTGGTAACTGCGCAGTCATGCAACACTACGCAAATTCAATTTTTTTTTTAATATAGTGCTAACAGTTTGCAGCGATTTACGTTAGGGCAAACAGTACAGTTACAATACAAATCAATACAGGAGGAATCAGAGGGCCCTAATCATTAGAGCTTACAATCTAAATAATTTTTTTCACACAAATAGAGCTTTCTTTTCCTGTTATTTTTTTTTTATATAAACAAAAAAAATACAAAAATTAAAAAAGAACAAAAAAAAATGTTTTACTTTCTGCTTTAAAACATTTTCAAAAAATTATAAAAATCATATTTCTTCATGAATTTAGGCCAAAATGTATTCTGCTACATGTGTTTGATAAAAAAAAAAAAAAAAAAATCCCAATAAGTGTATGTTGTTTGGTTTGCATGAAAGGTATAGCGTCTGATATAGATATGGATTTTTTTTTCATTTTTATTTTTACACTAGCAATGGTGGTGATCAGCAACTTATAGTGGGACTGTGATAGAGTGGCGGGAAATCTGACAGTAGCTGATGCTGGCTGGAGGATGCACTAACTGACACTGACATCAATAGTGACACTAATAGAGGGATCAGTGCTAATACTATACATTGTCACTGTACTAATGACTGGGAAGGGGTTAAATGTGTGCCTAAAAATGTTTACTGTGTGTGGTACGTGCTGCTTTTACTAAGCGATCTTGCTGTTTGTTTCCCTGCTTTGCAGAAATGAAAAAAACAGCAAGATCGCCTGTCAGTGTTCAGGGCTCTGTGTTGTTTACAACACAGCGCTCCCTTCCCTGAATGACGGAGCGCATCTGGTGGGCACAGATTGGCACCACTGGTGGGACTGCACTGATAATCATGACGCTGATAATGTGGACCCCTAAAAGCTCTATGGGTGGCCAGATGTAAACAAACTCTGCTGTCTGTTTACATCAGGCTTCCGCCGATCCATGACGTTTAGGTTCGGATGCAGTCCTTTTTGGGGGGGTTTGGACCTGGATGGACCTGGAGGTAGACATGTGTAAATGGACACAAGTTTGTTTACAGCCGCCTGTCCATAAGACTGCAAGAAGCTTCCGATCAGGTGCAACAACAGGTTGAAGGAAAGAAAATTGCTTGATTTCCCTCCCGCGGCGCTATTGTGATCTGCCGGCAGGGAGCATGGGGAGCTTTTCCCACATAATACGATGAGTGGGGGGTGATGGAGAAAAAGGAGTCCCCTGTCTGGCTGTGAGAGACAACCCCCTCATGTAGCATATGTCAGGTGGCCCAGGCCCTCATGTCTCATGGGCACCAGCTGGTCGGTGGACTTTTGGAGCTTCTATCTGGACCACTTGTAAAGCATAGGCCTATGTGATAGTACTACAGGCAGGAAGTAGTTAATGTGTACAGTGACCAAGAGGATGTGGAGGAAAGGTCTAGGACCAGCATCCATGCACATACAGGATGTATTTTTGGCTGAACACAGGCATGATGCCCTGAGACCATGTATGTTAAGACAGAGCCCCGCTGCAATTGTGGGCCATGTGAAAACACTATTTTGAAGGTCCATAGTGTGCTGGAGATCTATACTTTTACTTGTGTTAATACAGTTCCCAGCTAGTAGTTGCTACAGCACCCACCTTCATACAGCTATCTCCAGGAACATGTGTAATAGGAATACTCTACTTGGAACAAAGTAGCGCTTTTTTGGTGTGACCATGCACATTTTCTGCCCCGTAGACGTCAATCAGAGTACATGAAAAACAAATGAAAACGCATAAAAAAAAGCATGAAAAATGCTTTAAAATGTAGATGCATAAGTGTGAACTTATGTTTTAATGTTGACTGTATCCCTACTGCACACCATTCCCCTAACTTCCTGTCTGGATGACCACTGTCATAGGGACAGAGAGTGCGGGAAACCCTCCCAAAACCAGGACAAACAGAGAAAAAGACAGAGGCAGAGAAGAAGGTCCATTGCTAAGAAGCCAATCAGGCTGACAGGAGGAGAGAGCAGACAGATGATATAATCAGCATACAGCTTCTCCTTTATCATCCAATTAGCAGCCTGGGTATATGTGTCAATCATGTCATAGTATTGTTCTCTATCTGCACTGGGGGTCCCAAGACTGACTATGCCTGAATCACAAGGCTGACCACAAAAAAAAAACATTCTTTGCTAGGTAAAGCAGCTCACATATTTGTTTGCCTGGAGTTTTCCTTTAAGTGGTTAGAACTATTCAATGCCGAATGCTTGTTGTATCTAAAATAGCACAGTAAACCAAAAGCCCGGAGGACAGAAAATGGCTAGAAATCGGATATTACTCTGTGAATTCATAAATACAGATTCTTTGGCTTCTAGTGGAAAAATTACTGCGTGTTCAGCTGGATTTAAAATCCTGTAATCTTAAAAATGTAAAATTTCAATAAAAGTGATGCTAAAACTGGCCCATGGAGGAATGTAGGGGATTGCTGCAGGGGGGTAAAGGCTGAATTTTCAGGACCCTCATCTTTAAAGTTCATTTTCCTTATATTGCTCTTTCCTTGGGGTTATAAGAAGAATGTATTTTTGAGGGGGGTAGACAGCCTGCAGCAGAGTCCTGCCTGGCACAGCAGTAATGTCTCCACTGGGATCATAAATACTAATAAAAACCCTTTATGGAGTCTGATCCCTCTCTAGCTTTTAAAGTAGAACCAAAGTCGGGGGCAGTTGTGTTCAATCAAGGAGAATAGGCAGAGCATAAAAGATCCAACACTTCTCTACTGCTTCTAAAACTAAAGACTCGTTCTGCAGCCAAAGCCTTGCAGTAATCACAACATGTATACAAGGGGGCCTAAAGGGTAAGTTCACTTCTTCACAAAAAAATAAAAGGTAAACTAATTCCAAATATCATGGTCACACCTCCACACCCGGCTGCAATTCCCTGTGCTGCTGGTACATCGCAGATACATACACAGCCCTGGAGTGAGTATCCATCATAATGCAATGCCAAAGATTCAATGGTCAATGCAGCCACCTAACCGTGCTGGCAAATGAGAAGTGCATCTGCTGCTTCTTATTCTGGTAAGGTGTCCCAGAAGAAGGACGTGTTTTTCAATAATCAGCATGGTCACTCTGACCAATGAGCACTTTCCGTTGTGAATATTTTGATGGATAATCATTCCGGGACTATGTATTGCGGTGTACAGACCACTACACTGGATGCATGGGGCATCACTACCATTATGTACAGCAGGGTTCTGAGAGGTGGGCAGGATATTTGGAGATAGTTCACTTTCATTTTTCATGAAAAGGTGAACTTACCCTTTAAAGCTAACAGTTTCCTACATTCACACTATAGACAGATCTCCTCCGCTGGCTACTCTAGTCTGACAACCAACTGCAGTGGATATCAGAATACCTGACCACTGACTGCATCTGGCTGGATGTAGGTGCTGTTCAGGTGACAGTTGACCACCCAGCTCCTGTAACAATAGTCATTTGTTCTATCATGGCCTTTATCAACTTTTCAACACAGAGAACCCATGAAATAACTTTCCGGTCTCAGGGAATCCCTGCTAAAAAATGACTATATCTACAAATCATGACACATAGTGGGGAGAATGCTCCTTACCCTTGTGGACATTGGGAAGAATTATCCTGTTATAGATAGCTAAAAAGACCAATGGTGTCAGTGGGAACTTATCTGGGAAGCAGAAATTGCTCATTGCTCAAGGAATTTCTAGCAACCTCTGGAGGAATCCTAGGGTTCTATGGAACCTTGATTGAGAAACCCTGCTCTATCAACTTTTGTTGAGCTGGATAGTGTGGACAGGAGCACCAATGAAAATTTGTCCAAAATGTTAACTATGTATGGCAGCCTTAAGTTTACTCTAGCCACCAGCTTTGTTGATAACCATAAGACTCCAATGCTATATTCCCTTTCCATCCCTCTCCTCCCTTCTTATTCTCTATCTTACCACTCATGGTGCTCTGTGGGACTTTGTTTCAAGCCCCAATACTTTACATTCCCCCACTATCTCAATATCTATAACAACCATCAGGATGATGATCAATAGTCATATCAAACATCTTTTATGTCATTGCTGGAGACAAACACAAGATGAATCCAGTCTCATCTGCCTTAAGCTGGCCATACATTAGTAAAACTTGTAAGAACGTTCCTACAAAAATTCTCATCAGAACATCCTTATGGGGCGTACACACGGTCGGACTTTTCGGCTACAAAAGTCTGACAGACGCCGACGGACCAAATCCGGCGGACAATCCGATCGTGTGTGGGCATCCCCGGACTTTCAGCGGACTTTTCTAGTCGCAAATCTGACGGACTTTAGATTTGGAACATGCTTCAAATCTTTACGTCGTAACCCTGCCGGACCCAGAAATCCGCTCGTCTGTATGCTAGTCCGACGGACAAAAACCCACGCTAGGGCAGCTATTGGCTACAGGCTATCAACTTCCTTATTTTAGTCCGGTGTACGTCATCACGTACGAATCCGTCGGACTTTTGTGTGATCGTATGTAGGCAAGTCCGTTCGTTAGAAAGTCCGCCGCAAGTCCGCCAAAGGTCCGTTGAAAGTTTGTCAGACGGGCTGTCGGACTTTTGTAGCCGAAAAGTCTGACCGTATATACGCCCCATTAGAACATTCTTTCTTGCCATCAGTCTGTAAACCATTTTAGTTTTTGCCCTTAAAGTAGAACTATAGGCAAAACTTTTAATTTTGGATAGAGCAAGGGAAGGTTATAACCCCTGTCAGATTTGTTTTCGCCATCTGTGTCCAGTTTCGGAGATGTCCCTTGACTTACTGTCCCACAGTCAAACAGGAAGTGAGAGGAAATCTCTGCAATTAAGGGAATCTTTTGGGGGCCCCCTAGCTCAACAAAACTAGTGTCCCTATTGGAAGATTTCCCCTCTATTACTTTTCTGGGCACAACCCAAAATTTGGAATTTTTTTTACCTTTAATGATCATGGTAAATAGGACAATAGTTATGCCCTGTACACACGGTCGGACATTGTTCGGACATTTCGACAACAAAATCCATGGATTTTTCCCGACGGATGTTGGCTCAAACTTGTCTTGCATACACACGGTCACACAAAGTTGTTGGAAAATCTGATCGTTCTGAACGCGGTGACGTAAAACATGTACGTCGGGACTATAAATGGGGCAGTAGCCAATAGCTTTCGTCTCTTAATTTATTCTGGGCATGCGTGGCACCTTGTGCGTCGGATTTGTGTACACGCGATCAGAATTTAACCGATCGGATTTTGTTGTCGGAAAACTTTATATCCTGCTGTCAAACTTTGTGTGTCGGAAATTCCGATGGAAAAAGTCAGATGGAGCCCACACACGATTGGAATTTCCGACAACACAATTCGATCGCACTTTTTCCGTCGGAAAATCCGACCGTGTGTACAGGACATTAAAATTTTGTGTATTCCAGGAAAATATTCCACCCTGTCTTTTCAAATTTTTTCATCACCATGGTTAAAGATGAACAATTAAAATCCACTAATGATTAGAAAATCCAACAAGCGTTACAAGAACAAACATTTTCGCACAAAATTATACTACAGTATGGGCCAGCTTTAGGCTACTTTCACAATGGGGCCGCCCGAGCGTTAGCGCTAAAGTCCCGCTCGTTTTAGCAGCGCTTAAGTGCTGTTTTTCCGCTGCTAGTGGGGCGTTTTTTAACCACTTGCTTACAGGGCACTTAAACCCCCCCCCCCCCTCCTATCCAGACCAATTTTCAGCTTTCAGCACTGACGCACTTTGAATGACAATTGCGCGGTCATACAACATTGTATCCAAATGAAATTTTTATCATTTTTTTCACCACAAATAGAGCTTTCTTTTGGTGGTATTTGATCACCTCTGCGGTTTTTACTTTTTGTTAAAAAAATGTAAAAAACTGAATTTAAAAATAAAAAATTTTTTTATTTTTTTATATTTTTTATAAAAAATTTAAAACGGGTAATTTTTCTCCTTCATTGATGTATGCTGATGAGGCGGCAGTGATGGGCACTGATAGGTGGCAGTGATGGGCACTGATGGGTGGCAGTGATGGGCAGCACTGCCAGGTGGCACTGATTGGCACTACAGGTGGGCATTGATAGGTGGTACTTGTGGGCATTGATAGGTGGCACTTGTTGGCATTGATAGGTGGCACTTGTGGGCACTGTTAGGTGGCACTGTGGGCACTGTTAGGTGGCACTTGTGGGCACTGTTAGGTGGTACTGTGGGCACTGTTAGGTAGCACTGTGGGCAGTGTTAGGTGGCACTTTTAGGTGGCACTGATGAGGCAGATGTGCCTCTTCCACTTGGGGACCGATGTCCCTGACATCCGAGCCAGGGATCGGCTTTTTTTTCTACTCGCGCTGTCAACGTGAGTAAAAAAAAAAAAACGATTACCGATCTTTTGTTTACATCATGTGATCAGCTGTCATTGGCTGACAGCTGATCACATGGTAAGGGGCCGGGACCGGCCCCTTACTCGGATCGGTGATCAGCCGAGTCTCAGCGAGTCGGTGATCACAGCGCACCCGGGAGCACCAGGGCGCGCGCAGGGAGCGTGCACAGGGGAGGCCGTCATTTGACGGCCTCCCGGGAATTCAGGTCCGCGCTGTGGCCGTCATTCGGCCATAGCGCGGATGCGTAGCGGTTAAAGAAGGACTTAAAAGCACCCGTGTTGCTGTGCTTTCGAAGCGCTTTTCAGGCGCTTCGGATGCTCTGCCCAATCATTTCAATGCGCAGGGCATTTTGGAAGCGCTGTATACAGCACTCCCAAACCACCCCAAAGATGCTGCTGGCAGGACTTTTTCTAATGTCCCGCAAGTGCACCGCCCCAGTGTGAAAGCACTCGGGCTTTCACATTCGGGCAGTATGGGTGGCGCTTTACAGGCGCTATTTCTAGCGCTAAAACGTCTGAAAACTGCCTCGGTGTGAAAGGGGGCTTACTCTTGATTTTGACGTGTCGGAGTTTTTGGTATGCACTTTGGCCAACTTTAGCCAACACAAGCTTTGGACAACATACATGTAAATTGACTTTCTTATTTGCTTCTAATATACCAACATATGTCCAAACTCACACATTGTACCTCTGTTAAATTGTAATAAATATGATTAAAAATGTTGCCATGTTCCATGTTTCTTTTCCTGCCCCTCTGTCATCCTTTATAAATGGAAGAGCCAGGAACACTGAGAACCTCCATCACCTTCCACCATTGAGAGCTGTGCCCATGTACAGGTGCCCTTTAAGCCTTATACATGAGTCACCGTCTGACAATTGTCGTTCTGATTCTGCAGAAAATAAGTATTTCTTTTCCTGTGATTCCTCCGCAAAACCAACTTCCGGGCACACAGGGCCATAATCATTTTATAAAAAAAAAAAAGTTATAAGAAAAGGACAAACTTGTGTGGGAACTTCCGCCAGGAAACGTATAATTGCATCTTATCTGCGTTGTGAGTAAATACAAACAGGAACAGCCGCTGTCAGGGACTAAAGTGGCAGGTGTTGTACACAATGTATAAAAAAAGTATTTGTCTTTACAAAGTTCACCAGGGGCAAAACTAAACTAACGAAAAAATCACAATGGCCCCTTCTGTATTTTTTGCATTTTCAATCGTTTAGTGTGTCGCCAACCGAACGCCTACTACTGTTGTAGAGTCAGATGTGATTCAGCTGGGTAGACGGCGCTCTGCACAGTCTAATATTTCATGCCATAAAACTGTTCAGTATGAAAAATGATCTAAAGAAACAAAAAATTGTGTGAAACAGAAAACTTCCCGCACACTCGATATCTCGCACTGAAACGTGAAATTTGATAGAGAGATGTGTTCAGTAGAGGATTTTTCCATAGCATAAAGGAACGTTATCACTACACGCAAGTTCTGTAAATTTACCATATCCAACTGAAAAATCCATTTACCATTATGCCGCGTACACATAGTCGGAATTTCGGCCCGCAAAAGACAGATGAGAGTTTTTCGTCGGAAAATGCGACCGTGTGTATGCTCCATCGGTCTTTTGCTGGTGGAATTCCAGCCAGCAAAAGATTGAGAGCACGCTCTCAATTTTTCGGTCGGGAAAAGTTCCTATCCGAAAATGCGATCGTCTGTGGCAATTTCGACGCGCAAAATCCCTACGCATGCTCGGAAACAATTTGACGCATGCTCGGAAGCATTGAACGTCATTTTCTCGGCTCGTCGTAGTGTTGTATGTCACCGCGTTCTTGATGGTCGTAATTTCAGCAAATTTTTGCGTGACCGTGTGTATGCAAGGCAAACTGAGTGGAATCCCGTCAGAAAAACCGTCATATCTTTTTCCGAGGAGAAAAATGATCGTGTGTACGCGGCATAAGACCCTCCCCCAAAAAAAAGACACACAGGGGAATTCATGAAGGTCATCATAGACACCCATTGGAATTCCATCAGGGTGTATCGCCAAAAGTGTCGGCGCTTGCACCTAATTCATGTGCTTGTCACCGCAACAGGAAGTAAAGGGAAATCTCCCCAACAGGACCCAGGCAGGGAAAAGGCCTCAGAGAAATAAACCCCCTTCCTACTCTGACTAAATAAAAGTTTGGATTTTAGGTACACTTTAAGCCTCCGGTCACATGATCATCATCTGAAATCGCAGGATTTCAAAGCCGCATGTCATTGCGACTTGGAAGACATAGGTGCGGCTTCATGGACAGATGTCTATGCAAGTCTCACCCGAAATTGCCAAAAGTAGTGCAGGAACTACTTTTTAAAATCGGTGCGGCACCGTAAAGTCGGCACATGCAGTGCCTAGTGTGAATGGGCCCTTGAAGGCACTCCTGTGCATCTCTTAAGCAGTAGCGTGTCTGCCTGCGAATCAGGAAATCACGCAGTCGCTGCAGATTTGTCGTCTGCACATCCATGATGCGAATCTCACATTCCACCACATCCTAAAGGTGCTCTATTGGATGAGATGTGGTGACTGTGGAGGCCATTGGAGTACAGTGATCTCATTGTCCTGTTCAAGAAACCAGTGGTGAGATGATTTGATCTTTGTGACATGGTGCATTATCCTGCTGGAAGGAGCCATCAGAAGATGGGTACACTGTAGTCATAAAGGGATGGACATGGTCAGCAACAATACTCAGGTAGGCCGTGGCATTTAAACGATGCTCAATTGGTACTAAGGGGCCCAAAGTGTACCAAGAAAATATTCCCCCAGATCATAACACCACCACCAGCCTGAACCGTTGATACAAGGCAGAATGGATCCATGCTTTCATGTTGTTTACACCAAATTCTGACTCTACCATCTGAATGTCGCAGCTGAAATCAAGACCCATCAGACCATACAATGTTTTTCCAATTTTCTATTGTCCAACTTTGGTGATCATGTGTGAATTGTAGCCTCAGTTTCCTGTTCTTAGCTGACAGGAGTGGCACCCGGTGTGGTCTTCTACTGCTGTAGCCCATCTGCTTCCAGGTTTGATGTGTTGTTTATTCAGAGATGGTATTCTGCATACCTTGGGTGCAACGAGTGGTTATTTGAGTCACTGTTGCCTTTTTATCATCTCCAACCAGTCTGCCCGTTCTCCTCTGACCTCTGACATCAACAAGGCATTTTCATTCACACAATTGCCGCTCACTGGATATTTTCTCTTTTTCCGACCATTCTCTATAAACCCCAGAGATGGTTGTGCGTGAAAATCCCAGTAGATCAGCAGTTTCTAAAAATACTCAGACCAACCCTTCTGGCACCAACAACCATCCTAGATAGCAAGGATAACTTGCCACAAATTTGAATTGTAAGTCTGTTAACTTGCTGCACATTTTCAATGGCAAGTTGTACACTTGCAGGGCACTTGAAAGTGGTTGTAAACCTTTACAATCCACTTTTTGCTACAGGTAAGCCTATAATAATAACCACGGTTTAGGAGATATCCCCTGTACCAGCATGTGCTGACGTCATCGGCACATGCGCACTGAAGCATTGGCATGTACATGCCATTTGCCTCAGTGAGTGTGCCGTTACCGATGGCTCCTGCGCGCATGTGCGGGAGTGACATCATTGCGGCTCTGGCCAATCACAGCGCCGGAGCTGCGATACCCGGGAGAAATGTTGCCAGCCAGTGCTGTGTATGGGCACCGCAGCGGGGGCTTCGATTTCAGGTGAGTATTACATAATGAGCTAGTATGCTATGCATACTAGCTCATTATGCCTTTGTCTTGCAGGTCTTTTTTTTTTTCATGTGGGTTTACAACCACTTGAAGCGCAATTTCTAGTTGACACTTTTCCAATTTGTAGCAAATTTGCGTGGCAAATCTCTAGCAAGAGCAAAGTTGCGGAGGTGAGTCTACAGCAAGAGCTCTGCAAGTCTACAGCATGAAAAATCAGCCACAGTGACCCCCTGTGGTGGGATGACTATTGCACAACATAACTGAACCAGATCTTGCAGCAGTCCTGCAGAATGTTTGCAAAGAAAGTTGATCTGGAGTGATGCAATGCGGACTTGCTGCAATTATGCAACAAACTTGTGAAGCCTGGCAAGTCTAGCAATAGCTTAGCAAGTCATTTTCAAATTTGCAGCTCAATTGCTGGCTATCTGGGATGTAACGTTCAAAGTCACTTAAATCCCCTTTTTTTCTCCATTCTGATGCTCAGTTTGAACTTCAGCAAGTCATCTTCACCACGTCTATATGCCTAAATGCATTGACTTGCTGCCCAAGTGATTGGCTGATTAGCAATTTGTGTTGCCAAGCACTTGAACAGGTGTACCTAATAAAGTGGCCAGTGAGTTTATAACTGTATATTATAAAGCGGAAACAGTCTGAGCCTCCAACAACAAGAGCGAGCCGGGGAACGCGCCTAGCTGACGTTCTAGTGATGGGTGTTTAAACATTCTTAATACCGATAATTATACACAAAGGATTCCGGGGTTTAATTCTCTGTTTACTTTCAAAACCAAGCTGGGTCAGGCTGTTGTTTGCTGTCTTTGGGTGATCCCTTCTTGTTAAATTACGTTTTATTTTCTCCAAAAAAAAAAAAAAAAATGTTTTCAAAGGGGGGGCGTCAGACACCCATCCCCATCCCCGCCGCCGGCCTGTTGAGTGATGAAGGGACGCGGACAATTTCTATTATGACATGTGTGTTTGCAGAGGCCTCGCGGGCGGATCGCACAAAGGCTTTCCAATAGCTAACTGCCACATTTACAAATGTTAAACAAACGCCGCTCTTTTGTGCGACGTGTTTCCTTTAGCTTTCTTAAACATTTATCGCCGGGATATAAACTTAGGTATTCCGTTTGCATACATTTTAAGGGCTTAGGCAATTATTACTGTTGAAAAAAATTTGCGGAGGAAGAAAAAAGCCTTGTAGTCTTTTTTTTTTTTTTTTATTCCTGGGGCTACTGGATGGCAGACGGCTGCTCCGAGACGCGCGCGTGCGAAAATGATTGAATCGTTTACTCTGCGTTGAACATTTGTTTTATTGTAAAAAAAAAAAATATATATCCTTGACATTAATGGGAATTTATATGAGGTCAAAGCACTTATTACAATGAGCTGGATGAATGAGTCTTATTTTATGTGGAAATGTGCTGCCGACGTTTCACTTATTTGAGTTCATTAAAAGAGGCTATGTCGCTTTTTTCTTGTAACTTTTTATTATTGTATATTTACCTTGCAGCTTAAATACATATAAGGGAGCTACCAAAGGGTTTGCATTCCTGTCCATCCTGTCCTGAGATTTACCCAGCTCTGCCACACAGCACAGCCTGTCTGGCCAGACAGGAGACTGGATTTTGCTTGGTGGCTTCTCTATGCAATGCAGGTAGACCACGTCTGTTGGGTGGTGCTATACATAGCTTCCTGACTAGGTAATGAACACCAACATGTGATGCTGAGCCTCCATGATTGAAACAACTGAAATCCAATGAAAAAAGGAGCAGGCCAGGGACTGTCCTTGGGAGGAATAGTGCCCCATTATTAGTGTCATTGGGAAGAACACTGCCCTATCGTTGGCTACAGTGGATGGCATACTGCCCCATCATTGGTGTCAATAGAAGAAAAAGTGCCCCATCGTTGGTGTCAATGGAAGGAATATTACCCCATCATTGATGTCAATGGAAGGAATAGTGCCCCATCATTGATGTCAATGGAAGGAATAGTGCCCCATCGTTGGTGTCAATAGAAGTAATAGTGCTCCATCATTGGTGCCATTGGGAGGGCTAGTGCCCCATCATTGGTGTCAAAGGAAGAAATAGTGCCCCATCATTGGTGTCAAAGGAAGAAATAGTGCCCCATCATTGGTGATAATGGAAGGAATAGTGCCCCATCATTGGTGATAATGGAAGGAATAGTGCCCCATCATTGTTGTCAATAGAAGTAATAGACACAAAATAGGGTGTGGCCTGAGGAACGCGAAGCCGCCTCCTCTCACCCTGCACCCGGAAGTGATGTCATCTCTGATCGCCCCTGTGTTCCCTGCTGTTCCCATAGGCTGGGAATGCTGGAATCCGCCCGCACGAGCTGTCAGCTGTACTTCAGACACGGACGTTTAGGAGAAAACCACCCCTGGATTTTGCTGCAGGATAACTATCATGCTTGTGTTTATGCTCCTTTTGTGAGTAGGTTCACTTTTGACTTATCATTATATGGTTTACCAATACTGCACTTGGAGGAGCTGTGTTTCTTTTCCTTTGTTCAATAGAAGTAATAGTGCTCCATCATTGGTGTCAATAGAAGGATTAGTGGCCCATTGTTGGTGTCCTTGAGAGTAGTAGTGCCCCATCATTGGTGTCAATCATCGGCACAATGGCCCTGCAATCATGTGCAATTTAAACGGTTTTCGGCACAGTGGGTTAAAACAGGCGGTGAGGAGGTGACATTTCGCCTCTAAAAAGCAATCCACTGTAGATCACTTTTCAGAGGGGTGGCAAATGCTGCCACATGCATGAACAAGCCCTAGGAGTGTTGTGCTGCAATTAAAGAGACCCCATCATGTCCTAAAATAATTTAAGGGAAGCATATACCTGAACCAGTGAAAGCTGCGGGGCATCGCAGAGATCAATACACCGGTGTGGGTTTCCCAGTAGGTTTCAGGGGCTCATTTCTCCAAAACAGAGCAGCATTGAGGCCCCACTCACAATTCACGTAGCAGGAACTTACGTTTCAGCTCGCTATTTTGTGTGGGCGATTTTCACGCGGTTCTGAGTGTCACACATAGGGCAGCCTATTCCCTTCAATGGGCTGCCCTATGTGGGTGTGTTGCCCAACAGAAGCTCTTGGCTCCTTTTTAGATGACAAGCATCATGTGATTTTTGCCGTAATTGCAGTGGAGGCCTGAATGAGCGTCAGGAGAAGAAATTATTCCACCTCCCCTGTTTTTCTGAAAGCATTTTAGTAACAGAAAACAGGATCTAATTAGGGTGCCGATACTAAGCATTTAAACATGTACTTGTACTCGTGCAAATTCTCTGATACCTAAAATTGATACGTTTTGAGAATCGCACGCTATTTGAACAAGAATGCGGTGTGATTCCTGTCCGAAACACATGCGTTTTCCCCCATCACTCCTGTTTGAACCCAGGCTTGTCTTAGTGACTTCAGCCTGGGTTCACACAGGAGCGGTGTGGGAAACTGCATACGATTCAGACAGGAATTCCTGTTCAAATAGCATGTGATTCTTTGCAGTGTGATTTGAGCCCATTTTGTATGGCTCAAATTGCACCCCAACAGTATCGGTACATGGTATCTGCAATCCAAGTCTAAATTTTCCATGAAAACCTTGCGTAAACGCACGTAAAACTCTTCTGCATTGCTGCTGCTGCAATATATGGATATATCTGCACATGAACGTGTGTATAGGTACGTAAACACACACATGTGCATGCATTACTGCAATCAAATGTTCAATTTTCTAGTTTTGTTTTCCGGCTCTGTAGTCTTTGCTGTATTAGGGCACTTTCACACTGAGGCGCGGGGGTGTTGGCGGTAAAGCGCCGCTAGTTTTAGCGGCGCTTTACTGTTGTTTTAGAGGCGCTTTTTGGCCGCTAGCGGGGCGTTTTTAACCTCCGCTAGTGGCCAAATTAAAGGTTAAAAGCGCCCGCAAAGCGCCACGGTAGCTGTCCATTGATTTTAATGTATTCATCTGTTTAAGCCGATATATATTCTTCTACATATTTTTGGTAAAAAAAAAAAATGCAATAGGTGTATATTGATTGATTTGCGCAAAAGTTATCGCATCTATAAACTATGGGATGGATTTTGGGACTTTTATTTTTTTTTAATTGTTTTTACTGGTAATGGCGACGATCTGCGATTTTTAGTGGGACTGCGACATTGCGGCGGACAAATCTGACCCCAAATGACACTTTTTGGGGACCAGTGACAATATTACATTGATCAGTGCTATAAAAAATGCACTGATCAATGTAAAAATGTCACTGGCAAGGAGGGGGTTAACACTAGGGGGCGATCAAGGGGTTACAGTGCCTTGCAAAAGTAATCACCCCCCTTGGCATTTTTTGTGTTTTGTTGCCTCACAACTTGGAATTAACATGGATTGTTTCTCCCGCAGACCCATGATCAGGTTGGCATAGGATGGTGCAAAATTAGCACCCATCGCTGTACCATGGGTCTGCAGGTAGAAGTCACCATCAAAATGGAAATAGTGAGTTAGACGAAAGGAAGTGGCATCCAAGATGATGCACAACTATTTCCATTTTGATGGTGACTTCTACCTGCAGACCCATGGTACAACGATGGGTGCTAATTTTGCACTATCCTATGCCAACCTGACCATGGGTCTGTGGGAGAATCAGTTCATATGGAAAAATAATCCCTTTGCCAAGCACATGGTATTTTTTGGCAGGTATATTGACGACATTATCATCTGGGACGGCCCTTCGTCCCTGGTTGATGAATTTGTCGCTCAGTGTAACACCAACAATCTAGGACTTTCCTTTTCAGCCGTTTGGAATAAGGATAGCTCAGCCTTCTTGGATCTTGAACTCAATCACGAACACAACAAGATCTTTGCCCGTAACTATACGAAACCCACCGCGGGAAATTCATACCTTCACTTTGACAGCTGCCACCATCCTCAATGGGTTAACAATATACCTAAAGGACAGTTCTGTAGATTGAGGCAAAATTGCACTAGAGATTGTGATTATATCTCTCGGAGTACACATCTTAAGCAAAAGTTCCTTGAAAAAGGATATCCAGAAAAAATAGTAGATCAGGCCTACACTACTTTTCTTCCCGGAAAAAACCCAAAAGCGGTAAACCCTCGGAAAAACAAGTTGTACGGTTCATTACAGGGTTTCATGGACAATACAAGAAGATGGAACACATTCTTAACCACTTCAGCCCCGGAAGAATTTACCCCCTTCCTGACCAGTGCGTTTTTTGCGATTCGGCACTGCGTCGCTTTAACTGACAATTGAGCAGTCGTGCGACGTGGCTCCCAAACAAAATTGACGTCCTTTTTTCCCCACAAATAGAGCTTTCTTTTGGTGGTATTTGATCACCTCTGTGGTTTTTAATTTTTGCGCTATAAACAAAAAAATAGCGTCAATTTTGAAAAAAACGCATTATTTTTTACTTTTTGCTATAATAAATGTCCCCAAAAAAATTTAAAAAAACATTTTTTTCCCTCAGTTTAGGCCGATACGTATTCTTCTACATATTTTTGGTAAAAAAAATCGCAATAAGCGTTTATTGACTGGTTTGCGCAAAAGTTATAGCGTTTACAAAATAGGGGATAGTTTTATGGCATTTTTATTAATAATTTTTTTTTTTACTAGTAATGGCGGCGATCAGCAATTTTTATTGTGACTACGACATTATGGCAGACACATTGGACATTTTTGACACATATTTGGGACCATTGTCATTTATACAGCAATCAGTGCTATAAAAATGCACTGATTCCTGTGTAAATGACACTGGCAGTGAAGGGGTTAACCACTAGGGAGCCGCGAGGGGTGAAGTCAGTACTAGGGAGTGTTTTCTAACTGTAGGGGGGATGGGCTAGCTGTGACACATCACTGATCTCTGCTCCCGATTACAGGGAGCAGAGATCAGTGACACTGTCACTAGGCAGAATGTGGAGATGCTTGTTTACATCAGCATCTCCCCGTTCGTCCTCTCCGTGAGGCGATCGCGGGTATCCCCACGGCGATCGAGTCCGCGGGACCCACAACCTGACTCACGGAGCTCCCGGACGGCGGGCACGCAATTACACGGCGGGAAATTCAATGTGACTTACCTGTACGCCCATTTGCCCAGCCGTGCCATTCTGCCGACGTACATCGGCGTGCGCCGGTCGGGAAGTGGTTAATAAGCATTGGAACATCTTAAAACAGGATCCTCATCTGACCACCACCCTATGTGAAAGACCAAAGTTAACTTATAGGAGGGCCCCTACATTCAAAAATAAAATAGCGCCAAGCAAATTAAAATGCAACAAAAAAAGGTGACCCCCCTATACCTAATCCCTCTTAAAGGGATGTATAGATGTAATAAACCCATGTGTAAGACCTGTAATTTCGTAAAACGTGGACAAAAGAGCTTCACTCACAATGAAAAGACCTATTATCTTGATAATTTTTATAACTGCTCTAGTGATTACATTGTATATTGTCTTATATGTCCCTGTAAGCTGCTGTATGTTGGTCGCACCGTTCGCCCACTGAGACAGCGCTTTGGTAAACACCATCACTTTGTGGAAGTTGGTTGCGATGAACACAGCGGGCCACGCCACTTTCTAGAGCATCACGGTCAGTCCACAACGGGCTTGTGTGTAAGGGTTATGGAAGCCATACCCAGAAGTTTGTCTGAAGCCGAACATTTCTCCAAATTATGCGAACGTGAAACCTTCTGGATATTTACTTTGGATACCCTTGTGCCCAATGGGCTCAATGAGGAATTGGAAGTAAATACTATTATATAACTCTTCAAATTTGTATTATCCTTTGCTGATTAACTATTGACATTACCATCATTTTCATTCATTAATTTGATTCAATTGACAATGATGACTTGTCTAATCTCTCTTTATTTATTATATCTCCATATATATCTTGCAAAAATAATTGATTGCCACATTTAATTAATTAATGTATCTGTACATTATATCATTTATTTGCATAATTGATTGCTACAACTCTATTAATTATTTTTTTCCCAAATTCCTTTGATTACTCTGATATGAGATATCAATTTGATCAACTCTCTGTATATTGATCGTCAAATTTTGTAGTGAGTCAAAAATGAATTGATTTCTATCCAATAGCCATCCTGATCTAATAGCCATTTACTATGTTTAAAACCCAACATATCATCATCTTTTATTTCAATGGGTATCCTGCATAAATTCCAATTATTTGTGAGCATATATTAATGTGTTTATATATTATGTCATTTTTATCTTATTTCATTTATATGTTATCAACTGCCATGTAGTACAATCACCAGGCACTCAGCCAGCTGACATTTGTTTTCGGGCAGAGCATTTAAATCTCGCCCCGTCCTTTACCCTGTACACTTGAGAAAGGAGCGTGCATGCTCCATACGGACTTTGCACATGCTCTGAAACGCGTTGTGTTTCCCCTGATCTCGCTGATGTCACACGCTGTTCCACGAGCAGATTGTCACCATCTCCTCCGAAGGATACAGCTGGCTTCCTCTCTGGCTCCTTGCTGCTTTCATAGCCCGGATTTGGTACTCCTCTGAACATGCTCCGGACACCGACAATACCACCGTGAGATGTTCATCTCTCATGAGTACATCTGTACTTACCTACATGTAAGCGTTGGATACTTTTATTGTAATACCTATTAAACATTGCATTCAGAGGCACTTTTCTGTGCTTTTTTTCCATGTTGATATCCTGAGTTGGCTTCACTCTTGAGAAGAGCAGCCCTTAGTGCTACCAATAGACTCTATCATCCTCATCAAGCTCTCAAGGTCCACTATTCCCACCCATGGACTTTTTATAATTGATTTTTATAATTGATCATATATTCACTTCCAGTCCGTTCTTATTTACTTATTTTTATTAAATTGATTGTGAGCCACTATAACGGTTTCCTGAGCGCTAGCATTTGCTGTTTTTTGTTCTCTTGTGGAACTCTGCAGCTCCTCCAGAGTCACCTTAGGTCTCTGTGCTGCCTCTCTGATTAATGCCCTCCCTGCCCGGTCTGTGAGTTTTGGTGTGTGGAAGTCTCTTGGAAGGTTTGCTGTTGTGCCATGTTCTTTCCATTTGGTTATGATAGATTTGATGGTGCTCCTAGGGATCATCAAAGATTTGGATATTTTTTTTATAACCTAACCCTGACTTGTACTTCTCAACAACATTGTCCCTTACTTTGGAGAGTTCCTTGGTCTTCATGGCAGTGTTTGGTTAGTGGTGCCTCTTGCTTAGGTGTTGCAGCCTCTGGGGCCTTTCAAAAAGGTGTGTATAATGTAATGACAGATCATGTGACACTTAGATTGCACACAGGTGGACATCATTTCACTAATTATGTGACTTCTGAAGGTAATTGGTTGCGCCAGAGCTTTTTATGGGCTTCATAACAAAGGGGGTGAATACATACGCACATGCCAATTATCATTTTTTTATTTCTGAAAAATAGTTTTATGTATATATTTTTCTAATTTTACTTCACCAACTAAGACTATTGTGTTAGTCACATATTATTCAGATTAAAAAAACATTGAACAGGCTGTAATGTAACAAAATAGGTAAAAAGCCAAGGGGGGTGAATACTTTTGCAAGGCACTGTAAGTGTGTTCCCTGGGTGTGTTTTAACTGTAAGGGGGATGGGCTACCTGGGACATGACAGAAATCACTGTTCCCGATCACTGTCATTTGGCAGACGGGGAATCGCCTTCTTTACATAGGCAGTTCCCCATTCTGCCTCTGTACATCGCAATCGCGGGTCGCCAGCAGACACTGAGTCCGCCGGACCCGCAGGCTCGCCCGCTATCTCCTATGCAAAGACCTACATACACCTACAGCGGTTTGCACAGGAGAGACGACCTGCCGCAGTATAATGATGGCGGCTGGTCGGCAAGCGGTTAAAGAATATGTCAACCCAACATTTCATATTCCTGATACGTGCCTGCTGTACCATGTAAGAGAAAGTCTCCTGTTCTCTTTGTATTGCTGTGAAATTCCTGGTGTTCCTGCCAGTTCCTCTGCTTTCCTATTAAAAACTGACCACACTAGGCATGGGTAAACAGCGTGGTCAGTTTTCTAGGTGTGCTCAGAACTCAGCCTGCTCTCCTCCAATGATCAGACTTGTACTAATATGCACAGCCATTCGCTGGGAAGACCAGTGTGCTGCTGTTTCTCCTCCAAGAGCTCTCTGAGCTCCTTATGCAGCTGAGAACAGAGTATTTTTTATAAAAAGGAGGAAAAGGTTATTTATAATATTTTTCATCTGTATACATGAATGTTTTGCCTTTCATTGCTATTTTAAAATGAATGGGTTGTATTACAATGTGAGGGTTCACATATACTTCAAAATAGGAATGAAAAGTAGAATGTTGCTAGAGATGGAAACAAAGTCATTTTTCATTGTTGTCTGCCCTCCCTTGTCTGTGAGATACCCAGCAGAAGAATTATATCCCCTGTAAGTCCAGACGAATGTTCTCCATGTTATCATAATGTGATGGATGCTCTTTACGGCTGAAATTTACCATTATCTCTGACAATCAATCAATAAGGCAGATCCCGTTTATGTTCATAACACAAACATACAGACAAGCAATGCCACTGGCACTCGGTGATCAATGAGCGCGGGTTTTGGGTCAGATTTATGAGAAAGTAAAGCAAGAATGATCCTCCAGTATTACTATATCTGAGAATCTGAGGTTATTTTATTTTGGCTGACTCACTTCCAGCTAAAATCTTATTAATAATTATATAGCGCCATCAATTTACACAGCACTTTACATACTGTATATACTAGAGATGCACCGAATTTTCTGTGTTTTTGGCATTTTGCCGAAAGAGAAAATGGTGCTGATAATGATGCAAAAAAACTTGATTTTGCTACGATTTTACTCTACTTATGGTGTGTTTTAAATAGGTCATGTGACTCAAAAACTACATAAAAAAATGTAAGGGTCCTTTCACACGGGTTTGTCCTTAATACGGACTGCGCTTTGCTCAGCGGGGGATCGATCCATTGATCCCTGTTAAGAAAGCGCATAACAGGTCCGTCTTGGCTCACGGTGCTGAGATAGACCTGTCAGATCTCCGTTCTCCTCTATGGGAGATCGAATGAAAATGGACCACCTGTCTGTTTTCATCTGATCGCATCCAGTCCGTCAGACGGATGGAAAATAGGGTCACCATCCGTCTGGATTTCACGGACAGGATCAGATCGGATGCTAGCGGACATGTCCACGCTGACATCCACCGCTCCGTAGAGGTACATGGAACGTCCAATCAGGTCCACCTGAAAAACTGAAAGGTGAACCTGATTGGACAGCCCGCGTGAAAGGGGCCTAAAAGGGGTGTGTTATTGATGCGTTCTTGCTGCATTTTCAATGCATATCAATGGGGAGGTGCGTTTTTGGTGCAGTATTTTTAACTGACCAAAAATGCAGCACACAGGATTTTTAACACAACGGAAGTGCAACGGACCAGTGTGAAGACATACATAGAATTTAAAGTGGTTGTAAACCCTTGCAGACCATGTTAACCTACAGGTAAGTCTAGATTAAGGCTTACCTGTAGGTGCAAGAAATATCTCCTTAACCTACACGGTTAAGGAGATATTTTCCTAAAAACGGGCACCAATGTCTAGGGCGCATGCGTGCCGTAGACAACGGCGCAGGCACACCGAGCGTGCTGTTAGTGAAGGCGATCATGCCGTCACTGACAGCTCCCACGGGCATGTGCCGGAGTGACGTCATCGCTGCTCCGGCCAGTCACAGCGCCGGAGCAGCGATACCCGGAAGTCACTCCGGGTATCATGGCGGCGACGGAGGAGGTGAACGAGGGTCGCTTCGGGGGCTTCAATCTCAGGTAAGAGCCCTTGCACACTGGGGCGGTTTGCAGGTGCTATTGCGCTAATAATAGCGCCTGCAAACCGCCCCGAAAGCGCCGCTGCTGTCATCCCAGTGTGCAAGCCCCGAGGGCTTGCACACTGGAGCGATGCGCTGGCAGGACGGTAAAAAAAGTCCTGTCAGCAGCATCTTCGGAGCGGTGAAGGAGCGGTGTGTATACCGCTCCTTTACCGCTCCTGCCCATTGAAATCAATGGGACGGCGCGGCTATACCGCCGGCAATGCGCCTCTGCAGAGGCGCTTTGCGGTGGTATTTAACCCTTTCTCGGCCGCTAACGGGGGTAAAACCGCCCCGCTAGCGGCCGCATACCGACGGTAAAACGCCGCTAATAATAGCGGCGTTTTACCGCCGACGCCGCCCCCCGCCCCAGTGTGCAAGGTCTCTAAGTAATTCATAATGAGCTAGTATGCTATGCATACTATGCCTTTGTCCTGCAGGGTATTTTTTTTGTTTTGTTTTTTAGAGAGGGTTTACTTCCTCTTTAAAGGGATGCATTTTTCTTGAGCTTTTCTTGTGCTAAAGGTGCCGATAATGGTCAACATTAAATTCATATTTATTGAATATTTATGATATTATTCTATAATGAAATTCATGATATTTTTTAAAAAGTCGAATATATATTTTTTTTTTAAAAACGATCATTTTCAGTTTTGGCCAAGTGCATCCTGAATTTTCGATTTCAGTACCAAAATATTCATTTTGGTGCAACTCTAATATACACATCAGTCCCTGCATTCAAGGAGCTTACAATCTAAGGTCCCTAACTCACACTCATACATACTAGAGCCAATTTACCTACCAGAATGTCTTTGGAGTGTGGGAGGAAACTCACACAAGCACATGGAGAACATGTAAACCGACAACCCTAGTGCTGCTAAGCAGAAGAACTAACCACTTAGCCACTGTGCTGTCCAATACACACTAAGCTACAAATAACAAATTTGTTTTGTCTCCCTAAAGCTAGGTTTACCTGTGCGTCAGCCCTTGACACCATTCTGAAAAGTGATTCCAGCTGGATCACTTCCAGATGCATTAAAGCATAGGTGTCAAACTAGCGGCCCTCTAGCTGTTGTGGGACTACAAATCCCATGAGGCATTGCAAGGCTGACAGTTACAAGCATGACTCTCACAGGCAGAGAAATGGTGGGACTGCAACAACTGGAGGGCCGCCAGTTTGACACCCCTGCATTAAAGCGATTGTAAACCCTTACATATACCCAGTGAAGTGACTGGCCTCAGGTGACACACAGAGATGAAACAAATCATCCTTCATAAGTTGTACCTGTTTATCTACAGTCTTTACATCCATTCAAAGTTCAGAACTTATAAAGTTTGTCTGAGCTGTCAGAAAAAAGTGGCGGAGAGAGCTGAAGTTACAATCTGCAGAGCTTAGTAAAGGAGAGAGACACACCCACCTCCACACAGCACACAAGAACAGAGCTGAGGCTGTCAATCAGCTGAAGGCCCCTCCCCCAGTCACCTTTTTTCTCTTGGTGTCAGGAAAACAAGTGATGATAGCAAAGGAACAAAGCAGCAGATAGAAATGACACTTAGTGCTCTGTATTGAGACAAATACACTCCATAGAGGGATATGCTTTGTTCATATTTCATGTCTGAGGTTTACAAACACTTTAAGGCTATATTCTCAATATGTGTGTCTATAACGCATGCAAAATCACCCACTTTCCTGGCATGCACAGAAACACGCAGGTCTTCAGCAGACATGTGGGGTTGCTGTTAATTCTTAATGGCCCCCCCACGCATTGACAAACACAAGCAATTTTGTGCATCCCAAACTGCATGGTGCCGCAGAACCATGCATTTCGTTGTTTTGTGGTCCTACAAAAGGGACAGGGACTTCTTTCCCCATGTTTCTCACAGGCAGGGCAGCCCATTGAAATGAATTGGCTGCCTACAAAGATGTGTGGGAATGTGCAAAAAACACACAGAGCCATATGCATGCTAGGTTAAACGGTACTGGTGTAAACCTAGCCATAAGAGGCAGCGAGGAGTCAATGAGATTTATTTACTAAAGCTGGAGAGTGCAAAATATGGTGGACTTCTGCATAGAAACCAATCAGCTTCCAGGTTTTATTGCAAAAGCCTAATTAAACAAGCTGAAGTTAGAAGCTGATTGGCTACCATGCATAGCTGCATCAGATTCTGACTGCATCAGTTTTAGTAAATCAACCCCAATATGTTGTCTCCCCAGTACCTGTTTTAACCATGTATATGGTGCACCAATCACTTGCATTGCACACAGTGGCAGGGCAGTTGTGGTGTGACCCCATTGATTTGAGTGGGTCAGGCTTGGTACTGCCTGCTGAACAGGACTGGCCAATGCCGCGCACCAAGCATTGCAGGCTCATCATGTATACAACCTCACAAGGCTGCCTTTGTTGTTTAAGGGGGTGGTTGCACTAAAAACACCCCCGAACATAAGTGTAAACAAACCCAAAGGTTTGGCTTTCTGTCCATCAAGTCCTGGGATTTTCACCACCCTAGTAGACAGCACAGCCAGGTCCTCTCCTGCCCCTAGCCTATGATTGGACAGTGATGGAGCAGCAGAAGACTGGTGTCTCCTGCCATTCTTTGGCCCTGACATCACTACAGCACTCAGCAGTGATGTAGGAGTCTAAAGCCACTCTTTTTTTTTTCGTTCAACCCAGCAGTGGGTTAAGTGAAAAAAAACTGACCGATCAGGTCGGAGCCGCTGTACTAGCAATCCTATGTTAGTACAGCGATCTCCCCTGCAGAGCTATTGTGTTCTGACAGGGGGGTGGCCCCCCGCCAGAACACTCTGGTCAGCACTCTCAGCCATTGGCTGAGAGCGCTGATTGGGAGCCAGTCGGCTGCTGGTTCAGCCAGTTTTTGTGTGCCATACATGAGGGAGGAGCTGACGTGCTGACGTCTCGCGTGTCCCGTTCGAGGGACGGGTGTTTGTACGAGCCGGCCGGCTAATCTGCTTTTAATTACTACAATCTTGTAAGTGGCTTTCTTATTTCCTAATAAATATGTCTGTCAGTATTACGCTATGGTACCCTTCTTTTATTGTGGGATATATCTGAACGTTATCTACATCTACCTACACTTGGTATCTGTGAACCACGAGTTTGGTGGTCCCTGCCTGGTATATAGATCAGCCTGAGGGTTCTTCCTGGTATCCATCTGTTTGGCTCCTGACCGGATAAAGGCCCTGGCCGGGTATAGGTCGCAAGCTTTTACTGCTTGCCGTCTGGTAAGCGAGCATTTTGGGTGTTTAGCACTGGTGGTGCGGTGGAGGATAAAATTGAACTTTCTGATTACACTACAAGTTTGGTTCTACTATAAGCACTGTGGAATTAAGAAGATGGACTTTTTAGTTTAAAATTAATTCAATTTAAATTTATAGAACAATTTTTTTCACTATTTTCACTTCCATATTGGTCTTTACTGTACAATTTCAATTTTGGTGGGTTTATGTATTGTTGTGTGTATCTCACTTTTTAGCAGCAGCTTTTTTCTGGGTATTTGTATTTAGCATAATTTATTTTATTTTTTCACAGCGCGGTATTTTATTTTACTTATGTGGGGTGATTGTTGCCCGTTTTTTATTGAACTGGCCGATGTCACCTGACATTCAGCCCATGTGTACTAGACTTGTGGATGGAACCATGGTGCATGGCAGGGGACACCAGGACCTTTCTGTAGGTGATAAATGCCTGATGGCGGGGTGCAGTGCTGACAATGAAGGGGGTGCAGGGGACACAGGCCACCAAAGAGCAGGTGCCTTTTCAGTTTTTTTTTTTTCATTACCTGACAGGCTCCCTTGAGGTTATCTGATAACATTTTTTAGACATTCCTCCATGGCCTAGACAGCAGATAACAGTGCAGATCAATCAATCCTTCAGTCTCCGAATTGTTATGCTTCAACAGAATGACGGAGCATGACCAGAAGAACGGGCAGAAGTGGTGGTGATGAGGTCTGACATTCACACAACAGGTGTGCAAACAAACTTCCAATATCCTGAGGAGTCAATATTGTGACAAGATGTCAGCAGACCAGCAAAAGAGACAGACACTGGAAGTAGGAAGAGAGCCAGACGTGAGAGTATATATAGGGGGGGGTGCTGACAGTTAGGTCTCCTTCATGTGGTGTACCTAGGCGTATAACCTGTATAAGGGCCGTGTTTTCCCCACATGGGATGCACAGGTGAGCAGGCAGTCCCATTCATGTCATTTGGGACAAAGCCGCTGTTCCCAATTTAACAGTCGTGTTTTCGGGTCCCCGAATGCAGAAAGCGTGTGTTCGGGGGGCCGTCAAACTGAGGGCAGCAGCTGTGTCTGTGCAGCTACAGCGTCCCAACTGACATGAATGGGACTTCCTGCGTGGGGAACAGCTGTGCATCCTGTGCAGGCGAATACGGCCCTCACAAGGGCCTATGCTTAACCGCTTAAAGTAATATTAATTCTCAGGTTTTTTTTTGTTTCAAAATAACAAACATGTCATACTTACCTGCTCTGTGTAGTGATTTTGCACAGAGCAGCCCAGATCCTCCTTTTCTCGGGTCCCTCGCCGGCGCTCCTGGCCTCTTCCTCCTGCTGAGCGTCCCCACAGCAAATAGCCTGCTATGGGGGCACCCGAGCCGAGCCGCTGCTCTGTGTGTCCATTCAGACACAGAGCCATGGCTCAGCCTGGCCCCTTCTTTCTCCTCATTGGCTCACTGACCTTGATTGACAGCAGCAGGAGCCAATGGCACCCGCTGTGTGTCTCAGCCATTCAGGAGGGAGACAGCCGAGTCTCTCGAGCAACATCACTGGATTGAGATGGGGCTCAGGTAAGTATTAGGGGGGCTGAGGGATGCTGCTGCACACAGAAGGTTTTTTTTTATCTTAATGCATAGAATGTATTAAAGCGGTTGTATACCCCGCTTGCACATTTTTGCCTACAGGTAAGCCTATAATAAGGCTTACCTGTAGGTAAAATGAATATCGTCTAAACCTGTACGGTTTGAGCTATATTCACCTTCCATGCAGCCGCTGACGTCATCGGCACATGCACTCTGCTGCCGGACCTTGCCGAAACGGAGGACTCCAGCCCGCATGCGCAGGAGTGAAGTCATCGTGGCTGTGGCCACTCACAGCGCTGGAGCTGCGAACCCGGAAGAAACGCAGAGGGAACATGTCAGCTTCCTCAGCAGTGACCGGGAGGCGGTGCGGGCGATTCGTTCTAAGGTAAGTATTTCATAATGAGCTAGTATGCGGTGCATACTAGCTCATTATGCCTTTGCCTTACAGGTTTTTTGGGGGTTTTTTTGTCAGGGCATACAACCACTTTAAGATAAAAAAAAAAAACTTCTGCCTTTAGAACAACCCATCCATACATGTGGTAGTTGAATTCATTTTGTTTAGTTTTCAGGTCTCCCCCATAGAGGGGTCCAAAGAAAGAATTGTGAACAATGCTAACTGATAGAAGTGCAGCAGAGAGTGTAGAGAAATGTATCAGCTCACGAGATTTCTGGCAGGATTAACAGGTGATTTATCTTGCACTTATCGAGCATTTGGATTTCGTCTTGGAACACCCTCCTCTTCCACATACTGTACATATACTCAGGGCTTTTTTGGGCTTTTTTGCAGTGGGAACGCAGTTCCAGCACCTCCAACAATGAATGTATGTAATGTCAAGGACTGCTGGGGTGTGTTGGAAGGTCTATTGTCATTGGTGGGGATCTATTTTTGTGTGGAGGTCTATTGTTGCTAATGGGGAGTCCTGTGTTGCTGTGGGGGGGGTCAATAGGGGGTCAATAGTTTCTGGGAGGGATCTACTGTTGAGGGAGGGGTCTATTGTTGCTGGCTCATGGAGGGCCTGTTGATGCTGGCTGCTGGGAGATCCGTTGTTGCTGATGGGGGTCTTTTGTTGCTGGGGTGGTATTTTGTTGCTGGGGGTCCATTGTATCTGGAGGGGGAGTCTATTGTTGTATGGGGGATCTATTTTAGGTCTATTATTACTGGGGGTCTACTGTTGCTGGGGTGGAGTCTATTGTTGCTCATTGCAGGGAATCTATTTTACTGTCTTTCTTATTATCATTAAAGAATTCTGTGCAAATCACTTATGCAGCGTACACATGAGCGGACTTTTCGACCGGACTGGTCCGACAGACCGAGCCCGGCGGACAATCCGATCGTGTGTGGGCTTAATCAGACCTTCAGCGGACTTTTCCAGTCGAAAATCTGACGGACTTTAGATTTGAAACATGCTTCAAATCTTTCCAACGGACTCGAGTCCGTTCGACGGACGAAAACCCACGCTAGGGCAGCTATTGGCTACTGGCTATCAACTTCCTTATTTTAGTCCGGTCGTAAGTCATCTCTTACGAATCCGTTGGACTTTGGTGTGATCGTGTGTAGGCAAGTCCGTTCGTTCAAAAGTCCGTCGGAAGTCCGTCAAAAGTCTGACGAAAGTCTGGCGGAATGGCCATCGGACTTTTGTTGCCGAAAAGTCCGCCTTAGTAGCACAAAATGATAATTGGTTCTGTATTCTTTAAAAGGGGTGTTACTGAGAGGTGGATTGGAGATGGAACCAAGGAACGGTACTCAGAGGTGGGTAGGAGATGGAACCAAGGAATGGTACTCAGAGGTCGGTAGGAGGTGGAACCAAGGAGCAGTACTCAGAGGTAGGTAGGAGGTGGAACCAAGGAACGGTACTCAGAGGTGGGTAGGGGATGGAACAAAGGAATGGTACTCAGAGGTCAGTAGGAGGTGGAACCAAGGAACGGTACTCAGAGATGGGTAGGGGGTGGAACCAAGGAACAGTACTCAGAGGTGGGTAGGAGGTGGAACCAAGGAATGGTACTCAGAGGTGGGTAGGAGGTGGAACCAAGGAACGGTACTCAGAGGTGGGTAGGAGGTGGAACCAAGGAATGGTACTCAGAGGTGGGTAGGTGGTGGAACCAAGGAACGGTACTCAGAGGTGGGTAGGAGGTGGAACCAAGGAACGGTACTCAGAGGTGGGTAGGTGGTGGAACCAAGGAACGGTACTCAGAGGTGGGTAGGAGGTGGAACCAAGGAACAGTACTCAGAGGTGGGTAGGAGGTGGAACCAAGGAACGGTACTCAGAGGTGGGTAGGGAGCAGAAACTAACGGGGGAGTTCCTGCACCTATTCTCTGAAAAAAAGCCTACATAAACTGTATGTAACTAGCATCCGAATCACAAGTAGTATAAAGCCAGTGCTATTGTTAGATTTTCTGTTTCTTTATGGATAAACGTTTTCCATTATAATGAGAAAAAAGACCAGAAAAGCAAAGAAAAAAAAGAGAGTGGTCGCTATAAACGTCACTGTAAAAGACCCCTTAAGGGAAGCGGTGGTCACCTTGGAAAATATCAGACGGCAGTGCAGTACTAGGCCCATGTGAAAACCATTATTGGAACACTTGTGCTTGTTGGAACAGCAGTGATACTTAATCTGCTGGCGATGAAACATGTTCACATAGTAATGCTTTTCATTTATCACTTCACACTGAGCAGAAGGCCTCTCATACACAGAAAGATGATGAAATACAATAGTCCACGGACTAAAGCACAACTCTGCTTCTGCAAGACAGAGCAGGCAGCCAATAGCAGTATTGACATTTTATTAAACCGATCTGAACAAAGCGAATTTGGCTCATGGAAAATACGATTTGAAGCGCTGAAACAATAAATCAATTTTAGTTTATGAAATCAAAGCACAACTGCAGAGCAATCAGCAGTCAAAGTCTAACTCCATGCAAATAAAAAATGATCCCATGCAGTGGGGCTGTGCCTGCATTACATGAGTTCATTACTTGTTTAGATATAGGGGAACAATAAAAAAAATAAAAATGTAGGCTCCAATCACACCTGTATGACTCCAAAGTTTCGCCAACTTTGGAGTGCAACTTTGATGCAACTTTGGATGGATGCAACTTGGATACGACTTTGGCTCTGACCAGTGATAATTGACAACTGTTGCACTGTATAACATTCAGGTATGACTTTCGTGCAACTTTTGAGGGTTAACATTGAAGTCTAGGAGGATGCATGTGATCAGCACTGTCCTGACAGAGGGTCAGGGGTCATGCGGCCTCATAATACATTCAGAGGAGAAGAAAAACTCCTCCTACAAGCTTGAACCAGTGCTCGGCCAGTGACACTTCTATCAAATGTCCCTCTCTGACTTCTATCGGTCACAAGTTTCCCTTTAGTAAATCAATGTGTAGCATTGTGCTGCATGTTTTGTAAAGCATACTAATTGCTAACATACAGCCGTGGCCAAAAGTTTTAAGAATGACATCAAGTCTGTTGCTTCAATGTTTTTAGATCTTTTTGCCAGATGTTACTATGGTATACTGAAGTATAATAACAAGCATTTCATGAGTGTCAGTATTTGCAGTGTTGACCCTTCTTTTTCAAGACCTCTGCAATTCGCCCTGGCATGCCGTCAATCAACTTTTGGGCCACATCCTGACTGATGGCAGTCCATTCTTGCATAATCAATGCTTGGAGTTTGTCAGAATTTGTGGGGTTTTGTTTTTTTTGTTCACCCGCCTCTTTAGGATTGACCACAATTTCTCAATTGGATTAAGGTCTGGGGAGTTTCCTGGCCATGGACCCAAAATGTCAATGTTTTGTTCCCCAAGCCACTTAGTTATCACTTTTGCCTTATGGCAAGGTGCTCCATCATGCTGGAAAGGGCATTGTTTGTCACCAAACTGTTCTTGGATGGTTGGGAGAAGTTGCTCTTGGAGGATGTTTTTGTACCATTCCTTATTCATGGCTGTGTTCTTAGGCAAAACTGTGAGTGAGTCCACTCCCTTGGCTGAGAAGCAACCCCACACATGAATGGTCTCAGGATGCTTTACTGTTGGCATGACACAGGACTGATTGTAGCGCTCACCTTTTCTTCTCCAGACAAGGCTTTTTTTGTATGCCCCAATTAATCGGAAAGGAGATTCATCAGAGATAATGACTTTACCCCAAGTCCTCAGCAGTCCAATCCCTGTATCTTTTGCAGAATATCAGTCTGTCCTTGATGTTTTTCTTGGAGAGAAGTGGCTTCTTTGCCGCCCTTCTTGAAACCAGGCCATCCTCCAAAAGCCTTCTCCTCACTATGCATGCAGATGTACTCACACCCGCCTGCTGCCATTCCTGAGCTAGCTCTGCACTGGTGGTGCCGCGATCCCTCAGCTGAATCAACTGCAGGAGAAGGTCCTGGCGCTTGCTAGACTTTTCCATGGCGCCCTGAAGCCTTCTTCACAAATGCAGTGGAAATGTTTTTTGATGGTATTAAGTTCATTTTCATGGCAAAGAGGGACTTTGCAATTAATTGCAATTCATCTGATCACTCTTCTGCAAATTGCCATAAAAAAAACTGAGGCAGTAGACTTTGTGAAAACGAATATTTGTATCATTCTCAAAACTTTTGGCTACGGCTGTACTTACATGGAGTGAACAGGGGCACATATAGAACCGTAGTTCTCTCAGTGTCCTTACATTGATCCAACGATTGTAGCTCAACGCACCTGGTGTGAACGAGCCCTGCAAGCCTGTACAACAAAACGGCTAACAGACGCCATTTACAAAGCTCTTCTATTCCGTGTCCTTCACAATATGAAACGCTCCCAGAAAGGTGGAGTCACGCTTTAAATGTATGCAATGTTAATTCAGTGAAAAATGCCGTTGTTGCTTATAACAGGCAGACGCCGTGCACAATTTAACACGGAGAAAGAACAAAAACAACACGCCCTGCCCGGGCTTTCAACACATAGCCGTCATTGAATGCAGTGTGGGTGGTAAGAGGCCGGCAGTAAATTGATTTATTTGGTTTAAAGCTTTAACCAGTCTGGCACTTCAGCAGAGTGTAGGCACTGTTTTACGGCCAGGTGTATGCACATCCAGGGGAATGTCACACAAAGGGCCTGTTATACCTGGGTTAATCTTACAAGTGGAAATCAATAAAAGGCCGCACTATGCTATCAGCACTGAAGATCTGCCCTACGGAGTACGATTACATCGCTCTAGAGGGTCATTCAAAGAATGCTGGAAATCAGCACCCAGAGCAGTACAGGGACACGCAGAGCTCGAAATAAAATATATACTTCTGTAGAGTTATTCATTAACCACTTGACCTCCGGATGATTTACCCCCCTTTCCTGACCAGGCCATTTTTTTTTTTTTTGATACAGCACTGCATTAATTTAACTGATAATTACAGTCGTGCAACACTGTACCCAAATGAAATTGATGTCCTTTTTTCCCACAAATAGAGCTTTCTTGTGGTGGTATTTGATCACCTCTGCAGTTTTTGGGGTTTTTTTTCACTTTAAACAAAGAACGACAGACAATTTAAAAAAAAAAAAAAAAAGCAATATTTTTTTACTTTCTGCTCTAAAACACATCCAATAAAAAAATGTAAAAAAATCGAATTTCTTCATCAATTTAGGCCACAATGTATTTTTTTTTTTGATAAAAAAAATCCGTCCAAAAGAGCGTATATTGATTGGTTTGCGCAAAAGTTATAGCGACTACAAACTATAGGATTTTTTTTTTTAAATCTATTTATTTATTTTTTTTACTAGTAATGGCGGTGATCAGAGACTTATCGCGGGACTGCGATAGTGCGGGGGACAAATCGAACACCTAACTGACACTTTTTTGGGGACCAGTGACATTATTTCAGTGATCAGTGCTAAAAATATGCACTGTCACTATACTAATGACACCGGCAGGGAAGGGATTAACATCAGGGGCGATCAAAGGGTTAAAATGTATGTCTGACTAGTGCTTTACTACTGTGGGGGAGGTGCTTTTACTAGTGGAAGGCATGTATCGGTGATTCTGCTCTACAGGAACACAGGATCCATGCTTTCTGTACTGACAGAATGACTATCTGCCTTAAAAGTTGTACCTGTTTATCTGCTGTCTTCTCTACGTGTGTTCAAATTCCAGAACTTATAAATTTTGAGCATTCAAAAAAAGGGGGTGAGGGTAAGAAACACACCCCCTTCACATAGCACACAGAAACAGAGCTCAGGCTGTCAATCTGCTGGAGATACCTTTCCTGTCACCATTTTTTTCTCTCGGTGTCAGGAAAACTTGTCAAAAGTGATTCATGTTGATAGCAGAGGAATGAAGCAACAGATAGAAATGACAATTAGTGCACCCAATTGAGACAAGTACACACGATATGCTTTGTTCATATTTCATGTCTGAGGTTTACAACTACTTTTAGGTTATTGGAAAACCCCTAAAATGACAAATTAAAAAAAGCATTTCCTTCTATATTGTGTACTTTCCTCTATCCAAAGCACCTAGTTTGATTTCTGTCTGCTCTCTCATTCCTCTGCTATCTGCATTAATTACTTTGGACAGTTTATGGGACATCATTCGGGAGAGGCCTCCCATTCCAGCACACATCAGGTGACTGACAGCATCAGCTGTGCATGTTTCCCTATGAGACTTTGTAGAGGGGGGTGTGTCTATTGCCTCCACTCAGGTCTCAGATTACACGCAGCTCTCCTCTCCATGCTGTGCAGTGTGTGACATAACTGCCCCCCCTGCAGCTGAGAAATGCTGTGAATATTCTATACTTTGAACTGCTGTAGGTGGCTTCAGATAAACTGCTACAATTTCCTGTGTGTAGAAGGATTTATTTTATCTCCATGTATCCCCTGAGACCAGTCGCTTCACTGGGTATATGTGAGGGTTTACAACCAGTTTAAGAATACATATGCCGCTTATATTTAGATAATATTTGCTTATCCCAGAGTTCAGCTTTAAATTGCCCCCCCCCCCCTACACCTACTCAAAGTTGTTTAGTTTTCCTCTCACCTGATCCACAGTTTTAGTAAGAGTTCCCTGCGACATCAAATTAATTTTAGGGGTTCCTTTAATAAAAAAAAGATGAGAAAAGCCTCTCTACACCTTTAGTAAATCAACCCCATGACATCTAAATCGGGGCTTGACAGATCCCAGGTCGCCACGGCAACAAGAACCCCCCCCCCCCTCCCGTGGGCCCGGGATCGGCATAGTGGATGCTGCTGGGTAGAGGGGAGGGAGGAGAGCGGAAATATGTCTGCTCTCATCTTCTTGTTGCTGACCCGGAAGTGTCACCTCCGAATCCCCGTTGACAGTTTCCCCGGCCATCAAGGCTGGGAAAGAACGTAATGCAGTGTGATCTGCATTGTATTACATTCAGTGGAGTACAAGGGATACATTGGGGGTCTTTTAGACCTTGAAAGGTAGAGTACTAATGCGCTACCAAAAAAGTGTTAATGACAAGAAAAGTGCTTAAAGTGGATGTAAACCCGAACGTCAAGACGGTTCCTTTATCCACCTTGGTGTATCCAAGACAGGGAATCACTGCAGCTTTTCCTCCAGTCTCCACAACCTTTTTTCCTCTCCTCACGTTTCCGTCACTGCCCTGCCAGAACGATAGACCCTGAATGTTTCATTAATGAGTAGAATTTTTTTTTAAAAGGAGTTGTAAAGGCAGCAGGTATTTTTATCTCAATGCATGCTATGCATTAAGATAAAACGCCTTCCGTGTGCGGCAGCCTCCCCAGCACCCCCCTAATACTTACCTGAGCCCCATCTCTGTTCATCGATATCCACGAGCCCCTCTGCCTTCCGGGCTCTCCATCCTGATTGGCTGAGACACAGCATCGGTGCCATTGGCTCCCAAGCTGCTTGCTGCGGGGGCACTCGACAGGAGGGAGGGGCCATGAGCAGCAAAGAGGGACCCGAGAAGAGGAGGATCCAGGCTGCCCTGTGCAAAACCAACTGCACAGAGGATGTAAATATGACGTTTGTTATTTTTTAAAAAACTAGGCTTTACAATTGCTTTAATTGTAAAAAATTTAGGCTACACCCAAGCACACATACCCCCCCCCCCAAAATGGAGGCCCCGCCCCCACATATATACGCACGTACAAACGTAAATGAACGCACTGGGCGCCTATGCCTGAAAATGTTGCTTGCGATACACATGCTACATATTGCCTGCGTACACTGGAATGAGAGTAATAATTCTAGCACCAGACCTCCTTCATAATGCTAAATCGATGACCATAGGTGTGCGCAGTCTATTGTATTAGGGTGTGCACCTCAAAACTCCAACACATATGCATTTGTGACATATTAACCGGCCTCTTCCCCACTCATCATCCTAAAACAATGGGGGGAGCAGGTGGGCACACAGGGGGACCTGGGCAGCAGAAAGAAAAGGAACTGGGACAAGAGGGGTGGCATACATTGGTACCAATCCCCTGTATTTTCCTCCCGTGGCAGCTGAATATCGGCAAGAGTAACAGGAGGAAAAGCCTACTTTCAGCTGCTGCAGAAGAAAATACAGATCGGTTCATTAATTTCCACTCCAGCCGCCACATGCCTACAATTGATGGGTTGCCAACTCCAGGATTAGGGTGTGTCCAGGCACACCTGGCACACCCCTTGCGCACGCCTATGTCGATGACCTATAGGGGGCTTTTAAAGCATTAACTGCAAAAAAACCACACAGGAGGGCAGCAACCACCTCGTGCATTACCATTGATCATTTTTATTTTTTCACATCGACAGATGGATACTCACGTGGAAGTAGAAACATCATCCGCTCCAGCTGGAATGCAATGCAGTTCGTCCTGGGAGCAAATGGTTGGACAACTGATGCGTTTCGGGGGTCATGTCCGCTTCCTCAATGATCAATGGTAATGCAATAGGTGGTTGCGCCCTACTGTGTGTTTTTTGCAGTTGGTTCTAAGGATTTTCCGGTCGAAGAGGGGCTGCGCCGTTGATGGGCATTTCGGAAAGAAATGCAATGGAAGAGTATCCCTGGGTTGAGCGCTACAGTGTTTTTGGATGTTTGGCTTTTAAAGCATTGCCTATGGAAAATATTGGGTGCTGAAGTTCGTTGCCATTTCACGGTGCACGCAAATTTAAGGTTTGTCATGCTGGGTATCTATTCACTCGGTGCAACCTTGGCTTTTATCATTTACAAAAAAAAAAAAATGGGTAATTTATTGTAACATTTCCTAGCGGTACCTTTGCGGTAATATCGTGTGACATAAAAAATTGGAACTACCACTATTTTATTCTCTAGGGACATAAAAAATTGGAACTACCACTATTTTATTCTCTAGGGCCACATAAGAGAAGGGGTTTTGTCATTGAAAATAAAGCGTTGTTAGTTAAAAAAAAACCTGTCTCCTAACTTTTTAGCTGGCTCCTAGATTCAAAGCAAATTTTGTCAAGCCCTGATCTAAATGGTCTAACTGTAGCTACATTTGCTTGAATCTGCAACATTTGAGAACTTTACACCAGAGTAGAACTATCTGAAAGGACCACAGGACTACCAAGGGTTATTCTTGGCCATGCAGTAGCGTGATTGCAAAATCCCCCATGTAGCAAGGCAAGGAGCTTTTAGATTCCACAATTCAGGAAACGTCACCACCTTCCACTCTGCAATGTGCTGCTGCAGTTGTTCAAAAGCTTTAAAACGTTCCAAAGTGGCGTTTCACACGCCGAGATCTTGTAATTCTGGCTGTAAAGGATATCAGGTGAACTTTTCTGACTGGTCTCGAGTACTTCTTAAGAAAGGTGATGGGATTGTAAATCAGTAACACATACTTAGATTATGAAAACACGGCCTACAAGGCAAATAAGGGGCTTTTTTCAGAAGGTCCAAACCAGAGACCACCCGGCTAGAGCCTGGAACCACCAAAACTTTATAGAACACTTAGAAAGGAGGGGTTTTTTTTAGTGTACAGCAAATGAATGGAGCTGCTGTTTAGTTGCTTAGGAGTGTGAGGTCTGAATATAGATGACAAAAAGGGACACTGCTCAACACAAGACCTATAACGTGACTACAAAACGTCCGAGAAACCAATGAACATGGAGACATTGCTACTGGGCAGGTCCATTGCCAAGGATGGCAGATATAGGGGAATTTTACTTTCGGCACAGTGTTAATGCAAAGCCTAACCAAGGGAAATTTAATTATTACAGCATTGTGTTTGAGTAATAAAATAATAGATTCTACTTTTTTTTAATAACTTGCTGTCCACCCCATACCAGCTTTACTGCTACAGGGTGGCAGCTGTGTGCCGGATCACCTATATTTATATATACGTGATCCCGCACTCCCGCCTGCAGGGGCAGGCCACTTCTGCTGTGCTGGGCAGAGACTCAGAATGGACCTTATCACTTATTAAAAAAGGAGAAAAGGTTTTTATAATTTAAAGAGCAAATGTAAACCTCGGGTCTGGGATTTTTAAGGCAATGTAACAAAAAATTGAATAAAAATAATCATTTATTGATACAAGAAAAATTCCATAACATACAAAAAATAAACTTCAGCAATAATATGAATGAAAAGATTACAGTGCATGATACTAGGAAAAAGAAAAATGATGATAGTCATAGATCGTGTGATACAAATTTTCCCTGAGGAAGACTCTTGTTAGAAGTTGAAACGCGTTGGAATACTGCTACCTGACGCCACCGTACTGCTTCGGTGGTGATTGTATCCCGTACTAGGATGTTATCACGATCTATGACTATCATCATTTTTCTTTTTCCTAGTATCATGCACTGTAATCTTTTAATTCATATTATTGCTGAAATTAATTTTTTGTATGTTATGGAATTTTTTGTGTATCAATAAATGATTCTTTTTGTTCAATTTTTTGTTACATTGCCTTAAAAATCCCAGACCCGAGGTTTACATTTGCTCTTTAAATTATAAAAACCTTTTCTCCCTTTTTAATATGTGATAAGCTCCGTCTGAGTCTCTGCCCAGCACAGCAGAAGCAGCCTGCCCCTGCAGGCGGGAGTGCGGGATCACCTATATAAATATAGGTGATCCGGCACACAGCTGCCACCCTGTAGCAGTAAAGCTAGTATGGGGTGGACAGCAAGTGGTTAAAAAAAGTAGAATCTATTATTTTATTAATCAAACACAATGCTGTAATAAAAAAATTCCATAACATACAAAAAATAAACTTCAGCAATAATATGAATTAAAAAATTACAGTGCATGATACTAAAAAAGAAAAATGATGATAGTCATAGATCGTGATACATCCTACTACGAGATACAATCACCACCTATGCAGTACGGTGGCGTCAAGTAGCAGTATTCCAACGCGTTTCAACTTCTAACAAGAGTCTTCCTCAGGGAAAATTTGTATCACACGATCTATGACTATCATCATTTTTCTTTTTCCTAGTATCATGCACTGTAATCTTTTCATTCATATTATTGCTGAAGTTTATTTTTTGTATGTTATGGAATTTTTCGTGTATCAATAAATTATTATTTTTATTCAATGTTTTTGTTACATTGCTTTAAAAATCCCAGACCCAAGGTTTACATTTGCTCTTTAAACTATTCACGGGATGATGGCAATGACACATCGAACCCTCAATATACTTTCCCAGGTTTTTATCATTTTTTTTTTTGTATCTATACACAAATGATTTGCCTTTTTTTTCTGTTTTAAACTGAGTGGGTTGTTTTACAAGATGAGAGTTTACGATCACTTTAACCACTTGCTGAGCCCCCTATAGCAGTTTCACTGATCACTGTATTAGTGTCACTGGTTCCCACAAAGCGTCAGTTAATGTCAGAATGTCCGCCACAATATCGAAGTCCCGCTATAAGTCGCTGATTGCCGTCATTACTAGTAAAAAAAAAAAAAAAAATCCATAATAATATCCTATATTTTGGAGACGCTATAACGATCGTGTAAACCAATTATTGGGATTTTTTTTACCAAAAAACATACACATAGTGGCCTAAATTGATGAAGAAATTTAGATTTTTAAAATGTTTTTTATTGGATGTGTTTTATAGCAGAATGTAAAAATATTGTTTTTTTTTTTCCTCAAAATTGTCGATCTTTTTTATAGTGCAAAAAAAAAATAAAAAAATGCAGTGGTAATTAAATACCACCAAAAGAAAGCTCTATTTGTGGGAAAAAAATTCCAAATTTTATTCAGGTACAGTGTCACACGACCGCGCAATTCTCAGTTAAAGTAAGGCAGTGCCGCATCGCAAAAAGTGGCCTGGTCATGAAGGGGGGTATAGTGGTAAATTCCCAGTGCTGCAGCATTTTTGCATCCACTTCCTAACTACATGGACTCCAGCGATGGCTGCATGGCGTTTCATAGGGTAGGCTTCCTGATGGGGACAAGGAACAGCATTTTCTGACTATGCAGCAATTTTTGACGGTAAAAATGGCATTTGGCAAATATTTATAGATTTAAAAAATATATATTTTAAATGCAAGCAGTTAACACCTTCCTGCCACCGCCTCTTGGCCCTTTAAGAGCTTTAAATGCCAGGAAGCGAAGGCGGGCATTCAGGTCATGTGACCATTGTGATTGGCTGTCACAGCAGTCACACGAACGGAAAGCTCCCGATCGCAAGTATGCATGCATTAGGAGCTTTCCAGTCCCCGCTGGTGACTATGCTAGAAAATTCTCTGGTTTTGTTTTGCATGCGTCGCCCTTCCATGTGCTCCTTGCTGCGAAGGCCAGTTATAGGTGGGGCAGTGGCCATTTGTACTGTTGGAATACTAGTGAGGGGACACACTGGACACCTTCACTGCCACTGTGTTATGTGCTGGGTGTCCAGTGCGCCCCTGTGCTTTTAAAGAGGGGTGGGCTCCCTCTAGGCTCACCTGCCCTCTATCTATCCATTATTATGCATGAGCTTCCACTATGGAGGCTCTCAAAATTTGGAGTAAGGACTACAGATAATCTTATATATTCCTGATATGTGCCTGCTGTACCATGCACTTGTATGAGAAAGTATTCTGTTCTCTTTGTATTGCTTCCTTTGTGTAAAATCTCTGGTGTTCCTGCCAGTTCCTCTGCTTTCTTATCAAAAACTGACCACACTAAGCAGGAGAGCACAGCGTTGGTCAGTTCTCTAGCTATGCTGGGAACTCTGCCTGCTCTTCTCCAATGATCAGACTTGTCCTGACACGACCCCCCCCCCCTGCACAGCCATTCACTGGGAAGCTCAGTGTGCTGCTATTTCTCCTCCCCCAGCTCTTATGCAGCTGTGAACAGAGGGAATCTGATCACATATAAAAAAAAAGGGAAAAAAGGGTATTTATAATGTTTTTTCATATCTATACAAAAATGTTTTGCCTCTCATTTCTATTTTCAACTGAATAGGTTGTTTTACAAGGTTACAGTCACTTAAGGCTGGGTTGACACCTATGCGAATTGGTTGTGGGTTTCCCCGCATCCAATTCTTATAGCAGGAGACTGTGACCGGCTCTCTATGGAGACAGTTCACACACCTCTGCAGCGGCTCTGCTGCGAATTGCACAGGAGCCCTGTGAGTCTTTTGGTCCATTCCAGGTCTGAATTCAGCCAAAAACTTGGGCTAAAAACTCGGACCTGAAACAGTGAATGTAGACGCACCGGACCCCTGTGAGCTGTGAGCCTCTGCGTGTGCAAGTGTGAACCCAGCCTTAGGCCTTATGCACATTGGACATTATAAACACGCCAGTAGCGTTAGCTGTAGAAAGCTGTAGCTGTAGAATGAGCTTTGCAGCGTTTTTGCAGTAGCATTTTTCAGCTGTAGCTTTTTTTTAGCAAAAGCTTATGGCTCAAAAACGCTGACAAACGTCGAATAGCTGTGTTTTTCAGCGTTTTTTAAGCTTTTATCAGAGTTAGAGCGTTTTTACAGCTGAAAAACTCCTCCTAGGCCTCATACACACTGGACGTTATAAAAACTCCAGTAGCGTTAGCTGTAGAATGCGTTTTGCAGCATATTTGCAATAGCGTTTGTCAGTGTTTTTCAGCGTTTTTTAGTTTGTTTGTTTTTTTTTTTTTTTTAAATTATACTCCCACAATTGCTTATGTCTCAAAAATGCTGATAAACACCAAATAGCCATATTTTTCAGCGCTTTTCATCGTTTTTAAGAAATTATCAGCGTTAGAGTGTTTTTACAGCTGAAGGCTAAATTGCCTTTTCAACTGAAGTGTGACATTAAAGGGGTTGTAAACCCTCACGGTTTTTCACCTTAATGCATTCTCTGCATTAAAGGGGTTGTAAAGGTAAAAGGGTAAAAGTTTTTTCACCTTAATGCATTCTATGCATTAAGGTGAAAAAACATCCGACAATACCGCCCCCCCCAGCCCCCCCGTTTTACTTACCTGACCCCTCGAAAGTCCTGCGCTGGCCCCTGACATCCTCTTCGCCGCTCAGCCTGGCCGTTGATTGGTTACAGTGGATGGATTGAGAGCAGCGCAGCTATTTGCTTGGGCTGCTGTCAATCACATCCAATGACGCGGCACGCCGGGGGGGCAGGGCTGAGTGATACAGTGAGCGGCTATGGCCGCCGGCTGTATCACGGGAGCGCGCCCGTAAGCACGCAACACCATGTGAGGGAGCTTGCATGAAAGTGTTGAGTCCTTGCGGGGGGGGAGCCGAGACAGCCGCCAAGGGACCCCAGAAGACCAGGTTCGAGGCCACTCTGTGCAAAACGATCTGCACAGTGGAGGGAAGTATAACATGTTTGTTATTTAAAAAAAAAAATGATCTTTAGTGATCCTTTAAGGTGAAAAACCTTTTGCACTGCAGCACCCCCCCGCTGGAACCTGGTCGTTCCAGCGACGGGGATGAGCACAGCAGCTCCAGCCACTGTCTCGGGTCCTCATTGGCTAGATTAATAGCAGCAGGAGCCATTGACTCCCGCTGCTGTCAATCAAATCCAGTGACACGGGAGCGGGGGGGGCGAGGCCGAGTCCTGCTGTCTGTGTCAATGGATGCAGCAGCAGGACTTGGGAACGCACCTGCACGAGTGCCCCCATGGAATGTGTCTCTCTGTGGGGGCATTAGAGAAGAGGAGGAGCCAGGAGCGCCGCAGGGGGACCCCAGAAAAGGAGGATCAGGACCACTCTGTGCAAAACCCTTGCGCAGAGGAGGTAAATGTAAAATGTTTGTTCTTTTAAAAAAAAATACTAAGCTTTACAATCACTTAAAGTGGATGTAAACCCAATGTCATCCTTTCTAAACTACTGCCATAGGGGTTATCTATAAGGATATACATGCCTCCTGCATGTATCTTTACCTGTCAAATGTCTCCCCTCTGTCTGTTATGAGACCCAAAAGACTGCATATTCTGTGGGCGGGTCTGTTGTCTGAAGCTCGGTGGGTGGAGTTGTGATGTCAGTAGATCCCCGCCCACCTCTACACTCCCCTTGTCAATATGCATTTTCTCCTGTGTATTTCTTACACTGAACTTCTGCTATGATCTCTAACATCCAGTGAAAAGACAGGAAAGTAACCACATGACTTCAGCATGCCAAATCATGCTGAGGTGTGGAACAGCCAATCCTTGCAGAGCTGCTGAAGAAAGGAGTGGGGGAGGGAATTAAAAAATAATGCATGTCTTAGGCTAGTGCACGAGATATGTAAATCACCTGTCACTCACAGCAAGGGGGAGGATTTGACAAAGTTTTTCTCTGTTTGTCAAGATTTATCTCACTGAACAATAAAAGGGGATTGCTCAGAGATGGATTAACTCTGTGTGGCAAGACTGGGCTCAAATGATGGGAAATCTTATACTCTACATTATGACATCAAAAAAAAATAAATAAATACATTCGGGTGTACATCCACTTTAAGGCCTCTTGCACATGAGCATCTACTTTTTCAGACGTAATTTCAGGCATTTTTTTTTTGGTTTGTATTTGCGTGCATTTTCGAGTACACGTGTCCATGCATTTTCGTGCACATCTGCACACAAATATATTCCCACGTTCTCATTTTGTACAATATGCAAATGAGCATTCGTGCATATTTGTGTGCATGAGGCGTAAATTACTAACCAAAAATGCAGATTTTTCCATTTATTTATTTTTTCACTGAAAAATGCGTGGCGCTTGTTTACGTGCCTGTGTGTATAGGCACATCAGAAATAATGGGCTGTATTTTAGCTCAGTAAAAAGAAAAAAAAAAAAAAAAAAAAGCTGTATTGAGCTTTTTTCAAGCTGCAGTGTGCAAGAAGCTAAATCTGTACTACAGAAATTAGGAAAACTCGCACTTTCAGAATTTTGCAGCAGCCTAAGTTTCATTTTTGATTTCAGCCATTACACAGCAAAAATAACATAAATTAAAATAATAGAGAAAAAAAAAAAAAAAGTAGAAGGGTTGGGCCTTTCGAATGTTGACATCTATTTTACAATACGTTGTGTTCCCTCTTTGCTATTTCCTCTTTCCTTAAGAAAAAAAAAGAGCTGTTTCAAATTAAACGCGTGCAGGCCCTGAACGTATCTTAATCTTTCAAATCTTCCTCCAACACTCTTGAAGACTGCGCTACTGTTTTGGAACAGAAAAGGTATGTCAGGAAGGACGGCTCTCGGGGGATTTCTATTGAATATGTTTATTAAATACAAAGTTGAAGACTGTAAAGGCTCTTATAAAGAAGCCTATAACGGAGCCCAGTGTGGGGATCAGGGTTAGGTACAAACACACAGCGCGCGCATAGGGAAATTGGCAGAGCTGCCCGCCTGCGGAAAGCACAATAAATTCCTATAGAGGAGAAGCTTGTATAGTACAAAACTGGCATCAAAACACACATTTAAAGCTGAACTCTGGGCATAAAAGCTTTCATTTAAATACACTATCTTACCAAAAGTATTGGGACGCCGGCCTTTGACCTTTAATGGCATCCCAGTCTCATAGCTCCCAACTGTCCCTGATTTTGAGGGACTGTCCCTGATTTGGAACAAAGTCCATCTGTCCCTCATTCCTCCTCATTTGTCCCTCATTTGGTCTGATCTATATAGTTGTATATAAAATGCATTATTTAGCTTTCAAATAGTGTTTCCCAGTGCTAACTAAACCTTTCATCCAATTTCTAAATTGATGCATTTGTAAATTACAAAAGCCAATATAAAGGAATAGTAGTGGTAAACAAAAAGCACTTATGGGTTTAACTAATACATTTTTTTTTTGTATAATTCTCCTTTAAGGGGGTCATGGCAGAGGGGGTGCCCTAGGCTTACATACTTTTGCTAATAGGTGTCCCTCCTTCCCATCTCAAAAAGTTGGGAGGTATGCAGTCTCATGCCCTGTACATACGGTCGGACATTGATCGGACATTCCGACAACAAAATCCATCAGATTTTTTCAGACTGATGTTGGCTCAAACTTGTCTTGCATATATGGTTGCACAAAAAAATCGGAAAATCCGATTGTTCTGAACGCGGTGACGTAAAACACGTACGTCGGGACTATAAACGGGGAAATAGCCAATAGCTTTCGTCTCTTAATTTATTCTGAGCATGCGTGCCACTTTGTGCGTTGGAGTTGTCTACACACGATCGGAATTTAAAGGATCGGATTTTGTTGTCGGGAAATTTTATAGCCTGTTCTCAAACTTTGTGTGTCGGAAATTCCGATGGAAAAAGTCAGATGGAGCCCACGCACGATTGGAATTTCCGACAACACAATCCGATCGCACTTTCTCCGTCGGAAAATCCGACCGTGTGTACAGGGCATTAGTTCGTAGGGTTCAATATTGAGTTGGCCCACCCTTTGCAGCTATAAGAGCTTCAACTCTTCTAGGAAGGCTGTCCACAAGGTTTAGGAGTATCTAAGCTGACCAACAAGTACTGGGTGAGGGGTTCTCCCAAAGAGAGACCCCACCAAGGCAAGAGAGGAAGGAACATGATAGTTTAGGCTAACACACATGGGGAGCATAATAAATAACTATGCAAGAGACAACCAAAAGGTTTTTACCTTAATGCATAAAAACTTCCGCCTTTAGAACCACTTTAACCTCCCTGACGGTATTCCCAAGTGTGGCTCGGGGTGGATTTTCAGTACCAAAAGCGGTAACCCCGAACCACACTCAGGATCGCATCGCAGGATCCAGGTACAGCTTACTTACCTTGTCCTCAGGATCCTGCGATGTCCTCCCGCAGTGTGTGCGAGCTGTCCTCCGCTCGATTCATCACAGAGCCGAGCTCCGTTCCCTGCGAGCGTTGCGACGCACGGGGACGGAGCACGGCGCCAAATTCAAAAAGTGAAACACACACAATACATACAGTACACTGCAATCTTACAGATTACATTACTGTATGAAATTATTTCACCTCCCTTTTGTCCCTAGTGGTATCTCCAGTGTCCTGCATGCAGTTTTATATTATAAATACTGTTCTTTCTGCCTGGAAACTGGAGATTGTCCATAGCAACCAAAATCCCTTTACATCAAAATGGGTTTTAGACCAGCTAGAAAACAGCGATAATAAATTAGAATCACTTGCAGAATTGAGCGATAGTGATTTGTGCGGAAATTCGTCATCAATCACTGAAAGTAATGACAGTGACAATTCTGCAACTGAGCAAATTTCAGTTTTTTTTATTTGATAACATTATTGAATAATTGTTATTATTATTATGTTATTATTTGTTATATTTATTTATAGTTATTTATGATATTATAATTTATGAATTCGTGTTTCAAACTTTATCATAATCTGAAATAATCATACCGCCCAGGGGGTTAAGAGATAGTGATTGCAAAATACATTGGGGAAATTTACCAAGACTTAAGCAGCTGTGAATGGCACTCAATCAGCTTCTACCTTTAATTTCCAAAGCTCAAGCTTTGAAGCCAGAATCTGATTGGATACTATGTACAGTTGCTCCAGATTCTGTCTGATTTAATAAATCCCTATATTGCACACCATTACCAATAACTGCTTTTGTAGAAATAAAGGCATGGGAAATTAAAAAGAGGTATTACTACAATACTTTTGTGTTTCAACTTCATAAACTTTCAGAATATATTAGTTTTTATGATGGCGGTCTATTTTATCTTAGAATGAGGCCTAAACTGAGACAAGATGATTGTGTGGTTAAATGTCCTTCGTTAATTAGTCTTCTTTGTGTAGCCCTCACTTCTAGACCAGGGGTGTCAAACTCTATTTCATCACAGGCCCCATCAGCATTATGGTTGCCCTCAAAGGGCCGGTTATATTTGTAAGACTACATAGATGTATCTATTCTTTATCATAATAAATAATTGACTCTGCATTCAGTTATTATGGGTTTTGGTAATAACTTAAGACTTAAAGTGGTTGTACACCGTGTACAAACACTTTTACCTACAGGTAAGCCTATATTAAGACTTACCTGTAGGTGCTAGAAATATCTCCTAAACCTCCACGGTTTAGGAGATATTTACAATAAAGCTGTGCGCCAATGTCTACGGCACATGCGCACTCTAGAAAGAGCAGATTGTGCCATTTCTAAAGGGGTCATGGCGTGACTTGCGGCTCCCGCGTGCATGCGCAGGAGTGACGTCACGCGACTCCGGCCAGTCACAGAGCCGGAGTTCGCGGCCCCGGAAGGAAGAGGGGTGAAGATGGACGCTCGCTGCTAGTGGGGACAGCAGTGACATTGCAGGCTTCCGTTTCAGGTAAGTGACACATAATGGGCTACTATGCGATGCATAGTAGCCCATTATGCTTTACCTTTGCAGGGAAATAAAGAGGAAGTAAAACCCATCAGGGTTTACTTCTTCTTTAAGGGCAGATGCAGACCGGTACAAAGCCAAATCACGCTCCTGTAGCAGATGATGCAAGTCTGAAAAGAAGGCTTGCACACTGCTGGTACAGATCTTCCATGGTGACCTTCCTTTTCAACTAGCATAATATAATTACAAGCAGATTTCCAGAGCATTATCAGATGTCAAGAGCCTCTTCGTCATCAGAAGTCAAGTCTCTCACCCTCCCTTACATCACAGTGCACCCCTGTCTTGTGCTGCTACTGCTGCTGGGCAGAAGCTGGGGGCATAGTTGGGAAGCAGAAAGTGTAGCGTCTGGAGGAGGACCAGAGGAGGGCTGGAGTCAGCTGCTGTAGTCTGCTAAATGATGAGAGACCAGGGGATGCAGAGATGAAGGGGTGTTGCAGCTGCACAGAGAGGCGCAGGATCTGGCGGAGGAGTTCTGACCTCCTTTCTGTTGCCGACTGCTGAGACAAGATGGGGGCGGAGATTAGGGGGTGCTACAGTTGCAGGAGAGGTGCGAGGGCCACATGAAACTGATTCAGCCTGCGGGCCTTGTGTTTGATGCATGCGTTCTAGATAGACAGCAGATATTCCTTTGACTTACTTATATTACCTTGATGGTCCCATTGATCTCTATATACCAATGCCTGCAGACACAAGGATGATCATTGCCTGTCCAGATAATTACAGTTTATGGATCTTATTTTTAATGCAAACGAAGAATGATCTGATTTTTTTCTATTGATTGGTCAACAAAGTCTTCTCTGTTGAACTGCTAACTTGGGTTTGACGTCAAACTGAACATTTCTCAGCAAGGGCCTATTCTGTTTATCAAAATGAATAATTTTTGCATACTTGACAGCCATGCCAACCAATCCTATATTTTATATGATTCAAACATTATTCAATAGGAGATAACCAGGAAACACAAGAAGTTAGCAATAACTTAGAATTCTAGATTCACTTTTGGACTGCTGCTAATGAAATGTTACTTGCTAGCCTAGATCGGAGTCCTGCTTTGGGGGTTTACGGTTCTCTAGTCCTGTGACCCGTCACTGACATTCTCTCCAGCACCGACTGGAAATATGCAAATCCATGAACCCTGCAGAGAGCGCTCCAAAACACATACGAATCACACATAGCTGTCAGGCTCTTTTCAGCTTCAATTCTGCTTAGCGGAGTTTATTTGGATAGGAGTAACCACTGTGCGTATTCTGCTTATGTGTGAGATGAAACATGAACCACAGCGGAATAATGAACAGAATAATGCTGATTTATGTCAGTGCGGTCGCTGAGGTAATTGCTCTTTTCAGTGGATGACATCATCCCGCATGCAAAATGATATTCATAAATGTGGGCCTTAGATGTATGCTGCAAAAAAAATCTGACTTAAGTGTTTAGTTGACTGGATACTCAGTTATTATCCTTTATCGATGAAGTGCGAACGTATCAGTGCTGTTCATCAAAGAACAAAGGTGTGTAAAACATTTGGTTATACTAGATACAATCAGGAGGGGGCAAGTTGTGGCTGGAGGTGATAGCTGTCAGTCCTAGTTGATGCAATAGGTAAAGGAAGGTAGTAGTTGGAGGTGATGGCAGTCGGTTATAGTTGATGCAATAGGTTGGGGGGGCATTGGTTGGAGGTGATTGCAGTTGGTTATAGGGAATACAATAGGTAAGGGAATGTAGTACTTGAAGGTTATGACAGTTGGTTATAGTAGATAAAATAGGTAATGGGGAGGTAGTGGTTGGAGGTCATGGCAGTCAGTTCTAGTTGAAGCAATAGGTTAAGGGGAGGCAGTGGTAGCTGGTGATGGCAGTTGAGTATAGTAGCTAAAATAGGTAAGGGGGTGGGTAGTGCTTAAAGGTGATGGCAGTCAGTTCTAGTTGATGCAATAGGTAGAGGGGAGGCATTGGTTGGAGGTTATTGCTGGTTATAGTGAATACAATAGGTAAGGGAAGGTAGTGGCTGCAGGTGATGACAGCTGGTTATAGTAAATAAAATAGGTAAGGTGAAGGTAGTAGTTGGAGGTGATGGCTGTCAGTCCTTGTTGATGCAATAGGTAATGGGAGGTATTGGCTGGAGGTGATTGCAGTTGGTTATAGTAGATACAATAGGTAAGGGAAGGTAGTGGTTGGAGGTGATGACTGTTTGTTATAGTAAATGAAATAGGTAAGGGGAAGGTTGTGGTTGGAGGTCATGGCAGCCAGTTCTAGTTGATGCAAAAGGTAAGGGGAGACATTGGTTGGAGGTGATTGCAGCTGGTTATAGTAGATACAATAATTAAGGGAAGGTACTGGTTGGAGGTGATGACAGTTGGTTATAGTAAATAAAATAGGTAAGGGGAAGTTAGTAGTTGGAGGTGATGGCTGTCAGTCCTTGTTGATGCAATAGGTAAGGGGAGATATTGGCTGGAGGTGATTGCATTTGGTTATAGTAGATACAATAGGTACGGGAAAGTCAGTGGTTGGAGGTCATGGCAGCCAGTTCTAGTTGATGCAATGGGTAAGGAGAGGCAGGTGATGGCAGTTGGGTATTGTGAATACCATAGGTAACAGGAAGATAGTGGTTGGAGGTGATGGCAGTTGTAGTAGATACAATAGGAAAGGTGAAGGTAGTAATTGGAGGTCATGGATGTCAGGTATGATAGATACAATAGATAAGGGGAAAGCAGTGATTGGAGGGGATGGAAGTTAGTTATAGTAAATACATTAGGTAGGGGCAGGCAATGAACAGAGTGTGCGAACAAGGAAGGAAGGTCGAGTGAAGATGGAAGCCCTGTTAGCGGTGACAGCATGGAGCTTGAAGGCTTTGTTCTAAGGTAAGTATTTCATACGACCGCTTTAAATGCTTTAAAACAATCCAAGGCTAATGAACACCAAACTTTACCAGGTTATATAATAACTTACAGAATGTTTTTCCCATAATCATCATATATTGTTGAGTTTCCTCTCTAACGCACAAATGCTGAGTTTTTTTACTTTCAAGCAAAGGAGATTCCAAGAACTTGAAAAAGAAATCAAGATGTTTCACTAGCACTCCGCTCTGCAATATAAATAAAACTATTAGAATCCTCTCGCTGCCTCTTTGCCCTTTAAATACATTTTCCAGAGATGTATCATATGTACCAAGCGTGTTCTGTAAACTGCAAACAGATGCCTCAGAGCCTGTCATTCCTTTCATCGGATGAGGATGATGCAAGAATGCCTGCCACAGGGAAGTATGAAGATTTTACTGCAGGAGCTTAAATATCCACTTCAACACGACATTTCAACCAAATTTGGGTGCCCCGCCTGCCTTCCAGATGGCTCGCTTGGCAATTTTTGGGGTTCTTTGTATGGGCAGGCACAAGTTCACATTAAAAAGAATGTCTCTTACTAATAATAAATGGTTATAATTCCAAGAAAGTTTTAGTGAAACAGAAAATAGCATAAATTACTAATGGCTGAAACCCTACTGGAAGCATAAATCCTAGGCAAAGCTCTCAACTTTTTGAGCTAAGTGATCTTTTTTCCTGCCAGAATGCTGAGAAGCTCAAAAACGTTGTCAGATCTCTACACATTTATTTCTGCTACTCCTGAAAAACTGGATACCACTTTCTTGGACACAATGGGGTTGATTTACAAAAGGCAAATAGACTGTGCACTTTGCAAAGTACAGTTGCTCCAAAGCTTAGTAAATGAGCAGAAGCTCTGCTGACTTCCATCATCCAATCATGTGCAAGCTAAAATGCATTTTTTAAAGTTTTGCTTGCAGGTGATTGGGTATTCTTTGCAAAGTGATGCTTTACCTCATTTACTAAGCTCTGGAGCAACTGCATTTTGCAAAGTGCACTGTCTATTTGCCATTAGTAAATCAACCCCAGATTCTCTTTTAACAAGACGGTCATTATTTTTACCTCTGTCGTGTTATTTCTAACTTATCAATAGATTTACAGTAACGAATCTTCACCAACTCCCATTTGATAATCTGGCATTAAAGCGGAGCTCCACTCTAAAGTGGAATTTCCGCTCATCAGATTCCTCCCCCCCTCCGGTGCCACAATTGGCACCTTTCAGGGGGGAGGGGGTGCAGATACCTGATACCTGTATTGCTCGTCATCTGCTGCAGACATCGCGGGCACCCTGGACAGGTAAGTGTCCATTTATTAAAAGTCAGCAGCTGCAGTATTTGTAACTGCTGGCTTTTAATAATTTTGTTTAAGGTGGACCTCCTCTTAAAAGTGTATGTAAACCCTCATAACAAACTCGAGCTGTGATTCAGCACGGGGCATGCCCTACCTCTGCAGAAAGACCATTGCTTCAACACAGAGAGCAAAGCGTCCTACTCTGCAGCATGCTGGCAGGGAGCAGTCTTTTCTACCCAGGCTGTGGCTAGATTCTAAGGTTGATATCAGATGGTCAAATCTGCTGCCCGAGACAAGGCGCCAGTGACAAGGTTGCTAAAGAAACTGCTAATGTGTATCTATCAGTGTTGCACTGATAACGGTAATGGTGCCGATACTAAGCATTTGCTTGAGTGCAAATGCTCCGATACTAAAACCGATACCTTAAACCTGGGTTCACATATGTGCAGAGCTGGTTTGCAGCGCGATTTCAAGCCATGTCCGGCGCAACTTTATTCAGGTGCGATTTAATAAAGTGTATGACATTGGAAATTGCACCTGAACCCGGGCTGGAAATCGTACTGCACTCTTTTTGAAATCGCACTGCGGGTGGCTCGCACATATGTGAACCGGCTCCATACAAAATCATTTTGCTTCACATGTCATGCGAATTGGATGCTGTTTAAAACGCATCCAATTCACATATATATGAATCGGGGCTGAAAATAGATATCGGTACTTGGTATCGGTAAGTACTGGAGAAAAAGTATCGGTACTTGTACACGGTCTTAAACAACTGGCATTGTTGCATCCCTAGTATCTACGAAACTGGTCCTTCTATAGCCAGAGTGAGTAAGATGTCATTCTGTCGCTGGCTGGAATGCTGCTCAGTTCGCCAGTGGTAGGATCGCTAAAGTCTGTCCCTATGGCATCACTCCCTCTATAGCCAGATACAACCTGAGGAAGAGCTTAAAATTTATACATGTGCAATCCTAAAAAAGCATTTCTTATAAATCATTTTATACATTGGCAAGAATTAATATATAAATAGTTTGAAAAGATCATAAATTCAATAAACAAATGGTGTAAAAAATCAAGTCCTTGTGCAAAAAAAAATCATGAACTGTTCAAATAGTGATGAAAACAAGAGTCATTGTGAAATCATAGAGAACTGATTCACCAATATACAATATATATATATATATATATATATATATATATATATATATATATATATATATATACACAATATACAATATACACAGTGCCACATCTATAGAAGACCCCTGATGTCTTGCATTTGGGACAGAGAAAGAGATTGAGGACATACAGTAGATCCCCATTAAACTACCCTTCTATTTTACTGAAAGGGTAGTTGATGATTGTAATAAACAGAGGTAGTGAGACAGTCAACCGTAAATGGCTTCAAACATTCTTGGGATAAACTTAGAGCTATAGTCAGACAACAAAGTTAACGAAAAAAACACAAAACAATAAAAAACAAAACAAAAATAAAATAAAATGGGACTCGATGGACTACTCATTTTCTTCCGCTGTTGCTTTTTTATGTTTCTATGTTAATCCTTTCACTGCACTGCAGAAGAAAGGGACAGGAAGTACTCCATACAAAAGCTTCCTGTTCATTCATAGTAAACACAGTGTACTATGATTCTGTCATGAATTAACACAGGAGCGATCAGTACCGACCACTCGGTGTGTTCATTCAGGAAAGGAGGGGCCAGTAAACATGGCATGCAACCAGTGGGAGGGAGAGGAGGAAAAAAGCCTTCAGGAAAGGAGGAGCCAGTAAACATGGCATGCAACCAGTGGGAGGGAGGTGTGTGTGTGTGTGGGGGGGGGGGCAGAGAGAGGAAGCTGAGCTGTGATCAGCAGTCTTTGGAACTGCCTGTGTAGCGTCACACATGGTGACCCATCACATTTCGCTACCCACTGGAGTGCGCATGCGCGACGCCGCCATGCGTTCCAACGCTTTTACGACAAAACTCCACATCCCTCGTGGGCTCGCATCGGTCTCCATGCTTCGGGCACGGCCTCGCTTCACTCGGCATAATTATATTCTAACTCTATGTCCACTTGGATGGTGGGGCTTGAACCTGGACTTAGGGGTGGAGTTTTGTCGTAAAAGTGTTGGAACGCATATGGCAGCGTCGCACACCATATTTGACGCTACACCTGCACCATAAAAAAGCCTGGGCCCTGTAAACATGGGCCAGTGCTATCCCCTTATTGGCTCTGGGTAGGGGCATTGGAGGAAGATTTTTGCTAAACGAGGACAGGGACAAAGCAGCACAAGGGTCACATCTCACTGAAGGAAAGTAAGTTCCTTGTGCTTATTTGATTTTTTTAGGTAAACGTAGGCCTTAATAGCCCTCCACTGTACATGATGCATAGCTCCCAACTGTCCCTGATTTTGAGGGACTGTCCCTGATTTGGAGCAATGTCCCTCTGTCCCTCTTTCCTCCTCATTTGTCCCTCATTTTGGTCCGATCTATATAGTTGTATATAAAATCCACTTTTTATCTTTCAAACAGTGTTTCCCAGTGCTAAACCTTTCATCCAAATTCTAAATTGCTGCATTTGTAAATTTTAATAGCCAATATAAAGAAATATTAGTGGTAAAAAAAAGCCCTTGTGGATTTAATAAACCTTTTTTTTTGTTAATTCACCTTTAAGGGGGTGTGGCAGGGGGTGTGTCCTATGCCTACATACGTTTGCTAGTAGGTGTCCCTCATTCCCATCTCAAAATGTTGGGAGCTATGCATGATGACCTAGAGGTACTTCCCACAGTCTTCAGTTTTGGGTAATAGGGAACAACCCTGGAACGTCCCAAATTGAGAGATGGGTAAGCACCCCAACTTATCCTTGCACCCCCAGACAAAAGCAGCATTGAGCCCTTGCAGTCCAGGGGGACCCCAAACAAGGTACGTTTTCTCTAATTCCTGGAGTTCAGCTTTAACTAAAAGCTAAATGTCCATTAATGAATTCATGGGACGCACGTATGAATTTTTTTATCTTTGGTGGAGAGCGCGGCTGTAATAATAGGGAAGCTCAGTAATTTATTGTCGAGGAAAATCTAAATCTCGTAGCAAAGTGGGAAAAATAGAAAAGGAAACAAAGGAATTTAGTGAATGAAAAAAAAAAAACTGGAAAGAATGACACTCATTGCAGTACTTGTGAGAAACACAACAATCCCAGTTCTAACTTCCACAGGAAGTGTTGAAATGACATTCGCTGAAACCTGTCCAACACTCAGAAATTCAATTATCTCTCCAGAACATTTTTATTTCATCGCTGGCAAACAACAGATGTTTTAATGTTGACTTCTACGTTTAATGCAACTTCTGTCCTTTGCGTGGGGTGGGTGTGTTTTTTCATTTTATTTTATTTATTTTTTTCAGAAAAAGAGAAATTAAAAAGAAAAAAAAAAAAAAAAGCACAGGGACTTTCTCGATTGTCCGATCTGGCAGCCAGTGTGGCGGCCTACAATCGCTGAAGTTTATGAATAAAACAACGGCCTAGTCAGCAGTGGTAACAGATGTGGTATTTCTCAGTGTGGTGTGGGGTTTGATATGGCCAGCGAGAGCCAAACAAACATGGCCGAGGTCACGAAAACAGAATGTCTTTTTGTGCAGAGCAGAATAATGCCTCTCTATTAGCTAATTCAGTTAATGTTACACAAACAGAAAACACTGTCTGCTATGACTTGTTTTTGTTTTGCAGCTGGAGAGAAAAAAAAAATGGGTAAACTTTGCAGGACCATTAACACTGCACAAAAAAAACGAAATAAGTAAAATAAAGCATATGTAAACCCTTACAAAAAAAAAAAAAAGAAAAAAGAACTTTCCCTATTTGCTGCCCCTTTTGGCCTGTTAAATATACCATTAAAAGCATTTTTTTTTTATCGGTTCAAAAAGTACAAAAAAAAAAAACTGCCAGAAATCAAGTCTATTTCCTACAGGTATTTATATATCATCAACTATTTATGCAGAGCTTTACATATTCTCATCATACATTCACATCAGTCCCTGCCCTCAAGGAGCTTACAATCTAAGGTCCCTAACTCACATTCATGCATACACATACTAGGGGCAATGAACCTACTGGCATGTCTTTGGAGTCTGGAAGGAAACCTGCACAGGCACAGGGAGAACATGCAAACTCTAGGCAAGTAGTGCTGTGGTTGGGATTCGAATCGGCAACCTTAGGCTCCGTTCACACCATGGCGGAGCCATTATATTCTGACAGCGGGAGGTTTCCCAGCCATCAGAATACAATAATCTAAAGCCACCAGCAGTGATCGAATGAAGAAACTCTGACGGGCTGGTTGTACTGAAGGTCAACTTCAGTACAACCAGCCTGCTCATGGTTTCTTCTGAACCAGACAAATTTTAATCCATCTATGGCTGGCTTAAGGATAGTATGCTGCAATATATTACATTGTAGTGCTCAGGTCTTGATAGACAAAGTCAGTGGTCTCTAAACTGCGGCTCGGGGGCCAGATGTGGCCCTTCGCTTGCTTTTCGCTTGCTTTTATCCAGCCCTTGGGGCACTATTTCATCCACTGATACCAGCACTGGGGCGTAATTTCCCCTAATGACACCAACAATGGTGAAAAATTCCTCCCACTGACACCAATGATGGGGCACATTTTCTCCCAATGACACCAACAATGGGGCCCAATGACACCAATGATAGGACACAATTCCTCCCAATGATGGGGCAAAATTTCTCCCAATGACATCAACAACGTGGCCCAATAACACAATGGGACACAATTCCCCCCAATGACACTAAGGATGGGGCACCATTCCTTCCACTGACACCAAAGATAGGGCATTATTTTTTCCCACTGACATTGAGGCCTTTTCTGTTGGCCACAGTCTGGCCCCCATAAAGTCTGAAAAACAGTTAACACGGCCCTTTGTTTTGAACCTTTGGAGACCCTTGGACAAAGTAATATCTAGGTTTGGCAGGTGCTGCACACAAAACAGATTTATATCCTTCAGCTTTAAAGTGGAGTTTAGGGGTTGGAAGGGGGACCCATGCAAAACACAGGGACCATATCTAAACTCCATGCAGAAAGCGCTGTTGCTGAGAACTGAAACTAGAACCCCAGCCCAGCAAGGCAGGAGTGCTAAACCATCAAGCTGCCCTTTCACTTTCTTTTTAATAAAATGCTGCTTTATTTACAAGGCTCCTTGCCAGAAAGGAGGAAAAATGCAATTTCCTCAATGGAAGCAATGTTTTGCATCTTCTTTACTTAACTGCTCTTTAGCCAAGAGAAATCGGCCCAAGAAGGAGGCAAATAATTTGATTTCACTTTGATTTCACTTCCTAAATTCACAGAGTGCTACTTTTTCTCAGCTGCTATTATATGTGCTAAACATCTAAGCCCAAAGTGTAAAGGGTTATTATTATGATACAGGAAGGGGGACTGGCTGAAGGCACGCCTTGAGTCAATATTTTAAGATCAGAAAAACAGTATGGAGGTGAAGCCCAATTTCGGGCAGCATTAAAAAAACACCCATGGAGTAATGTCCCCCCCCCCTTCACTGAAAGGGTTAAATGTTCAGTTAAGTCTAGAGCAGCTATTTTCACCTTTTTACTTCGTTAGAACCTATGAAAAAATTTTCAAATTCTAAGGAACCCTTACTAAAACCAATTCATTGGAGATTAGCCAGAAAAATGTCCCTTACATTGGTGGGATTCCCCTATTACAATGATGATCAGAATATCACCCTTACAGACCACTAAAAAGGTGTAATACAGCTGGCTCTGCCAAATGGTGTTGGCCCTTGAATTATGCAGGCACCATTAAATAGGAGGTCAATCAACCACAGCTCATGGAACTCCAAGCATAATCTGGATGATTTTGCTAAGGGTTAGCCGCAGAATCAACCACTGCACCCTGGTTAAGAATGGTTGGTCTAGGGAAAAAAGAATTAGCAGTAATACATAATACACACCTTATTCCTCACTCCCGTAGCCTTCCCCCCAGCTGCACACCTGGTTCCCCAAAGCTTCCCATCTAGGACATCTTGGACCTGCCCACATCGAGAAGCGCGCAGCGTGCCGGCTGGAATTTGGATGGGGGTTGGCATTGTAAACGTAATTTTTCTGCTCCCAAGAGTTAGTTTAAAAGTGTATGTAAACCCAAAACTAAAACTGTAACATATTTCAATTTACCAATCCTTAGATGTGGTGGCTGCATTTGCCTTCACTTTTCAGGCTAAGAACTTTTTCAGCAAGTACTTAACCTGTCAATCTTGCCAAAAATGCAGTATCCTTGCCAATTACTGTGGGCCTAAAAAAATAAAAAAAATAAATAAAAAAGCACAAATAACCTTATCTTTATTGTTTAATGATCAATAGCAAAAAAATGCTTTCCTTTCCTTACGCCAGGTGTAATTCTGGACCCTGACCTCTCCTTTCAAACACTAAGCTACTAATTTACTCCATTGTTACCTCTGGCCGCTCAACTTTTGAAGCTCTTTTTGCCTTGGCCTACCTCCACACAGACTATCCCCTCTTCAGTCTATCATGAAAGTTGCTGCTAGACTCATCTACCTAACCAATCGCTCCGTCTCTGCCACCCTTCCAATCCCTCCACTGGCTTCCACTCCCCCAACAAATAAAATTTGAAATACTAAAAACCATCCACAACTCTGTCCCAAGCTAAACTCCCCTCCAAACATCACCCAAAATGTCCTCTCTGCTCCTCCCAAGGTCTCCTGCTCTTTAGCTCCTTTGTAGCCTCCTCCCATGCTCACCTCCAGGACTTCTTTAGAGCATTCTTTGGAACTGTCTACCTCAATCTATCCCATTATTTCCTAAACTGTCCACCTTTAGGAGATCCCTAAAAACTCATCTCTACAGGGAGGCCTACCCCACCTCCACCTAATAAATTGTACTTTTAATTTAATTTAATTAATCTCCATCAGCTCATCATTCATAGTTATTGCCTTTTGTATCTCTTGCCCTTCCCTTTTAGATTGTAAGCTCTCACAAACAGGGCCCTCCTAACCCTCTGCTTGTGAATTGTATTGTAACTGTACTGTCTACCTTTATTTTGTAAAACACTGCATAAACTGTTGGTGCTATATAAACACTGCATAATAATATTAAAAAAATATACTACTATCAACCCACCACATAATGGAGTTGAACATAGGCAGCCATGTTTGAAGTCCAGCCTGTACCTCCAAAGATACATTGGTTAAAAAACATCTCCATAAAGGGACAGAAAGTTATTCACAGGAGTATCATTGTTATTTCCTTCTATAAACTACTAATCTCATCACCTTCCATGTAAAGCAAAGGTAGTCATGTTTGAAGACCAGCCTGGGTGACAACCATGGCACCATCCATAGATATAGTACAGTGAGTGAGGGGTGCCACCCTAGGACAGAAAGTGTGTTACTCAGGGGACCACCAAATGAAAAGAAAAAGAAAGCATGACAAAACAAAACGAATGCAGCCACCACATCTCAGAAGTGGTGAACGTCAACATATTACATTTTTGTTTGTGGGCTTGGTAATTCTAAAAGTGGTAGTAAACCTAATCTGTCCATTTTCCACCATCTAAAGCATTATTAAGCTGTTAACTTATTGCTGAATCCTTCCTACTTTGCTAGTTTTCATGTAATCCGTCCTTTTCTTGTCAATGACATCATCGGCACATACACATTTTGTCAGATTTTTCCGGCATGCTCTTTGGGTCGTAAGCCCTGCACTAATAAGCCGGGGCTATGTAATTTCCTTTATCCAGCGGCAGCACTGAGATCCTGTGAGACTTAGTTCCCATTCACACACAGGTGAGCATAAGCAGGTCGACTCTGATACGCAGTTGCCATAGTAATCCCGCAACAAAATTGAGGCTTGGCTAAATATTTACTGCGCATGTGCGAGTTTATAGACCGGGAGAAGAAGGGCAGAAGTCCGGAGCGCATCGGACGCCAAAGACAATATTTATGATGGTGGTGGCTGTACCCAGAAATGAGCACAGGAATAAACACGCAAAATAAAAGTAATGCTGCGTACACACGACCGGACTTTCCAGCACGAATCCGTCAGACATTCCGATCATTTGTGGGCTTCATCGGACCTTTTCTGTCGAAAAAATCTGACGGACCTAAGAAATAGAACATGTTTCAAATCTTTCCGATGAACTCGATTCCTATAGAAAAAAACTTTGTCTGTATGCTAGTCCGTCGGACCGAAAACGACACAAGGGCAGCTATTGTCTACTGGCTATTGAACTTCCTTTTCTAGTCCGGTCGTACGTCCTCACGTTCGTAACGATCAGACATTGGTGGGATCATGTGTAGGCAAGTCCGTTCGTGTGTAGGCGGCATAAGAAACATACAATGGGGCTTGAATTTGCTGTGCAATTGTTTACAACGATTTACTATAACTCCTTCTAAGAAATTCAGCTGTGGAGGGTTGGAGTTTATTACCACTTTAAAAGAGAAACTCCAGTCTAATTAAATTATTTACGAACACAATCACTAAAATCTCATAAACTGTAACATGATAATGTCATTGTAAAAGTCACTGGAAAGGGAATCCGCTGCAATGACGGAGTAGCAGGACATGCTGTATTCTGCAACATAGAAAACTGTATCTTTTAGGCTTTAGGAGTTCTATATGTAAGCTAGAAAACTACTTTAAATGAATCAAGTACAGTAAATAAATCAACGTTCTAGGTATTGCTGAAGCTGCCAATGCAGGTCACTAAAAACGTGAGTACAGTAGTATGCAAACAGCGGGTGAGTCCCTTAGGCACCGTGTAGTAATTCACACAGAAGGAACCCATTATCTAATGAGTCATGTTATAACATGTCAAATGAAATGATCCTACTATTTATGATAGCGGCCTAATATTCTGGCCTGGAATTGCTCAAATATCGGGCACAGAGCAAATTACATGCCGAATCACAGCAGCTAATTAAAAAAATCTTGCAACCGGATATTCACATCTGTGACATGGAAAAAGACAAGCCTAAAATTAATTGTTTTCAGAAGACCTTTGGAAGACTTTCGGAACTACCATGCACAATGTACTGCGGCTGTGTTAAAGGACAACACCAGGCAAACAGCTAAATACAAAGAAATACACAGCTCTATCAGATGGATGACACCACTTTCTTTGGTACAGTTAAAGAGGCCCTGTCATCGACATCAAAAATTGCAGGTAAAGGCCCAGAAAAATCAAGTATTTTAAATGCTTATTTGTAGTGTTTTTCCTTTTCACGTAAGAATTTTTAATTACTTGCAATTTATCTTTATAACTGCTAAAAAATTTGACCACTCCAGGAATAGTCAAGTACCTAGCACTGTCCCCTCACTTAACTACTTCAATACTGGGCACTTACACCCCCTTCCTGCCCAAGCCAATTTTCAGCTTTCAGCGATGTCGCTGTTTAAATGATAATTGCGCGGTCATGCTACACTGTACCCAAACAGAATTTTTATCATTTTGTTCCCACAAATAGAGTTTAATTTTGGTGGTATTTGATCACCTCTGCGTTTTTTAAATTTTTTGCTAAACAAACAAAAAAAAAGACTTAAAATTTTGGAAAAAAAAAAGTTTTTCTTTTGTTTCTGTTATAAAATTTTGTAAATAAGTAAGTCTTCTCCTTCACTGATGGGCACTGATAAGGTGGTACCGATGAGGTGGCACTGATGGGCACTGGTAGACGGCACTGAAATGCAGCACTGATGGGCATTAAAGGCGGCACTGATGGGCACTCATGGGTGGCACTGGGCACTGAAAGGCTGCACTGATGAGTACTTATGGGTGGCACTGATAGGCGGCACTGCTGAGCACTGATATGCAGCACTGATAGATGGCATTGATAGGCATCACTGATGGCACTGGCACTGGCAGGCATTGGGTATGGGCACTGATTGGCAGCTGCCTGGGGACTGATTGGCATTTCCCTGGTGGTCTAGGGTGGCATACCTGGTGGTCCAGTGTGGTGGCATCCCTGGTGGTCCTAGTGGCATCGTGGTGGTCCTGGGTGGGCATCCGAGGGGGGGCTGCGCTGATAAACAATCAGCACAGACCCCTGCTGTCAGGAGAGTAGCCGATCGGCTCTCCTCTACTCGCGTCTGTCAGACGCAAGCGAGGAAAAGCCGATCAACGGCTCTTCCTGTTTACATTGTGATCAGCCGTGATTGGACACAGCTGATCACGTGATAAAGGGCCTCCATCAGAGGCTCTTAACCGAGATCGGTGTAGCGGTGTGTTAGACTGAGCACCACCGATCGCTGCAATGCGCGCCCCCACGGGCGCACGAGAGCAGTCGTTTTGGAGAGCGGTCATATGACGTCCACCCAGAACTAAAGCCGCGCGGCCCAGCCGTCTTTGAGGGCCGGCGGGCGGAAAGCGGTTAAAGAGGTTGTAAACCTGGGGAAAAACAAAAAAACAAAAAAGCAAACCTTGCAAGACAAAGGCATAATGAGCTAGTATACATTGCGTACTAGCTCGTTTTGAAATACTTACCTTAGAACGATGCCCTGAATCGGCACTCCGAGCACACGGCCGACATCTTACACTGGAGTTACTTCCAGGTTCGCTCTGTTTGGCCAAAACCCCCGATAACATCACTCCCGCACATGCGCACAGGAGCCACCGGTCATGGCACAAGTCCTGAAGAATCGGCACCAGCGGCCCGTTTCTTCAGTGCGCATGCGCCAATGACGTCGGTAGCAGCGCATATACTGAATATCTCCTAAACTGTGCAGGTTTAGGAGATATTCACGGTACCTAAAGGTAAGCCTTATTATAGGCTTACCTGTAGGCAAAAGTGGTGTAACAGACACTTTTACAACCACTTTAATGGTAAATAATTATTACAAAACTGCATTCATTTGTGCATTTTCTGTCTGCCTGGAGTTCAGCTGTAAATGCAAGGTTGAAACACGTATGGTAAAACTCTTAGCTACCGAAATATTTATTCAGCAATAAACCTTCACTTGTATTATCCCAGATTTATTGGACAGTATAAAGAGCCGTACACACGGATTAAATATTGGGCGGCATTGACCGGTTCAATAGAAACCGGCCGACATTCGGCCCGTGTATTTTACAGCCGGTCCGACAGCTTCTGCTTCTGATCGAAAAAGGTCTGTCAATCGGCAGGGGGCTTCTGGCGGGGGGGGGCTTACCCCTGTCAGAACATAATATCTCAGTGTGAGAGATCGCTGTACTAACATTGGATAGTTAGTACAGCAGCTCTTTCTGAGCTCTTCAGTTGTTTTGCGTTCAGCCCGCAGAGTTGAATGAAAAAAAAATAATAGTGTGTACTAGGCTTAAGTATGGATAAAAACATTTTTAAAGCCCCCCAAATTTCCAGATTTTATGTCACTGCCCTGCCTCCTATCTAATTAATAGACCGGTGAACTCAGAGCAGGTGTCATGGAGGGGAGAGACAGGGCCACAGGATACATCGCACTCTCAAACTGAATTTTTTGCCTCCTGCCATTCTAATAAATACGTACAATAAATAGAAGACTGCTTACAAAAATGCCATTACCTCCCTAAATTATTTTTTTCCTATAGACTGTTCTGCCATTTTATATCAGCTGGAAATGGCAATCTCAGCATTCAACTAAAACTAGCTGCAGGCTTAAAATGGCATTTAAAGTTATTTCTGTATTCGATCTAAACACTGGCCTAATCTTGGAGGAAAAACTAGTATCCTAAAATATTCGACCTGACCAACTGTGAGTTCTCCGGGAAAACATTCCACTAGAAGTGTCTACTACTACCTGAAAACAAAACCATCAGTATCTAAACCAGTAGTTCCCAATCTGTGGCCCACAGGCCAGATGCGGCCCTATGCTTGTCCTTATACTTTTACTGAAATGATTGGGCACCATTCCTACCATTCCTAGTGAAAAAGATAAGCACAATTCCTCCCACAATATCCACTGATGGGCATTCTTTCTTCCAATGATGCCAACGATGGGTAATTTTTCCTCCTACTGTTGACCACATTTTCTAGGTAATATTTTTACTCCTGCTGATAACTAACCCTGAAGCATTTTTTACTCCCACTGAATACTAAGCCTAAGGCATTGTTCACTCCCACTGACAACTGACACTGGGGCATTTGCTACTTCCACTGGCCATAATATGGCCTTCCAAAAGTCAGGAAGAACGGGAACCAGCCTTTTGGTTAGAAAGGTTTCCTTAACCGAATGCAGCCAGATCAGCAAACAATTCTTATATTTATAGCTACATAAAGAATAGGTTGATGGAGAGCTGAATCTAAGTAATGGGGTAGGAAAGTACACTAAACCTGATTTTAGATAATCATCAAATGATTTTTCTTCTTAGGTTTTAAAGGGATTATCCCAAAAATGTTTGTTTTGTTATGCCAACAGAAAAAAATATATACCGTAATTACTGTATGTCACGTAGACATTCAAACTGTCCTTCCATAAAGTTGCATCTTTTCAGCTCCCATCCATGTAGGAGGTCCTAATAGCATGTGGCCTCAAAGTCCATTGAATACAGTGGACTCTGTTCAAGGGACATAGCAATGATTGTTGAGGGCCCTAATACAATACTGATGTATTTCCATAAAGTTGCAAGTATATATTTGTGTACCATCTTTTCAGCTCCCATCCATATAGATGGTGCTTACAACATGTGGCCTTAAAGTCCACTACATGCTCCTCTCACATGTTGAGAAACATGGCAATGTCATTGTGTGAAAAATAATATATATTTCATTTACTTAAAGTTGTGTGGATATCTCTCCAAGTGAATGAATTCAGGTATTTCCAGTGAAGGGTACTGTTATTGCTACAGCATGCAAAGACATTTTAGTCAATTGTGCACTGCTAATCTTGAGGCAACAGTTTGGGGATGGGGCTTTTTTGATCTAGCAAAACTATGCCCCGTGAAAAAAGCCAGCTCCATAAATAGCTCTGACCTCAACCATACTGAACACCTTTAGGATGAACTGGAATTCAAATTTAGCACCATCCAACACCAATTGGATGGTGCTTCTCATCCAACACCAGTACCTGATCAAACAAACACACTTTTGAGGATTAAAGGCTGTTTAGCCACAAGGGAAGCAACTCCATAGCTTAGCCACAAGGGAAGCGACATATTGTTTTAGAATGGGATTTCCCACAAGCTTATATAATGTAGATGTGATGATCAGGTCATTTTGGCCATATAATGAAGTCCTGCTGGCCTGGAGATCTGTTCATAGGAACCCATCAAGTTTTGTACCAGTCAATATGAACGATGGGCAGCAATTTCTTTTTTATCTTGAGCTTTATCCAGGATGCAGGAATGGGACCATGTCACCTTTTTAAGTCCATTTAAATGTTAAAAACCCCCAAAGTTCAAGTCAAATCCCGTTCTATGGAGATGGCAGGTGGGTCGAGACAGAACTTAGATATTAGGACATTTCCACCAAATCCCCAGGAGATGTAAGAAACCAATAGGTCACCTGGCTTGCAGGCAGCTACAAAACCAGAATGCCAGTTTTGGGTGGATTGACCCTTAAGCAGTAAAAATTAAAAAAAAAAACTCTCCAACTTTTTTACCTTTGTCCTAAACTAACCTGGACCCTCTTCCACAGGAATCAAAATGAAGATGTTGCTTTAATTGGTTTGACCTATGTGCTAATTTCTTTTTTCCCTGAGCCAAGCCCTCTGTTTGGTTTTGGAGCTAAGCCATTAAATGTCTGTCATTCTTCAGCCTGTAATCAATCATCAGACTTAATTCTTAATCCCCTGCCATTGAAGGTTAGAATCCTTTTTCTTTCTAGCAGAAGGTATAATTATAGAGAGCATAGTTTGGCTTTATGTGCAGTGACTTGCGCTTAGCTAGCATTGTTCATCAGAGTCAGATCTGGATATGTCTTTCAGTAACTCAAAGCCTCTTTTTCACTCTGTGTACATAATTGTAACAGATGTGAAGTCATTTGCAGTTTGGTGAAGAAAAACCTCAGATAATAGCTATCACGGTGTGCACCAATCAAGACCTGCACCATTAAGACCTGCGCCATTAAGACCTGCACTGTCCCTACACTGGGCCACTTTAACATACTAGCCTTGGCTGTTAACTTGAAGAGATCCTCCTTGGCAGTTTACTGAAAAGCAAACTGGTAGAAAGTGAGTCTAGGATCACAGTCTCAGCAAAAGTCAGTTGTCCAAAGATAAATGGGTGGAACTTTAAACACGGTCCCACAGGTGGACCGAGCCTTTAGGGTGAACCTGTTGCTTTGCACTGTATTGGCAAAGTACAGGTTTGTTCCGGAGCAAACTTGTGAGCACAAAATCACTAAAAAATAGTTTTTTTTTCATTGCATATTTGGCACTCCTCACTTTTTTCTAGAGGTTCCTGGAACCCCAAAACTCAGGGGCACCATGTGATGCAAATAGTGACCAAGCTACTATGGTTGTGGACTTTGTGGTCAATGGGGCCACAAATCACAGAGATAGACCAATGGTAAGGCTCAGGATTTAGAGGTGGGCCCAAACCCACAACTATAATAGTCTGGTCACTATGATCAGAAATGAGATTTCCTGATTGTGGAGTTCCATTTGTGCCCTAGAAAAAAGGGATGGTGACATGAAGGCCTCCAGAGATAATTGCTACCTACGAAATGTAGGCACTACTATTTTGTGCCCATAGGTACTCAGTGGGCGGCCCAGCAGTGAATCATGCCACACATAAGCTACATAGAACAAAACTGGGACAGTGTCAAGAACTGTTGATGTTAACCTTGAGTAGCTGTAATTGATGCCTAAATTTCGTCATCTTTCATGATAATAGAAGAACCATTCATTTGTAAGAAGGCAAGCTGCGTCGTTCTTGCTGCTGCCCCAAACAAAACCCGCTTGTTATTACAGCTTCAGAGTAAATAAAATCACAATAAAAGACATTTCTAGCATTCTGTGGGTAGGGGAAAGTTAATGCTGAGCTCCGGGCAAACAGTTGAAATATACACATTCTCTTATCAGCCAAAGGATTTTGCAATAAAAAAACACCTCTGGTCTCCAAAGGGCTTAAGTTCAGAAATGTATTTATTACAGGTACTTACAGTGGCGGCTGTTTTTTTTTTTTTTGGGGGGGGGGGGGGGCGCCAAATAACCACCCATTCTCCCACCCCCCCACTGTTTGCCGGTCGGTCCGGCACTTACCCCATCGTGGCATGTGGCAGGCAGCGTGGTGCAGCGGCTCAGTTTGAGTCCTTTCCTCCATGGCGGCTTCCAGCTCCTCCCCCCCTCCTCCTAGCCTGTCCTGTCAGCCAACTGCATGACTGGTGTCAAACCTCGCTTCCTGATTGGCCAGGAGGAGGATCAGTGTTACAACAGCGAATGTTGATTCGCTGTTGTAACACACCTGGGTGGGCTTGGAGAGCACTCTCTGTGACCCGAGCCCACCTTATATTGAAGCCTATTTAAGCCTCTAATCGGTGCTTCAAAAAAACAGCCCCTGGGTGCTTATGCAGCGCTTTACATATATATTTATACAATATATATATAGTACATTCACATCAGTCCCTTTCCTCATGGAGTTTATAATCTAAAGTCCCTAACCCACATTTATACATTGGCCATTTTACCTACCAGCATGTGTTTGGAGTGTGGGAAGAAAATCAACACAGGAACAAGGAGAATATGCAAACTCCAGGCAGGTAGTGCGGTGGTTCGGACCCTTGTGCTGCTAGACAGAAGTCCTAACCACCTAGCCACTGTGTTGTGGCCCAGTTATGGAGTAATCAAGAAATGCTTTAAATATGCAGCATTACTGGCAAATACAACACTGGCTATGACCAATTTAAACCCAACCATATTAAATAGTTATCCAGAGCCCACAACTCTATGTAACTTTCTGCTACAAAAAGGGGTTTTTCATTTCTAAAAGCTGGCCATGCATGGATCATATTTTGGCCATTTCCCGCTAAATTGGCTGAAATTTAATCCATGGGTGGCTTTGCCCCGTTTGACAAACCTGAAGATCAAAGCAGACATGCAGAAATTTGTATACTGAACAGTAAAGGCAGCCAATCAGCTGCAACCTCTGTTTTGATATTTTGAGAGCAGGGGGGATTCGCCGATCCATGCTCTTTAGTGTGGATGGAAGAGTCTGTTATATTTCTTTTGTTCTGCCCGCAGACTGAACAAAAGTAATCGATGCATGCATGGCCAGCTTTATTCACAAGTGGCAGCATTAATATAATGGTTTTGCACAGAGCAGCCCCAATCCTCCTCTTTGGCAGGTGCCTTTCTATGGGGGGCACTCATGCGGGCTCGCTCCCGACCCATCCTGTCTGCATCCACTGACACAGACTGGGCAGCTCGGCCCCGCCCCCTGCTCCCTCTTCACATCATTTAATTGATAGCTATCAATCTGCCCAGAGAGGAGGGAGACAGCGGCAAGACCCACTGCTCTTGTGCACATTGCTGGATCGGGCTCAGGTAAGTATAAGGGGTGCTTGGTGGATCCTGCAGCTCATAAGGCTTTTTATCTTAATGCATTGAAAGGCTTAAGAACCACTTTAATATGATTTTTAGATTGTTTCCAGTGTTCATTTGTATGACATGTTATGTGTTCACTTTAATGCTAAAAATAACAGCAGTTTTCCTTTTACCTGCAGCTAGGAATGATGTCTTGAAAATGATTACAGGACTATTACAGCTGTAGACTGAAAATAGTTTTGAAAACATTCCAAAAAACTCCAAGCCAGTGAAACAGAAAAAGCTTTGTACATAGGAGCACAATGACGATCTTTCATCTTATATGACATGACACGCCGCGCTGTACTTCCTTCGAAGAGTTTATACAGCCTGGATGTGCCTATAAAATGGAAATGAGCAAAGAAAGATAAGATTCAAGATTACAGCCGTGGGTTCCACCCTCCCTTCCTATACAAATCATTATCTGCCGTGCTGCCTGAAGGAATACTCTGGCATTTTAGGAACAGGAGGCAAAAAAAATGAGGTGCTGCTAATGTAAAGAGGTCCCCCATAAAGGAGAACATTATCTATGACAGTTTGCTCCACCTGATTCCCCCTTCCAAGTCTCTTCTCGTTCAAATGTCTGCTGTTTCCCCTCACTTCAACATGTCTCATGTTGCTGTTACCTTCTCACTGTTTGTTTGGAGGACAGAGAAAGAGCTCAAAGAACGTATTATTACCTAACAGTACCTAGTCTACAAAAGCTTCAAACTATGCTATGTTGACTGGCCACTCAGTATCCATTCACCGCAGAACCCCCCATATCCACACATTTGACTGCAGGCCAATGCTGCTACTGAAAACTGGTTTAAAACATCAGTACAGCACCATCTGGATCACATTAAAAAACAAAAATGCCAAGCACACATACAATATATGGCTAGATGTTGGTGGACACCTGACCATCACACCTATAGGAGCTTGGTGGACATACCATTCCAAAACCATGGGTTTCAATACAGTTCTCTCTTTGCAGCTATAACATCCTCCACTCTTCTGTGAAAGCTTTCCACAAGATTTTGGAGTGTGCCTGTAAGAATGTGTGCCCAAAGTGCATTTGTGAGGTCAGGTACTGATGCTGGATGAGAAAACTTGTATTTGGCATTCCAATTTACCATAAAGGGATTCCGTAGAGTTGAGGTCAGGGTTATATGCAGGCCACTTGAGTTTCTTCAGACCAGCGGTCTCCAAACTGTGGCCAAATGCAACCCTTTATGTGGCCCTTGAGGGCCCTTCCTTCAAAAGATATGAGGCACTATTCCTCCTATTGATACCAAGGATGAGACACCATTCCCCTAGCCACAGTCTGGCTCCCTAAAGTTTGAAGGATAGTAAACTGCCTCTTTGTTTGGAAAATTTGGACACCTCTGCTCCACACCAGACTCATCATGTCCTTATGGAGCTGACTTTGTACACAGTCATGTTGGAACAGAAAAGGGTCCCCCCGAAACTGTTATCGCAAGGTTGGAAACACACAATTGTCTAATATGTCTTTGTATGCTGTAGTATTAACAGTCTTTGAACCCAATTATTTTGGTCACAATTATCTACATAGACCTGTCCCAGTTAGGACTGAGAAAAGCCAACACTTCTGTCGATAAGTGCCACTATATTGAAAATCAGGTTGTCAGTCAAACCCTCCAATAATACCAAGCATGTTCCCTGTGCGTGCCGACTGGTGTCTGTCTGCCTGGCAGTGTAAGGTATTATGAGATTGCTAGCTCACCTGAACTGTACCATGAGTCAACCAGTACAGGTGATGCAGAGGAAAGTGGATTGGCAATCAACATGCAGGCATGAAATGCTTTGACTTTGCTGAGAAAGTTGAAATTTGCACCTGTGGTTGTAGTAAGCTTCTATTCTGATCCATCACAATATATATGCAATTAAAAATGCAAGGTAAGGCATTGGGTGTATTGCAAAGGTGAACTCCTAGCTAAATATACAGTTAATTATAATCAGAGACTGGGGATATATTACATGACACTGCTAGAGATCACTGCTACTACAGGCAAAGTAAAGCTCCCACTCTACTGACTGCTGGGGCCCTAGGGCCACACTTCAAACACACAATAACCGCATGTGGATTAGCTGCAATATATTAAATATTGGTTTTTGGGTTTAAAATATAAATTGAGCTGTTTAATCTTTTGAACCTCAAACATAATGCTTCTCATAACGGGACACAGGCAGGAGGGGTAAAAAGACAGAAGAGAGCGCTGAATCTTTTCTGGAAGTCGCCACAGAATTATCTAAAATTCCTTTAAATACCTTTCTTGTCTACAATTCATTGCAGGAGATTGGCCCCCTGCCACATCTACCAATATTAACGCTATTTGTAGGGCCCCCTTAAGCCAAAAATAATATTTAAAGTGAAAGAAGCCTTAGGATATAGATTTGGTTGCTCACAGTTTTGCTTTTAAAGCTCAGCGATGCTAAAAATATCTTCGAAAATGGCTTAGAGCGGCCTATCAGCACAGCAATATAAAGCTGGGGAGGAGTATAATTAGAGCATACTTGCAATAGCTAAAGAGAAGCTGGCCTGGCCTGCTAATAACGGCACGTTCAGAATTCATCACCCGGCTTTCCCAGGCCACTCCGTCCACACTGTGACCTTGTGCCTAAAAACTGCATCCACCCAGCTGAATCCAAACATCACACTGGACCCCTTACTAAAGAAATATCACCACCTATCATATTAGATACAGAGCGGAGCAACAAGGACAATGTCAACATAAATCCGGGATTCCGATCTGTAAGAGAAAGGAGAGAGATAGATAGATAGATAGATAGATAGATAGATAGATAGATAGATAGATAGATAGATAGATAGATAGATACTGTATATAGATATTGAAAGAAAGAGAGGAATAGTAGAGATATATAGATAGATAGATAGATAGATAGATAGATAGATAGATAGATAGATAGATAGATAGATAGATAGATAGATCTGCCAACTCTGTCATCTGTCACTTGCTCTGTAAGACATGGAATAAGGCTGGCCATAAACAATTTATTTCTACAACTTTCCTATAGATTTACCAAAACCATATAATTGTATAATGTATGGCCAACGTAAGCCTCCAGTATTTACTGATCAGTATCTGTATTATGAATGCCGGTTAAATATACATAGGAGTGCGCACAAGGTGTGCCAAGTGTGCCTGGGCACACCCTAATCACCCTGTGCTATACAGATTTCCCCTGCTACTTGGCTGCAGAGAAAATGGCTGGGGAATTTTTGTCCTCAGTCCCTTTCTCTGTCTCAAAAGTAAGACATCAGAGGTCTGTTTAGAGCCCTGATATCTTACCAAAGCCCCCAATGGGGCACCTAAAAAAAAAAATTGTAAAAAAAATAAATAAATAAAGAATTATTGTATGAAAAAATTGTAAAAAATAATAAAAAAATATAATTGTAAAAAAGTAATAATAAAAGAATAATAAAAATAACCTCTGCCCTACTGACATTGTCCACTGCTCTACTGCTATGGACATTGCCTTAATAGAGATATACAAATCTATATATATATATATATATATATATATATATATATATATATATATATATATATATATATATATATATATATATATATATCTCGATAGATACTGAGGGTTATTTACGAAGGGTAAATCCACTTTGCACTGCAAGTGCACTTGGAAGTAAAGTCGTTGTAGATCCGAGGGGGACATGCAAGGAAAATAAAAAACAGCTTCCACTCATTTCATATCTACCCCTTAGATTTAGAGCGACTGCACTTCCAAGTGCCCTTGCAGTGCAAAGTGGATTTGCCTTTTGTAAATTACCCCCACCATCTATATCCACACACACAGGCATGTGTGTTTGAGCTTTGGGGTGCACACCCTAATGCTATAGGCTGCGCACACCTTACTGTACAGTGTATATTCAGTTCACAGAAAACACCTTTTCGTTTATTGCCATGTTCATACGTTCTATATCGTCCTTCAAAGCTGGCATAGAATATTCTTGGAAGTTGTATGGGAATACTCGGTGTTGGATTCAGCAGTGACATGCCATAACCCTGATCATTCCGGCAGAGCTCCATATCCCAGCTGTGCTCTCACACTACAAACATCTGTCGCCCTCTGTTGGTCAAAAAAAGGTGACTGCATGCAGGTTTTCCCAACTCAACCCAGTTCAGTCAAGTTTGTTTTTCTTTACTGAGCAAAAATATTATCCTTAAAGGTATGCAAAGAAGGAATCTGAAATGTATGCAAGGCCTTGCCTAGTATTTATATTCACATGCACATATTACATATCAAGCATGGATGTCTGGAGAAAGTTGCACTTATTTTGTTCTGTACAGCTACATAGACACATCATTTGCTTGATAATTAATTTGGTTACTACAGTTTATGAGGAAGAAGAAAAAAAAAGAAGATGTATTTAGACTCTCCATTTGGCTTCAGCGGGTAACAGGCATTTGTGCCTGGAGCAAGTACAAGGGTGGAATGTATTTATCGTGTTCCTTATGAAATGAACCGTGTTATATGATCATCAAGAACAAGGAAGCAGCTTGACTGCCCTGAAATCACAGGATCCTTATCCATTTGTATCATTATAGTGCCTTTATTAAGCAAATGGAATTGAGCAGTTAAAGATAAATGGGTTGTTCTGAATTTTGCAGCTGCTGCAGAACCTCTTGCTGAACAAGGCTGAGGGCCTATTTATGCTTTTGCATTTTAACATACAGGTTATGATGAATTAGAATGCATTTGTCATGGATGTCCATAAAAAAGATAGTGGGGGTTATATACGAAAGGCAAATCCACTTTGCACTACAAGTGCAAACTACAAGAGCAAAGTGCATTTGAAATTGCACTGAAAGTGCACTTTGAAGTGCAGTCACTGTAATGCCCTGTACACACGGTCGGACATTGATCGGACATTCCGACAACAAAATCCATGGATTTTTTCTGACGGATGTTGGCTCAAACTTGTCTTGCATACACACGGTCACACAAAGTTGTCGGAAAATCCGATCCTTCTGAACGCAGTGACGTAAAACACGTACGTCGGGACTATAAATGGGGCAGTAGCCAATAGCTTTCGTCTCTTAATTTATTCTGAGCATGCGTGGCACTTTGTGCGTCGGATTTGTGTACACACGATCGGAATTTCCGACAACGGATTTTGTTGTCGGAAAATTTTATAGCCTGCTCTCAAACTTTGTGTCGGAAATTCCGATGGAAAATGTGTGATGGAGCCTACACACGGTCTGAATTTCCAACAACAAGGTCCTATCACACATTTTCCGTCGGAAAATCTGACCGTGTGTAAAGGGCATAAATCTGACGGGTAGATCTGAAATGAGGGGAAGCTCTGCTGATTTTATTATCCAATCATGTGCAAGCTAAAATGCTGTTTTTTTTATATTCCTTGCATGTCCCCCTCGGGACATGCAAGGAATTCAGTGCAAGTTCAAGTGCACTTTGCACTTGTAGTTTGCACTTGTAGTGCAAAGTGGATTTGCCTTTCGTAAATAACCCTCAGTGTCTGTTCCCATCTCAGCACTGCAGTGTGTAAAAATACATGTATTTCTTTACTGCATTTAGTCCAATGAAAAGCCCATAAAAGTCAACGGCAACACTTCATAACGCATGTAACATGAGTTTGAATGTATTTGGATGCATTGCCAACATACATTAATGATCATCATAATGCCTTGATGCATGAAAATGCACCTAGCTAATGCTACAAAAAAAAGCACCTCTACGCACACACAGAGATCTAAATGGGCCCCAAAACAACTCACCTTACGGCCAGAATAGGCGCTGACCGACAGGTCCTATACCGTCCAAAATGCCCCCCAGTATCTGAGATCATTCAGCTCAGCAAACAATCTGCCCTGGAAAGGCTCTACCAAACCCGAATCCACCGAAAACCTTTATTTCGGTTTTGTGTGGTTGCTGGCATGGTGAATCACATGCTGGCTCCTTTCGTGGTGAGATGTTGCCAACAGAATTTCAATTTCTGTCCAACAGCCATGACCAAGCCAAATGATGGTGTCACTTTTTCTCATGGATTATCCATGATGCAGGACACACAACTAATTGGGTGACGCCTTCGTTGTGGCTTGTTGGGGTCAGGTAGAGTGGAAATATCAGGTTTTTGGTGGAGCTGGTCTAAAAACAATGATGCAGTAAAAATTGTTGCATTTGAAGGCCACCAAGTTCTTTGTTGAGTCTTAAGCAAGCAGTGATATCCAGGATATGGACATAGGAAGTACCTGTGACCCAGCAGTAAGTACCTATCAGAAATTCTAGCAATGTTTTCAGGGGTGGTTTCTAATCATCCTTTCCTTGCCCTTATTAAATAATCAATGTCCTCTAAAGGTAGCATAAGCATTATGACATTTCAGAAGCAGGCCCAGACACACATAGAAGATGGGCACCCAATGCAACATAAATAAGTCCTCTCTATTGCTGTCAATGAAAGCATGTTTTTCAAAAGACTGGCTCCTGGATTACAATTATAATTAATTATTGAAGTGGTTGTAAACCTCAGAAATGAATTATGAACAAAGCATATCCCTCTATAGCAGGCGTAGGCAACCTTAAAGAGGTGGAGATCAACATGGGAGAAGTCAAAGATCACTGGGTAGTGTTGCCTCCTCACACCTGATTTAATTGCTGTACTAAAGTATCACAATTGCATGTAGTGCACAGCAATCATGGGTTTAAATCAGGTGGTGAGGAGGCAATATATCGCCTCCTCACCACCTGTCAAACACACTCGGATCGCTTTTCAGAGGAGCAGCAGTGACTGGTGCACTTGAGAATAAGCCCTTAATTGCATTCTGCAGCGGCGCTCTTAGGGCTTGTTCACACGTAAAGTTGGGGGGTGGTAAAACCCTGCGGTTGAGTTTATCATCCCCAATCCCTACCCCTTTTAGCTGCTGAGGCAGCAGCCAAAGGTGTATACATGCTGCAGAGGGTCAGCAAGCCCAGACCGCAATCTACCAGTCACCTGGTCGAGATCTACTGGTAGCTCACGATCTACAGATTGCTGACCCCTGCTCTATAGTGTGTACTTGTCTCAATTAACTGCACAAAGTGTCATTTCTGTCTTATGTTTCATTCCTCTGCTATCAGCATGAATCACTTCTGACAAGTTTTCCTGACACCAAAAGAAAAATGGTGACAGGGTTGACAGCCTCAGCAATGTTCCTGTGTGCTGTGTGAAGGGGGTGTTTCCCTTCCTTCCAGTCAGCTCTCAGAGCTCTCCTCAATGACCCCTGCAGTGTGTAACTTCAGCTCTCTGCTGATGTTTTTCTGGCAGCTCAGACAAGCTTTACAAATTCTGGACTTTTAATGTATGTAGAGAATAGAGAACTGCAGATAAACAGGTACAGCTTATAAGAGGATTTGTTTCATCTCTGTGTATCACCCAAGGACAGCCAGTTCACTAGGTTTATGTGAGAGTTTACAACCATTTTAAGTTACTTAAAGTGGAGGTCCACCATGAAAAAAAAAAAAAATCGCACCAAAAATCCATAAAAAATTGGAGGAAAAAAAAAATTTTTTTAAACTCACCTGAAATGGCTGTTGCTAGGCAGTCTTCCTAATCTGCCTCTTCCTACGCCGCGGTGATGTTCTGTCTTCTCGTCCCCGCGTTGTCTTCTGGGGAATGGGGCGCGGTGTGTTATGGGAACTGTGTGTGCCCCACAACACATCGCGTCCCATTCACAAAGCGCTGCGCGACTCGCACATGCGCAGTAGGAAACGGGCAGTGAAGCCGTAAGGCTCCACTGCCTGTTTCCTTTAGTTAGGATGGCGGTGCCGGGACCCGAGAGCCGAGGGACGGGTCGTCCTGGGGCGACCGACATCGTGGGCACCCAGGACAGGTAAGTGTTTGTAGCTGCTGACTTTTACATTTTTTTTTCCCCCGGCCGGAAACCCGCTTTAAAAAAAAAATATGGGAATGTTTTTAATCATACTTACCTAGGTGAATGCTGCATCTGTCCCAGGTCAAAAACTGAGAATCAAGCGATCAAACACTGCTGACCACTTGGTTCTCTCTGCGCTGCCCCCTGTGCTCACTGGAGCACAGGCCTGTGGAGGGGGCGGGAGCAACTGGCTAAGGCTCTCAGCGGCTTGCTGAGAGGCTGAGCCAGGTGTGAGTCCAGGCATGTGGGCGGATCCCGACCATATGGTTGTGATCTTTCCCGAGCCTGGGCCGGCTCTGTAATGTCAGCTAATAGCGGGCTTCAGCTTTCTGCTGAAAAAGGGGTCACAAGAGTGCAGAAGGAACTGCACTCCTGTGATCCACAGGAGAAGTACAGCCAAGAGAGCTTTGGCTGTACTTCTCCTTTAATTGATTCTTATATCAACACTTCATGTGATTGAACACAACCAATGTTTATATTCATAAATAATGTATGATCACTGCAGTCCAGGCCTAGGCAGCTTGTGATTGACAGCTTGTTACATAGTCAATAATTTACAGCAGAAATTGTAATTACATTCACCGATATCAAGCTCAGTAAAACTAATATAGAAGACACACCAATTGCTGCCAGTTCAAAGCTCTCTGTTGGGCTTCAGCTAGAAAATGCTGCAATACAGTATCTAGTTATTTAGCATGAATTAAAGGGGCACACCATCCAACAAAACCACTGTTTATTTAATCAGTGGACAAAGCCTACCTCTTAAGCTTTCATCTTCTCCACCTGGTTGTCCTTATTTGCCAGTGTCCTTGTCATCTGAGAAGCCACAAATATAGGTCTGTGAGAATACATGCCAAGTGTACTCAGGTTCTGCACCTCGCCCTCTGTAGTTCTCAGGATGGGAAGCGGCACCACAAAGAACTAGGAGAAGGTGGATCATATATGGCTCAACTTGAAGGTCAGTTGAGTTGAATCTAAAATGTTGGCACAGAACCAGGGTTTCCTAAATTGCAGTATCAGTTCACTGATAGAAACAATTGAGTACTGTTCGTGATACTTTTCTTATTTGTACTAACTTACCATATTTTATGACAAGCTTTCGGGGTATGCCCTCTTCTTCAAGGACCAAGCATTGCTAAGGTCATGAAGAAGATGCACCCCCAGCATATAAACCAGTGCTGCCCTTGAATAGGCCTGTCATGTTGGAACTGGTAGTGTGGCATGTTCAATTGGCAGGAATAGTCTAAGGTGATGATTTACTAAAACTGGAGAGTGCAAAATCTGGTGCAGCTCTGTATAGAAACCAATCAGCTTCCAGATTTTTTAGTCAAAGCTTAATTGAACAAGCTGAAGTTAGAAGCTGATTGGCTATCATGCACGCCTGCACCAGATTTTGCACTCCCCAGTTTTAGTAAATCAACCCCTCAGTGTCCATGCAGCTCCCCGTCCTTCTAAATTTTTAAACCTGCTACAGGAAAAAAAAAAACAAAAAAAACAAAGGTTGCGATCTGACTGTGGACCCTTTGCACTTTTTTTTTACTTTTAAAGAATGTTTTGATTATTTTTTAAGAAGTGTGCAAAGGCCCAATTGCACCAGAAAAGGGTTAACCGTCACCTACAAGACTGCCAGCAGTGCATAGCAAACTTTCCTTTGGCTGACAATCAACTTCCAGAGTGCAGTTCACATTCAGTATTTTGCTTAATTTTTTTTTCTCTCCCTTTCTCCAAGTAAATGTCTTTCAGTGGCCATCAGCTTCTGCAGACTCCTCTGCTTGTCACCGGTGCTTCCCAGCTGCTCCCCACAATCCCATCCCACGTAAACCACTGAGGTCCTGGAGCACCTGACCACTGAACAAGCCGGAAACTCTATCCTTTATAAACCCTGGTGGGATTGTGGCAGAGCGAAAAGCAGCACCAACTCCAGAGACAGAAGCAGCTCCACCGTCAGCTGTTCAACTGGAGACATTGAGCCTGAACGACATGCAAGAGGTTCAAATTCAAAAATACGCAACGCTCATGGAGTGAGATTATGTTATAAACACATCAAGGAAATACAGCATCATAAATCTCCATGATTATAGCCAGGAGCTACCGAATGGGAAGAAGAGCACAGCTCTAAGATGCAAAAAACAAAGTGGAAATAAGGAATCTGGCACTTAGAAAAACTGAAACTACATAAAAATAAAAGCAAACCTACCTCCAATGTACAATAAATAAGATTACCTCTATGGGCTGTGTGAGGGCACTTATGAAGGGGGGGGGGGGGTGGTAGGTGGAACATTTTTTATAAGCAAGTGCGACAAAGACAATTCAAAAGCATAAAAAGAAGTTTGAAAGTGGATACATAAAATACAAAGAGATACATAAAGGAAATACAAACAACTAGCTGTAAAAATGTTTCCAAATTTTGTTTGTAAATTTTACTCACATTGACTTGCATGCATATCAAAGGCAATACTGCAGGATGGAAAATAGAGGGCAGAGCTTCTATATATCTATGAAACCATTCATTCCAGTATAGAGCATCTGAAATATTTTACTGAGGAAGTATATAGAAATGTAAACAGTGCATACAACACTACCATTGGCATGCCACATAAACATCTGACACAGATGTGAAGACACAGATAAAGTACTCACCATTAAAGGCTATAAATCTCCTGCACAGGCATATCGTACAGAGGGCACAATACACATCATTGTTTCCAACGTAGATTGTTGGGAATGTTCTAAATACTTCTACAATAAAAAAACTAACTGGGTACCCTCCCCCCCTTAAAAAAAAAACATTTAACCCTTAAAGGATATGGCTTTAGTACTGGCTGTAATGTGTGAGTAAAATATTTACAATGAACAATGTAGGTGAATTACATAAACTTCTACTGAAAGAAACATTGGGATTATTGGAAGCAATCACGACTTTCTGAGGGAACATTTGACACATACATAAGAGAAGACTAAAGGGGTCTGGAAACCTATGTTCAGCACCTAGAATAAAAAAATCTTAGCATGTAGAGGACACTTTACACACACAGAACATTACTTATTCCAACGTGGGACAATCTATGCAGATCTCAACATACAATTTTAGGAATGCCAAGTACACAAATTCTAAGGATAAACCCACAGAATGTTTTAGCTGGGAGGACATGAGTAGAACCTTCTATACAACCATCTGGAACTAACAGATGGGCTGAGTACCTGCTGTAGAAGTTGGTAAATATCAGAACTGTATCTATCTGTGGACAGTAGATAAATTCCTGCTGTGAGCTACAAATTGCACTGTTGTCTATGACAGTGTGCAGGGTGTAGAACCTCAACATGCAAAGGATCACTGGGTGCAGAAGGTTCTATATATGCCACACAGAACCTTCTATCATGCCTACCGGAAAGCTGTTGGAAGTGGGTAGAACATTCAATACAATCATCTGGAACTATATATGCTAACATTGAATACCTGCTGTAGAAGTTGCACTGCATCTACATATCTATCTTTGAACAGAAGACAGGGGGCATAGCAGAGCACCAACATGCCTACAATAACTCATTGCAGAAGCTTCTACCTACCATCCAACCAGAAAGCTGTTGGAAGTGGAAAGCACAATTTATAGGACCATCTGGAACCAGACTATGTGCTGACACTGAGTATTTTTTGTAAAAACTGGTTAAGACTGCACCTACATATCTATCTCTGGATACTAGTAGACAGGGGCATAGCACAGCACCAACATGCACACAAACACTTACTACAGAAGCTTCTATCATGTCAACCAGTGGGCTGTTGGAGGAGGCAAGAACAGTCTATGGGCTCATCTGGAACTAGATGTGCTGGCACTTACTACCTGTTGTAGAAGTTGGTTAGGATCCAGCACTACACCTACATATCTAGCTATGGATAGGAGACAGGGGCATAGCAGGGCACCAACATGCATACAATCTTTTATGCAGAAGCTTCTACCATGCCAACCAGAAAGCTTCTGGTTGAGGGAAGAATGTTCTATAGGATCATCTAAAATTAGAAGAATACCTACATATCAATCCACAGACAGTAGATGGGGGAATAGCACAGCACCAACATGCACACAATCACTCATTGCTTAAGCTTCTACCATGCCAACCGGGAAGCTTCTGGTTGAGGGAAGAACATGCTACAGGATTATCTGGAACTAGAAGATCAGCTGACACTTATTACCTGTTGAAGGAATCAACACTGCACCTACATTTTGATCTAGCAGAGCACCAACATGCACACAATCACTTATTGCAGAAGCTTCTACTATGTTAAACAGAAAGCTTCTAGTAGAGGGAAGGACATTATAAAGGATCATCTGGAACTAAAAATGAGCTGACCTTTAGTACCCATAGAAGGTGGTTAGAATCAACACTATGCCTACATGATCTAGCAGAGCACCAACATGCACATTCACTGCAGAAGCTTCTACTCTGCTAACCAGAAGCTTCTGGCAGAGGGGAGAACATTCTATATAGGATCATCTGGCTGTAAAAGAGTACCAACCTTTAGTTAAGGATTGCACTGCACCTAGAAAGCTTCTAGTATAGGGAAGAACCTTCTATAGTATAGTCTGGAACTACATGTGCTGACACTTAGTACTTAGAAGTAGTTTAGGATCAACAGTGCACCTACATGATCTAGCAGAGCACCAACACACACACAATAACTCAGTGTAGAAGCTTCTACTATGCTAACCAGAAAGTGTCTGTTAGAGGGAAGAACATTCTGCAGGACCATCTGGAGCTAGAAGATGAGCTGACACTTAGTAATTAGAAGTCAGGAGCAACACTGCATCTAACTGATCTAGCACAGCACCAACATGCACACAGTCACTGCAGAAGCTTCTACTATGCTAACCAGAAAGCTTCTGGCAGAGGGAAGAACATTTCTATAGGATCAACTGGCTCTAGAAGAGTACCTACTTTTAGTTAAGGATTGCACTGCACCTAGAAAGCTTCTGGTAGATGGAATAACATTCTATAGGATCATCTGGAACTAGAAGAAGAGCTGACACCAAGTACCAGTAGATGTTGGTTGGGATCAACACTGCAACTACATATCGATCTAGCAGAACAACAACATGCACACATTCACTCACTGCAGAAGCTTCTACTATGCTAAACAGAAGCTTCTGATAGAGGGAAGAACATACTATATGATCATATGGAACTAGAAGGTGAGCTGACACTTAGTACTTAGAAGTTTGTTAGGATCAACACTGCACCTACATGATCTAGCAGAGCACCAATATGCACAAGCTCACTGCAGAAGCTTCTACAAAAGCTTCTGGCAGGGTGAAGAACATATATGATCACTTGGCTCTAGAAGAGTATCAGCTGTTAGTTAAGCATTGAACGAAACCTAGAAAGCTTCTGATAGAGGGAAGAACATTCTATAGGATCCTCTGGAACTAGATAATGAGCTGACACCAAGTACCAGTAGATGTCGGCTAGGATCAACACTGCACATCGATCTAGCAGAGCATCAACATGCACACACTCACTCTCTGCAGAAGCTTCTGCTATGCTAACCAGAAGCTTCTGACAGGCGGAAGAACATTTCTATAGGATCATCTATCTGGCTCTAGAAGAGTACCTACTGTGCAGTGAACAGCACCTAGAAAGCTTGTGGTAGAGAGAAGAACATTTCTATTGGATGATCTGGCTCTAGAAGAAGGATTGCACAGCACCTACATATCTATCAATAGACAGTAGATAGGGGTATACCACTAACAGCACTCAGTGCAGAAGGTTCTACCTATGCCACACAGAAACTTCTACCATGCCAACCAAAAAGCTGCTGGAAGTGGTCAGAAGCTTGTCAATAAGCATGTGGGCCATCCAGATGTGTAGACACAGACTAATCCTGGCTGGAAGAGTTTGGACAGATCTATGGACAGGTGACACACATGGAGGATATCTAAGTACATAGAGTGTAGAAGGTGAAAATCACGTACTCGCCCAGTGCTCACGTCCAGGGGCTGAGTGAGGGCACTTACTTTCAGAGGGGAAAGGAGGGGGGAGGAAATCAATTTTGTAAACTTCCTTGGCATAATACTCCTCGTCAGTCCTCTCCCTCTCGCACAGCAGGGCTCTCTGGTTGGCCTTCTCCTGCAGCAGGTCCCTGGTACTGTTATAGATGGAGATCACATCCTGGGAGACCTCCTCGGGCTCCGGGTAATCCTCTGGGGGGCTGGTGAGCTTCAGCTTGCTAAGGATCTGACCCCGGATCGCCTCGATCCTCTTGCGCATGAACTGATCCATGTCTAGGGTGCTGCAGGTAGACAGGCTGAGAGCCACCGCCGCCAGATCCAGGGTGAGGACCACACTCAGGAGATAATAGTGCATCTTCAGCGGGATCCTGGGAATAATCCACACAAATCACAGAGAGAAAAATCAACAGACAAAAAAAGTTTCCAAAAGTTTATAAAAAGTTTATAAAAGTTGCAAAAAAGTTTCCAAAGTTCCTAAAAGTTCCAAAAAAAGTTCCTAAAAGTTCCAAAAAAGTTTCTAGACGTTCCAAAAAAATAAAGTTTCCAAGAGAACAGTTTCCCGAAGTTCTAGAGAAGGTCCGGCCGCCGGGATCCGGTCAGGAGGAATGGGAGCGGAGGGAAGGGTCTGCCGGTACCGTCATGGAGATGACACTCTTCTGCTAGAGCTTCCTGGGCTGGGAGGTCCAGGGCTGCCAGGAGTCGGGTCCAAGTCCCCTCCACAGGGAGGCAAGGCTGGTGCTGGCCGGGGGGAGATTCCGGAGCGGGCTGCATACAGTGCGGGGGATCGGGGGGGCTCTCCTCGGCTCGGATCTCCTTCTTAGCTGGCCGGAGTTGTGCACACCGTTAGGAGGCTCGTAGTCCGCCCCACGCGCCTCTTAGCACCGCCGCTCAGCCGGGGAGAGATAAGAGGACGGGCTCTCCAGGCAGAACACACTCATTTATAAGTCTCCCCGCACCACGTGTCCGCCTGCCACACTGTGACGTCTGCCGTCTCCCTGTACACCGCATAGTCACTGCCGGGGACTCCCATCATCCATCAATGGGAGGGAGGGGGGGGACCTGTCATCTGTCCCCCCCTCCTGTCATCTGTCCCTTTCCTGTCATCTGTCCCTTTCCTGTCATCTGTCCTCCTCCTTGTCATCTGTCCCTTTCCTGTCATCTGTCCTCCTCCTTGTCATCTGTCCCTTTCCTGTCATCTGTCCTCCTCCTTGTCATCTGTCCCTTTCCTGTCATCTGTCCCTCTCCTGTCATCTGTCCCTCTCCTGTCATCTGTCCCTTTCCTGTCATCTGTCCCTCTCCTTTCATCTGTCCCTTTCCTGTCATCTGTCCTCCTCCTTGTCATCTGTCCCTTTCCTGTCATCTGTCCCTCTCCTGTCATCTGTCCCTTTCCTGTCATCTGTCCCCCTCCTTGTCATGTGTCCCTTTCATGTCATCTGCCCCCCTCCTTGTCATCTGTCCCTTTCCTGTCATATGTCCCTCTCCTGTCATCTGTGCCCTCCTGTCATCTGTCCCCCTTCTGTCATCTGTCCCTTTCCTGTCATATGTCCCTCTCCTGTCATCTCTCCCTTTTCTGTCATCTGTCCCCCCCTCCTCTCATCTGTCCCTTTCCTGCTATCTGTCCCTTTCCTGTCATCTGTCCTCCTCCTTGTCATCTGTCCCTTTCCTGTCATCTGTCCCTCTCCTGTCATCTGTCCCTTTTCTGTCATCTGTCCCCCTCCTTGTCATCTGTCCCTTTCCTGTCATCTGTCCCCCTCCTTGTCATCTGTCCCTTTCCTGTCATCTGTCCCTCTCCTGTCATCTGTCCCTTTTCTGTCATCTGTCCCCCTCCTTGTCATCTGTCCCTTTCCTGTCATCTGTCCCCCTCCTTGTCATCTGTCCCTTTCCTGTCATCTGTCCCTCTCCTGTCATCTGTCCCTTTCATGTCATCTGTCCCCCTCCTTGTCATCTGTCCCTTTCCTGTCATATGTCCCTCTCCTGTCATCTGTGCCCTCCTGTCATCTGTCCCCCTTCTGTCATCTGTCCCTTTCCTGTCATATGTCCCTCTCCTGTCATCTCTCCCTTTTCTGTCATCTGTCCCCCCTCCTCTCATCTGTCCCTTTCCTGTCATCTGTCCTCCTCCTTGTCATCTGTCCCTTCCCTGTCATCTGTCCCTCTCCTGTTATCTGTCCCTTTTCTGTCATCTGTCCCTCTCCTGTCATCTGTCCCCCTCCTTGTCATCTGTCCCCCTCCTTGTCATCTGTCCCTTTCCTGTCATCTGTCCCTCTCCTGTCATCTGTCCCTTTCCTGTCATCTGTCCCCCTCCTTGTCATCTGTCCCTTTGTCCCTTTCCTGTCATCTGTCCCTCTCCTGTCATCTGTCCCTTTGCTGTCATCTGTCCTCCTCCTTGTCATCTGTCCCTTTCCTGTCATCTGTCCCTCTCCTGTCATCTGTCCCTTTCCTGTCATCTGCCCCCCTCCTTGTCATTTGTCCCTTTCATGTCATCTGTCCCTCTCCTGTCATCTGTCCCTTTCCTGTCATCTGTCCCCCTCCTTGTCATCTGTCCCTTTCCTGTCATCTGTCCCTCTCCTGTCATCTGTCCCTTTCATGTCATCTGTCCCCCTCCTTGTCATCTGTCCCTTTCCTGTCATATGTCCCTCTCCTGTCATCTGTGCCCTCCTGCCATCTGCCCCCTCATGTTATCTGTCCCACTCCTGTCATCTGTCCCTCTCCTGTCATCTGTCCCTTTCCTGTCATCTGTCCCCCTCCTTGTCATCTGTCCCTTTCCTGTCATCTGTCCCTCTCCTGTCATCTGTCCCTTTCCTGTCATCTGTCCCTCTCCTGTCATCTGTCCCTTTCCTGTCATCTGTCCCCCTCCTTGTCATGTGTCCCTTTCATGTCATCTGCCCCCCTCCTTGTCATCTGTCCCTTTCCTGTCATATGTCCCTCTCCTGTCATCTGTGCCCTCCTGTCATCTGTCCCCCTCCTTGTCATCTGTCCCTTTCCTGTCATCTGTCCCTCTCCTGTCATCTGTCCCTTTCCTGTCATCTGTCCCTCTCCTGTCATCTGTCCCTTTCCTGTCATCTGTCCCCCTCCTTGTCATGTGTCCCTTTCATGTCATCTGCCCCCCTCCTTGTCATCTGTCCCTTTCCTGTCATATGTCCCTCTCCTGTCATCTGTGCCCTCCTGTCATCTGTCCCCCTTCTGTCATCTGTCCCTTTCCTGTCATATGTCCCTCTCCTGTCATCTCTTCCTTTTCTGTCATCTGTCCCCCCCTCCTCTCATCTGTCCCTTTCCTGCCATCTGTCCCTTTCCTGTCATCTGTCCTCCTCCTTGTCATCTGTCCCTTTCCTGTCATCTGTCCCTCTCCTGTCATCTGTCCCTTTTCTGTCATCTGTCCCCCTCCTTGTCATCTGTCCCTTTCCTGTCATCTGTCCCCCTCCTTGTCATCTGTCCCTTTCCTGTCATCTGTCCCTTTCCTGCCATCTGTCCCTTTCCTGTCATCTGTCCTCCTCCTTGTCATCTGTCCCTTTCCTGTCATCTGTCCCTCTCCTGTCATCTGTCCCTTTTCTGTCATCTGTCCCCCTCCTTGTCATCTGTCCCTTTCCTGTCATCTGTCCCCCTCCTTGTCATCTGTCCCTTTCCTGTCATCTGTCCCTCTCCTGTCATCTGTCCCTTTCATGTCATCTGTCCCCCTCCTTGTCATCTGTCCCTTTCCTGTCATATGTCCCTCTCCTGTCATCTGTGCCCTCCTGTCATCTGTCCCCCTTCTGTCATCTGTCCCTTTCCTGTCATATGTCCCTCTCCTGTCATCTCTCCCTTTTCTGTCATCTGTCCCCCCTCCTCTCATCTGTCCCTTTCCTGTCATCTGTCCTCCTCCTTGTCATCTGTCCCTTTCCTGTCATCTGTCCCTCTCCTGTTATCTGTCCCTTTTCTGTCATCTGTCCCTCTCCTGTGATCTGTCCCCCTCCTTGTCATCTGTCCCCCTCCTTGTCATCTGTCCCTTTCCTGTCATCTGTCCCTCTCCTGTCATCTGTCCCTTTCCTGTCATCTGTCCCCCTCCTTGTCATCTGTCCCTTTGTCCCTTTCCTGTCATCTGTCCCTCTCCTGTCATCTGTCCCTTTCCTGTCATCTGTCCTCCTCCTTGTCATCTGTCCCTTTCCTGTCATCTGTCCCTCTCCTGTCATCTGTCCCTTTCCTGTCATCTGCCCCCCTCCTTGTCATTTGTCCCTTTCATGTCATCTGTCCCTCTCCTGTCATCTGTCCCTTTCCTGTCATCTGTCCCCCTCCTTGTCATCTGTCCCTTTCCTGTCATCTGTCCCTCTCCTGTCATCTGTCCCTTTCATGTCATCTGTCCCCCTCCTTGTCATCTGTCCCTTTCCTGTCATATGTCCCTCTCCTGTCATCTGTGCCCTCCTGCCATCTGCCCCCTCATGTTATCTGTCCCACTCCTGTCATCTGTCCCTCTCCTGTCATCTGTCCCTTTCCTGTCATCTGTCCCCCTCCTTGTCATCTGTCCCTTTCCTGTCATCTGTCCCTCTCCTGTCATCTGTCCCTTTCATGTCATCTGTCCCTCTCCCGTCATCTGTCCCTTTCCTGTCATCTGTCCCCCTCCTTGTCATCTGTCCCTTTCCTGTCATCTGTCCCTCTCCTGTCATCTGTCCCTCTCCTGTCATCTGTCCCTTTCATGTCATCTGTCCCCCTCCTTGTCATCTGTCCCTTTCCTGTCATATGTCCCTCTCCTGTCATCTGTGCCCTCCTGCCATCTGCCCCCTCATGTCATCTGACCCCCTCATGTCATCTGTCCCTCTCCTGTCATCTGTCCTCCTCCTGTCATTTGTCCCCCTCCTGCCATGTGCCCCCCTGTCATCTCTCCACTATTCTGTCATCTGCCCCCCTCATGTCATCTGTCCCCCTCCTGTCATCTGTCCCGGTCCTGTCATCTGTCCCGTCCTGTCATCTGACCCTGTCCTGTCATCTGTCTCCCTCCTGTCATCTGTCCCCTCCTGTCACCTGTCTCTGTCCTGTCATCCCTCCCCTCCTCTCATCTGTCCTCCTCTTGTCACCTGTCCCCGCCCTGTCATTTGTTCCTGTGTTGTCATCTGTCCCCTCCGGTCATCTGTCCCTGTGTTGTCATCTGTCCCCCTCCTGTCATCTGTCCCGGTCCTGTCTGTTGCCCCCTATCCTGTCATCTCTCCCCGTCCTGTCATCTACCCCTCTCCTGTCATCTATCCCCGTCCTGTCATCTGTTCCTGTCCTGTCATCTGTCCCTGCTCTGTCATCTGTCCCCTTCCTGTCATCTGTCCCTGCTCTGTCATCTGTTCCCCTCCTGTGATCTGTCCCCGTCCTGTCACCTGTCCTCCCTCTGTCATCTGTCCCCCTCCTGTCATCTGTCCCTCTACTGCCATCTGTTCCTGCTCTGTCATCTCTCCTCATCCTGTCATCTGTAACATTCTGTCCCCCTCCTGTCACCTGTCCCTTTCCTGTCATCTGTCCCTGCTCTATCATCTGTCACCTGTCTCTGCTCTGTCATCTGTCACCTGTCCCTGTTCTGTCATCTGTCCACGTCCTGTCATCTGACACATCCTGTCCCCCTCCTCTCACCCGGCCCCATCCTGTCATCTGTCACATCCTGTCTCCCTCCTGTAATCTGTCCCATCCTGTCCCCCTCCTGTAGTCTGTCCCCACCCTGTCCTCCTGTCCCTATCCTGTCATCTGTCACATCCTGCCCCCCTCATGTTTTGTGTCTCTGTTATTTGTCCCCATCCTGTCATCAGTCTCAGTCCTGTCATTCCCTCCCTGCTCTGTCATCTGTCCCCGTCCTGACATGCAGTTATCTTTTGTCATCCTATCCCTGTCCTGTCTTTCTGTATCCATCTGGTCCCTTTCCTGTCCTCCTGTCCCTGTCTTTTCATCCTGTTATCCTGTCCCCCTCTTGTCCTCCTGTCCTAATCTTATCTTCTTGTCCCTGACCTGTCCCCATCTTGTCATTCAGACCCTATCCTGTCATCCTGTTTATGTCCTGTTCACATGTCCCCACCTGTTCTTCTATCCTGTCATCCTGTTCTTGCCTTGTCCTCCTGTATTTGGCTGGATTTATGTGCCCATGGGCCTCCTGTTAATGACAGTTTTGGTAACTGTAAGGTTAAAGAGGTTGTAACCCTAAAAAAAGTTTAAAACAATGCTTGTGCTGTCTAATTTGTCCCTTTCTATGCTGTAAAAAAAAAAAAAAACCTGCCCATTCCTGTGTCCCCCTATGTGAGCTGACCACGTTAATCATGGCTGCTGATCCATGATAACGTGGTCAGTTTACTGCCTCCATCATCCCACTGCTCTCCCTCCCTGCCTGTCAGTTCCTAGTGTGAGCAATCTCCAAACTCGCCCCTCCCCTCCTGCTGCTATTTCATGTAGCAGTAAAGTCAGTGAACAGCATTACTGCCAGTTCCTCTGTTGTAACAAGGTATAATACCAGAGTGCTACTGTGCGATCACACGACCTCCTGCCACTCTCTTCCCCCAATTTAAGAACTACAGTGGGGGGGGGGGGGCTGAGTGGGCAGCACAGCTGTTATGTGACTTCCCAACTGATGTCAGAGGGGAATTTCAGCCCCACCTTCTGTAGTCTTTAGATCAGGGGAGGAGAGTGGCGGGAGGTCACGTGACGGCACAGCGCCGCTCTGAAATAAGGTATTTAGCAGCATTATTTTTTAAAAACATTGACACTGTGTTTTATACCTTGTTATAACAGGGGGGCTGGTAGTAATGCTATTCACTGACTTTACAACCACTTTAATGGTTTATGTCATTTCAACTGCCAGCTTTATTACTAAAATTAGAATGAAGCTGTGGCCTTACCCCACCCACTGAAAATTTATGTGATGCTTATTAACTACTTCCATACCGGGCATTTTCACCCCCTTCCTGCCCAAGCCAATTTTCAGCTTTCAGCGCTGTCGCACTTTGAATAACAATTGCGCGGTCATACAACACTGTACCCAAATGAAATTTTTATCATTTTTTCCCCACTAATAGAGCTTTCTTTTGGTGGTATTTGATCATCCCTGCGGTTTTTATTTCTTGTGCTATAAACAAAACAAGAGTGACAAGTTTGAAAAAACACAATATTTTTTACTTTTTGCTATAATAAAAGTATCCAAATTTTTTTTTTTTTAAAACAAAAGTTATAGCGTCTACAAAATATGGGGATAGATTTATAGCATTTTTATTTATTTATTTTTTTTACTAGTAATGGCGGCGATCTGCGATTTTTATTGTGACTGCGATATTGCGGCGGACACATCGGACAATTTTGACACATTTTTGGGACCATTCACATTTATACAGCGATCTGTGCTATAAAAATGCATTGATTGCTGTATAAATGTGACTGGCAATGAAGGGGTTAACCAGCAGGGGGCGCTGTAGGGGTTAATGTGTTGCTAGGGAGTGATTCTAACTGTGTGGGGAGGGGATTCACAAGGGGAGGAGACCGATCGGTGTTCCTCTGTACAAGGAACACACCATCGGTCTCCTCCCATCTGACAGGACGTAGATCTGTGTGTTTACACACACAGATCCACGGTCCTGCTCGGTTACCGGGCAATCGCGGGTGCCCGGCGGACACCGCGGCCGCTGGGCACGCGCACCGGGACCCGAGCGATGCGGCGGGCACGCACGAGCGCCGGCGGCGGCGCGCGCGCACCCCCTGGGCTGCCTGGAAGGCTGCGCCGTCATATGACGGCGGCCCAGGATGACAGCTGCACCGTCCCGCCGTCATATGACGGCGGGCAGGCAGCAAGTAGTTAATTATGTTCTGTTTTTACTATATAACACAATGTTATATAGTTGCACTCAGGGGCATTGCTAGGTCTGCAAAAGACCTGGGGCTAGAGCCCATAGCAGTGGTCACCAACCTTTTTGCAGGCCCATGGGGGAGGGGGCATTCCAGTGGTAAGCAATTTTTTGCAGGCAATGGCTGGTGTTTGCACTTCAATAATCATTGCACCATGGTTGATATGGTGTCAGGGTGATTGAAGCGCATTGTTTCGATTGTTACATTCTAATATATAATGAAGTGGTTCAACTCACTATAATGTAGAATCAGTGGGAGCCCTGGGTGTGTCACTGCCATATCTCCTGCTACCAAATGCAGCATGTCACTTGCCACCTTGCCTGTCACCAAATGCAACGTGGTACTTACCATCGTCACCTGCCACCAGATGTGGATTGTCACTTGCCACTTTCACCTGGCAGTAGATGTGGATTGTCACTTGCCACGTCACCTGCCACCATTTGCAGATTGTCACTTGCCACGTCTCCTGCCACCAGGAGGCCGCAAGCCGCTGGGTAGGCAGGGACCCTGCGGCAAGAGACTTGGGGCTATGGGCCCCAGATTCGGGGCTATAGCCCCAATAGCCACCCCCTAGCGACACCCCTGGTTGCACTCATGTTTCTGGAGCCACTAGAGGAATATGTATCAAATTCTAAAACAAGAACGTCAGGAGAGTTTATGTAACAGATTTGTTATAATATTGCAATTTGATTTAGAAATTTCTCCCTCGGCTGCTCTAAAGTAGCCCTGCACAGAACCTGACCCTGACCACGTATTCATTGTGTGTGTTTTGGAGTAAAACTCCTACGTGTCCCAACTTGATGAAATTTAGTCTCATCTCCCGAGTTAAGTCTGTCATAAACCCAGGCCCGGATTTATTCCCTTTGCCACATCAAGGCCGGGTCCTTCAATGCCCCCCCCCCCCCCACACACACACACACACACATCACCATTCTCATCCTTTATCGATGATTGCTACAATAGATCAATTAAAAACATATCTCCACACACGAGAACACTGAAAATAACTGGCTTTAATTGACTCTCGTGACTTGTCTCTTCTCCTCACGTCACGAGTCATGTCACTGGTCACAGTCTCAGAGACCCCCGCTCCCGGCCGCGTAGTCGCGCGCAGAGGAGGGTAATGCTCCACTGCCACTGTGCCCTCAATCGCTGCCACTGTGCCCAAACGCTGCCACTGTGCCCATTAAACGCTGTCACTGTGCCCTCAATCGCTGCCATTGTGCCCAAACGCTGCCACTGTGCCCATTAAACGCTGCCACTGTGCCCTCAATCGCTACCACTGTGCTCAAACGCTGCCACTGTGCCCATTAAATGCTGCCACTGTGCCCTCAAACGCTGCCACTGTGCCATCAAATGCTGCCACTGTGCCCATTAAATGCTGCTACTGTGCCATCAAATGCTGTCACACTGCCATCAAATGCTGCCAGTGTGCCCATCATATACTGCCAGTGTGCCCATCAAATGCAGCCAGTGTGCCCATAAAATTTTAAAACTTTCTATTTTTCCAGTTCTACACATGGGGTGCGGGAGCCAGGGAAGGAGAAAAAAGACCTACCTTGTCCTCCTGGTCAGCTCAGTTCCGAATCTGATCAATTCCTCCACACTGCTGCTGCTAGTTTCACTTGACCCCACTCCACTCTGCGCCACGGTCAGACTCCTCCTGCCGAGGCCTCTGTTCCTCCGAGTCCGATCACGATTGCTTGCAGGCAGCATAGCAAGGGGCGGGGCCAGAGCGTCAGTGGAGCTCAAGGCTCCGCCCACCCACGGCCCGCAACTTGATCAAATAAAAATCCGCACTGGCACTGCATGTGCGTGCTGCTCATGCGGCTGTCTGATGACTGTCTGTGACAGACAGTGGGGATTTGCGGGAAGCACATGCGGCGCCCCCCTTGCACCACTGCCGCCCCGAGGCCTGGCCTCGCTGGCCTTGTGGGAAATCCAGACCTGCATAAACCTGTGCAAAACCTCCTCAGCTGGCAGCCAAGGATTACAGGTGCAAGTGTTGCAAACAACAAAACTGTTGCATAGACCTTGCTGACAGGCAGCTTGATGTGCATTGAATTTTGTTGCTAATTTACATGATACTTGTCCCTTAGAGGTCGACCACACCTGCAGCATGTATACAATCCTGAGCAGCTGCATGCCTTTCTTCAGGCGGGCATTCAAGGGGCAGCAAAACTGCCGCTCAACCACCTGATTTTATCGCCCCCCCCCCACCCCCCCCCCCCCGGTCAGTCGTATTAATATACCGTTACTCTATTGTAGGCTCCTGGGGCTTCTCCAAATCTGGAAACTCTCTCCTTTTATGCCTGTGCAGTGATGTATGTTGTTGGAGCTTTGCAAGTGTACCTCAAATTCTTATGAAACAGCTGTCTTAACACAGAGAATGTTAGCACGCAACATAACGCAAGTGCATTAATGCAACCCCCCCATCCTCTTTCCCTGTTTGTTTACATTATCTGGGATCATTAGGGATCTTAAGCTCAAGAACATTGTTTTTGCCTGCTACTTTGAAGTGTTCTTCAGTAAATAGAAGAAAGGCTCATTTACACTAGAGACAGCCTTTGCTGCCCTACAGTGGATCGCCTTTCAGAGGACAGTTGACAGGCAGCCAGGAGGTGATATTCTCTTTGCAGAGGGGACCCTTTCACATCAATGGCTCACATTTGCTAGTGGCACTGCCTGGCCGAACACAATGGGTGATAGAATTTTTGCAGTGGCCTGGAAGTGTAGCAATGACTTGTGGTCAATCCCTTCAACCGCTGTGATAGGTTAAGGACAATGGTTGGGGGGGGGGGCAGTAAAACCAGTGGCCGAGTTTCCTTTTTGTAGTGCTCACCCATGACATATATGAACAAGCCCTAAGAAGATACAGTCTTATGAGTTAGTTCACTGAGGGGTTTATGTCAGTGAAGTAGGCTGAGGGAGGAAATAAATATTTGGGTAGACCTTCTAGATGGGTCATTCCCTCCCAGACCTTGCCTGGAGAGGAGGTAGTGTTGGAAGATTCTTTGCTTTCCATGCCCACTGGAATAAATATTTCAGGAGACCTTCTAGAAAGGTCATTCCATCCCAGACTTTGCCTGGAGAGGAGGTAGTGTTGGAAGGTCCTTTGCCTTCCAGCCTGCAGCCTGTGGAGGAAGTGAGTCAGTATTGGCCTCTCAGGCCTGCTGCCGGGGAAAGGTACATCTCCAGAGAGAGGTCCAGCACATGGAATTCCTGCTGCCTGGAGAAAGATGCTGAAAAATAGTCCTGCTTAGACAATTGTCAGTCCTGGCTAGGTCCATTACTTACTAGCCTGGGAGAAGATGTCTGAAGATACTTAAAGTGATTGTAAAGTCTTGTTTTTTTTCCTATAAAAAAAACAAACGTGTTATACTTACCTGCTCTGTTGCAGTGGATTTGCACAGAGCAGCCCGGATCTTCCTCTTCTCAGGTCACTCTTCTGTGATTCTGGCACCTCCCTCCTGTTCAGTGCCCCCACAGCAAGCAGCTTGCTAAGGGGGCACCCGAGCCGAGTCAAAGCTCCCTGTGTCCATTCAGACACGGAGCCGCGACCCGGCCCCACCCCCTCTCTTCACTGATTGGCTAGCTGACTTTGATTGACAGCAGTGGCAGCCAATGGCAGCCATTCAGGGAGGGAGAATCTTGGACAGCTGAGACACTTGTGGAGGCTGAAGGTGGCTGCTACACACAGAAGGCTTTTTATTTTAATGCATAAAATGCATTAAAGTGGAAGTCCATGCAAAATCTAAAATCCCTGCATCTATAGACACCAGGTATCTAACATTACCATCTCTGTCCCTGTAAAGAAAAAAAACGAGTATACATACCTTTTTGGAAGCCGCGGCTTCTCTGTGTAGGTGGGTGCAGAGGAGACAGAGGACAACGGAAGCCCCATAGTAACTCTATGGGTGACATCACTTCCCATTCATTTCAAGTATCAATGGAAGGATTTGGGACTTTGAGTGAGGCACGGGGTAGTACCTCCATCCCGGATTCAGAGAAACAAGAAGGGGCGGTGGGACTTTAAATGAGACAGTTGACAGATTGGGGTTGGAAGTAAAAATACAATTTATTGCGTATGATTCGTACCGATATGTATTACATGTGGAAGGTTACCTGTGCATGTGCACCAAGTATATCCTAATACATACATGCATAAAAACAAAAACAATACAGAATTCCAGCAATGAGTAACTAACACATATATCATGTAGGGATTGTACATATTGAAACTGGGAACCACACAACATCATGATGTAAAAAAATAGGTCTAAAAATTGATCACTTCCCATTCATTTCACAGCCGCTGTCGTCCGTGTCCTCTGCAGGGCTTCCGGCGCTTTAGATCAGGTCGGAGTGGGTCAGATCGGCTTCCAAAAAGGTATGTATACTCATCTTTTCTTTACAGGGATAGAGAGCTTAGTGTTAGATCCCTGGTGTCTATAGATGCAGGGATTTTAGATTTTGCATGGACTTCCACTTTAAGATAAAAAAAACCTTTTGCTTTAAGGCCCCTGTCACACTGGGGCGGGGGCGGGGGCGGCGTCGGCGGTAAAACATCGCTATTTTTAGCGCCGCTTTACTGTAGTTTTAGCGGTGGAATTTGGCCGCTAGCAGGGGGGTTTTACCCCCCCTGTTAGCGGCCGAGAGAGGGTTAATACCACCGCAAAGGGCTGCTGCAACAGCGCTATGCCGGCGGTATAGCTGCGCTGCCCCATTGATTTCAATGGCCAGGAGCGGTGTATACACCTCCTCCTCCTTCACCGCTCCAAAGATGCTGCTAGCAGGACTTTTTTTACCATCCTGCCAGCGCACCGCTCCAGTGTGAAAGCCCACGGGAGACACAGCAGCGGCTCTTTCAGGGCGCTTTGCAGGCGCTATTTTTAGCGCTGTACCGCCTGCAAAACGCCCCAGTGTGAAAGGGGTCTTACAATCACTTTAACCACTTCAATACCGGGCATTTCACCCCCTTCCTGCCCAGGCCAATTTTCAGCTTTCAGCGCTGTAACATTTTGAATGACAATTGCGTAGTCATGCAACACTGTACCCAAATGGAATTTTGATAATTTGTTTCCCCACAAATAGAGCTTTCTTTGGTGGTATTTGATTACCACTGCGGTTTTTATTTTTTGTGCTATAAACAAAAAAAAAAGAGCCATAATTTTAAAAAAAACACAATATTTTTTACTTTTTGCTATAATAAATATCCCAATTTTTTTTCCAAAAAAAACACATTTTTTCCTCAGTTTAGGCCGATAAGGATTCTTCTACAAATTTTTGGTAAAAAAAAAATCGCAATAAGCGTATATTGATTGGTTTGTGCAAAAAAAGTTATAGTGCCTACAAAATAGGTTATTGATTTATGGCATTTTTATTATTTTTATTTTTTTTTTAATAGTAATGGCGGTGATCTGCGATTTTTATCAGGACTGCGACATATCAGACACTTTTGAAACTATTTTGGGACCACTGACATTCAGACAGTGAACAGTGCTATAAATTTGCACTGATTACTGTGTGAATGTCACTGGCAGGGAAGGGGTTAACACTAGGGGCCGATCAAAGGGTTAAATGTGTTCCCTAGGTGTGTTCTAACTGTGGGGGGGTGGGGGTGGGACTGACTAGGGGAGGAGACCAATCGGTGTTCCTATATACTAGGAACACACAATCTGTCTCCTCTTCCCTGACAGGATATAGATCTGTGTGTTTACACACACAGATCTACGTTCCTGCTCTGTCACAAGCAATCATGGGTGCCGGGCGGACACGTGCATCGACTCCCTGAGTGACACGGCGGGGGCGCGCATGAAGCCGAGGTCGTCATATGATGCCAGCCCGGGATGGGAGAGCCACCTTGCTAGCACCATATTACTATAGGTGGGATGGGAAATGGTTAAAGGTAGATGTTCTTCTGGTCTACTAAAAATACATTGGCCTGTGGCAAAGGTTAAAGGTGTTACAAGAATCTAGTGAGTGGAGGAAAGATTTGCTGCTGGTTTTGTGTATCCTGAGTGGTCTCTAAACTTTTCAGTACAAAGGCTACATCATATAATTTATAAATTAATATTTGCAGGCTGAAAAAAATTAAGTTTACTTTTTTAATCAGCATATGATTTAGAACCACAGAAAAAAACTTTAGTAAAACAAAGCAAAGAAATTCCAAAAAAATTTGAGCCCATCGAAGCCCCCGCACATCAGAGTTCTCATCAATGTCCCTCTTATATCAGAGTTCCCCTTACATCAGAGTCACCCCTTACATCCAGGTCCCCATCGGAGCTCCACCTTATGTCTGGGTCCCCATTTGAGTCCCCTGCTTACATTAGAGGCCTCTATAAAATCTTGCAGCAGGCCACAATTTGGAGACCGCCTGCTCAAGACATTTAAGCAAAAAAAAAAAAAAAAAAAAAAAAGCAAAAAGAAGATTGACGGAGTGGAAGTCTGTTTGTTGCTGTTAGTGGGTCATTGATGGTCTGGGTTCAGAAACAAGACAATTCACCAGTAGCAAGGCTAGGAGCCCCTGACAAATTCTGCAGCTCTTGAGGGGGGTAGTGCTACAGTCAGGACCGCTGATAGGGGGGACCACCAGTCCTCTTGTACGTGTTCTGAGCACACAGGGGGCGCACACAGGGAGGGGGATTAGTGACAATTGTGTCTCCTTTACTCCAGCAGCTGAAAGCTGGTCTCTCCTCCTCTCCCTGCTGCCAGCGTTTATCTACTAAGAAAGAGACCATCATCCCTCAGTAATCCCCCCAGCACTGGCTCTAAGGTTAGCTCTGCTCCTGAGTTTATCTCTCTAAGGCTTCATGCACATTGGCTTGAAAATCACAACTTCTACAGGATTTGTGTGTTCTGCCTTAGAAGCAGCTCAATGTTATCCTATGTGTCCATGCACATTGGGACAATTACAGGCATAATATGAGCTCAACGTTTAGAGGCAGGAGCAAAAAACCCTTCTGGTTCGCATTTCTCATTGGATCTTATGCCGCGTACACACGACCGGTTTTGTCGTTGGAATAAACTCCGAAGGCTTCTCCAACGGAACTCCAATGGAATTCCATTCAAGCGGTCTTGCCTACACACGGTCAACCCAAAGTCCGACCAAAGTCCGACCGTCCAGAACGCGGAGACGTACAACACTTATGACGGGACTAGAAAAAGGAAGTTCAATAGCCAGTAGCCAATAGCTTCCGTCTCGTACTTGCTTCACAGCATGCGTCGTTTTTGGTCCGTCGGAACAGCATACAGACGAGCGGTTTTCCCGATAGGAATTGGTTCCCTCTGAAATATTTAGAACATGTTCCATTTCTAGGTCCGTCAGAATTTTCGAAAAAAAAAAGTCCGATGAGGCATACACACGATCGGAATAGACGATGAAAAGCTTCAGTCGGACTTTTTCTGTCGGACATTCTGCTCGTGTGTACGCGGCTTTACTCCTAAACGCATCTGAACTTTGTACAAACAAAGTTCTATGTGAGCATTTTTTTCTGCCTGGGGAACTGGAGTTTTTTTAAGGCCAGTGTGTATGGAGCCTAACTTTGTTTCTCTCCCTCTGATCGCGGAGCATGTATATTTTTTTCATTTTATCTTCATTTTTATTTATTAACTCAGTTTTATCCTTTAGATTTAGCAGGAATTCTGTGAGTTTAGTTGTATTTGTGTCTGCTAATAGTTTTATTGTATTTTTAGCGTAATATAGCTTTAATATTTTCTTGGGGGGGGGGGGGGGTCCGGTCAGGTAGTCTGTATGGAGCCCCGTGATTTCTATCAGCAGCCCTGGCAGCAGTTGCATTTAGGAGGCAGGAACTCATTTGAATGTAATGCCATTCAGCCTGGAAGACTGAGGACATCTTGTGTGGAAGAAGAGGTACTGCAGGAGATAATTCTGGATTTAAGGAGAGTATTGCAGCCAGAGCTGCAATTTTGTTTTCAGGGTTCAGGGGTGGGGGGCATTTAAAAAAAACAAAAACTTGAGGTTGGGCTCTAAGATGTGGATAACACCTGAGTAAATCTGCTGTATATCCCGATGCATACTAGAAATCAACTTTGTAGTGATCTGTAATTCATAGAAGGACATAGACAAATAAAAAGATAGATAGACAGACAGACGGATGGATGGATAGATAGACAGACAGACAGATAGATAGATAGATAGACAGGCAGACAGACAGGCAGACATATCATGAGATCTAAGCCTAGATACATCTCACACTATGGCAATCTCATTCATTTTCTCTGCAGAAGTACACAGACTCTCTCACATGTGTATACTCAGCTGTAGGCAGGATTATAGTATCAAAAAACACATGCTTGTGTCATATTTGACATGTCACAGACAGTTTATAGCCTCATACATTTCCATGCGGCTCTGCATGAAGTGTGCAAGCTGGAGCTTGAACTATGTATTATATAGAAGCAACATTTTATAGATGATTGTAATCCTACACTAACCCAAGTATATCCTGCAGTGTTCTCGCTCCACCACCAAATATTATAGGGGCACAACAGTGGCATTTAATTGTATTTTTTTATCATTATTATTGTAGATTTTATTGTGGCAAATGAAAGCTCCGCCATTAGCATTTCTCTGTTTCAGGTAAAGTAGAGAAGACCTAGAGATCCCTTTGTTAGGTCTTTTTCTTTAGCTGGGAGCCTGGGAAGGTAGCGACTTGCCTTTAGCGTGACTTAGAAGGTGCTTGTTTGTTGTCACATGCCTCTGCACCAGGCACACCAAACTGATCTTTTTTGCGACTTGATACAATGTAAATGTTTCAGTCTGATTGCTAGAAATCAGAAGAGAAAGGAAGTGCTTCATTCTGCCAGCAGACCAATGACATAATCTGAGGCTAGGGAAAGCTAATAAAATGGAGTGCAAGGGTTATTTTCAATTGATAATAGTTAGAGCTTTTTTGAAAAATTATACTGTTGTAGTATATTGTGACATGTCAAGAATTTATGCATTCAGATTTGTAAAGTTACTAAAAAGTCAACTGTAAGTACCAAAAGAGCGAAACGTTTTTACAGAATTAAGTGGGGATGACCCTTGGAAGACAAAATGCTACCTCTCCTAGATTTAGGGTGCACTCACACTGGGTCTAATTTAACTGAACCGCACCCAAGATCAGTTCCCCCCCCCCCCCGTCCCCACTCTGGCGCTGGTCTGCACCCACACTGGACTATAAGGGCTTGTTTACATTTGCTTCAAAAGATGGCTTTGGACACGCTTTTGTAAAGCTCTCTGAACAGCAGTCAAAGCTCCTGTCACTAAATAAAATGTCTAGATTAAGTCCTGTTTACACCTTGCATTTGCTTTGCTTCGCTTCAAAGATTATACCCCATGTTGCTTTAGTGGTGCTTCAAAGCATCTTCAAAGCCTCCATAGAAGTCTATGACAACACTCACTTGAAGCACCTGCAGTTTTTAAGAGGCTTTAATTTAGCTTCAGCTTCGCTTTGTTTTGGAGAAATTGCAGGTATGAGATATCAACATACACACAGGGCATCTGTCAAGCTTCATTAATGCTTCAAAAAAACATAATCGAAGCACCACCGAAGCATTATCGAAGCACCATCAAGGCATCATCGAAGCACCACCAAAGCATCAAAAACTCATCAAAAAAGCATGTTGAAACGGCAGGTGCTTTAATGTGTGTTGAAGTCGAAGCAAGTGTAAATGAGCCCATGGAAAGTGTTCCCGGTTACACTTATGCTAACCAGCCCACAGTGATCCTTGCTTCAATACATAGTCATCTATTGAGACGTCTGTGCTCCAGTATGGCTTGCACTCACACTGAAGCAAGCTGGTCTGGACCACAAGTGAACCATTTCCAGGACCTACTCCTCCAAGTGGTCCTGGATGCAGCATGCTTAACTGATCCTGGGCAAAGTTCAGAGCACTCACACTACACAAATAAACCGGCTCAAGGGGGTAAACTGCTTCGGGGACTGGTTAAAATTGCCAGTGTGAGAGCAGAGCACCCTTAAGCCCCTTTCACACTGGGGCGGTGGGGGCGTTGGCGGTACAACAGCGCTATTTTTAGCGCTGCTGTACCGTCGTTCTTGCAGCGGTATTCGGCCGCTAGCGGTTCGGTTTTAACCCCCGCTGGCGGCCGAAAAAGGGTTAAATCCGCTCGTACAGCGCGGCTATAGCCGCGGTATTACCGCGGTATAGCCGCGCTGTCCCATTGATTTCAATGGGCAGGAGCGGTTTAGGAGCGGTGAATACACCGCTCCTTCCCCGCTCCAAAGAAGCGGCTCGCAGGACTTTTTTTACCGTCCTGCGAGCGCACCGCTTCAGTGTGAAAGCCCTCGGGCTTTCACACTGAACAAACAGCGGAGGCTGTTTAGGGGTGGTTTTCAGGCGGTATTTTTAGCGCAATACCGCCTGAAAACCGCTCTAGTGTGAAAGGGGCCTCATTCTACTAAATATGGTCTTCTGTTCCATTGGAGTTTTTAAACACACCTTGTCATGATGAATACATAAAGGAAAAAATACATAAACAGAAAAATGGATTGGCTGTAACCCAATATGTAAAGCACATAGATATGTTTTAGAACAGCCAATGTCAACTAGGGTTCCTCCAGAGGTTGTTAGGGGTTCCTGGAGCAAGGAGCAATTATTGCCTCTCAAATTGCCACTGAAACCAATGATCTTTTTATTTATCTGTAATGGGGGTATTAATACTACTGACCACAAATGTAAGGGGTATCCTTTTCCTTGACCGTCACACTAATGTACAGTGAGCTGTAGATGCAGTCATTTTTAGCATGGGTTCCCTGAGACCGGAACATTATTTCAAAGATTCCCCTGTATTCAAAAGGTTGAGAAAGGCTGGTCTAGAGCTTCAAGCTTACATTAAAATAGGAAAGGTGTACAATCTAAGCTACATCCATTTGAAACATTTGTTATTTCAGCATCACAGAAACTACTACCCATGCAGATTGTAGGATTTGAATCTAGTGTACATACATGAATCCCTCAGGATGAAATGGCTTGGGGGTTTTGCAGTACAAATGTGGCCTGTCCAATCATTAAGGATCCTCATTCTCCTACCCAAATTTCTAAATGTAATGCCCTGTACACACAGTCGGATTTTCCAACGGAAAAAGTGCGATCGGATTGTGTTGTCAGAAATTCCGACCGTGTATAGGCTCCATCGGACTTTTTCTGTCGGAATTTCCGGCACACAAAGTTTGAGAGCAGGCTATAAAATTTTCCGACAACAAAATCTGATCGGTTAAATTCCGATCGTGTGTACACAAATTCGACGCACAAAGTGCCACGCATGCTCAGAATAAATTAAGAGACGAAAGCTATTGGCTACTGCCCCATCTATAGTCCCGACGTACGTGTTTTACATCACCGCGTTCAGAACGATCGGATTTTCCGACAACTTTGTGCGACGGTGTGTATGCAAGACAAGTTTGAGCCAACATCCGTCGGGAAAAAATCCATGGATTTTGTTGTCGGAATGTCCGATCAATGTCCGACTGTGTGTACAGGGCATAAGTGTTACTAAACCCAGGACCCTGCATTCACTATATCTGGTCTCCCACAGTACACAGAACATGGAAATGTGATTATTGTAGTAAATATAAACTGCTAAATACCTTTTCTCATCAGCAGTATGTAGCAGTCTTGTTACTTCTATTCATGTCTGGTTAAAGCTTGTAGGAGGAGTTTTCATTCTACTCTGACTGTCCTATGAGGTTGTATGACCCCTGATCCTCTGTCTGGACAGTGCTGATTGGCCCTGTGCTCATCACATGCACCCTCCCAAGAAAAAAAAAAAAAAGCTCTCCAGCAATACACACCAATCTGAACATGTGCAGAGTGACTCCAAAAGTTCTGTCTTTTGTCAAGAGATGGATTTGGGAGAGTGGAAGAAGGGGAGGATCAGAGAAGACAGGATCAAACAACCTTTTTACACAATGCAGAGGATTGACCCCTTAGGTTCCACAGTGAGTATGACAAGCATGCTTTACTGCATATACACACTGATTTTACTATTGTGGGTTTAGTAACACTTTAAATGATAGACCTCAGAAGCAAAGAGCCAAGATTTTTCTGCTCCTTGTCCTCTGCAAGTATTCACACTCTTTAAGGTGTGTGCAAAACCTATTCCCCTACTGCTCGCTGTGGTTTCTCCCACCAGCTCATATATCTCTATCAGATGCTCATATTACAGGGTGACAACACATGAGAAAAATTGGGAGGCAGTTGCCACCCAATAGTGAATAGTGTCCAAACAAGGACCTTCATACCTTCATTGCAGGACCATCAGGTATTATTTTGAGAAGATCTGTAGATTAGGCCTCATGCACACTGGACATTTTTAAAACAGCTGTTTTTGGCTTCGGACATTTTTTTCTACAGTCAATAAACTCCCCATCATGTTATCCTATGTGTCCATGCACACATAGACTGTTATCAGCAGTTTTTGGCTGGGGCGTTTTTCGGCTTTATAAAAAACCCCAAACTAGTGGGTTCTGAGAGGAGTTTTTAAGCTGTCTACTAAATGTAAAAATGCTCTAACGTCAAAAAACGCTGATAAACGCTCAAAAACGCGGCTCACCAGCGTTTAACATTTCGATCCATTGAAAATAAAACATGGAAAAATGCTAGAAAAAGCTACTGCAAAAACTTAAAAAACTTTGAAAAACCCACTGCAAACCTACTGGCGTTTTTTATAATGTTATTTTAACTTTCAGTGTGCATGAGGCTAAAGTTAAACCTCAGACAGGTTGCCAAAATAGCACAATTTGACGGGAAGTTCTACTGAAGCCATTAGGACTCCAAACCAGGCTCCAAAAAAGTGTAGAGCAGCAAATTATGAAAAATTGTGCAGGATAGTTTAGAAAGCTCCGGCCAACCCTGCTGGATGAGACTGGCGCTGGCGCTAACCAGTCAGAAGCCCTGCAGAGTAAAGAAAGAGAAGAGTGGAGATTTTTAATCTCCGGATTGCTACACCGGCTGTGTGGGCATTGACAGCGCATCAGCCATGAGAGGTAAGTACAGCGGGGAGGGGGGTTGGGGGTGTAGGGTGTTCTTTTACTTTTTAATTTATTTCTGAAAAGGTGAACTAACACTTTAAACCTTTAAAACACTTTAAACCTGTAGCGGGGCCGAAATATACTATAAAGAAGAATTTATGGTATGGGCTTTTTTACTTAGTTACATTGATCCAGCTTGGACATATGTAACTATGTACAGTATACAGGGCTGGCACAAGGGGTGGGCAAGAGGGTCAGCTGCCCTGGGCACTGTGGTATCATATGAGGTGTGCGGGCACTGCAGTGAGATTGGAGGGAAGGAATTTGTGTCGGAAGGGGGAATTTGGGGGGCCACAGGGGGTAAGGATTTTTCTAGGAGGGAAAATGTGGGGTGTGTGCTAAGACTTAGGGGGAATTGTGTTGGGAGGGAGGGACGGAGAAGATTTGTGCTAGGGGGGATTGGGGGGGGGGGGGGGTGGACTTGTGCTGGGAGGGGGAGATTTGCAGTGAGGGGGTGATGTGTACTTGGAGGGGAAATTTTAGGGGTAGAAGATTTGTGCTGGGAGGAGTGATTATTTTGGGGGGGGAGGGGGCATTTGTGCTGGAGGGATTTTGGGGATGGAGGGGGCAAAGATTTGAGCTGGGGTTGGGGATTTCAGCAGGGGGCAGATTTGTACTGGGAAGAGGAAGAATTTATGCTTAGGGGGCAAGCATGCAGATTAGTGCTCAGTTTTTTTGGTGGGGGAATTTTGCTGACAAATAATGCTCATACATCTTAGGGGAGGGGGGGTGCAGATTGGCATGTTCACCCTGGGCTCTAGGTGACCTTGTCCCGACATTGAGAGAATATACCATACCTGTGAGATCCCTCTAGAAGCTGGAATTCACTATAGTAGACAATGATACTCCAGTGATCTCCAACTTCCAGGCCTAGTGCCGACTGATACCCTTCTGCATTGTGAATACAGGAGATCACCCACTTGGCATGGGCACCATTCAGAGAATGCTTTGCATTCTCTCAATGAATGCAAAGTATTTTCTGATTGAATGAGGTGGAAAGCATAACGTCACCCCCCCTCCTCTCCACCTCATCCATGGGACCTGGAAGCTAGTGGAGATCACAGGAGTAACGATGTCTACTAGAGTGATTTCCAGCTTTTAGAGGGATCCCACAGGTATGGTAAATACAAGCTGGACCAATGTAACATTGTAAAAAATATTCATACCTGGAATTCTTTTTTAAAGTATAACTAAAGGCAAAACTTTTTTTTAGTTTTGGATAGCGTAGAGAAGGATTACAACACCTGTCAGTTCTTATAGCTGCCCGTGCCCCCGTTAGGGAGATTCACCCTCTCAATTGTTCCTGTTTACCATTATCATTGCAAGTCAATGTAAAAGCAAATCCCAAATTTTGGGTTGTCCCCCATGGGCACTTTAGCTCTGGTGAGCTGGGGTGTCCCCAATAAATTATTTTTATTTGTAGGGATTTCCTCTCACTTCCTGTTTGGTTATGGGACTAGGGTTACCACCTGTCCAGGATTCACCTGGACAGTCCGGGTTTTGAATCATGTGCCTGGGTTTCAGTCCACCTGAAAACTGGACACAGTATTCAGACAGGAATATGGCTCAGAACAGGACTTGACAGGAGGATGAGGGGGCACTATGTGCTCCGCATTACTATTCTCTTTGGAGTTCCCAAAGGTGTCCCAGGTCTGTTACAATCCTATAGTATATACTAAAAAAAAATCTGTGCGCCACTAAAGTGTTATGCCCTGTACACACGGTCGGACATTGATCGGACATTCCGACAACAAAATCCATGGATTTTTTCCGACGGATGTTGGCTCAAACTTGTCTTGCATACACACGGTCGCACAAAGTTGGCAGAAAATCCGATCGTTCTAAACGCGGTGACGTAAAACACGTACGTCGGGACTATAAACGGGGCAGTAGCCAATAGCTTTCGTCTCTTAATTTATTCTGAGCATGCGTGGCACTTTGTGCGTCGGAATTGTCCACACACGGTCGAAATTTATGCGAACGGATTTTGTTGTAGGAAAATTTTATAGCCTGCTCTCAATCTTTGTGTGTTGGAAATTCCGATGGAAAAAGTCCGATGGAGCCCACACACGGTCGGAATTTCCGACAACAAGCTCCGATCGCACATATTCCGTCGGAAAGTCCGACCGTGTGTACGGGGCATTAGGGTTTGGCTTAAAGGAAAAGTGGCAACCCTATATGGTACAGGAAGTGAAAGTAACTCTCCCCAATGAGAAAAGATGGCAATAATAAACCTTGCAGGGTTGATAACCCTCCCTTACCCTATTCAAAATGATATCCAAAGTGTTGCCTATACTTCTACTTTGAGCCTCAGTTCACACTATGGATCACAAGTGAATCGCACAGGAACCGAACCACATTCCTGTTCAATACACATGAGATTCAGTACAGGGCCATTTGAGCCCATTCATTTTCAATGGGCTCATATCGCAACCTCATCGCACCAAAGTCACGCGTGGACCAATTTTGGAACCACACTGCAATCAGGTATTTTTGTACCATGCGATCTGGTGCAATCCATTGAGGGCAAGCACGCTGCGTTTCGGGTGTCGTTAAAGCAGTGTTCCACCTATATAAAAGTCAGCAGCTACAAAAAGTTCAGCTGTTGACTTTTATTAATCGGCCACTTACCTGTCCCAGGGTCCAGCAATGCGGGTGTACGAAGCCTCGCTCCTCTCCCCCTCCTCTCTGCGGCGCCGGCATTGTCACTGCGGGATGCTCCAGCTGTGCTGCGCGCTGTGAAGGCCGGGCAATCATCTGGGACCTGTGATGTGTCCCAGATGATTGCCGGGGGGGGAGATATGAACTTGCTTCTGGCGCCGCGGTGCCCCGGGAGGAAGTGGGAGCTGGAACCCTCTAAAAAGAGGACAAGCTAAAAACGGAAAGTGACCTATTGGCACCCAAACACAACAAAGGCATAAATATATGCAGAAACAAAAAGAAAATGGATTTGGGACTTTAAATGAGGCATGTCTTTGTTAATGGCAATAAATGAATGAAATGCTTGATTATAGAGCGATTAAATGTGCCAATCCCCAGTGGGTAGTCCGTAAAATTATAATGTGTTAAATGATTTTAATTAATTAATAAATAAATATGATATGTAGTGCATGATACAAAAATATATAATGCATAGGGTATACAGAGAAAAACAAAATTAATCTAATAATAATAACACATTGAATTTTGATCGTAAATAGACATGATTGGTACAAACAACAACAATAAGTATAACGGGCATAAAAATCAGTCAGGCATGATTATCATAATAAATACAAGCGATACATGATGTAAAACATGACGCAGATTCATGGTTGTAAACAAACTTGGCTTGACACCCTTGAGTGTGGTCCCAACGCGTTTCATGGCGTTTAAAGCCAATCATCAGGAGTAGGATGCATGAATTTAGCTAAAAAATTGAGAAAATGAATAAATGAAGTGGCACATGGTATATTATGCTCTCTAGATGAAAAAAAGAAAGAAACAAGATCTGGCAATTAGAACTTTACCTATAGAGTAGCCCATAGGTATAACCCAGAAGCTCCTGGGGTGAAAGAAAGATGGCCTGGAACAAATTATCTAGTCTGGGGTTGAGGCGGGAGACCCTCTCCTTCTCTCCCCCCGGATGAACGGGTAGACCGGACGGAGGGCCATGGGGCACAGCAGCAAGGGAGCGGGTTGGACAGCCACAGCACAGCCTAGGGGCTGGAGGTATATATGCACAGGTCATAGATATGGTGCTGTAAATGGGTAGAAAAAAAGGGAGTTTCAACAAAAAGTCTAAAAACCTGGATGAAAAAACACTGCAACTAAGAAAGTGGGGTGTATATTATGTGTATGTGGCTGCACCTATGATAACCATAGAGTGCATGCCAACGGAAAAGTGTAGATTAATGAAAGAGGGAGTGAGTGCGATGGGTTAATATAGGCACATCCAACAATGGAGTGTCAATGTGCTAACTCTGTAAGCACATAAGTGTAAATAAAAACAAGAATATGTGTGTGAACATGTACGTGAAAGTGGGTGCATATGTGTGTGCGTATGTGGTCCTCTAAAAAGAGGGTATCTGCTCCCCCCCCAAAAAACATGACATGCCAAATGTAGAATGTCAGGGGGTTACCTGCACTTAGAGCGGAAGTTCCATTTTTGGGTGGAACTCCGCTTTAAGATTGCACTGACACCTGCTGCAGATCGCAAGGGCAGTGCGATTTGAGTGCAGTGCGGGAATTGCGCACAGATTACAGGGTTTCCCGCACCACGTTAGTGTGAACCTAGGCTAAGCTAAGTGCGAAAGCAGTGGCAGAAATAGATATAGGGCAGTCTTAGAAGCAGATTTTGATCTCTTTTTTTTTTCTAGAAGCCTATTGGGAATCTGAACCTCCAAAAACACTGACATTCGGATTCGGCTCAGGACATTGAAACCCATGAAATTCATTCCAAATCTAATATCATCTGAATTTCTGGATACATTTTTGCTGGCACATCTTTTTTTCCCCGCTACAAACAATTCCTCTACAATAAGCATTTCCAGAAGACCAGAAAGTTCTCAGACTTGTTTCTCCTGGTTCTGAATCATCCTGCATTCCATTCACGGATTCTCTCACACACGGCGCTGCGATAAGAGGATGTGAGTGTGTGTGGTGTATATATATATGTCTCCGAGACGCACTGAGGTGTGTATGTGTGTGGTAAAGTACAAGCGTTTATTTTTGCGCGATAACACAGATATGTCATTCTGTCTGCGATAAGATAAAATCACATTAAGGTTACACAACACGTATTACTCCACATGTGCCAAATGTTTCATCGGCGAGCATAGCCGGAATAAAAATAAACCAACGCACCTAAAAAATGTATGATTTGTAGCCATTTCTTCATCGCTGGAAATGTGGAGCATTTCACTAGTAGTTTTAAAGGTGAAATACATGGTAGGAGACCACACATTTCTATCGTTTAAGGCAGTAGTGTATTTAGGTTTTGTGCTGCCCTAGGCCCGACTAAACTCGTGCACCCCCCTAATTTAAATATGACCCACCCCTTCCTGTCAAGGCCACACCCCTTGCTGTTTAAGACCCGCCCTGAAATTTTCGAGTGGGGACACTAGTTCTGGGGGGGGGGGGCAATGGATTCCCTTAATTTGCATAGATTTCCTCTCACTTCCTGTTTAGATATGGGGCAGGAAGTGAAGGGAAATCGCTGCAATGGGACAGGAATGGTAAAAAATAAACTGACAGGGGTTATAACCCTCCCTTACTCTATCCAAAATGAAAAAAAAAAAAAGTGTTGCCTATAGTTCTACTTTAAGCACAAATTTCTGATAATTTTATGGAAAAGACTAAGAAGATATAACCATGCCAATGGTGCAGCAGAAAACATATAGCGCAGTCAGGAAGGTTTGTTGTCCAGGATGGGAGGACAGTCACAGTTATGGAATGCCAGCCATTCGCATACCAGAGACTAGACTAATTTGCCTATTAGCCCAGTCTGCCCCATAAGACTGGTGCTACACTAACCGTGTAACGCAAGCCGGCGGGGACTCTTTCCGTGCTGCCCCGCTGAAAAGGGCTTCTCTAGGACCTTGTCGGGCCTAAGCCAGGATACAGCGTTGATTGAAGGACAATAGAGCTTTGGGGCTTGACTCACACCTATGGCATTTTTAGTGCTTTTTGCATTTTGCAGATTTTCTCTACAGAACGTGTTCCATAGGAAACCATGTTAAATGGACTATAGTGCAAATCTGCAAAATGCAAAAAGCACTAAAAATGCAAAGGTGTGAATCCAGCCTGAGAGTATATGGTATGGGGGTTTTCAGCCTTTTGGTTTTTTAACCACTTCAGCCCTGGAAGGATTTACCCCCTTCATGACCAGGCCATTTTTTGCGATACGGCACTGCATTACTTTAACTGACAATTGCGCAGTCATGCAACGTTGTACCCAAATAAAATGTATGTCCTTTTCTTCCCACAAATAGAGGGTTTTTTTTTGGTATTTGATAACCTCTGCGGTTTTTATTTTTTGCACTATAAACAAAAAAGCGTAACAATTTTGAAAAAAAAAAAAACTGTATTTTTTTTACTTTTTGCTACAAAACACATCCAATAAAAAAATGTAAAAAATCTAATGTCTTCATCAATTTAGGCCAATATGTATTCTGCTACATGTTTTTGGTAAAAAAACATCCCAATAATTGATTGGTTTGTGCAAAAGTTATAACGTCTACAAAATATGGGATATATTTATGGCATTTTTATTTATGTTACTTGTAATGGCGGCGATCAGCGATTTTTAGCTGGACTGTGACATTGCGGGAGACAAATCAGACACCTAACTGACACTTTTGACACTTTTTTCGTGACCAGTGAACTTATTACAGTGATTAGTACTAAAAATATACACTGTTACTGTACTAATGACACTGGCACGGAAGGGGTTAACAAGGTCCATAAAGACATGGATGAGCGAGTTTGGGGTGGAGGAACTTGACTGGCCTGCTCAGAGTCCTGACCTCAACCCAATAGAACACCTTTGGGATGAATTAGAGCGGAAACTGCGAGCCAGGCCTTCTCGTTCAACATCAGTACCTGACCTCACAAATGCACTTCTGAAAGAATGGTCAAACATTCCCATAGACACACTCCTAAACCTTGTGGACAGCCTTCCCAGAAGAGGTGAAGCTGTTATAGGTGCAAAGGGTGGGCCAACTCAATATTGAACCCTACGGACTAATGTCCTGTACACACGGTCGGATTTTCCCATGGAAAAAGTGCGATTAGATTGTGTTGTCGGAAATTCGGACCGTGTGGGCTCCATCAGATTTTTTCCGTCGGAATTTCCGACACACAAAGTTTGAGAGCAGGCTATAAAATTTTCCGACAACAAAATAAATTATTAAATTCCGATCGTGTGTACACAAATCCGACGCACAAAGTGCCACGCATGCTCAGAATAAATTAAGAGATGAAAGCTATTGACTACTGCCCCATTTATAGTCCCGACGTACGTGTTTTACGTCACCGCGTTCAGAACGATCGGATTTTCCGACAACTTTGTGCGACCGTGTGTATGCAAGACAAGTTTGAGCCAACATCCGTCGGAAAAAATCCATGGATTTTGTTGTCGGAATGTCCGATCAATGTCCGACCGTGTGTACAGGGCATAAGACTGGGATGCCATTTAAGGTTCATGTTTGTGTAAAGGCAGGCGTCCCAATACTTTTGGTAATATAGTGTATTTCAATAAAAGTGTTTGTGCCAGGAGTTTAGTTTTAACAGATCTAATTCCGGGACCATATAAGACGAGTTCCTTGTTGGGGTTTACATACCCTTTAAGGCTTACGTCATATAAGGGATTAGGGACTGAGTTGACTTTACTTTAATAATGATTGTGTCAGGGTGTATATATTATATATACACTTCCCTTCCGTCCCTGGCATTGTACCTGTCAGATAAAATCACAAAGGAAATATGTTTGTTCAGCCTGTTACAACCCCTTTAAGTTTTGACAAGTCGGGAAGAATTTCTCCACTTGCCAGAATTCTTTTGTATGCATTCTCCTTCCGCATACAGCAATCCGCACTCCAGCGCTGGTTCTCCTTTCAGGACTAGTTGAGTCTGCAGAGGAGCATGTACTTTAGAATTCCACGAGTTCCTTGCAGCGGTGGTTGAGAAAGAATTTGATGACAAATCAACTATTTAATGCTGTCTGCTCAAACCTCTTTTTTTTTTTTTTTTTCTCTCTCTTTCTCTCTTGCTCTGAGAAGTTGGCACACCGGCTTACAAAAATATTGAACGGGAAACTAGGATTCAATTGGCCGACAAAACGTTGCTTCAAATATTCCACATTACAAATTCCTACTGATCGGTTATAAAACGGAGGATATGTTACACAATAGGAAAGAATGGAATGCCTTTCATTTATTAAATCAATATTTTCTAGATGCTCAGTTTTTTTTTAATAATGTAAAAAAAAGTTCCCTGCCCCCCTTCCTTCCCTTGTTTCCAGCTATGGATTTCCCTCTTTTTATGTTACAGCTCAGATGGAAAGAATCCGTTTTGTACTAGACATTAATAAGCCCTCCGCATTTTGGGAGGTAAATGAGTGACTAGACGGTTGTAGAACGGGCCCAGATAAACTCAGACTGGAAATTAAAGGTACATTGTAGTCTTTAAATTAAAGCTGAGCTCCCGGGGAACATATAAAAATACAAAAGGGCTGTTTTACCTGCCAAAAGATTTGCGATTCTATTCATCCAGTCCTGAGATTTACATAGTTCTGCCACACAGAACAGCCAGCTTGGACACCTGAATTTTTTCTACTGTTGTATATAATACAACCAGGTCTAGTTCCTCCCCTAGCCTGTGATTGGTCAGTTAAGGAGCAGCAGACCGATTAACTCATCGCTCTGTTTTATCCTGCTGTCAGTAGTTATGTATGCAATGCAGTACAACTGGTTGGCTCTTTGTGCTACCCCTCCTAGTCTGAGTTCTGCTGTACAGTAGATTGAAAGGGGCTGATACCATGTCAGATCCAGGTATAGTGGTGGCATGTGCTCAATTTACTTTCAATTTCAACTTTAAAAAAGTGGTTTCAATGGGTATTATTTGGGACTTTTCATGAATTTTGGGAATATATTTTTTTTAGTGTAAGTTTATAGATTTGTGAGCTCAAAGAGCAGCATTATCTTGTTATTGACCATCTGTTTTTTAGCTGCCTTGTTTTCAAAGCATGCCACTGCATTATTTGAAAGAAGAAAAACCAAGTGCTAGAGTGTCAACCTAAACCACCTCACATTATATCACTTATAACGTTCATCCTTCCTATCCCATTAGGTAAAAGTTAAGCATACATCGGTTAGGCTGATTATCCTTGATTATAGCTGTCCTGCTGCTGGATGATTTTAGACTGCTGTATCCACTGCAGTATCCTACTTCTTGTAGTAAAGCCCCAGCCTGTGCTCTTTGTCGCTAGTAAATTTAGGCTTAAGCTGCGTACACACGGTCGGACTTTCCGGCATACTTGGTCCGGCGGACCAGAGTGTGCCGGACAATCCGCCCGTGTGTGGGCGCCGGCGGACTTTTCCGGCGGACTTTTTCCCAAAAGCCCGCCGGACCTAGATTTGAAGAAAGTTTTAAATCTTTCCGCCGGACTCAGTTTCGGGCGGAAAGTCCGCTCGTGTGACCACGCCCCCTAAAACGTCACAGTCCCAGCATGCCCAGGGACTGTGACATCAAAAGGGGGCGGGGTCTCCGCCTATATAAGTCACAACACAGCCCTCGGAGAGCAGTCCAGCTGGAGAGAGCGTCGTGTCAACATCTGGAGAAGAGAAGAAGACAAGAAGTCCGGACCTCTGCTGGCAAGAGAGCTACCTGAAGACAGCAGAGGAGCCGGCCGAAGAACTGGAGAGAAGAGAGCGGAGAAGAACCAACCGGACGCCGGGAGAAGATGAAGCGGAGGGACCCCCGAAGCCGGAAGAAGACCCCCGAAGCCGGAGGAAGATCCCCCCCCGGAGCTGTTTAATAAAATATTTTAAAAACCTGTGTAGTGTGTTTTATTACTTACACTTTTTCCCTAGGTGAATGGGTAGGGGTACCATGTACCCCATACTCATTCACATAGGGTGGGGGGCCGGGATCTGGGGGCCCCCTTATTAAAGGGGGCTCCCAGATTCCGATAAGCCCCCGCCCGCAGACCCCGACAACCAACGGCCAGGGTTGTCGGGAAGAGGCCCTTGTCCTCATCAACATGGGGACAAGGTGCTTTGGGGTGGGGGGGGCCCGCAGGGCGGCCCCCCTCCCCCAAAGCACCCACCCCCCATGTTGAGGGCATGTGGCCTGGTACAGTTCAGGAGGGGGGGGCGCTCGCTCGTCCCCACCCCCTTTCCTGACCGGCCAGGCTGCGTGCTCGGATCGGGGTCTGGTATGGATTTTAGGGGGGACCCCACGCCGTTTTTTCGGCGTAGGGGGTTCCCTTTATAATCCATACCAGACCTAAGGGCCTGGTATGCCCCGCAATCGGGGCTCGCAAGGTGTCAATCTCGCCGATAAAAGCGGCAAGATTGACATCCTTTTCTAGTCCCGTCGCACCTGAGTCACGTTCAAAATGAACGGACTTGTCCGTGTGTGGGCAAGTCCGTTCATTCTGAAAGTCCGCCGGAACTCCGGCGAAAGTCCGTCGGAAAGACGGGCGGACTTAGCCCGCCGGAAAGTCCGGGCGTGTGTGGGCAAGTCCGTCCGTTTTAAAGTCCGGCGCACCTGGCGGACAAAGTCCGTCGGAAAGTGTGCCGGACCAAGTAGAATAGAAAGTCCGACCGTGTGTACGCGGCATAAGCCTTGCTATTCAAAATTGTCCTGCTGCTGGCCAATTTACACTTTGACAATTTACAATTTTATAATTTACACTGACGTTTTGTCTCCTAATTCTTGTAGTAAAACATCTGCCTGTTCTCTTTATCCCTAATACATTTTGACTAATGCCCTCTTATCAAAAATGTCCTGCTGCTGGCCAATTTTACACTGCAGTACCATCAGGGGCGTAACTAGAAATAGCAGGGCCCCATAGCAAAATGTTGTATGGGGCCCTCCTGCAAACATCCCCCCCCCACAGCTGCCCTAGTGTCAATGTGACCTGTGCCACATACAGAGTGACCTGTGCCCAATACAGCGTGACCTGTGCCCCATACAGCGTGACCTGTGCCCAATACAGCGTGACCTGTGCCCCATACAGCGTGACCTGTGCCCCATACAGCGTGACCTGTGCCCTATACAGCCTGGTCTGCCTGTGCCCCATACAGCCCCACTTATGCAGAGGAAGAGGCAAGCCACCCGGATCAGCAGAGAGCGGGATTGCCCGCTGTAATAGCTTTCATTTGAATTTCCTGTCTTCCTGGGGCTCATCGTCACATAGCCCCACCTCTTGGCCTGACGCCTTTGATGACGTCACATGTCCCACATTGGATTGGCGTTCTGTCTATCAAAGGCACCGGGTCAAAAGGTGGAGCTATGTGACGTGAGCCCCGGGAACACTGGAAGTTCTAATGAAAGCTCTTATATTGGGCAATTCAGCTCTCTGCTGATATGGACAGCTCGCCTCTTCCTTTCCTCTCTCTTCCCCTGGCTGGGAGACTGTGCCGGCGGTGCTCTTATCCTCACTAGGCCCCACTCAGCTGCGGGCCCCATAGCGCCCGCATGGGTCGCTATGGTGGTAGTTATGCCCCTGAGTACCATCTGTGGTCTCTTATTTCTGAATGAGAGCTTGATAAAAATTGGACAGTGGAGGACAGCTTTGCTTTAGCGAGAGCAAGGTCAGCCTCAGCAAACTACGGGCCAATTTCTAGCTGCCGGTCAAAGTTGGCCTATTACTGTTTGATGAAAAAGAATCTGTTGCTGCTATAATTACATAGAAAAGATTAACAAAAACAAAAAACACTGAAATTAATTATAATGAGTTGCTGCTGTATGTATGTACGCCAAGCTAACAATCATCGCTACAGTCAAGTATACACTGTCAGTGTTTACTGTTGCTAAGAGGGTATGTTTAAACAGCATGGTTCATAACACCACATACTGCTAAAACAGTGCTGGGACAAGGTCATCCAGCGCCCAGGGCAAAGATTCCAAACTGTCCCCCCCCCCTTCCCTTATGGTTAGGGTCAGGTCGACCCCATCCCTGCAATGAACCATTGTGCTCAGGCAGCCACTACTCCTGCCCACCCCTTGTCCCAACCCTGTGCTATAAGGTATCCCCCAAGCATGTTGTTCAAAGGATTTGTGTGTTTTCAATATTACAATTGAAGCCACATGAAAAGATCATAGTATTTCTAATTTACATTTTTTTGCATTAGTACATGTCCCCCATGGCAATGCTCAGCTTCCCATGCCTTTTTTTAATAGTAGTTTGCTTATTAAGCTAAAAAAAGAACAGAATTTAATAATAGGATTTACACCCACCCTTCAATGGGATTTGCCCCTAAGTTCTAGTTCCCTAAATGTCAACCAGCTTTCTGTGAACTATTGTTAAATCAAAAACAGACAGATTAGTCCATCCCTATCTGTGATAAGTTTAGGGTTCAGGTTGTTTAAAGTGCTTCTAAAGGCAGAACCTTCTGGGTGCAGGTCTCCCCCTAGCCCCCTTTTATATCTACCTGAGCCCCATCTTGATGTGCATGAGAACAGCGGCTTTCCTGGGTCTCTGTCTCCTCATTGATTCATACAGCATTGGGAGCCATTGGCTCCCGCTGCTGTCAATCACAGCCAGTGAGCCAGTGAGGAGAGAGCAGGAGCGGGGCCAAGCCGCGCATTAGTGTGAAAGGAATGGACAATGTCCATCACAGGAGTGTGGCTCGGGAGCGAGCTTGCTCGAATGCCCCATAGCAAGCGGCTTGCTATTGGGGGCACTTGGCAGGGGGGAGGAGCCAGAACCGTTGGCGGGGACCCAAAAAGAAAAGGATTGTGGCTGCTCTGTGCAAAACCATTACACAAAGCAGGTAAGTATGACATATTTTCCTCAACCTTCTTAAGGTTAATGAGAAAAGGGGTTACCCCTTTTGTTTGCCAGGTCTATACGTCGTATCGACCTGACAGTGGGGGTTTCACACACAATCCGGTGGCTTCAGACTCCTGCCTGTCATGTGAAAGCATTTGGGCGGCAGCGCTGTCTCCCAATTGCTCACATACACCTCTGGCACCGGCACCCACCATGTGTTGCGGACTCTGCTTGCCCATCTGCAGGCCCGGGACTGACATGGCGGTTGCCAGTGGGAGGAGGGGAGGGAGAAGAGCAGACTCATGTCTGCTCCCCTCCTCTTCTTGCTGTGACCCGGAAAGCGACGTCTGTGAGGTCACTTCCGGGTCACCTGTCACTTTCCCCCGGCTAGCATAGTTAGGAAGCAATGTTTTGCAGCACGATCTGCATTGCAAAACATTCAGTGGAGCCCAGAGGAGACATGCAGAATCTTTTAGACCCTGCATGTCCAAAGGGTAAGGAGAGATAGGAGTAGCCTCTATAACAATAGTAATAATAAAGGATAAGTAAAAAATTGTACCATCATCCATAAAATTAAAGATAAAGAGGTCGGACGCTTGGTCCCCAACCAAGCCTTCTTAAGAAACAGGGGCAATTGGACTAGTCGCCACGGAGGACCCTTCTGGGACCCTTCTGGTTACCCAAAACCCTACATTCTAATTGGTTGGTGCTGACCAATCAGAACCCACGTAGCCCATCCTGTCACTGTGGGCGAAGAGGAGAGAAAGCTGCAGGGATTTCAAATCCCTGGACCGATACAGCGGTGATACGAGCTGTCAGTGCAGGGGATCGCCGGACTCCAGGGTAGCATCAGGCGTTCGTCAGGGGTGCCAACGCGTCAATTGCATTACATATGATACATATTGCTGCACAAGACCTTCTCTATAACACTAAACGTATAACTTTTAGGGGGCTGTGAAAGCATCGTCTATAGAAAATATAGGGTACTGAAGTCTGTCCCCATTTCACAGACGCACACAAATTTAAGGTTTGCCATGTTTGTATCTTTTTACTCGGTGCAACCTCATTTTTTATATTTTACCAAAAATGTGGGTAGTTTATTGCGTATGTTTGCCCTAAAATTCACATTAGTGTTTTTTACTGAAATTTTGCATTTCCTACTCCTTTCGAACTACCACTATTTTATTCTCTAGGGTATCTGCATTCAGAAAATATATCATGTTTGGGGGTTTTGTGCAATCTTCAGGTCTAAAATTATTTTTTAAACATGAATGCAAAAAACGCAAAAACAGCTCTGACAGCGAAAAGGTTAAATGGTCAGTCTACCTGAAACTGAAACGACTGTGTTCTGTAGATGCTGGAGAGTTAAAACAGCCCATACTTATTTATTTGTCTTGGTGATTCCCTGGTCTGCACACCTGCTGTGCCCATTATGTGCCGTTCCCACCAACCTTGCTGGTTTTTGTTTATTTTATGTTATGGAGAATGTAACAGGAGGAGCTGGAAGGCACAAAGGAGGGCAGAAAAACCCAAAACTCCCAGATGGATGGAAACAGAGTCAGGAATTATGGAGATGTCACTGTGACGTATGAAAGATATACCATATCAGAAGCAAGAGGAGGACCAGTTGCCACCTATAGCTAAAATATACTATAGTGTCAAAGTATTGGGACGCCTGCCTTTACACGCACATGAACTTTATTGGAATCCCAGTTTTGATCCATAGGGTTCAATATTGAGTTGGCCCACCCTTTGCAGCTATAACAGCATCAACTCTCCTGGGAAGACTATCCACAAGGTTTAGGAGTGTGTCTATGGGAATGTTTGATCATTTTTCCAGAAGTGCATTTGTGAGGTCAGGCACTGATGTTGGACGAGAAAGCCTGGCTCGCAATCTCTATTATAATTTATCCCAAAGGTGTTCTATCGGATTGAGGTCAGGACTCTGTCAAGCTCCTCCACTCGCTCATCCATGTCTTTATGGACCTTGCTTTGTGCACTGGTGCGCAATCATGTTGGAACAGGAAGGGCCATCCCCAAACTTTTCTCACAAAGTTGGGAGCATGAAATTGACCAAAATGTCTTGGTATGCTGAAGCCTTAAGAGTTCCCTTCAGTAGAACTAAGAGGCCAAGCCCAACCCCTGACAAACAACCCCACACCATAATCCCCTCTCCACCAAATGATTTGGACCAGTGCACAAAGCAAGGTCCATAAAGAAACACTTCCAGGTAGCCATATTGCATTGCATTTTCAGAAAATTACAGAGCTGCAGATTGAAAAGGAAAGGTAATTTTTAATAACATTTAATTACAATATGACTTGTGTCGCAAATTGTATACGCTATATTATTTTTTCTTTATTTGCTATTTTTCCCCATGAAAGTGGAGTTACCCTTTAATGTGTTTCTTTTTGAGCCACTCCTTTGTTGCCTTGGTGGTATGTTTTGGGTCGTTGTCATGCTGAAAGATCCATCCATGACCCATTTTCAGTGTTCTGGCTGATGGAAGAAGGTTCTCATACAAGAATTTACAATACATGGCCCCATCCATTGGCCCTTCAATGCAACAAAGTTGGTCTGTACCTTTAGCCCCAAAGCATAATGTTTCCACCTTCATGCTTGACTGTAGGGATGGTGTTCTTAGGATCATAGTCAGCATTTTTCTTCCTCCAAACACAGCAAGTTGAGTTAATGCCAAAGAGCTCAATTTTGGTCTCATCTGACCACAGCACTTTCTCCCAATCCTTTTCTGAATCATTTAGATGTTTATTGGCAAACTTCAGACGGGCATGTGCATGTGCCTTCTTGAGAAGGGGGACCTTGTGGATGCTGCAGGATTTAAATCCATGGCGGCGTATTGTGTTACCAATGGTTTGTTTGGTGACTGTGGTCCCAACTACCTAGAGATCATTCACAAGCTCCTCCTGTGTAGTTCTGGGCTGATCCCTCACTTTTCTCATTATCATCCTTACCCTATGAGGAGAAAACTTGCATGGAGCTCCAGACCGAGGGCATTTTAATGGTTATTTTGCATTTCTTCCATTTGCGAATAATCGCTCCAACAGTTGTCTCCTTCTCACCAAGCTTATTGCTGAAGGTCTTGTAGCCCATTCCAGCCTCGTGCAGGTCTACAATCTTGTCCCTCATGTCCTTTGACAGCTCTTTGGTCTTGCCTATGATGGTGAGGGTTAAGCCTAGGTTCACACTGACTGCGGGTTAGAAATTGTGTGAGTTCAGCTAAATTTGCACGATTTCAAACCGGCAATGCAGTCCGACTTCAGGGGCGATTTGACAGACATCTGTGCGGGTTCCTGAAGTCGTCAAAAGTAGTACAGGAACTACTTTTGGGAATCAGTGCGGCGCCGCAAAGTTGGCGCCGCACCGATTAAGACGGTGCCATTGCCAGCAATAGCCACCGATTTGGCATGCGATTTTACATGTCAAATCGCATGCCAGATCGGCCCGATGTGAATGTGAGCTGAATGGAAGAAAGATTCTTTGAACAGGTGTCTTTTATACACATAACGAGTTGTCATTAGGAGCACCTTCTTAAATTGACAGGACTAATCTGTGTACCACATGAGCACATACTTTAGCCAGTTTGTGGGCGCCAGAATTATTGTTAGTTGGTATGGGATCAAATACTTATTTTACTCACTGAAGTGCAACTCAATTTATAACATTTGTATTTTGTGTTTTTTCTGGATTTTTGGTTGATATTCTGTCTCTATCATTTAAAATACACCTATGATAAAAAAATTATAGACTCTTCATTTCTTTATAAGTGGGCAAACTTACAAAATCTGCAGGGGATCAACAAATAATTATTTTCGCAACTGTACTTTTTCTAGAGGAAACTTCAGTCTGGTCATGCTGGACACAGCAGAGAACAATGCTCACAGTGAGCCCAGGGTGGCTGCTGTATGATGCACCTCTTCGGGGTGGGTTTGGGGGGGGGTGTCCTTGACACTCTGGGCTCACAGGAAGCAGGAAGTGGGTTGAATGATGCTGGGTGTCATTAATCATGTAAGAGGACTGGTGCTAGACCTTGGAGTGGTGAATGTCTGGGGGGCAGTGCTAGAGATAAGGCAAGTATGTTTTATTTTAGAAATTGCTGGACATTTTTTTTTATGGTTTTGGGCTTCAGTCATCAAATAAATTAAAACAACATCAGTTTGAGACCCACAGTTGTTTACAAGGAAGCCTCTCACAGACAAGATTTAGAAGCAGATGGGAAATTTCAATTTCAAATGAAAATAATACATATTCATTTGTTTCGGCAAATTCACCAACACGCGCTTGGCGTTGTACTATATCCTTGCAGCATTAAATTCCTTTGTGGCGCAAATTTAGTAAACAATCACTAAGTATTAACAGCATTTCCTGAACTGCACATTCCCTGAATAACCAGCTCCATTTTTTAACTGCAACATTGTATTGAATCCCAAATTGAGTGTTTGTATGTGAACTTAAATGACTAACAATAACAAATTTCATCTTCCCCTGGCACATGGCCATACGGTGACTCAGCACCACATACATAGTAAAGTTATAAACATACCGCGATTATCAACTCCCTCTCGTCTAAAAATAGAACAAGAAAAAAAAAAGAATCCCTTCAAAACGCTAAAAAATAATGAAAAAAAATAAGGGCAGAGAGATCACTTCCATAAGACGTTAAACATGGTATATGAGGACTTGCAATGAAAATGGAAAATTCTGTAATCATCAAAATGTAAATATAGAATGCTACATTGTTTCATGTGTGGTAAACATTCTTGAAGACATCATGTTCCATTTGCGCAGTATACTCCCCACAAGTTGTAGGTGACCTGAACTCAGGAGATGAAGATTTGCTGTGTTATGGGAAACATTTAGAAAGTTTAACCATGCCTAAGCAACATTGAGAAGAAGTTGCCCTTTTCCTTGATATCCTCCTGAAGAATGTCAGTATCCTTCCTGGTATGGAAGGGTGCCAAGGCTCTCCTATGCCTACAGCCTTATAGCTGTATATCTGCAGTGTGAAATTTAAGGTACTGCTGCCGCTGACTCTCCCCAGATTTGGAGGGAGATTTGGTGATGTCATTATTGTGCTGCTCACTGTTCTCCTTGCTAGAGGCTCTGATATGAGGAAGCAAAACCCTGCCTCTACAAAAATGGCATCCCCCATCCATGCAAAACAAGACATGATAAGTCAGTAATGGCGTTTTTGGAACGGACATCAAGGAACTCCCATTCCTTGGGGCAAACCTTTCTGGAGGACTAAGGGTTGAGTCATTGGATGTCAGAGTGGTTTCTAGTCCCCAGCCCAGATGGAAGGACTCTGCACCTCTATGTGCTTTTACAAGAGCAATCCTTGGTAAGAACTCCGATAACATTTGTGATTAGGATGAATTTTTGGCCTTTCCAGTGATATGTCCAGCTCTTTTATCTTTCCTTATGTATCCTCCACACAGACACACTGCTTATTTCTTTTTCTGGTGGCTTATGTTCGGACGTGATTGCACATAACGTTAAGGCCTCGTGGGCACTGTGGAGGAGACAGATTTCTCTGATTTTCAGATCTTTTCCAGGAGCTTAGGTAATGGATGTGATCCTGATCAACAGTAAGAATGAAACATTTTGTATGCAACACATTAAAGTATAACTAAAGGCGAAAGTTTTTTTTTTTCGTTTTTTCGTTTTATATAGGGAGCAGAGGGATTAGAATGCTTCTCAGTTTGTATTGCTGTCTGTGTACCTGTTAAGAAGATTCACCCTCTCTATTTGTCATTGAAAGTGAAAGTAAAAGAAAATCCCAATTATTGGATTGTCCCCAGAAAAGTAATAGAGGGGAAATCTTCCAACAGGGACACTAGTTCTGGTGACAATGTAGTCCAAGAGATGGTGAAAACCTCTAAGTGAACCTTAGAAGAAAGTCCTCCATGTTTATAAGACTCATAATAACTGATAGTCCATGGAAATTACGTGACTTCATGTGAGGAACAAATTAATAAGTGCGTGACATCTGAAGTGAAGAGAAAAGAAGCACACCACCACTGACAATGAGAAGGCTTACCAGATCTATTGGACCCAAAGAGACATACGCCCAGTTGGGTCAAAGCAGGCTTGGGTGGTGAGTAGTTATAGATGATCCAGAGAGAGGGGTTGTAAAGATGGAGGTCCTGGAGTGAACCGTGGACTGATGTGTCCCTCAGGATGATGTTAGGAAGCTCTGGATCATCTATAACCACCCACCACCCAAGCCTGTTTTGACCAAACTGGGCGTATGTCTCTTTGGGTCCAATAGATCTGGTAAGCCTTCTCATTGTCGGTGGTGGTGTGCTTCTTTTGTCTTCACTTCAGATGTCACACACTTATTAATTTGTTCCTCACATGAAGTCACGTAATTTCTATGGACTATCAGTTATTATGAGTCTTATAAACATGGAGGACTTTCTTCTAAGGTTCACTTAGAGGTTTTCACCATCTTTTGGACTGCATTGTCTCTATGTTGGACATTTAAGATTGTTTTAGCACTACACTCATTTTGTTTGTTTGGCCGTGTTAGCTGCTTATTGGTTTTGTTTTCTTGGGCAGCGCAGAATTACTTGGTATATTCTCTACACTAGTTCTGGTGACCTGGGGGTCCCCAAGAAATTTTCTTTAATTGCATGTATTTCTTTTTACTTCCTGTTTGGTTATGGGACAGGAAGTGAAAGGAAGTGAATGGAAATCTCTGCAATGGGACACGGATGTCGGCAAAAAAATTGACAGGGGTTATAACTCTCCCTTGCTAAAATGAAAAAAAAAAAGTTTTACCTATAGTTCTACTTCAATTGTGCTCAAAATTGAATCAAACAATCCAATTATATTTGTAGTGCTCACCCCCATAGAGCCGCTGGTGTATTGTCCAGGTTCTTTTCCAAGTAGGGCAGAGGCAGCCAGGCACACAGCAACAGTTACTCCAATGGGCTCAATGAACAGTATAGAGGTATCTTTTTTTTTGTTTGGAGTAACTTGGATAGGGATAGGGAATTGTATGGAATGCTCCAAACCTATGTACAAACAGGAGGACACTCTTCACAATAGCCGAACTTCAGAAACAAATATCTTCTGCCAGACTCAGAACAAAATCCATTGTCAAAGATCAGTAGAGGCCAGAGGTATGTACCCCTCGGGAGAGGAACTACTTGACTTCTAGGCTAAAGAAAAGTTTTCCCACAATGACACTGCAAAGGGTTGTCTGTATAAATCTCTCAGGGTAAAAGTTACTCAGCCCAGGCTTAGTAAACAGTCTTTCAAAAACTAGAGAGGACTGGTTGGTATGTGCCTCTCAGAAGAGGAACTATGAATCACAGCAATCCCAATAGTTCACAGTCACAAAATAGAAAATCCCAGGTCAGATTAGTACTTACTGTGTCCTTTGGGTAACTGGGTGCCCTCTTCCAATACAGCAGAACATATTTCAGTGAGGGAGAGGTTAACACTCCACTTAACATTCTCCAGTAACTCTTCTGACAGGATTCTTGAGCAGAGAAGGATTGGGTATAGGCCCACCAGCTAGTCCTAGTTCAGACCACAATAAACAGTGGTTTGAGGTGAGGGGTAGCCACCCCCCCCCCCCCCCCCCCCCCCCCATCTGAACAGGTGGGATCCCTTGGCAAGAAGACAATACTGTTTTGCAATTTAGACTATGTATACCCCTTCGCAGCCACCATCTGGGCCATCACTCCCAGGGGTTGGCTGAAACAGTATAAATATTCATGCTGCCCATTTGCCTTGTTCCACAGCTATATTCCAGAAAATGGGTCTTCAAACTATGGCCCTCCAGTTGTTCAGAAACTACAATTCCCATCATGCCTAGTCATGCCTGTGAATGCCAAAGTTTTACAATGTCTCATGGGATGTGTAGTTCTGCAACAGCTGGAGGGCCGTAGTTTGAAGATCCCTGTTCCAGAACAACCCACCGTTTTCTAGAAAGCAGGAAAGAGCAAGAACAGACAAAAGCAATCAACAATGCTCCAATGAATACAGAGGAGCAAAAACTAAAGTTACGTAACAACCTAGCAACCTATCTAGGAGGGTGCTACATATTGGTAAGTATATTTTCTCCTTAGACTGATTTTGAGACCATTGTATAACATAATTTACAGTGCAACAAAAAAAATCACTTGTACATAAGTATTCATAGCCTTTGCTGTGTCACTCAAAATTGAGCTATGGGGCAAGTTTCCACTGATCATCCTTGAGATGTTTCTACAACGTGATTTAAGTCCACCTGTGGTAAATTCAGTTGATTGGACATGATTTGGAAAGGCACATACCTGTCTATATAAGGTCCCACAGTTAACAGTGCATGTCAGAGCACAAACCCGTCATGAAGTCCAATGAATTGTCTGTAAACCTTTCAAGACAGGATTGTATCTAGGCACAGATCTGGGGAAGGGTACAGAAAAAATTCTGCAGCATTGAAGGTCCCAATGAGCACAGTGGCCTCCATCATCCGTAAATGGAAGAAGTTTGTAACCACCAGGACTCTTCCTAGAGCGGGCCGCCCGGCCAAACTGAGCGGTCGGGGGAGAAGGGCCTTAGTCAGGGAGGTGATGAAGAACCCGATGGCCACTCTGACAGAGCTCCAGCATTTCTCTGTAGAGAGAGGAGAACCTTCCAGAAGAACAACCATCTCTGCAGCACACCACCACTCAGGCCTGTATGGTAGAGTGGCCAGACGGAAGCCACTCCTCAGTAAAAGGCACATGACAGCCTGTCTGGAGTTTGCCAAAAGGCACCTGAAGAACTCTCAGACCATGAGAAACAAAATTCTCTGGGCTGATGAAACAAAGATTGGACTCTTTGGCCTGAATGGCAAGCGTCATGTCTGGAGGAAACCAGGCACATCCACTGATCACCTGGCCAATACCATTCCTACAGTGAAGCATGGTGGTGGCAGCATCATGCTGTGGGGATGTTTTTCAGTGGCAGGAACTTGGAGGCTAGTCAGGATCAAGGAAAGATGAATGCAGCACAGAGACATCCTTGATGAAAACCTGCTCTAGAGCGCTCTGGACTTCAGACTGGGGCAAAGGTTTATCTTCCAACACAACAACGACCTTAAGCACACAGCCAAGATAATGAAGGAGTGGCTACAGGACAACTCTGTGAAAGTCCTTGAGTGGCCCAGCCAGTGCCCAGACTTGAACCCGATTGAACATCTCTGAAGAGATCTGAAACTGGCTGTGTACCGACGCTCCCCATCCAACTTGATGGAGCTTGAGAGGTCCTGCAAAGAAGAATGGGAGAAACTGCTCAAAATAGGTGTGCCAAGCTTGTAGCATCATACTCAAAACGTCTTGAGGCTGTAATTGGTGCCAAAGGGGACTCAACAAAATATTGAACAAAGGCTGTGAATACTTACAGTATGTACATGAGATTTTTTTCGTTTTTCATATATTTTTTATACATTTGCAAAGATTTCAAACAAACTTCTTTCACGTTGTCATTATGATGGGGTATTGTTTGTAAAATTTTGAGGAAAATAATGAATTTATTCCATTTTGGAATAGGGCTGTAACATAACAAAATGTGGAAAAAGTGAAGCGCTGTGAATACTTTCCAGGCGCACTGTATACTTACATCAGAAAACTCAGTCCTGAGAAAATGTAATGCAGCACAACACGTCGATAGGGGTTTCTCAAATGTCATTTATATCTCCGATATATATAGTGCCTTAAAAAAGTATTCATACCCCTTAAAATTTTCCACATTTTGTCATGTTACAACCAAAAACATTAATTTATTTTATTGGGATTTTATGTGATAGACCAACACAAAGTGGCACATAATTGTGAAGTGGAAGGAAAATTATTAATGGTTTTCATAATTTTTTACAAATAAATATGTGAAAAGTGTGGCGTGCATTTGTATTCAGCCCCCCTGAGTCAATACTTTGTAGAACCCCCTTTTGCTGCAATTACAACTGCAAGTCTTTTTGGGGATGTCTCTACCAACTTTGCACATCTAGAGAGTGACATTTTTGCCCATTCTTCTTTGCAAAACAGCTTAAGCTCTGTCAGATTGGATGGAGAGCATCTGTGAACAGTAATTTTCAAGTCTTACCACAGATTCTCATTTAGATTTAGGTCTGGACTTTGACTGGCCCATTCTAACCCATGAATATGCTACGATCTAAACCATTCCATTGTAGCACTGGCTGTATGTTTAGGGTAGTTGTCCTGCTGGAAGGAAAACCTCCGCCTCAGTCTCAAGTCTTTTGCAGACTCTAACAGGTTTTCTTCTAAGATTGCCCTGTATTTGGCTCCATCCATCTTCCCATCAAGTCTGGCCAGCTTCCCTGTCCCTGCTGAAGAAAAGCATCCCCACAACATGATGATGCCACCACCATGTTTCACAGTGTGTTCAGTGTGATGTTAGTTTTCCGCCATTTTGCTTTTAGGCCAAGAAGTTCAATTTTGGTCTCATCTGACCAACTGTGCTCCATGACATGTTCAAAGCTTGGGATATTGAACAACTGTTTTTATACTGAGATTAAATTACACACAGGTGGACTCTATTTACTAATCAGGTTTTAGATTTTAGTAAGGGGTATCAGAGTCAAGGGGTCTGAATACAAATGCACGCCACACTTTTCCCACATATTTATTTGTAAAAAAATTTGAAAATCGTTTATCATTTTCCTTTCACTTCACAATTATGTGCCACTTTGTGTTGCTCTATCACAAGAAAAATCCCAATAAAATACATTTATGTTTTTGGCTGTAACATGACAAAATTTGGAAAATTGGAAAAGGGGTATGAGTACTTTTTCAAGGCACCGTACATGCCATTTTTTTGGTCAGTATAATTATATGCTATATGTCATGGAAATTGCATGTTGTTTTTTTGAATAGACCCCCTTGTCTTTTTATCTGTAATAGCACTAATAAATGTCTGCAATTTTTACTTATTACACTTATGTGACATTCCACTTTCTATAATAGCGAAAAAGAAAACTAAGAGGGGTTGAAACCAAAACCTTACAGCAGGATTGGGAAGGGGGTTGTCTTCTAGGGAAAGGACTTGACTTGGGCAGGCCGGGTGGGCTTGGGGGGCGTGCGCGTGGGGGGGGGGGGGGGTTGATTCGGCTTTTTTTTTTTTTTTTTTGGTAGTGTAAGTTTTTTTTACATGAATATCCTAAATGATGTGTTCAGTGTCAGATCTTATTTCAGTATGAGGACAGCTGAAAAGCTGTTAGGGAAAACAAGCTCAACCTCATTAAAGACAGAGAGAAGTAACCAGATCCCCGTACAGTGAGCTGCGGAGCTTTGAAGACACAATCACTGAACAGGAGCTCAAGGGGAAAAATTGACTTTACCCTAGAATGGCCCGTTTGATGATGTCGGCTTTTTACAATTAATGAAGGAACAAAGCGCCCTTTTGTAAAAGAGATGTGGGACTACAGAACTACCACTTTTTGTGTTAGGGAATACTATCATATATTGCGAGTACTTATTTTAAATAAGTATTTAACATTTTATTTAAAGCTGAACACCAGTGTATTTGTTTTTGTTTGTTGTTGTGTAGAATAGAAAATTAAAAAAGGTAATTTTGCTATAATACTCACCTTGAATCTGGAGCTATCTCCCACAGTAATTCCTGTCCACCACTAGATGTCCTCAGTCTTCCAAATTGAAGTAGGAAGTGATGTAATGGGGGGGGGGGGGGTCTTTGTGGGTTTTAAAGTGGTTTAAAATGCCTATCCTCAGGTTACTTCCTGACCACCCCATAGCAGATATACTGCTACAGGGTTACCATTCTGCACAGGATCATGTATATATATGTGATTCTGAACTTCTGCCCAGGGGGCATGAGCATGCCACCCAGGGGCCGCTTCTGATTACTCACACCTAAAGCCAATCTGCGGGTGCCGGGCAACGGATACCTGCTGATAATCAGCCAGAATTTCCAACTCACTTTTCCCAACGCACACGTTCCTGTAGAAATGACTGTGCATATAAGTGGGTGCTGAAGTGACCAACGGCTTGAATCGTGTCAAGTCAGAGCAAGGAGATGTCACCAGCACACCAAGGATCTCCAGAATGGGTCCAAAGCTTTAATTAGCGATCACATCATCACAGCAGCGGGAATCAGGCTCAGGTGAGTATAAGGGGGTGCTGAGGGGTTGCTGAAGGTTTTTTTACCTTCCTGCATTATCTTCAGCCTTTAGAACCACTTTAAAGTGTTTCTTTTTAAACAAAGGGCCGGTTTACTGTCCTTCAGACTTTAGGGGGCCAGACTGTGTGGAAGTAGGAAATGTCCTGGCATCAGTAGGAGTAAACAATGCCACATCTTTGGTGTCAGTGAGAGGAATTGTGCCCCATCATTGGTGTCATTTGGTGGGAAGAATCATGCCCGATCGTTGGTGGCACTGGGAGAAACTGTGCCCCATCATTGGTGTCACTGGGAGGAAGTGTGCCCCATCGCTGGTGTCACTGGGAGGAACTGTGCTCTATTGTTGGTGTTATGGGGATGAATTGTACCCCCTTATTGGTGTCAGTGGGGGGAATTATGCCCCAATATTGGTGTCAGATGATGAAATATTGCCCCAAAGGCCAAGTAAAAGTAAGCAAAGGCCCCCTGGTTGCAGTTTGGAGACCACTGCTATAGCCTAAAGCTTACCAACCCCCAATCCTAGCCTACAAAGCAACCCCAAAACCATCAAAATCCTAACCTAACAAACATAACAAAGTGGTTCTAAAGCCTAAACATTTCAAAAGAGTCAACTTCCCCAAACTACGAATAAAACAAAAAATATATAAAAAAAACGACACAATGGCTACATCCAAATTAGCAAGACTAAGTAGGGGATTAGGAGTTTAAATAATCCCTGTTATAGTCATTGCATATCTTCACCCCCTGGATTAAAAAGTAATCAACCATGGGGGTGTGTTCCTCTGAATTAAAGTAAGCATACAAAAAAGAGAAGGGAAGAAGATTCCCAAAATAATTCTTCAAAAAGGAACTGCCGGTATTATAAAGTAAAAAACCTTTAGTGAAAATTACACATGACACTGACAACTAATAGATACATAAATACCAACCTCCACCACAAACATCTTAAATAGACAATTTTCTTAGGGACACAGGTGGCCACCACAAACAGACATACAGGCCTCTCAAGAATCATGCATAACTAGTTCTCATTATTCAGTCCTGGTTTAACCGTAATTAAATAAAGATGGAGAGCAATGCACTCAGTATGCCAGACTGGGTAAATGTTGATGTAAACAGTTCATGCATTTAGCTCCAATGGGATAGACTTGAAATTTGTAATGTACACCTGACACACAAGAAATAGTTTCCTAATCATACAGTCCACGTGAAATAAACACGGAATTAATAATAGTGTTTCCCCAGGAGTATAGGGATATGAGGTAACGGTCCACTTGTCAATGACAGCTGGGGACGAGCTAGTGGGCAGGTGAGTGTGTGTAGATATATACACCTCCCAGCTGGAGATAAGAATCAGTACAGCTCACCACTTCGCCACTCATCCGATAGCCATCTCGCCCAGATCCTCAGTGCGGAGCCCACATTCCACCCACATCTAGGCTAAGTCTAGGCCACAGAGGGTAAAGGGATGCCTTCCTCCTACATTCCACGTGTCCAATGGAAAACAGTGCCATGAGTAATGACGACAGTACAACTTGGATGTATCCGGAACTCTCACGTGTGATTACGGAGTCTATCAAAAGATGAGGAGAGATACAGATGGAGTTGTCTGATAGGTGGATAGTCCATGCCCTCACAACAGAGAGCGTGATGGCATCATACTGACGCGTTTCACTCGTGACCCGAGTTTCTTCAGGGCTCTGATGGCACTGTACGGCATGTGATAACACTGTATGGCATGTGATGACACTGTATGGAATGTGATGGCACTGTACAAAATGTAATGACACTGTATGGCATGTGATGACACGGTATGGCATGTGATGGCACTGTACAACATGTAATGACACTGTACGGCATGTGATGGCACTGTACAACATGTAATGTAATGACACTGTATGGCATGTGATGACACTGTATGGCATGTGATGACACTGTACGGCATGTGATGACACTGTTTGGCATGTGATGGCACTGTACAACATGTGATGACACTGTACAACAAATAATGACACTGTACGGCATGTGATGACACTGTACGGCATGTGATGACACTGTACAACATGTGATGACACTGTACAGCATGTGATGACTCTGTACAACATGTGATGACACTGTACAGCATGTGATGACTCTGTACAACATGTGATGACACTGTACGGCATGTGATGACTCTGTATAACATGTGATGACACTGTATGGCATGTGATGGCACTGTACAACATGTAATGTAATGACACTGTACGGCATGTGATGACACTGTATGGCATGTGATGACACTGTACGGCATGTGATGGCACTGTACAACATGTAATGTAATGACACTGTACGGCATGTGATGACACTGTATGGCATGTGATGACACTGTACGGCATGTGATGGCACTGTACAACATGTAATGTAATGACACTGTATGGAATGTGATGGCACTGTATGGCATGTGATGACACTGTACGGCATGTGATGACACTGTATGGCATGTGATGACACTGTATGGCATGTGATGGCACTGTACAACAAGTAATGACACTATACGGCATGTGATGACACTGTACAACATGTGATGACACTGTACAGCATGTGATGACTCTGTACAACATGTGATGACTCTGTATGGCATGTGATGACACTGTATGGCATGTGATGGCACTGTACAACATGTGATGACTCTGTACAGCATGTGATGACTCTGTACAGCATGTGATGACTCTGTACAACATGTGATGACACTGTACAACATGTGATGACACTGTACAGCATGTGATGACTCTGTACAACATGTGATGACTCTGTATGGCATGTGATGACACTGTACGGCATGTGATGACACTGTACAGCATGTGATGACTCTGTACAACATGTGATGACACTGTACAGCATGTGATGACACTGTAGAGCATGTGATGACTCTGTACAACATGTGATGACACTGTACGGCATGTGATTGCACTGTACAAGATGTAATGACACTTTACAACATGTGATGACACTGTATGGCATGTGATGGCACTGTACAACATGTAATGTAATGACACTGTATGGCATGTGATGACACTGTACGGCATGTGATGACACTATACGGCATGTGATGACACTGTGTGGCATGTGATGACAATGTATGGCATGTGATGGCACTGTACAACATGTGATGACACTGTACAACAAGTAATGACACTATACGGCATGTGATGACACTGTACGGCATGTGATGACACTGTACAACATGTGATGACACTGTACAGCATGTGATGACACTGTACGGCATGTGATGACTCTGTACAACATGTGATGACACTGTACAGCATGTGATGACACTGTAGAGCATGTGATGACTCTGTACAACATGTGATGACTCTGTACAACAAGTAATGACACTATACGGCATGTGATGACACTGTACGGCATGTGATGACACTGTACAGCATGTGATGACACTGTAGAGCATGTGATGACTCTGTACAACATGTGATGACACTGTACAGCATGTGATGACACTGTACAGCATGTGATAACTCTGTACAACATGTGATGACACTGTACAGCATGTGATGACACTGTACAGCATGTGATGACACTGTACAGCATGTGATGACACTGTACAACATGTGATGACTCTGTACAGCATGTGATGACACTGTACAGCATGTGATGACACTGTACAGCATGTGATGACACTGTACAGCATGTGATGACACTGTACAACATGTGATGACTCTGTACAGCATGTGATGACACTGTACAGCATGTGATGACTCTGTACAACATGTGATGACACTGTACAGCATGTGATGACACTGTACAACATGTGATGACACTGTAGAGCATGTGATGACTCTGTACAACATGTGATGACACTGTACAACATGTGATGACACTGTAGAGCATGTGATGACTCTGTACAACATGTGATGACACTGTACGCCATGTGATTGCACTGTACGGTATGTGATGGCACTGTAGGGCATGTGATCCTGTAATACTCTATTTACAATGAAGGGAACATTACTACTATAGGGGTACTAGGTAATACACCAATTATGGGGGAGCGAAGCTCTGTCCATGTCTGAGGAGCTCTGTGCTTTAGTATGAAAATACAAGTAGATGTGAATGGAAGGTTTTATTGTCTCATATACAAATCCAGATAGTCAATAAAAGGATTCATTCACAATTTTAACTCTGATTTTATTTCATTTTACTATACCAGTAATGCATGGCATGCCTGTGTGCTGTCACACCCATATGTGTATTCTGCTTGTGTCTTTTTTGAACCTCACCTGCTATGTAACCATATAACATTTTTTTTACCTTAATGCATTCTTTGCATTAAGGTAAAAAAAATGTTTAGGCATCGAATGTTGTCTCTCTCCTCCCCCTTGTACTTACCTTGGCCCTCATTCGATCCAGCTCTGTGCACGTCTGTAGCTTTTCTCTCTCCTCACTTCCGGGTCTCACTAGCTTTGCTGGGGCATCAGGAGCCATTGGCTCCTAGTGTTGTCAATCAAATCCAGTGACGAGGGAGGGGGCAGGGCCGAGTCCCGCTGTCTGTGTCAATGGATGCAGCAGCGGGGCCCAGGAGCGAGTACGCAAGAGTGCCCCCATGGGAAGCGGCTGCCTGTGGGGGCACTGGACAGGGAGGAGGAGCCAGCAGTGCTGGCGGGGAACCAGAGAAGAAGAGGTTCGGGGCCACTCTGTGCAATACCATTTCACAGAGCAGGTAAGTACAGAGATCAGTGGCGGCCCGTCTATATGGACCATAGGGGCGCAGCTCTCCTAATCCATGCGCCTGGCCCCTAATTTACATGCAGGTTGCCGTATGCATGCATTTCAACTAGGTTTTTTTTTGTTTTGTTTTTAAGCATGTGATTAGAGCCTGAGGCTCTAATTAGCTTCAAAAAAGGGTGGGCTTGGGCTGCCTTCCCATCCATCTTCTGCACTCAGGGGGTGGCGTTGGTTTCCCGCCCCCCCCAAATATTAATGTAGCACCCTGTAGTTTAGGCAAGGAGCTCCTCACAAATTTATTTGCCAGGAGTAGTTATCCTGGCTGATTGATAGAGATCTATTGATTTCTCCCTAAATTTGGCCTTGTTGCACTTTTCTCTTCTACTGCTAGGTGGCTGGGTACTTGGTGGTACTTGATATGAGAGGGGCAACCCAAGGTCAAGTTATGGGTATGTGGGGTGTCTCAGCCAATGGGCAAGGTTTTTTTTTTATTCTCTGGCCTGCTGGGAGCACCTATATATTTGGGTGGAGTCAGGTGATCAGTGTTCTGTGCCACCTGGATGGCTGTCTGGGTGAACGTGTATCGTGTGCCCCGGGCTGCTAGGCCGAAGATTGGGCCTTTCCTAGGCACATCTGGCTGCTAGGCTGTCTGAGGGCCTATCCAGAAGTAAGAGAGCAGCGCAGGGTTGGGATTGTGGCTTGCAGTCCAACCCGAAGTAATGGTTCTGCCGGCCGGAGAACCTCAGTGGTCGGAGGTAGAAAGGGAGCTGTCACAACAATGGGACCAACCACCTTATTACCAGGGACCAGGGGCGGACTGATAACTCATGGGGCCCCCGGGCAATAGGAGATTATGGGGCCCCCAGGCAACCAGAGATTATGGGGCCACACAGTATACAATCACACAGTATACACATACATGTACACACAGTATACACAGACAGATGTAAAAAAAAACACAGATTTATACATACTGTCCCTGGTTTTACTGAGGCTGGCAACCCTGATGGGGCCCCCTAGTGGCCCAGGGCCCTCGGGCAGTGCCCGAGTGGCTCAATGGTCAGTCCGCCCCTGCCAGGGACCACAGTGAGTAACTGAAAGAAGTCCCAGAGCACCATTCTCACCGAACGTGCACGGTGGAGAATCGGGAAACTTCAAGCGGTGATCAAGTCAGGACCCCAACCAGCGGAGGAGACGCAGCCTTGTGTGTCAAGCCAGGGACCGAGCCGGTCAGCAGGGGTGAAGCTTGAGGAGTATCTGGAGTGCCAAGCTAGGGACCCAGCAGGGAAGCGTGGGTGAGGGAGATACCACCACAAAGATTGGAGGAGCTCAAGGGATTCAGAGTCAGTGAATCAGAGGGTCTAGTGAGAGACCGGGAACTCAGTGTTGAAAAACTACAAGAGGCAGTTGTAGTGAAGCTGAAGGAACTGTTACGTTTGAGCTGGGAATTGTTAAAGATTGTTGCCATAGGAGACAGCATTCCTGCATGTGCAGATGTGGCACCTTGCTGGGGCCTTTCCCTGCATGGCTGTCCTCCTACTGAAGTCTCAGAGTCTGTGAGAGGGGAATGTGCCAATTCTGTGTTCCTGCTAAGCAGGAACATGGATCTTTACCTTTCCACCAGTCAAAGCAGCCTCTCACAGTTAGTAATCACTCCTAGGGAACACATGTAACCCCTTGAATGCCCCTGATGTTAACCCCTTCCCTGCCAGTGTCAATAGTACAGTGACAGTGCATTTTTCTTTTAGCACTGGTCACTGTATTAGTGTCACTGGTCCCCAAAAAAAGACAAAAGTGTCAGTTAGGTGTCTGATTTGTCCGCTGCAATATCGCAGTCTCACTATAAGTCGCTGATGGCCATCATTACTAGTAAAAAAATTAAAATAAATAAAAATATCCCATTGTTTGGAGCTGCTATAACTTTTGTGCAAACCAATCAATATGCAGGTATTGGGAATTTTTTTTTACAAAAATATGTAGCAGAATACATATTGGCCTAAATTGATGAAGAAATTTGATAGTTTTACATTTTTTATTAAGTAGGTTTTATATCAGAAAGTTAAAAACATTGTTTTTTTTTTTTTTGTATATAGCACAAAAAACAAAAATCGCAGAGGTGATCAAATACCACCAAAAGAAAGCTCTATTTGTGGGGAAAAAAAGGGACATTTTATTTTTATTTTATTTTAATAAAGCGTCGCAGGCCTGCGAAATTGTCAGTTAAAGTAATGCAGTGCCATATCGCAAAAAAAGGCCTGGTCATGAAGGGGGGGGGGGTAAACCTTCCGGAGCTGAAGTGGTTAAAGCAGGTTCTTCCAAAACCATTAATATAGTCACTTGTAATACCTGTGATGATGGTTGATTCCTTTGATACTTTACTGATAGAGTGATGGATAGATACGTTATGGGAGTGCCACATCTAATATAAATAATCAGGTCTCATTGTACATGTTGCATGTATCTTATGCGATTTATTAAATTTGTAGCACCCCTTCATGACTGTAATGCTCTATCTGTAATATTTTTTTTATATATATAAAAAAAGTTTTTTTATAGTTTATATAGATATATATCTATATATATAGATATAGATTATATATATCTATATCTATATATAGATATAGATATATATCGATATAAACTATAAAAAACTTTATATATATATATATATATATATATGCCTGCGGTTTGTTTGTTTTGTGCTTTTTATATCTTATTCCTAATAAAAAGCATCTGAAATAAATAAAAAAACACACAGCAGGTTGGAGACTGACCAACATCGACTTTGTAATCATTGTTGTGATTTTTGAGGATGATTTACTTCGGATTGTAAGCAGCTACAAAGGTGAGTGAAATTTTTTTTCTGCTTGTTAAGATGTCAAAGCTTTAGCCCCGGTTCACACTGATGCGGTGCGAATTGGGTGCAAATTTAAAGCGGTTAATGGTGCGAATTTGCATTGCAATTTTTTTTTACATCGCAACGTGAATTCTGCTTAGCATATGCATTTTCCATGAAAATTTAGTGCAAATTTGTGAGGGGAGTGGTCACAACTGTGATTGTATTTTCTATAAAATCTAGGCAGAAAAAAAAAAAAAAAAACATTTGCAGTGATGTGAACTCGGGGAGGGACCTCGGTGTAGTGACTCAGATAGCAGAGGAGTGAGACCGCAACCAAAAATCAAATTTGGTGCTTTGGATTGAGGTTAGTATACACCATAGAACGATATGCTTTGCTCATTTCAGAAGTTTATGACGACTTTAACACTTTTAGATGTTTCCTATATATAACATACATTTTCAGTTTTGAAGTTCAGGTCCACTTTGAAACAGATCTAGCATCAGATATATTTGATATGTTCAGTGTGTGCTGAGCAATGTGTATATATAACACATCCAGGTTTTTATTACCTCTCTCTCACAGATATCACAATATCTCCTCTAATAAGGCATAATAAAACCTGCATTTTTTTTCTCCTAAAGGGCAGAGCCATCTTTGCTCAGACATCTTCCAGGGTAGCAATGTACTTTCTGGACTGAGATGCCAATTCAGAAATGACACAATCAGGAAAATCGTGGTTCCCTCTGCAGTTCTTGACAAATGTCTGACACAGATCAGTCCCTGTTGCAGCCTCCTACATTGTGACAAAGTTGCAGTCTGATCACAGGGGAGACTGAGGAAATGCTTCCTCCTGTTTGCAGCAGACTGGTGGCATATCTCAGTCCAAGGAAAGTCACTTTATGGAAAATTATGCGGTTGCTGTATAATTAAATAATAAATGTTGGTAGTTTAATAATGCAGACTTGTAAAGTTATTAAAAGGTCCCCTTTAATTTGCCATTCACTAACAGGTTTTGTGACATTGTTTACACATTTTAGGGGACATGAAAAAAAAAAAAAAAAAAGTCTTAAAAGTTTTGTGGTCTTTCTTGTTTAAAAAAACAAAAAGTTTTGCGGTCAGATGGCTCCACGCTACAGAAATTTCAGCGTGTCATAAGCAATAACATTCCTGTGGATGATCAAATAAAGGTCTGCTGCATACACCAGGCCTTTGTATTTGGCCGCTCAGATTAAAAATAAGTGTCGGTGCTTTCCATGGCGCTAGGCTTTTCCATATTGTGACCTGTCAGACACCCATCCGTGACAAGTGAGTGGATCAGTTTCAAAGGAAGTCACCCTGCCTCTGACACTGAGCAGAAACCGTTTATAGGTGGCGTCTATTGTCCCCTGCGTCTGTCTGCAGGTATTTCAGCCATCAGGAAAAGCTGCCCCCTTTTTTTTTTTTACATCTAACAATCCAGCAGATGCAACAGCATTTAAATAGTCCATGAAAAAGAATCAGTAAGAAATTGTAATTTCCCCGTCCCCAGTGTTTTGTCACTTGATGTGCTGGTTGCAAGCATTTTTAAAGTGTTCCATAATTTGTAAAAAATAAAGCTAATAATTGTGAATTCAGGACATGGACTGGCCATCGCACACAATGGAGCTCCTTCTCTACCAGCAAAATCATTCATTAGTATCCTGCCCTCAGCTGCTGGGAGCTGATTTTTTTAGTTTTTAGCAAACATGCTGCAGCAGAAGGCTCAAAAGGAGATAGCAAATGCAAATAATACATCCATATGTATTTAAAGCCCATTTGAACCTTATATATTAAAGTGAGCGGCACTAGCGGCGGCTTGTGCTCAAAATTTTTTGGGGGACGCAAACAAACTGAAAAAATACTGAACCCCCCCCCATCAAATGCAGCCACTGTGCCATCAATTGCAGCCACTTGTGCCCATCATATGCCACCACTTGTGCCCATCAAATGCAGCCACTTGTGCCCATCAAATGCAGCCACTTGTGCCCACCAAATGCAGCCACTGTGCCATCAATTGCAGCCATTGTTCCCATCAAATGCAGCCACTACTGCCCATCATATGGAGCCACTTGTGCCCATCATATGCCACCACTTGTGCCCATCATGTGCAGCCACTTGTGCCCATCATATGCCACCACTGGTGGCCCATCATATGCAGCCACTTGTGCCCATCATATGCAGCCACTTGTGCCCATCAAATGCTGCCACTTATGCCCATCAAATGCCACTTGTGCCCATCATATGCCGCCACTGTGAACCCTGCCTGCCCGCTGTCTGCCCGGCACTTACCCCATCTTATTGGAGGGTCAGACAGCAGGTGACAGGGGCGAGCTGTGGGACGGCTCCTGTGTCCTCCATGCTTCCTCCTCCTCTGTTCTTCCGTTCTGCTAGGCGTCCAATAGGGGCACCTGTGCCTTCAGCCAATCAGATAACGGGTATTAAACCCGTGCTTCCTGATTGGCAGAGATGCGGTTCAGTGTTAGAAAAGCAAATATTCATTTGCTTTTCTAACACATCTGGGTGGACTGTGAGCGCAATGCTCTGCGCCACAAGTCCACCTTTTTTTAAGCCTATTAGCGTGCAATATTGCAACCATGCAATACATGAATCTATCCATTAGTCATATAGGGGGGTGATGTGACAGAGGGGGCGGTGTCCGTGTGCCCTTAATGGACGGGCCGCCCCCTAGTGTAAATTTACAATTTTTTAAATTAAAATAACAAGCATGTTATACTTATCTGCAATGTGAAATGGTTTTGCACAGCGCAGCCTCGACCCTCCCTCCACCCCTGCCGAGTACCCCCATAGCAAGTCATTCCCTATGGGGGCGCTCGTGTGCACTTGCTCCAGAGTCACGCTCTTTGGGGTTGATTTACTAAAAGCAAATAGACTGTGCATTCTGCAAGTGCAGTTGCTCCAGAGCTTAGCAAATGAGGTAAACCTTCACTCGCAATGAGTACTCAATCACATGCAAGGAAAATTTAAAGAAATTAAAAAAAAAAAACGCATTTTTACTTGCACATGATTGGAAAGTCAGCAGAGCTTCTGCTTATTTACTAAGCTCTGGAGCAACCGCTCTTTGCCTTTAGTAAATCAACCCCACAGTGTTCATTGGACTGCCCCCTCCCCCCTGCTATCTCTGAGCCAATGAGGAGGGAGAGAGCCAAGAGAACCACTGCTCTCACGTACATAGCTGGATCGAGATCAGGCTCAGGTAAGCATGGGGGGCGGTCCAGGGAATTGCATGCAGAAGTTTTTTTTTCCATTACTGCAGAGATTGCATTATGGTAAAAATCCTTCTGAATAAGGCTCAATTCACATCTATGCATGTTGCTTTTGAGTGTTTCTGCAGTGCTTTTGGCTGAGCTTTCTGTGGGCCTTTACCACGACTTTGCCACGATTTGTGTTTTGCGTTTTTTATGCTTTTTCTTTTTTGGGGGGAAATTTGTTGCTGGGCAGATTTAAAAACCCAAATTGCAGCAAAATCATGATAAAAACGCACTACATGCTTTTCTGTAGCTTCTCCATTCAAATCTATTGAACAAAAAAAAACAAAAAAGCACCTTTTTGCATTTAAAAAAGTCCCTGACCCTTTCCAAAAATGCAGAGGCACAAAAATGCATTGATGTGAAAGTGTTCCATAGGAACCCATGTTAAAAAAATGTCCTGCATTTCTGCAATAAGCAAAAAGCATGAAAAAACACATTGGTGGTGAATGGAGCCTTAAGGCCTGGTTCACACCTATGCAGTTTGCTTTTGATTTGTTACTGCAGTGCATTTTTCATAAGCATTTTCCATGCATTTTGCATTTTTTATGGTTTTTTTTGGCCAATTTGTTGTCAGGCAGATTAAAAAACGCAAATTACGGCAAAAACGCATGACATGCTTTTCTGCGGCTTCTCCATTGAAGTCCATTAAACCAAAAAGCACTGTTTTGCGTTAAAGTCCCTGACCCTTTCCAAAAACCCAGAGGCTGAAAAAAGTATAGATGCAAACATGTCCCATAGGAAACCATGTTAAAGGGACTGTACAGTAGTGGGTTACTGCAAAAAGCACAAAAAAACGCATAGATGTGAACCAGGCCTTAGAACCACTTTACTGTAATATACTCAGGCTGCATATATAGTAACAAACATACTTCTCCAACCTTTTTAACTCCTACATGCTGCAACAAGAGTTAAAATACACTGTGCTGGTGGCACATAGGAGAGTCGGACCGCTGCTCTCCCATACAACACAGTGGACTGGTGTTCTGCTGAAAACTCCAACTCGCCAAAATCTCCAACCACGTCACTTCCAGTGACTCTTAAGCAGAAATAATTGGAGATTTTGAGGAGTTGGCTGTTTTCACAGAACACCGGCACCGTATACCCTACGGTACATGACAGGTTGGCTGTTTTCACAGAACACTGGGTAAGGAGGAAAAAAGTTGTTGCCGCCATATTGTTGGTTACTAGCGGGTGAACTAACAATATCCACTCATTATATTGTGTACCAAAGTGTTCTGTGAAAACAGCCAACTCCTCGAAAACTCCAATTATTGCTGCTGGAGAGTCCCCGGAAGTGGCGTTGTTGGAGATTTAGGAGAGTTGGAGTTTTTGGCAGTACACCGGCTCTCCAGAGGTCTGATACACCCCCCTAAACACTCCACCAATCATGGTAAAGGGATGGCAAAGTAGTCACCAATGGCCAGAGCTTTGTAATGGCCTTGCTCTGGCCTCCTACTTGCCAAGGAGACTATCTATCATACTTTGTGGCCAATAAGGGGAGGGAACCAGGAGAACATTGATTACTATTTGCAGAATAAAGTCTTCTTAGTTTTGGGAGCTCTGTGTTGCTCTAGAATTAAACTGTGTGTGAAGCTACCTGTAACTGACTTTTTTTTTTTTTCGTTATCCCATGACAAATTTACCATGTTCATATTAAAAAACACTAATAAATGCACTTACATATTTATTAAAATATCATTTATAGATTGCTTAACACAACCAGTCCGAGTACCAGGATTCTGTCTCCATATTAGCTTCCTAATATACATAAGGATGCATAAGCACTCAGACTGAGAATAGAATAGTTCATTCTCGTTCCTATTACAGTTCTTTTAGTCTAACAATGTAAACGTGCTTACAGAAGGGGGAAGCACAGGAATCACCCAGGTTCGGTTCTCGTCTAAGCTGTATTGCTTAACCCCCATAAGCTCTGAAAGGTTTTCTTGTTCAATATTTTTAGTAAAGCTTTATGGAGATTACAATAATAAAGTGAACTTTATCAAGTACAGTATATAGTAGGATCACTTAAAAAGTTATGCTGTAGAGTACAAATGACAAAGTAGAAGTAGTCAACATATGTAACCAATGTGAGCAAATCCAGAGGCTAAACTTGAGGTATGGAGCATTGTCAAACAACCCCTGGCACCCCATCTGGGAGCAATCTGTGCCGCGGGGGGAGACAAGCTTTGAAAGGTTTTACCTCCTCCTGACCAGGGCATTTTTTGTCATACGGCACTGCACTATTTTAAATGACAATTGCGCGGTCAAGCAACACTGTACCCAAATGAAATTTATATCATTTTTTTCACACAAATAGAGCTTTCTTTTGATGGTGTTTGATCACCACTGGATTTTTTATTATATAAATGAAAAAAGACCAAAAATTTTGAAAGAAACCCCAAAACAAATCTTCATTAATTTAGGCCAAAATGTATTTTATATGATAGTGCGGCGGACAAACTGACACTAACTGCCACTGGGTGGCAACTGACTAACTGCCACTGACATCACCAGTGACACTAATACAGTGAACAGTGCTAATACCCTGTTTCCCCCGAAAATAAGACCTAGCGTGATTGTCGGTGATGGCTGCAATATAAGCCCTACCCCCCAAATAAGCCCTAGTTAAAGTCCTTGTAAGCCTTATTTTCAGGGTAGAGCTTATTTTTGGGGAAACAGAGTAGGGCTTATTTGGGGGGTAGGGCTTATATTGCAGCCATCACTGACAATCACGCTAGGTCTTATTTTCGGGGAAACAGGGTACTATACACTGTCACTGTACTAATGACCCTGGCTGGGAAGGGGTCAACATCTAAGGGCAATAAAAAGGATTAACTGTGTGCCCAAAAAGTGTGATGTGTGCAATATGTGGTGCTTCAACTAGTAGATGTGGCTGAATCAAAGAGAAAAAAAACACAGGCCTCTGTGCTGTGATTCGCCTCCTCAAATACAATTTCTCCCTCCATGCTGCCAAACAAGCCTACTTTGTCACTCTCATTAATACACTGTCCTCTAGTCCTCGTCATCTCTTCACTACTTCTAGCTCTCTACTTTCTCCACCTCCACCCAGTAACTCGCTCACCGCTCACGAATTTGCCAATCACTTCAAAAACAAGATTGATGCAATACATGGGGGCATCTCCACTGCACAGACATCCATTCCACTAACATACCCTGTACAAATCCACTCTCAACACTTTCCTCTTTTGACTTTGCTACTATCGAAGAGGTCGCTAAAGTTTTCTCAGAAGCCCGCCTTACCACATGTTCTCTGGATCCTGTTCCCTCACAGCTACTACGGTCACCCTCTTCTTCTATCCTATGCTCCCTCATTCACATTTTTAATCTTTCTATCTTTACTGGCACCTTCGCCTACCCTCTAAAATATGCCCTGATAACCCCCATACTTAAAAAGCCCTCACTGGACCCCACCAGGCTGAACAACTTAAGACCCATCTCCTTGCTCCTATTTGCATCAAAACTTTTAGAACGCTTAGTCTACAACCGTCTGTGCTCCTACCCAGGGCTGGACTGGGATAAAAATGTGGCCCTGGACTTTATCCAGACCGGCCCAGGGCACAGCGCACATCAGGGCACAACGCACATCAGGGTACAAGCACATCGGGGCACAGCGCACATCGGGGCACAGCGCACATCGGGACAACAGAACACAGCACATGAAGGTACATGGGGCACATGAGGGCACATGGGATACATGAGGGTACATGGGGCACATGAGGGTACATGGGGCACATCAGGGCACATGGGGCACACCAGGGCACATTTGGGCACATCAGGGCACTTTTGGGCACATCAGGGCACATCAGGCACATGGGGTACATCCGGGCACATCAGGGCACATCAGACACATGGGGTACATCAGGGAACATCAGGGAACATCAGGGCACATTCAGGGCACACCAGGGCACATCGGGGCACATCAGAACACATTCAGGGAACATTCAGGGCATATCAGGCACATGGGGTACATCAGGGCACATCAGGGCACATTCAGGGAACATCAGGGCACATGGGGCACATTCAGGGCACATCAGGGCACATCAGAGCACATTCAGGGAACATTCAGGGTACATCAAGCACATGGGCTACATCAGGGCACATCAGGGCACATTCGGGGGAAACAATCAGGCACATTCAGGGAACATCAGGGTACATGGGGCACATTCAGGGCACATCAGGCACATGGGGTGCATCAGGGCACATTCAGGGAACATCAGGGTACATCAGGCACATGGGGTACATCAGGACACATCAGGCACATGGGGTATATCTGGGCACATCAGGCACATGGGGTACGTCAGGGCACATCAGGCACATTCAGGGAGCATCAGGGTACATTCAGGGCACATCAGGACACATTCAGGGAACATCAGGGCACATCAGGACACATTCAGGGCACATCAGGCACATGGGGTACATCAGGGCACATCAGGCACATTCAGGGCTAATCAGGGCATATCAGGCACATGAGGTACATCAGGGCACATTCAGGGAACATCAGGGCACATTCAGGGAACATCAGGGCACATGGGGTACATTCAGGGCACATCAGGGCACATTCAGGTCACATCAGGCACATTCAGGGAACATCAGGGCACATTCAGGGAACATCAGGCACATGGGGTACATCAGGGCACATTCAGGGAACATCAGGGCACATTCAGGGCACATGGGGTACAATCAGGGCACATCAGAGCACATGGGGTACATTCAGGGCACATGAGGTACAATCAGGGCACATCAGAGCACATGGGGTACAATCAGGGCACATGGGGTACATTCAGCGCACATCAGGGCACATTCAGGACACATTCAGGGCACATGGGGTACAATCAGGGCACATGGGGTACATTTAGGGCACAGCGTTTACTTATTGTTTTCTTCACATGCAGAGTAGCGCAGGCAGCCTCTGTAGTAAGTTCTCTCTCATGTCACGCCGCTGCTGCTCCCCCGGGCGGCCCCTCCTCCACCTCTCTTCTCGTCCATCCCAGATGATGTCACAAGCAAATGGAGATGGACGAGAAGAGAGGAGGAGGAGGGGCTGCCGGGGGGAGCAGCAGCGGCGTGACATGAGAGAGAACTTACTACAGAGGCTGCCTGCGCTACTCTGCATGCATCTCGATCTACCCGTCAGGTGCCAGCTGTCGGCGATTGACGGGTAAATCGTAGACACAATAGGCAGCCACTGAAACCGGCCCACTGAGCCATTCGGCCCACCGGGAAACTCCCGGTAGTCCCGATGGCCAGTCCATCCCTGCTCCTACCTCACTGACAACAACCTTCTTGACCCCTTGAAGTCTGGCTTTCTCTTACTACACTCCACTGAAAATGCCCTACTGAAACTCACTAATGATCTACTAACTGCCAAAACCAATGGCCACTACTCCATACTCATACTACTAGACCTCTCTACAGCCTTTGACACTGTTGACCATTTCCTCCTCCTCAAAAAACTCCACTTTCTTGGCCTTCAAGACTCTGCTCCGCCTCCCTCCTGGTTCTCCTCCCACCTATCACAGCACTCCTTCAGTGTTACCTATAACAATGTTTTTCACATTTTAAACACAATTGTTTGTATAGTTTTTTGTATTGGTTTCACTAGTGCTATATTTTTACTCACTTACCTATAACTCTGTTTCCTCCTCTCCACTTCCTCATTATGTAGGGGGTACCACAAGGTTCTGTCCTCGCACCCCTTCTCTTCTCCATTTACACCTCCTCCCTTGGTCAATTAATAAATTCCCATGGGTTCCAGTACCATATCTATGCTGACGACACACAAATCTATCTTTCTACTCCTCACCTCACTCCTTCAGTCTCCTCTCACATTACTAACTTATTAACTGACATCAGCATGGATGTCACACCACTTCCTCAAACTCAATCTTTCTAAAACTGAACCCATGCCCCCTCACCTGACTTCTCCATCAAGATCAATAATACAACCATCAATCCCTTCTTTCATACCAGGGTGCTAGGTGTAATCCTAGACTCTAACCTGTCCTTTCAGCCCCAAAGCCAATCACTGTCCAAATCTTGCAGACTTCACCTTCAAAACAACTCCAAAATATGCACCTTTCTAATTGTTGAAACCACTAAAAAACATATTCATGCCCTTGTTATCTCTCCCATTGAGTCTTGTAACTCCATCACATCGGTCTACCTCTCTACAAGTTATCCCCTCTTCAGTCTATCATGAATGACACTGCCAGACTCATCTACCTTACCAACCGTTCAGCGTCTGCCACCCCTTTCTATCAATCCCTCCACTGGCTTCCCATTGTTCAACAAATAAAATTCAAAACACTAACAATAACATACAAAGCCATTTACAACTCTGCCCTGAGCTACATCACTAACGTTATCTTCAAATATCACCCAACCCGTCCTCTTCGCTCCTCCCAAGACCTCCTGCTCCCTTGTCTTCTCCTCCCATGCTCATCTTCAGGACATCTATCCAGCCTCTCCTATCCTCTGGAATTCACTACCCCATTCTGTCCAGTTATCTCCTACTCTGTCCACTTTTAGACGATCCCTGAAAACACATCTCTGCAGGGAAGCCTATCCTGCCTTCAGCTAACAACCAAATCTTCTACTTCCCTCATCAGTTCATCCCTTGCAGTTACTACCTTTTGTTTCACTAGCCCCTTCCTGCTACACTGTAAGCTCACAGGAGCAGGGCCCTCCTAACCCTCTTGTATTGAATAGTATTGTTGCTGTTTTGTCTCCCTTTATATTAGCGTTATATAAATCCTGTATATTAATAATAATAAGTATTTATGCACAGTGCACTTTGGGGGCTATTTGTGTTTTAGAGAGTTTTGGATAAGCGTACACATTTGTGTTGTGAGATCAGCACTTTGAGCACCTTATTGTTTTATTACTAGGTTCAGATTAGTGCAGATTGGCTGCTTCCTTTTTGAGTCCCTATAGTGCAGTTTTAGGGGTATATATATATATATATATATATCAAAATGGAAGTCAAAGGGAGTTACCCTAGTACAGTCGTCACTAAATGGCGGCCCACGGTCCGAACATAGGCCGAGCGATGCTCCAGAGAAGCTGAACAGGAACGGAGTCAGCGGAGGGGGAACATGACAGGGTGTTAAGGCAAGCCAGCAAAGTAAGGGTTAAGGGTGTGGCATATAGTTCTAATTAGATGGGCATTTTTGGTTGGAATTTGGTGCAAAGGGGGGGAGCTAGTAGGTAATAAAATGTTGACAAGAGGGTGGGGCTGTAACAGTTTTTGGGAAACTTGGCAAGAGCATCATCGATGCAGAGCATCTTTAGTTTAGGGAGGAATTCCTGCTGTCACGATGAGTGAACTTGAACAACTTTTAGCTCAGCTTAGGGCAGCTGCCGGTATCCATGGAGCGGAATGGATACAGAGCCAAGTCACGGCATGTCTGCAGGGGGTCCAGCAGAGTTCCCCCAGGGTGAGGAATGCGCATCAGCGTGCTAGGAGGTCTAAGCCCCCTGAGCGCTTTGCACCTGAAAGGACCCCTCAGGCTCAGCGCCGCATCGGGAGCCCGCAAGCGGAAACTTCAGGCCCCCTCTGCCAAACGCATGCCTGCTTTGGACGGGGGTGCGCCTGGAAGGAATCCCCATCCTAGGCGGAGCCTGCGGGGGATGAGGTCCCCTCGGCGGGTTGCGCCTCCCCCATCCTCCATTGTCCGGATCCGGGATAGTGCAGCTGGCGTGGCTGGCGATGATCCAGTCGGCACGCCAGCCCGGCGAGGGAGAGAAAGAGCGGTGGATCGGGATCGGGAGGCGGCCGGTGGCCCTACCAGACGGACAGATGACCGGCGAGGGTGGAAGGACACGTCTGCCCTTGGAGGAGCTCCGTCTGCAACGTTGCACCTCCAGGCCACAGGTGGCGGCTGCGAGCCCGAGTCAGGCTGGGGCGCAGGCGGATGACGTCAGAGGCGACGGGGGGAGGAGGTCGGAGCGGCGCAGGCCGGCGAGCCTGTTGGTGGCCCGGGACACTTCGGCGGCTGACGGGGAGAGAGGATGGCCGACACGGAGGAGGCTTGCTGATCCCAGGATGCCAGCTGATCGGCAGGGAGTGGACAGCAGCAGTGCAGAAAAAGGAGAGCTGGAAGAGGACATCGGTGACGCCTTTGGGGAACTCGGTCCGGCAGCTGGAGGGGTTCCTGGCCCCATGCAGCCTGGTGAGTGTGCTTCCGATATATTTCCTTTCCTTTCTCCCTCTGGGTTGTCAGGGATGGGGGCCCAGGGTCAGGCTAGGGAGACCCCTGGGGATCAGGGGTCCGAAGTTCTCACAAGGGAGGTGCTGCAGGGTTTAAAGGAGCTATAGCAACGCCTAAATAGTGCGGGGGTGCCGGGGGGGGGTTGCTACGGGGGACACTTCAGTGAGGCAGGTGGAGTCGGTGCTTAGCACAACTGCTCCTCCGGCAGTAGTGATAGAGTCGGATGTGCCGCAAGGATCGAGTGGAGAGGCTACGGCGGAGAAGCCGAAGGACAAAAGTGACAAGGAGATGGACAAGGTGAGATTGGCGGACGTCTATGTGCAAAGTGCAAAGTCTATGTGTGCTTTGAAGGGCCCCTAGGTGCGCACCTCAAGGCGGAGGTTCGGGAACGGATTTGGAAGGGGGAATACGTAGAAATATTTTCGTTACTCCCCCTTGAAAAGTTTAATCTGGATCGGATAAACCAGATGACAGCAAGAATGAAGATGAGGAGAAGCGGAGATATCGCCTTATTCCTCACACGTTCAATAATTGGTTGCAAGCATTTGCAATCTTGGCTAGTGTAATTGTCGAGAAGGAGCCGGCGAGCTGCTCGGCCTTGTTTTGTTATTTGGATGCGATTGGGGAGGCGAATCGGGTCTATGGCGGCATGGCGTAGCTGCGTTATGACGAGCAGTTTAGGCAGAGGAAGGCGGTCAGACCGGCCATTCGCTGGGATCACAAAGACATCGGTCTTTGGATGAAACTGATGACCCCGGCTAGGAGCGGGAGCCATTTTTTTCCAGGAGGGGCCGGCGGTTCTTCCGCCTCCAGTTCGTCGGCCGCTAGAAAAAAGGGGGTATGCTGGCAATTCAACGACAGCTCTTGCCGTTTTGGAGGGTCCTGATGTTTCAAGCATGAATACTCGGGATGCGGGGGCGGACATGCCTTCGCTAGGTGTTTTAAGGCAGGAAAGAACAAGGCAGGAGATGGGTCTGGAAAAAGGGAAGACACCAGTGAAGGTGGAAAAGAGGTTTCCTTTCCTAAATAGGTATCCGGACCGGGAGTCGGCTCGACTCCTAGGGGAGGGATTCTCGTGGGTTTTAGAATCCCGTGCTCTTTGACTGAGGTTCCGCCGATGTCTGCTAATTTACAGTCTGCTGGCCTTTTCCCGGAAGTGGTGACGGAGAAACTGAAGAAGGAAGTTTCTTTGGGTAGGATGAGCGGTCCGTTTTCTTCCCCGCCACTTCCGGGGTTAATCGTTTCTCCTCTGGGTGTGGCTCCCAAAAAGGAACCTGGCAAGTTCTGTTTGATTCACCATCTTTCTCATCCCAAAGGGTCATCAGTAAACGATGGTGTCGACCCGTAGGCCTGTGCGGTCACCTATACATCGTTCGATGCCGCGATATTATGGGTGCGGAGGTACGGCCAGGGGACTTTGTTGGCCAAAGATGACGTGGAGGCAGCATTTCACCTGCTTCCGGTCCATCCGGATAGCATGCACCTTTTGGGCTGTCGGTGGCAAGGGTCGTATTTTGTCGATCGTTGTCTGCTGATGGGGTGCTCCATTTCGTGCGCTCTATTTGAGGCCTTCAGTTCCTTTGTGGAGTGGGTAGTGCATGACGTATCCGGTTTAAATTCCGTCATCCATTACTTGGATGATTTTTTGTGTATTGGCCCTCCGGATTCCAATGCTTCCGCGGTCTTGCTAGGAACGTTACAGCACATAGCTGATCGTTTTGGAATTCCCTTGGCATCGGAAAAAAACATAGGCCCTGTGACGGAACTGGTTTTTCTGGGCATAACGATTGACTCCTTAGCCATGGAATGCCGTTTGCCAGAAGTTAAGCTGGTGGCCTTACGGCAGGAAGTTAAGGACATGGGGGGCAGACGCAAGGTTCGGGTTAGGGAGCTGCAGTCACTGTTGGGCAAATTGAATTTTGCCTGCAGAATTATTCCAATGGGAAGGATATTTTGCAGCCAGCTTTCGTTGGCTCTGGCAGGGGTCAGCAACCCGAGACATTTCATCCGATTGACTCGTGCTCACCGGGCTGATTTAGGGGTCTGGGACGAATTTCTGGCGACTTACAATGGGAGATCGGTGTGGATGTCGGGGCCCGTTAACAATGCGGACATGGTTTTGTTTACGGATGCGGCAGGGTCAGGAGGATACGGAGCGTTCTTCCAGGGTAAGTGGAGTGCCGGCGGTTGGCCTGCAGCTTGGAGGGAGGCCGGGTGGTTGCGTAACCTAGCACTTTTGGAATTGTTTCCTATCGTGCTAGCGGTGGAAATTTGGGGTAGTGCATTTCGGAACAAAAAAATACGTTTCCACTGTGACAACTTGGGAGTGGTTACTGCCATCAACAACTTATCGGCCTCCTCTCTTCCGGTGGCGCGCTTGTTGCGCCACTTGGTACTGTTATGCCTTCGTCTAAATGCTTTTGTCTATGCCGTTCACATTCCGGGGGTTTCTAACAGGATTGCGGATGCCTTGTCTCGTTCGCAGTGGAAGGAGTTTCGCGTCTTGGCACCGGAAGCGGAGCAACATGGTACCCCCTGTCCTCCACGGTTATGGACGATCGCATTGGAGTCGCCGCAGGATTAATTTGCAATTCATTGAGTGAGGCGACGTGGGGAGCGTACGCAGGTGCGTGGAAGGAATGGAATTCGTTGCTGGTGGAGGTAGGGGGGCTTGAGCCCTGGGAAGACCTGTTGTTGTTGGTTCTGTATTTTATTGTTAAAAATTTTCTACATGGGGTGTCTGTGTCATCAGTGGACCGTAAGTTAGTGGGCTTGGCCTTCTGGTTCAAGCTGCAAGGAGGTAAGGATGTCACAAAATCTTTTGTGGTGCGGCAGGCTATGAAGGGGTATCGTAAGGGTAGCAGGTCTAGGGATCTTAGGCGCCCCGTTTCCTTCGCCACTTTACGGCTGATTTTGACAAATATACCGCTGGTGTGTTTGGAGGGATACGAACAGATTTTGTTTAAAGCTGCTTTCTTGCTAGCCTTTGTTGGGACCCTGCGCATAGGGGAATTGGTTAGCCCGGCCAAGCACGTTGCTGGGGGACTTTTCCAAGAGGATGTAGCAGTAACTGGTGCCTCGGTGAGTATTGCCATTCGTAAGTCTAAAACGGATCAGGCAGGTAAAGGGATAATTTTGGAGTTATTCCGGGGTGAGGTGGCCAGACTTTGCCCAGTGACGGCGGTATCCCAGCTTACGGCGGTCGGGCCGAATGTAGCGGGACCATTCTTGATGCACGAGGACGGCTCGTATTTATCACGTTTTCAGTTCATAGTGGTTTTTCGCAATTGTCTGAAAGTGGCGGGCTTGGATCCTAGTCAGTTCGGTTCGCACTCTTTCTGGATAGGCGCTGCTACTGAGGCCTCTAGATGAGGGCTGGGTGCAGCGGTGATAAAACGGATTGGCAAATGGGAGTCCAACCGGTTTAGGCTCTACGTTAGGCCTCATTTAATTTAAGAAGAGGAGGTTTTTTGTTCTTCATGTTTGTGGTTGTAACCTCCTGCTACTTCTTTTCCCTGTTGTTGTTCTTATTTTGTCCTTGCTGTTCTGTTTCTGGGTGCAGGTTGGTGGGGCAATGTGTTTCTTTGTCTGTTTCAGGTCGGAGATGCCTGGTGTGGATCCTCTGGCATTCATTTGTTTACTGGGGTGCCAGGTGGGCAGAAGTTAGGCCCGCTGCCAGGCAGTTAGGTTTACCCTGGGAAGTGGGTAGTGTTCGCTGGATTGGGGTAAGGGGTATGCTGTGGAATCGAGTGGTTCCCGAGGTTCATAGATTTGCACAATGGGACAGGGCCCCGGATATCATGGTGATTCACGCAGGGGGCAACGATCTGGGTGTCCGGCGTTCTAGAGAACTGATTAGAGATATTCGGTTCGATTTCCTTAGGCTTCGCTGTGACTTTCCGGGCACTATTTTGGTTTGGTCGGAGATCGTGGCACGCACTGTTTGTAGAGAGGCCAGATCGTGGACCGAATCAATAAAGCCCGGATCAAGGTCAACAAGGAGGTTGGGAGGTTCTTTGTTAGAAATGGTGGTTTGGTCATAAGGCACTTGGACTTGGAGTCCGAGACGTGGAGGTTCCTCAGAGGTGATGGCGTTCACCTTAACGCAGCCGGAACAGATTTATTTTATAGTTTTTGGGTTTGGAAGACGGAGTGCAGAGGGCTTTTCAGGTGTGGCGGAGCGCGCAGGTATAAGGTGTCATACCTGCGGCGCTGTGGCATTTTGGGATCCTTGGTGGTGGTAGAATTTGGTGAATTCTGGGTAAGCGGTGGGGAACCATCGCAGGTATGGTATCCTCGAGTGGGAACCGTTCACTGGCTAGTGACCGTGTAGCTTAAGGACCCTGGGGTGGCTGAGGTCAGCTGGGTTTAGGCCCTGAGTCTTTATAAGTAGCGGCCGGGGTGGCAACTCAGTTAGATGGTGCCTCTGACACAAATAAAGAGGGTATTGGATATATTGGTACCGCCTTGGATCTTAAAATCTATACATTTCATTGGGACTAGTGAAGTTTTAGGTGGGTTATTATATTGTGTAATGTGAATAAAAGTTGGTTTATTAATAAAAGGCCATGTTCGGCCATTTAACCCACCTCAGGTGTTGTGTGGTTATTTAAGTTATGGTAATGTTAAGTTATGATAATGTTAAGGTATAAATAGGTAAGTTGTCACTGCAAGGTAAGCTCTTAGCTTGTCATGTCCAGACCGTCAGGCCGCCAGTGTACAGCGCCACATCCCACTCCTCCGCTCAGCAGTCATTGGTTGCTGGGACCGCAAGCATCCCTGCAACCAATGACGTCGCGTGTACACCCCTGCCCCCTGCTGTTTACAATCTTGCGGCTCCTGGGCTGCGAGATACGCTGTGAAGTCACGTTCTCGCCCCTTGCTGTTTGTTACCTCGCAGCTCTCACTCGGCTGGCCGCGAGGTATGATGTATGTGCTCCCCGCCCCCTTCAGCAAGACTCTTGGCTGCGACGCAGCTCTTGTCCCCTGCAGCTTATTACATCTGCTGGCTCCAGATCCCTGCCTGCCTCAAGGTATATGGGGTGTTTACAGGGGCACACTGATGGGCACATTTTCTTATAAGGGGCACACTGATGGGCACATTTTCTCTTAAGGGGCAAACTGATGGGCACATTTAATGTAAGGTTCACTGTGATGGGCACAACAAAATGTGCCCATCAGAGTACCCCTTTAAGAGGCGGTCCAGCCTGGGTGAAAAAAATTAAAAGTCAGCAGCTACAAATACTGCAGTTGCTGACTATTAATATATGGACACTTACCTGTCCCAGGGAGTCCGCGATGTCGGCACCCCAGATGATCTTCGGATCGACTCCCGGGTGCTGCTGCTGCCATTCCTGGTAAGGGAACCATGCAGTGAAGGCTTTCGGCTTCACTCCTGGTTCCCCTACTGCGCATGCATGAAGCGCTGATGGGCACACTTTATGTTAAAGGGCATGCTGATGGGCACATTTTATTGTGCCCATCAGCGTGCCCCTTAACATAGGTGTGCGCAGCCTCTTGCATTAGGGTGTGAACCCCAAAGCTCAAATACATATGCATGTGTATATGTACTGATGGTGTCAGTAGGGCAGTGGACAGTGTAATTTTGTTAATTTTCTTTTCCCAAAATCTTTGGGCTTGTGTAACATTTTTTGGGGGGTAATGAAATATCAGTGGTCTAAACAGGGGGGAATATGCAGCACACAAAGCAATTAGGGTGTGCCCAGGCACACCTGGCACACCCTGTGCGCACACCTATGCCCCTTAACATAAAATGGGCCCATCAGAGTGCCCCTTAACATTAAATATGCCCATCAGAGTGCCCCTCAACATAAAATGTGATCATCAGCATACCTCTTATTTTATGTTAAGGTTCACTCTGATAGGCACATTTTATGTTAAGGGGCACTCTGATGATCACAACAAAATGTGCCCATTAGCATGCCCCTTAATGTAAATGTACCCATCAGAGTGTCCCTTAACATAAAATAAGGGGCATGCTGATGGGCACATTTTATATTAAGGGGGCATTCTGATGTAAACACCTGATGTAAGGTGGCACTGTGATGGTGATGCCTTATGTAAAGGGGCATTCTGATGGGGACACCTGATGTAAGGGGGCACCCTGATGTGAACACCTGATGTAAAGATGCACTCTGATGGGAACGCCTGATGTAAGGTGGCACTGTGATGGGGACACCTGATGTAAAGGAGCACTCTGATGGGCACACCTGATGTGATAGAGACACCTGATGTAATGGGGCACTCTGATGACGGCACCTAATGTAAGGGGGCACTCTGATGGGGACAAATGATGTAAGAAGGCACACTGATGGGAGACACCTGATGTAAGAGGGCACTCTGATGGGAATACCTGATGTAAAGTGGCACTCTGATGGGGACACCTGATATAAGAGGATACTCTGACGGTGGCAACTGATTTATGGGGGTAGCCTGATGGGGGCACCCAATGTAATTAAATACTCTGGTAGGGGCACCTGATGTAGGGGGGAACGCTATTGGGGACATTTACATTTACAGAGTATTACCAGAGTACGTAGAAGAAACAGTAAGAAAAGCGCCAGAGAGCGTGGCTTGCGCCCAAAAAAAGGAAGGTAGACACGTACAATCTTTCATGGTACAGACTTGTGATTCGGACCTCGGCTGAAAAAAGTTACTGGACCTCCTTGAATTTTAATTCACTACCCCTGTGCTAGTATAACACCAAAAATAAGGGGGTATCATATATCAAACCTATACCTATTGACAGAGAATTCACACAAAAAAGAATTTAAATGGATGTAATCTTACTCTGCCTCATATTAAGTGCATGGGGTACCGATAAAGTCCATTAATTTCCTTTTTTGTAGTCAATATATACATTTTTGGGTATTTTTTACAGGTACTAAGCAAGAGTGTCATTTAAATATTTACCAACAAAGCGGTTATTGTTCTTTTTATAGTACAAAATAAGAAGAAAAATATATGTAATACCACTATATACCCCTTTTTAAAGGGAAGAGCAAGTCCAAAACGTATGATATTTCTTACTGCCTTTCCTGACACTCTAGTAGTGGTCGGTAGTGGTCACTCCTTGGTGCACAGGCTCCCATAAAGCCCACACCAAATCTAGCATCAATATATGCTTGTTAAATGAAGAACACTGGTGGTTTTTATGTGCACAGTGACCATTGACTGGTTAATCCATCAGCAAGTTGGTGATACTTTCCAGCAAACAAAGGTACACGAGAGATAGAGTTTGCCTTAACCGTTTAATCCATATCTAGTGTCCTTCTGTTTGCCAAAAGGCAGAAAAGCAGCTGCAGTAAATCCCTACTGATGATTAATTCTGAATGAAGTAGGAGATGGAGTGTACTGCTAGCTCTGGGTTTTCAGTGGCTGTAACCTCAAATGTCCTGAAAAGAACCCAGAATGGAAGAGGCCTAAACACAGCACTCTCAATGCTCTCGTTTATACCCCCAAACCTCTGTTGAACATAGAAGACTTGTCGAGGGAGGTACGGACCCCCACAGTGTCCCAAAACACTTTGCCATGGCCCACCAGAGCTCCACGGTGGGCCTGAGAGTTTGGGTCATTGAACATATCCCTAGGTCTCTCCCAGCCGCTGAGAGATTTAAGAAGCTCTGCGCGCATGAGACCTATTGGATCTACACTTTAGATGTACTCTCACCAGGGGGTATAAACGAGAGCATTGAGATTGCTACTATTTTATAAACATATCATCTAGTGCTGCTGTTTCTTCTTGAATCTTGGCCTTTAGCCCTGTCCCCCCAAAAATTCCTTTTATCATTTAATTTATACTAAGGTTGATTTTTTTCTCGATTCCCCCATGTGGGTGATATAAGTATGGAATACATACTGCCCCCTATAGTCTCAATTGTCTTTGTGTTAAAAATCTCTTCCCTCTATCATATTGCCCATATAAGTCTGATTACAAGTCTGATTACAATCTATATATATGATCTCTACATGATCCCTACATACACACTGGATATTTAATAGTGAGCGCCCCCACGTCTCCTGTGTGTATATTGGTATAGGTCACACATGGAAGCGACTCATTATATGTATATATATATATATGTACATATGTTAATTCCATATCATTGACCCTGATCTTATTGCTGAGTTTTCCATTTTTGCCGTTTTAAATACTAAATTTTATTTAATATAACCCATTGTAACACATACATGTGTATATTTTCGAGTGATACACATATATACATATATTTTCTCCATTTGTTTATACTCGTGTGTCCATAGTTTTTACCACCTCCCAAACATATAATCCAGATGCATGTATATTATATTGGACCAGCTATAGTGTTTTTTATTTTGGCCACCCCCTCTTCCCCGGTCTTTTTAAGCCAGCATTACTATCCATCTGTAGCTTGACGAAGGAGCGCGGCTACCATGACATCGTAGCCCGTACGCTCAGGAAACGCGTCGCTTGACGTCACTACCCCGCGCCTGCCTCCCACCTGCGTTCCTGGCCTCGCTTTGGATTCCACCACCACCGCAGCCGGCTTCAGCGGTGAACAGCAAGCCATACGCTTCACAAGCTAGCAGAGGGGATCGTGACCGACCTGATGGACTCTTCTCATGATGGATCATCTCCTTAATCCACTACATGCTGTTTTTTAATCCTCTAAATGTGAGTTGCTTGCACATTGTTTTTTAATAAATTGGTTTTATACTACACCCAGAGGCGCCTTTCCCCTTGTGTTTTTTCCCAGTGCCATCTGTCCCCAGTGCCACCTATCAGTGCCACCTGCCTCCAGTGCCACCTACCCCCAGTGCCACCTGTCAGTGTCACGTGTCATCAGTGCCACGTATCAATGCCATCTGTCATCAGTGCCACGTATTAGTGCCATCTGTCATCAGTGCCATGTATTAGTGCCATCTGTCATTAGTGCCACGTGTCATCAGTGCCAGGTATTAGTGCCATCTGTCATCAGTGCCACATATTAGTGTCATCTGTCATCAGTGTCACGTGTTATCAGTGCCACGTATTAGTGCCATCTGTCATCAGTGTCACGTTTTTCAAGCTTTAATCAGTGGTCATATAAATAGATTATTAAGTTTTTTAACATGTAACACTATCTACGGTACCAGTCAACATTTTGTTCTATTTAAAGTAATGTATAGAAGGTAGGGCCCGAAAGTGACTCAAGCCCAGGGGCCCCCACCACCCTAAGTCCTGCCCTGCCTACAGTATATTGTATGTTTGCCCCTGAGTAGGGCAGTATCCATGGTCCTGGAGGACCCTAGCTCCCCCTGAGCTCACCCAGTTGTGTGACAATAGTGAATTATTATTCGCTATTGTCTTCCTGATTCTCCTCCTTGCCAATCAGGAAGCAGGTTCGCCAGGGAGTCTTGGGATCGCTGCCTTCCTGTCCATCTCCCAGTGGGGGTGACATTGGTTTGCCGCCCCCCCCCCCCAAAAAAAAACATTGCGCACCAACTGCCATTGCCTTTGTGTAACAAAAAACGTGTCGGATCCACCTACTGGCTTTTGCACATTTTTTGGGCATTTTGCCATGGCATCCCTGAAGAACCCAGAAGGCAACTCACGATGCCTAGGCACCCTGGTTAAAATAAGCTTAATTAGACAGAGATGTGAGTTTGTAGCAAAACGGAAGGCAGAAGCAGGGGTTCATCTGTGCCAGATATTTGCAAACTCAGCCAAGACCTTCAGAGAAACCAGGACTATATATGATTTTGTCTTCAATAGGATGGCATCCCAGTCCAGGATATAGCTATGAACACTAGATGATGCTTGAACAAAGATGGCTCCATCTTTCTAAAGAGAAAAGCAGATGAAAGCATTGTCAGAGGGAATACTGTGATCTCTATGAGAGATAAATACTTGGAAATGTTAAACTTGCATATTGCTTAATATGAAGAAATATTTCTGATCATAGGTCCACTTTAAGGCAGCAGTCCATTAGTGATTATTTTGAGAAGGATGTCAGCAATAGGCTTAGCCACATCACGCTGCTACACGTTTTATAGTTTACAATAGTCCAAGCTGCTGAAGTAATCACTCCACTGGGCTTTGTTGAGTTGTAGTCTTTTACAACTGCTGTAGTTCCATACAGGATGCTGCTTCCTCTTTAATTTAAAAAAACAAAAAGAAAAATATTCTTTTACAAAATCAGATGCACCTGGAAAGTTACTTCACCATCCTTCATGGTTTCACGTTTCCTGTTTAATGTTACATATTATGCGGTTGGAGTATTTTTTTAAAAAATTTTTTATAATTTGTGGTCACTTCTGAGATTGCCTTTTCGCTGCTGCTACACGGATAAGCTTTGCTTAACACAAAGGAAGTAATCTTTCTAAAATTGCTGACCAGATCATTAAACGGGTAGCCAGATTTCACAAGCCGGGCTCTGCAAGGAGACGTGCGTTTAAAGGCTTGGAGGCGAGCCGCGGCTCAGCACGGCAAAATCATGATAATTGGAGGTTTAATGAGGCTGCGAATCATGATTTAGATTCCTTAAACAGTTATAAATGTTTTTCGTTTTTTAATTTTATGTAGGAGTATGCACTCATTGCAACCTCTGCTTGAAGAACACATACTATAAAATGTATGCTATTATCTTACTATAGAAGGAGCGATAAACAGGAGCATCTGAAATAAAGTTGTGCGCTACAGATGGACCAATATTTCTCCATGAAAGATAAGAGGAGAGATAGCTGTCTGAATAAATCATGGCACAGTGGTCCTGTAATGCCCTGTACACACGGTCGGACATTGATAGGACATTCCGACAACAAAATCCTAGGATTTTTTCCGACGGATGTTGGCTCAAACTTGTCTTGCATACACACGGTCACATAAAGTTGTCGGAAAATCCGATCATTCTGAACACGGTGACGTAAAACACGTACGTCGGGACTATAAACGGGGCAGTGGCCAATAGCGTTCATCTCTTTATTTATTCTGAGCAGGCGTGGCACTTTGTCCGTCGGATTTGTGTACACACGATCGGAATTTCCGACAACGGATTTTGTTGTCGGAAAATTTTATATCCTGCTCTCAAACTTTGTGTGTCGGAAAATCAGATGGAAAATGTGTGATGGAGCCTACACACGATCGGAATTTCTGACAACAAGGTCCTATCACACATTTTCTGTCGGAAAATCCGATCGTGTGTACAGGGCATAAGACTGTTCTCCACAAAACAGGACACCCAGAATTGGGAATCCACGTATATACAGTCTAATGACAGAAGGTCTAAGAATCCAAAACCTTTTAATGATAATATTGGTTTATAACAGAATAACATAAAACAGCCAATCTGTTGCAGGAAGGCCTAACAAACTCCTGTGGGCTGAACTAAAAAAATCTGGCAGATTTTTCCATCCATCATATACAGTGCGAATGGATGAATCTCCCATTGTGCCTATTGTATCCTGGCATTTCCCTATATCCCCCCCATTTCACCTCTTCCTTCTTTTCCCTCCTTTCTTGCACCCCCCCTTCTCATTTCCCCTCCTTTGATATGCGGCACTGATATACAGCACTAATGAGCAGGCACTGAAAGGCAGCAATGACTGGCATCACTGACAAGCACAGATTGGCATCACTGCTGGGGCTGCACTGATGATCAGTGCCCTGATTACCTGTGCAGGTCTCTCCTGCGAGGAGATTCTGTTGATCGGCTATCGTCTCCTCACCGTCTGCCAGCGTCAGGAGAGGCGATTACCGGCACTTCCATGTTTGCATGTGATTGGCCGTGATTGGACACAGCTGCTCACATGGGTAAAGAGCCACGTCATCGGCTCTTTACCAAGATTAGGATCAGGCGTGCGAGAGCAGTGAGACTGGGGCAACATCATATGATGACATCCTGAGACAAGAGGGAATCCTGCCCACTCCCTCGGCCAGCACTCCTATTCCCCCCCGCTGGATCAAGATCGGGCTCAGGAAAGTATTGGGGGGGGGGGGGGGGGGGGCTACAGAGGAGCTACCATTAAAAGTTTTTTTCTTTTTTTTTACCTTAACCGCTTGCCAACCAGCCGCCGTCACTATACTGTAGGTGTTGATGTCAGCCGCTTTAAGTGCGATAGGGGGCGAGCGCCTGCCGCCGGAGCCAATGCACGTGGCCGGTGGCTGTGATGTCCGCTGGCCACCCGTGATCACTCCACAGAGAGCCAGAATGGGGATCTGTCAATGTAAAAAAACAGATCCCCGTTCTGACAGGGGAGGAGAGAGAGATCTGCTGTTCCTAGTGATCAGGAACAGCGATCTCTCTCCTCCTCCAGTCAGTACACTCCCCCCATAGTTAGAAACACCTCCCTAGGGAACACTTAACCCCGTCCCTGCCAGTGACATTAATACAGTAATCAGTGGCTATTTTTAGCTCTAATCGCTGTATAAATGTCACTGAACCCAAAAAAGTGTCCGATCTGTCCACTGCAATCGCAGTCCCGCTAAAAATCGCAGATCGCCGCCATTACTAGTAAAAAAAAAATAAAATAAAATAAATTGCCATAACTCTATCCCCTATTTTGTAGACTTTATAACTTTTGCGCAAACCATTCAATACACGCTTATTGTGATTTTTTTTACCAAAAATATGTAGAAGAATACATATTGGCCTAAACTGATGAAGACATTTTTTTTGAGATATTTATTATAGTAAAAAATATAGTTTTTTTTTTCTCAAAATTGTTTTTTTTTTGTTTACAGTGCAAAAAAAACCGCAGAGGTGATCAAATAGCACCAAAAGAATGCTCTATTTGTGGGAAAAAAGGACATAAATTTTGTTTGGGTACAACAACGCATGACCGCGCAATTGTCAGTTAAAGCGACGCAGTGCCGTATCTCAAAAAATGGCCTGGTCATTAAAGTGGCTGTATACCCTAATTTGTTATTTTTACCTACAGGTAAGCCTATAATAAGGCTTACCTGTAGGTAAAATTAATATCTGCTAAACCTGTATGTTTTAGCAGATATTCCCTGTGCATGCAGCCGCTGACATCAGCGGCGCATGCACTCTGAATGCCTGGCTGAAGGTCCGGCAGATGCTGTCGGACCTTGCCGGGAAGATGTCACCAGGGTTCTTCTACTGGTTAGGAACTAGCTGCTACCACATTTGAGAGAAGTGAAGAATGTCAACTTTTTGATGACTCAACAATGTGATCTTGTAATCAGATGATAGTTTTTGGCTTTCCAGTTTGGCTGCTTAACTTCTGAGTTCCAGCCTCACAGTTACCTGCACGATTCCCTGGATTTGTTCTTGGAGCTCTTCGGATTCCCTGGATCGTTTTGGAAATCTGCTGATCGGTTGATTGACTCGTCGCTGAAATTCGAGTCCACTATTTCTGGTAAGAATGTATACCCCTTAGTGGGGGACACACTATCCCTGATGCTCTACATGCCTGCTGAGGCCTTTGTACCCCACTTCTGAGCAACAACTTTTCGCGGTGGACTCCATATATGTTTACCATAGGATTGTTTCACCTTTGGGACTTTCTCACCTGTGTTTCTACTCATCATATACATGTTCTGTTTTATATTTGAGATTGATTTTTATCACAAAGTTATTATTTACACACAATACTTGATATATTGTTCAATGTTTATTGTTTTATATTTTTAGTGCTACATTTTTCACTGACCTTAATTGAAAGACAAGGCATTTTAAATTTTGTCCAATTTTATCCTCATCTCTTATTTTTTACTAGTCCTGGATTAGGTACTTTTTATAGGTAGGGATTACCATATAGGCAACTGATTTTAATAGATGCGAAAAAAAGGTTGGTCTGCATATGTATATCTGTTTTGGGGTGGAGGATGTTTCCTCTAATTAGAAGAGAGGCAAAAGACTGTATTTGTCTCTTATCTAATATTTAGGATATAGTGATTGAAAAAAAGAAGAACTGGTATGTACTTAAATTCTTATGGCTGTACATATAGTAAGTCCTGTGTATGTTATGTATAGTGAGTGAGCATGATGTATAGCAATTCCACATTGCTGTATACCTCTTAAGTTTTCAAAGTTTTCAATGAATTCACAATTGTATATACATTTGTGCTCATAAGTTTACATACCCTGGCAGAATTTATGATTTCTTGGCCATTTTTCAGAGAATATGAATGGTAACACAAAAACCTTTCTTTCACTCATGGTTAGTGTTTGGCTGAAGCCATTTATTATCAGTCATCTGTGTTTACTCTTTTTAAATCATAATCACAACAGAAACTACCCAAATGACCCTGATCAAAAGTTTACATACCCCAGTTCTTAATATCTGTGTATTGCTCCCTTTAACATCAATGACAGCGTGAAGTCTTTTGTGGTATTTGTGGATGAGGCTCTTTATCTTCTCAGATGGTAAAGCTGCCCATTCCTTTTGGCAAAAAGCCTCCAGTTCCTGTAAATTCTTGGGCTGTCTTGCATGAACTGCACGTTTGAGATCACCCCAGAGTGGCTCACTGATATTGAGGTCAGGAGACTGAGATGGCCACTCTCACTTTATTCTGCTGTAGCCTTGACTTTTTTCTGCTGTAGCCAATGACAGGTCGACTAGGCCTTGTTTACTCCTCTCCAAATGTAGAGTTTATGGTTGTGGCCAAAAAGCTCAATTTTAGTCTCATTACTCCAAATGACTTTGTGCCAGAAGGTTTGAGGCTTGTCTCTGTGCTGTTTGGCGTATTGTAAGCGGGATACTTTGTGGCATTTGTGTAGTAATGGCTTTCTTCTGGTGACTCGACCATGCAACCCATCTTTCTTCAAGTGTCTCCCTATTGTGCATCTTGAAACAGCCACACCACATGTTTTCAGAGAGTCCTGTATTTCACCTGAAGTTATTTGTGGGTTTTTCTTTGCATCCCGAACAATTTTCCTGGCAGTTGTGGGTGAAATTTTAGTTGGTCTTCCTGACCATTGTTTGGTTTCAACAGATCCCCTCATTTTCCACTTCTTGATTAGAGTGTAAACACTGCTAATTGGCATTCTCAATTTCTTGGATATCTTTTTATATCCCTTTCCTGTTTTATACAGTTCAACTACCTTTTCCCGCAGATCCTTTGACAATTCTTTTGCTTTCCCCATGACTCAGAATCCAGAAACGTCAGTGCAGCACTGGATGAAAGATGCAAGGGTCTGTCAGTAGTCCAGAAACTCATTGACCTTTTATACATACACACTAATTACAAGCAAACAGACCACAGGTGAGGATGGTTACCTTTAATAGCCATTCAAACCCCTTTGTGTCAATCACCAGGGAATGCAAAATTTTGATCAGGGTCATTTGGGTAGTTTCTGTTGTGATTATGATTTAAAAAGAGTAAACACAGTTGACTGATAATAAATGGCTTCAGCCAAACACTAAGTATGAGTGAAAGAAATGTTTTTGTGTTATTCATATTCTCTGAAAAATGGCCAAGAAATCAATTCTGCCAGGGTATGTAAACTTATGAGCACAACTGTATACACATCTCTCCCCCGACCCCTCCTCCCCATCTTTATAAATAAGCATGGAAAGGTGAAACATGTTAGGGGCGTTCCTTAAGTGGAGGTGTGCAAGATGTGCTGTCTTGTCTAATTTTGCTAGAGGAAGTGTGATACTAGTGTGCGGCCCATTGGTGACAATTTCACATTATTTGACAAACACTTGGCACATGTACAGTGATCTTGGCTGCATTTGCATTTCTGTAAGTGTGTTTATAGTCCCCGAGCAATGGCATGACCAAGAAGTGCAACAGGGACTAATGGTAGCGAGCTAGTCCATGGTTACTTCGGATAGAAAAAAAACAAAAAACACAAAACCCCAAATTGTTGTATTTGCAGCAGATTAGGTGCCAATGAGATCCCTTATTTGCAGACTCAGGTCACTCAAAAATAGAGTGGGGAAAGAACATTGTGCAGTCAACAGTCATGTGTCCTCATCTACCCTCAAAAATTGCTTGTTTCACAAAATGCACATCTGTAGCACGGCGTGGAAAATGAAATACAGTTGGCAAATAAAAAAATGTATTTATTCATTTGCATTTGACGAGAGTGATTTCAGCCCAGTTACGATGCTGCCTCTTCTACAGTCATGTTAATGTACCAAAAGGTTTCCTTATTTCCTACAGCCACCAATAAGACACATAACTATCCGGGGAGAAGTTCACTTGGAGCTGGAAAGGCTTTACCTGATTGGTGTTTGTGGGCCAATAATGACAGCTCTTAGGGCCCATTCAGATGTATTTGATCTGTTGTGCTGTGCTAACATGATTTTACTTTATAGCAGGGGTGTTCAAACTTTTTTCAAAAAGGGCCAGATTTGATGAAGTGAACATGCGTGAAGGCCGACCATTTTGCCTGACATTCTTTGAACCATTAAAATTCGGTCTAAGTGTGTTCATCCGAGCACTAATACACTGCCCAACAAGAATTCTCTTGCCTTTGTAGCTGTGTGTGGTGAAGAGATGAGCTCGGGCATGTTATTTGTATATATAAAGAGATGAGCTCGGGCATGTTATTTGTATATATATATATATATATATCTTTTGTGGCCCCCAACGAATCCCAGAGCACCGCTCAGGACTAAAGATGAGCTTTGACGTGTTATTTGGATATATATATATATTTTTTGTTGCCCCAATGAATCTCCGAGCGCCGCTCAGGACTAAAGATGAGCTCGGGAGTGGTATTTGGATATACCAAATTTATCGGCGTATAACACGCACGGGTGTATACCACGCACCTTCACTTTAAGAGGGAAGTTTCAGGAAAAGACTTATTTTTAAATAAAGAACTGTGAAGCAAAATATGGGTCAGTGCCCATCTGCAGCCTCACCATTGCAATCAATGCAGCCTCACCATTGCAATCAATGCAGCCTTACCATTGCCATGAATGCAGCCTTGGGGCGGACATCCCATCACGCATCGACGCCACGCTCCCAGTGTCTGACGTGTGACGTTGCTTTCGACGCCATCACGCCGACACTGTGCGTCGTATATCTAAGCGCCTATAGGAGGAGCCAACCGCAGGGCGGTCAGTTTTTTCCGCTCTGGCGGCCGGTCTCTTCCATGTTTAGTCGCCCACGTGGCGTTGGCGGTTACCTATTGGTGGCATTAGAGCATTTATACTCCCTCTAGCTGGATACACACTCCCCGCAAACACTTTTCTACCGGTGGCCAATTAGGTGGCATCTGGGTTCTTGGGAATCACAGGTAACATTATGGATCTTCTCTTGCCTCTACCATTGCTGCTACTATCCCCTTCTTGTTGGTACATGCATATACACCAGGATTTCATTCTTTTTTACTACACTTCCTTTGATTGGTCACTACGTCATTACTTACCTGTACAAATTTCACTCTTCCCCCCCTTTTCTTCTCAAATTTTCTAACATCACTACTGCTTTATTTTCTATTTCATTTTTGTACCCACACATAAGTACTTACAATTACAACCATTCTACTTTATCTACGTACTATTTGATAGTCACCTTCAATATTTTTATATTTATTTTTATAGGTCATGATTATGTGGTTATTATGCTTTAAGCTCTTCACAAACACTAGTCCCCCTTCGGGGTTTCTACCAGTTGCCCCTCTGGGTGCCGCTTCCTTTCCCGGGATTGTTGACCTATATCCCTGGCGGGTATACACCCTCGGTGCCCTCCACCAATCCACATAGGTTCATTGTAAGTATTATATTATGGCCTTTAGTTACCATTACTACTTTAAGATCTAATGATAATTTTTCATGCATGTCCTGGGGTCAGTCCCTAAAATCTCCTTATACATTTTTATAGCTAGCTATATCGCATCTGCTCCTGAAGATTGGAAAGATCCATGAAACGCGTCGAGCTTTTAGATGCTATTCACACCAATAACCTATGTATACTTCTACTAAATTATGCCGTTTGGATCCCACCCACGGTTACTATGTTACAGTGAAGACACACAACTATAAGTTTGAGTTTTTTACTTCACCATTGCGATTCACATCGTGCTGCTATTTTGCTAGGTCACTATGTTATTATGATCAGATTTATGGAACTTTTACTCATATGCTTTATTATACTATTCTGTATATATGTGATTATACGCAGGCTATTTGGTCATTGATGTGGTCCAATCACCAGACACTATTGTTACTATGATGCAGTCACATGCAATAAAGTGTCTGATGATTTTTTATTATGGTACCATTATGACTATAACATGCTGCTATGCTATCATGCTGTTTTATGATGTTTTTTCTATGTATATCACTATGAAATAAAGTTTCCATGATTTATTTTAATCTACTGTTTACAACCTGTTTTTATGCAATACGATGTGGTCGCATGCATGGTGTATCCATTTTCTCACCATTACTATTTTGTTGTGTTACCTTCCCGGCTGCATGCCTCATCTAAAGTCCCAAAAACCGCCCCTCTTCATTTTTGTTGTATACAAATTAGGGATGGAGGTACATCTTTTCAAATGTCCGCATCTAAAGTCCCACATAGTTAGGTTTCTCTTTTTCACATGAATGCAGCCTTACCATTGCAATCAATGCAGCCTCACCATTGCAATTAATGCAGCCTCACGATTGCAATCAATACAGCCTTACCACTGCAATCAATGCAGCCTTACCATTGCAATCAATGCAGTTTTACCATTGCCATAAATGCAGCCTTACCATTGCCATCAGTGCAGCCTGATTGATGCCCATCTGCAGCCTCGGAGGGGACAGGGAGGGGGGGCAGGACGAGCGCCAACAGATTACATACATGAGAATCTCCTGTTTACTCGGCAGCCTCATTAATACAAAGTCCCGCCTCCTATGATAGACAGAACAGTCCTCCAATGGCAGTCCGGGAGACAAGACTTCCTAATACAGACAGAGCAGAGTAAACAGGAGATTCTCCTGTATATAATCTGACGGCACTCGTCCCGCGCCCTCCGAGGCAGTGCCCATAAATATGGTATATATCTTTTGTAGCCCTGGGGGCCACAACTGATATATATATCCAACTCAGCAGGGGGGCCGTATTAAACAGAACACGGGCCGCGATTGGCCTTCGGGCCGGACTTTGAACATGCCTGCTTTATAGCAACCTATTTATTACAAAAGGACCCCCAGCATTTAAAGGAACAAATAACTTATACTGCATGCATTTTTCTCCTACTCATTGTAGCACACCTCAACGCACTGCATGTATGTTGCGGTACATTGCCATGTGTTGACAGATACTGTACTGTGTGCCACAATGACTGGCACCATAACCTACTGCAGTAATACCACATCACAATAATCTATATGGGCCCTTAGCTACACATGTGAATTTTTATCTGCTCTACCACCTGAGAGCCTCACTAGTGAGATGATACTAAAGAGCCCGTTTAATAAGAAGCTTTTTTGCGTTGTTACTGGAACATTAACCAGCAAGTCATGTTTGGCTTGGCTTGATGTTACATATTTTGATTGTTGTATTTCACACGTAGCTTAGTAAATATTCACTGGCTGGCCTGAGAATGTGGTCATTTTTTTCTACCTAAAGGGACAGAAAAATATATAATCTGCCATTACTGATCTATTCTGGCTATCATATTAATCCATGGCTGCTACATATTCTAAGATACCGACCAGGAGTTCTAACTTGGTGGCATGCTTGTTTCAGGAAAGCAAAATTCTGTATATCAAAGCCATCTTTAGATGAGAGCCTAATTCATTCTAGGTTGTGGAGGCCAATACAGACTGTAGTCAGCAGTGTGCCTCTGTTTAATACTGTAATTGTAGCATACAATTATAGTATTAAAAATATTTTGTTATAAATACACTGTGTATGCCCTTGTGCCAGTACAGTAAATATGGTATATGTCCTTGAAACATTTAAAATTATTTGCATTTGCCAATTACACATACAGTTATAGTCAATTTAACCAACACATAATTCTGCTAAAGTTGGTCTGGGCCTCTAGGAATCATGGAACTGTGGGCATAGAATGTTAAAAATGAATCTGGGCTTCAGGTCCACGAGGAGCATATACTTAACTTCCTTTCAGTCCTCTGCTGCTTGATTTAGGTGATGGGAGTAAAAGCAGAGCCCTGTGTAGAGTTCACGTTGTCAGAGTTGCAGCTTCTACAGGGCTATGGATTCGCCATGCACTAATTCCTAGCACTGTCACATGCTCCTCCATACATGAAAGCACCAGTAATCCGGCTCTTGGAGCTGAAGAGAAGCATATACTTCTAGAGATGGGAAGATTAAAGTAAAGTTGATGTTAAAGTGGTAGTAAACTGCTTTTGTCTTTTTTTTTTAAATCTGCAAGGCAAAGGTATAATTTGAATCGCATACTAGCACATTATGTGAAACTCACCTTAAAACGAAGCTCTCCAGCGGTGCACTGTCACCACTTCCATCTCTACCCCATCTTCCTTCCACGTTGGCGGGCCCCAGTCCTTCGGACGAGAGCCACAATGACGTCACTCCCGCATGGGAGCTTCTTTTAACGGCACAGGGCTCTGAAGGAATGGCAGTATTGCGGTGCACCTTTAGGAGATATTTACTGTAAGTATAGGTAAGCCTTACTATATGCTTACCCAGGGCTTTTTTTCAGCGGGAACTCGGGGGTACGCAGTTCTGGCACCTCTTGGACTGACTGTATGTAATGGCAAGGGGTGCTGGGGTATGCTGCAGAGTATTAATGCTCACTGCTGGGGATCTATTTTTGCAAGGGAGGTCTATTGTTGCTGGGGAGGTCTATTGTTGCTGGTGGGGGATCTATTGTTGCGGGGGGGGGGTCTTATGTTGCTGGGGGGTCAGTTGTTGCTGAAAGAGATCTACTGTTGGGGGAGGGGTCTACAGTTGATAGCAGCCAAACAGACTATTAATGCTGGCTGTGCGGAGATCTGTTGATGCTGCCGGGAATCTATTGTTGCTGGCAGGGAAATTTTGTTGTGGTTGGTCCATTGTTGTTAGGGGGATCTATTGTTGCTGGCTGCAGGGGATCTATTTTACTGCTTTTCTTGATATCATTACCAAATTCCATACAAATTACTTAGCACCTCAAAATGATACTTGGCTCTATATTGTCTAAAAGGGACGGTACTGGGAGGTGGGTAGGGGAGAAAAGGAATGACTCAGAAAGGGGGAGTTCCTGCACCTATTGTCTGAGAAAAAAAGCCCTGTGCTTACCTATAGGTAAAAATCATCCATGGGAGTTTACCCCCACTTTAAGTATTAGGGATGGGCAATCTGCCTGGGTTGATTCACCATGGGTTTGTGAAATCCCGTTTTAAAGTCATCAAAACTGAACTTAGCACCAAATTCGAATAAAGTCTATAATGGAAAAATCCTGTTAGTAAATTCAAATAGGTAAACTCTATAAAAAAATAAATTAAAAAAAATAAATAAAAAGGGAAAATGGCCACTGCCATGGGAGATATGTACCATTGCACAGTGGGGAGAGGATCTTTTCATTGGGCAACAATACAAATTACACAAAATCTTTAAAAAAAAAAAAAAAAACATGTTGGAGGTATTTTGGGATGCCCTGGAGTGGTATTAAAGTGCATTTTTTTTTTAAACCGCTGACCAATAGGGTGTTTTTTTATAACAGAAAAGTCCCTATTGGTCTCTTCTTAGATAGTTAGTCTGGTTGAAAAAAGACAAGTCCATCCAGTTCAACAAATAGAAGGGGAAAAAAATATATACAATCCTATACCCACAGTTGACTCAGGAAGGCAACCCCCCCCCAATAAAGCATGATCCAATTTGCTCCAGCAGCGGAAAAAAATGATCTCCCGATCCCCAAGTGGAAACCAGACACTCCCCGGATCAACTATATCTATAAATATTAGCATCCAGTTATATGTGTATCTAGGAAAGAATCCAGGCCTTTTTTTTTACATTCAATATTTTAATCCAGGCTTTTTAAAGTCATACATGTCTCTCCCAGCCTGTTAGCAGCAATGTAATTTGAGCCACACATGCGCAGTTCAGACAACATTTACGACACCTGCTTTGCGCCATAGTAAAATGACTCCTGTGTACATGTGTGGGAGTGACACCATCATGGCCTGGTCATTCAAGCAGCCAGCGAGCGCAAACAGAGAAGGAAGACTAGACAAAGATGGAAGCACCGGGTCCAACTGGAGCAGTGACAGGGCAGCACTGGAGGGCTCCATGTGACAGGGAAGTCTGTCATAATGTACTAATATTATGGCATAAACCCCCTGGGGCTCAGAAAAGAAATAAAATGTGGTGGAGTTTAATACCACTTTAAAGCTGTATGTGGTGTTACAGAAATGTACAATTTTCATAGTCAAAGCAAGTGTACACTGACAGAACATGTATGGATATGGAATTTTCTTTTACAATTTGCTTGATTTACATACAGCAGCAGAATCCCACACTGATTCACTTCAGTTTGAAAAAAAAGTTTTAGCAGACACATGCTTTTTCATCAAATAGTAATAGAGCTACTTAAAGCTTCGTACACACGATCAGATTTTGGGGGACCGTTCTTTCTTTTTTTGTGGCATGCTAGTCTCATGTCGAAAGTGAAGAGGTTACTCACAATATGAAAATTCTCGTACGACAGAATACAACGTCAGAAGTGACATAATGTGTTGAATAGTTTTGTATGTATTATTTCGTTTCTGAGCATGCGTAGTCTTGCTCTTATGATTTTATTCATACGAAAACCGTATTGAATAAACTAAAATCGGACGTTGAGTTCAAGTACGACAAAACTTTTATAGTCTGCACATCCAGCTTTTGTCTGCTGAAAAAACGTAATCGGCTGTCGAAAGCACCGTACTAACGGTCCGAAAATCGTCAGTTCGTCGGACGAAATTTAACTTCTGATTTTCGTATCGTGTGTACGGGCCTTTAGTTTTCTAGGCTGTCCAAGTCTCTAGGTGGAACGCACGCTGATACCTGGACGGTTTTACTAGCACCGCCATTGCAGATGCCTGCACAGGATGGACGTTTAATGTTTTTTTTCGCATGTTAAACCTGCTGAAGGTTTTTGATAAACTACCAACTTTTTTACACTATAAGGAGTTTGTCTTTTTCTTCTACCCTGCCTGCTAAGAGACCCAAATCCTGGAACCACGGACCGCTGTGAGGAGGGGACGTGTGGAGGCGGCTGGTGGAGAACATCCCTTGGTCATGGAGACCGTTTAAGGCTTATTTGACCTTTCTTGTTATATGACAAAGAGGGTCAACAATACCTGGTGAGTGGGGATCTTCACTTCACCTGCACGTGGTGTTTTCTGGGAGCCCACAGAGCAACGTGTCAGTCAATGTGGGATGTACACGGCAAAAGTTGTGTGAGCTTGAGAACATTGCTTATTAGATATCACATGAGAAAACGGGAAAACAGCTTCTAGATTATTTATTTTTTTATTATTTGGACTTTATGATTGTTTATTAATTGAGTGTACAATTATGCACTTTTTAGGTATTTGAACATGTTTTGTTGTTGCCATTCTTAGACCCCATACACACTATTAGATTTTCTGCAGATTTTCGTCTTTACATTTACCAAAACCATATAATATGAGGTGAAACCTTAAGCGTTTCAATTTGTATGCAATCAGGCAGGCCCTTGCACTACATGGTTTTGGTAAATCTGAAGACAAAAATCTGCAGAAAATCTAATAGTGTGTATGGGGCATTAGAAGCACTGTTTCTTCACAGAAAAGGAATTTTTCGTCTTGTGGATTATTAATCACTCTTAAAACTGTTAAGTCACTGGCCAATTCCTATCAAACTCTCATTAAGAATTAAGAGATCACAGATAATCCAGCAGTAGGATATTATAAGGAGGGAAAATCATCAGAAATATACTAGAGACAGAGAGGAAAGTCGGTTGTTTTACTACTAAAGTTAAGAGAACACAGGTGCAAGGCTAGCCCCGAATCTACTAGAGACAAGAGCACAGGCTGGGTCTTTACCAAAAGAATTAAAATACTGCAGAGAGTACAGCAGTGTAAAATTGGCCATTAGCAAGACAGTTTTAATCAGGGATATTACACCTATGTATGCCTAACATATTTTATGGGGATAGGTAGGTGCAGTGACCGTGAGTGATATGATTTGAGGTGGTTTAAGTGCACACTGTTCTTGAACTTATTTTTTTTTTTGTTCTTCTTTCAAATGAGAAAAGAATGAAAATTTAAAAAAAGCAGGATTAGCCTCAAACTTAGGTTACCAGCAAACCCGATCCTCATCCTTTTTGCCACAGAAGGAAGTTTCCACTGTCTGCATATACACCAATGTAATCGATAATGAAAACTACGAGCAGGCTTCAGAAATGCAGTGGGTTTGGGTAGATCAGATTTTTGCACATTTTTCTCATAAAGAAACTGGTTGGTTTATAAAGGTTTTAAAAGTTCTAAACCAACATCGTTAGCGCCTGTTTAGTTTCTATTTTGTCATCACATTTTATCTATAAAAGCCCAGGTACTCAGCCGGGAATACAATGCCATTTATTGCTTAAGCACTAGACTTCCAGTTGACACTTGGAGAGAAGAGGTAATCCTCTCCTAAGGACCTTCCTTCCACCCTAATCTCTGAGAAGCCTCTCTCTTCACTTCACACTCCAACATCATGTGAGGTCATGTTACATCACCCGATAACCCAAGCACGGGAAGCCACCAAATCTATAATCACAGTGAAGAGCAGACACTGGACAGGGTTCATCAGGAAAGATGCTTTGAAAATTACATTCCATACAAAGAGCCAGCAGGGCCACAATACCAGATGACTTAAAGGAGAAGTCTAGACAAAGCTTGTTTGGCGGGGCTTCTCCTTTGGATCACAGGAGTGCAGTTCGTTTTGCACTCCTGTGACCAGTTTTCAGAAGAGAGCGGACTGAAGTCCGCTCTCTGCTGACATCACCAATGTCAGTCCAGGCACTGTGTCATCCAGACAATGGGAGTCTGGATCCAGGTGCCAGGACTGACACCCGTCTCAGCCTCTCAGCGAGCCACTGAGAGGCTGAGACGGCCACTCCACCCCCACCATAGCCCAGCGCTCCAATGAGCGAGGAGGGAGAAGAGCTGAGCTGTGACTGACAGTGTGCAGCTCTCTGAGCTCTGAAAAAAGAATGATCGGCGGTTTTCGATTGCTTGGTTTTCAGCGTTGAGGCGCCGGGGGACAGATGCAGCATCGGACCCATGCTGTATCCACCTAGGTAAGTATTAATGGGGGGGGGATACCCATACTTCTCTTTTAAGTAAAGATGTCACTGCTAGCTTTTATATTTAAGTAGAACAGGTATCTCCAAATCTATGGCCCATGGACCTGCTACAAAATTTTATCCAGCACGTACAGTGCTGGATACGTACACACCTTGAAATTTTCCACATTTTGTCATGTTACAACCAAAAACGTAAATGTATTTTATTGCGATTTTATGTCTTAGACCAATACAAAGTGGCACATAATTGTGAAGTGGAAGGAATGTCTCTACCAGCTTTGCACATCTAGAGAGTGAAATTTTTGTCTATTCTTTTTTGCAAAATAACTCAAGCTCTGTCAGATTGGATGGAGAGCGTCTGTGAACAGCAATTTTTAACTGTTGCCACAGATTCTCAATTGGATTTAGGTCTGGACTGGCCCATTCTAACACATGAATATGCTGTGATCTAAACTATTGCATTGTAGCTCTGGCTGTATGTTTAAGGCCATTGTCCTGCTGGAAGGTGAGCCTCCGCACCAGTCTCAAGTCTTTTGCAGACTCGAACAGGTTTTCTTCTAAGATTGCCCTGTATTTGGCTGCATCCATCTTCCCATCAACTCGGACCAGCTTCCCTGTCCCTGCTGAAGAAAAGCATCCGCACAACATGATGCTGCCACCACCATGTTTCATGATGGGGATGGTGTGTTCAGGGTGATGTGCAGTGTTAGTTTTCCACCACACATAGCATTTTGCTTTTAGGCCAAAAAGTTCAATTGTGGTCTCATCTGACCAGAGCAACCTCTTCCAAACTGCAAATGGGACTTCTTATGGCTTTCTTCTTGCCACTCTTCCATAAAGGACAATTTGTGGAGAGCACAACTAATAGTTGTCCTGTGGACAGATTCTCCTACCTGAAATGTGGATCTCTGCAGCTCCTCCAGAGTTACCATGGGCCGCTTGGCTGCTTCTCTGATTAATGCTCTCCTTGCCCGGCCTGTCAGTTTAGGTGGATGGCCATGTCTTGGTAGGTTTGCAGTTGTGCCATACTCTTTCCATTTTCAGATGATGGATTGAACAGTGCTCTTCAGATGATGGATTGAAGTTCTCTGTGAGATGTTCAAAGCTTGAGATATTTTTTTTTTTTTTTTAGAACCTAACCCTGCTTTAAGCTTCACCACAACTTTACCCACGACCTGTCTGGTGTGTTCCTGTGTTCCTTGGCCTTCATGATGCTGTTTGTTCACTAAGGTTCTCTAACAAACCTTTGAGGGATTCACAGAACATCTGTATTTATACTGAGATTAAATTATACACAGGCGGACTCGATTTACTAATTATGTGACTTCTGAAGGCAATTGTTTCCACTGGATTTTAGTTAGGGGTACCCAAGTAAAGTGGGCTGAATACAAATGCACGCCACACTTTTCATATATTTATTTGTGAAAAAATTTGAAAATCATTTTACTTCCACTTCACAATTATGTGCCACTTTGTGTTGGTCTATCACATAAAATACATTTACGTCTTTGGCTGTAACATGACAAAATGTGGAAAATTGCAAGAGGTACGTATACTTTTTCAATGCACTGTAGCTGATGCAAACAGATTCAAGATCCAGATCAGCTGGTCTTCGTTGAAAGAAACCCTGATGTAAGGGGAAGTCTGATATGGACTCTTATGTAAGGATAAATCTGATGGGGTCACTAACATAAGGGGAAAATCAGATGGAAGAGGCGAGTCAGATGAGGACTCTGATGTAAGGGAAAATCCTAAGGCAGACTCGGATGTAAGGGAGCTGATGGGGACCCTGATTAAAGGAGAACTTTGCTTTTGTTTTACTTAACCTTCCCAGCACCACAAGATTATACCCCCCCCCCATGACCAGGCCATTTTATTTATTTTGCACTACTTTAACATGGAAAACGTACCCAGTCATGCAATGCTGTACCCAAACAAAATTTATATCATTTTTTTTCACACAAATAGAGCTTTCTTTTGGAGGTATTTGATCACCACTGGGGTTTTTTTTTTTTTATATAAACGAAAAAAAAAAAAAAAAAGATATTTAAAAAAAATAAAAATTTTATATATATACACACATACAATATTTTTTACATTCCGCTATAAAACACATCCAATTAAAAAACAAAAACAAAATTTCTTCATAAATTTAGGCCAAAATGTATTCTGCTAAGTCTTTTTTTTTTTTTTTTAAACCAGATTTCCCACCACACTGAGTGGGAACAGACTACCTGCCACTGACACGAATACAGTGATCAGTGTTAATACTATATACTGTCACTGTACTGACACTGGCTGGGGTTAATGTCTCGGGTAATTAAGGGGTTAAATGTGTGCGTAATAATGTGTGCTGATTTTTACTTAAATCTCTTTGTTTCTTATCCCTGCAAACAGAGATCATTCCCTCTGTACAGAGCCGTGCATTGATTGGGCAGTGATCAGCAGGTCCTGCTGACAGACACCAGATGTAGTAGGTAAGCATTATGCATTCACAGTGGTAAAGTGCAGGGGAAAGGAAAGCGGGGACATGCCTGCAAGTGTGGCGGTAAGAGAGGGGTGGACATGCAGGCACTAGCGGCAGGGAGGGGTGAGGCAGTGTTAAAAGCAGGGGTTGGTGCTGGTGAGAACAGGGTGGGAGAAATTCATATTGGTAAGCTGTTAAAGCTGATCTCCAGCTCTAGTGAGGTTTTAATAGTTTGTTTTACCAAGCTGGTCCAAATGAGAGATTACCCTCACTATTAGATGTGGCAGCTATGTGTGCTGTATTAACTGTATGCACTCTCAGCTACATACAGTGCTGTCTTCCAGCAGGGATATGGGAACTTCCTATCCCGGAAAAAAAAAGGAGACAGGCTTAGCGCTGCTCAGTCATTCGCAGCAAGATTTGTGTTCTATGAATGAATACAAAGCTGCCTCTGAATGGGCGAGTCAAAGATTGTGACGGCATCCACCCACCTCACCTCTACAGCCAGAGGAAGTTTGGTATTCATGCCTAAAATACAAAGCTTGAAAACTGAAGGTATACAGGTTCAAAAAAACATCGCCCCAGACCTGTATTTCCACCTCTGCGCTATAATTCAAATGTCAGAACCCTATCGGAGCTGCCACTTTAAAAAAAAAAGTATATAAAGACTGAATTCACCAAGGGAAAATTAAAGATGAATAGTGGCGCTGATCCCCAGGTGGTGGGGAAATGTAGAACACTCCTATACAGCCAATGAACTGGGTATGGATGTGTACTAGATGATACACTCTAATGAATCAATTACTACTAAATGAGGAAAATAAATATTATTGCCCAAAATTAAATTATATATCTGAGCTAATGAACTGCAAACAGAATTAATTAATGTATATATACAAATCACCCTGTGAGAGTGGTACCAGATATATATATATATATATCCAAAAAAACTCTATGAATACTGAAAAGAAAAATGCAGCAACCAAAAAATGTGTACTGAATAGTCCAAATAAATTGTGAAACAAAAAATATAGAAAGTCCAAAAGAAAAGTCCAACAGAAGTGAAGGTGACTCCAAAAACTGCTCAGCTGCGTCTCAAACCATCCACCACACCTCTGTGACGTGATTCCACTTCCTTCTGAAATTCAAACTCACCATCTATTAAGGCTTCTCACTCTCGTGTTTGGCCTGACAGAGCCTCTAACCCACTATCATGGGGGTCAGCATGCGAGCATACACATCCACTGCTCCATAGATCAAACGATTTTCGGATTTCACAGCGGTTCCCCGCAATCGCGTGACCGGCCGGCTCTCTCTGGCTGACATCAGTGGCAGTGGTGTATTTAGGTTTTGTGCTGCCCTAGGCCTAGGTGAGTTTGAATTTCAGAAGGAAGTGGAATCACGTCACAGAGGTGTGGTGGATGGTTTGAGACGCAGCTGAGCAGTTTTTGGAGTCACCTTCACTTCTGTTGGACTTTTCTTTTGGACTTTCTATATTTTTTGTTTCACAATTTATTTGGACTATTCAGTACACATTTTTTGGTTGCTGCATTTTTCTTTTCAGTATTCATAGAGTCTTTTTGGATATATATATATATATATATATATATATATATCTGGTACCACTCTCAGAGGGTGATTTGTATATATACATTAATTAATTCTGTTTGCAGTTCATTAGCTCAGATATATAATTTAATTTTGGGCAATAATATTTATTTTCCTCATTTAGTAGTAATTGATTAATTAGAGTGTATCATTAGTACACATCCATACCCAGTTCACTGGCTGTATAGGAGTGTTCTACATTTCCCCACCACCTGGGGATCAGCACCACTATTCATCTTTAATTTTCCCTTGGTGAATTCAGTCTTAAAATACAAAGCTTGTTTAGAGGCGGCTTTTCTGGGCCCCTTGATGGATTCTACAGTACGTAACCTAATTTATCGTGGACTGCGGGCATACCGGTTTCTGCCAGGACCTACACACACTACATGGCGGGTTTGGAAGGCAGCCACGCGTCGGTTTTCTGCTCCCGGCCAGTTTTCTCCTGCTCAACCTTTATGGGGCAACCCGGGACTCCCTCACTTCCGTATCGTTCATGACCCGTAGCTTTGGGCCAGACACAGGGTGAAGACTATTGGAGATATTGTGCCAGCAGGTACCCTCCTAGGTTTCCCATCACTCTCCCAGAGGTTCGGACTGCCTGGCTGGATGCAGTTTCGGTACTTCCAGCTGAGGCATGCCACTAATGCTCAGTTCTCAAGATCTCCTGTCCTATTGAAGAACTTTTGGCATCCGGAGACCTACGCAAACCACTTTCGACCCTCTATGTTGCTCTTTTATGTACAGATCTCCCTTGGATGGAGAAAATGTGGGAATACTGGAAGGGGAATATCCCGTCTTTGGATAAAGAGGACTGGGAGGATTGTCCAGAACAGGGTCCAAGGCTTATAATATCGTCCCAAGATAAGCTGATACAGGTCAAATTTCTGCACCGGGTGTATTATACTCCAGTGAGGCTACATAGGATCTTCCCAAAGTGTGACCCTGTGTGTCCCCGCTGCAAAACACAGCGGGGCTCTTAGCTACATATGTTTTGGGAGTGCCCAGTGATTTTGTCATATTGGGAGGCGGTGTTTGCAGAAACAAACCTTAGATTACAATTAACTCTGAAACCCACCCCGTCCTTTTCCCTCCTGGGAATCCCAGCTGATGACCAACATCTTCATCATCTGAAGCTACTGATATCGTATCTCCTGTACTATGCTAAGAAATTCTAATCAAATGGCTACATCCCCACAAACCTGAAGTAGCTGCCTGGAAAATGACAGGCAACGCAGCACTCCCACTGTATAAAATGACCTATTCGAACAGGGGTTGTCCCTGGAAGTTTGAGAAGGTCTGGGCACCATGGACATTGACCTGATGTGCATGCTGTAGTGTGTGGATTTTAATATGGGAAGTTATAAGATTGTACAACAGCACTGATACTCCAACAAATTATAATAATACAGAACATGTTTTGCAAGCAAATGATATATAGTGATGGGCAGCGACCACATCAGGATTATCTACAACCTAACTTGGTATAGCTCAGTATACTTCTTAAGGCACTTGATAATGTCCTCACTTTGTTTTCGAGTCTTGCATAACCTGTACTAATGTCATATTTTTCAATAAAGCACCACTGTTTGTTAAAAAAATACAAAGCTTGCTGTGAATGGCAGAGAAGCACTCAGCCCATCTTGATTTTTTTTTTTTCTGGGAATGAGATGAGATTCCCATGTGGCTGCTGGAACACAGCACTGTATGTAGCTGGTGCTACAGACTGTTAATACAACACGCAAAGCAGGCGCATCAAGTAGTAAAGGTAAGAGCTTGTTAGGACCAGCTTGGGTCAAATTAACTATTTAAACTTCTCTAAAACCTGTAGATCAGCTTTAACAGATGGAACTTTGTCCTAAAAAAAAAACCTACATCAGCTTTGGAATAGAATAGTCTACTTTAGAGTATGCAAATAGGAACGGCAACACAGCAAATGACACACTGGTATCCAACTACCTATATAAACAGGTGTCATCCAGGCATGCAAATAGGGGACAGATGGCAGAGTTTACAGTTGGCATCACAGACTGATCCCATACAGAACCAAAATGCTACTCTGTGTCCTTATCAAGGGTTTGAGGACAGATCGTGTCTCTAAAATTAATCCAGGTTAGAAAAACCCCTGAGTTAGAATCTATGTATACTACACTGCTATTCCTTCCACACTATACACGCTCCCTATAAGGAGGTCACTTCATCTTACATTAAGAAGTTCAGAGAAGCCGGTCTCTCTTTCTCTACTTCAAAACTACTCCATTCTGTCAATGAATCAGTCATCCCAGGCAGATAATTAAAAAAAAAAAAAAAGTGCACCATGCCAACTCCTAGCTTGCCAAACACAAAGCAACTCCGGCAGGGCACATATGGGTCCATTTATATAAAGTTAGCACAGCTATTCATCCAGTAAAACATCATATACATTGGTTGTATGAGACTTCATCAGCATTTGTTCCTTATTTCTGTCAATGGGGGGGGACAATGGATGTTCTTTGGGTATTTTGTCTTGGGACTGAAAGTTCTTAGGGCGTTTTCCTTCATCGATTGAACATTGGTACAGTGATTTCCCTTTGGGCTCAAATGTTCTTAGAATATGTTGCATCCAGTACTTAAAGAAATCCATACCAGTAGTATGGTTAACACATTCTAATTTGATTTGACCACATAGGAACAAACAGGATTTGACAAATAAATGTCTCTTTTACCCTTCAACTGTTACATAGTAGGTGAGGTTGAAAAAAGACACAAGTCCCACCTATGTGTGTGAAAAATAGAGAGCCTAAATATCAGAAAATAACATTTCCAACATATTAAAAACAACATTTTTTATAAAGAGAGGGGTGCACCAGCCTAGTGTAAACCATTTATTAATCATTCAAAGACCAGGCCTAGTCTGGCGTTTTTTGTTTACAAGTAAAAATCAGCAGTTTCTTTCTAGAAAATTACCCCAAACACATATATATATATATATATATTTTTATCAGAGGCCACAGAGAATAAAATGGTGGTTGTTGCAATTGTTTATGTCACACGATATTTGCCTAGCGGTTTTTCAAATGCAATTTTTTGAGGAAAAAAAACCCATACACCTTAATGAATTTGAATGCAAAAAAAAAAAAAAAAAACAATGCCCGAACCAGAAGTCACTTCCAGCCTCCTAGATCATAGAGATGGCTGGGGACGTTCTGTTCCTCGGCCAGCTCTATAACAACCTGGTGGCACCACCTGATTGGATAACGGGCTCCTCGCTCACACAGGAAAGCCTGAAGAGGCACCACTGGGAGGACTTCCCCTCCCACCACCTGTAAAAGCTAATCAGCTGCTGGGACTGTTTTTAGATAAAAGTATCATAAGCTGAAAGAAAAAAAAAAAAAAGAAAAATATTGGTGTTATGGCATACAGCTGCAGCCATAAGCCCGGTAAAACCACTTGAAAACAATCTCGTACATGTACATGATTCTGCAGCAAGTGGTTAATAAAAAAGTAGACAATTG